>NC_084507.1:7124719-7828160 GCF_024500385.1 Phyllopteryx taeniolatus | reverse complement strand
AAGGAAGAAGGAAACACACTACGATATGGTGCTGGACGTTTGACTTACTTAGGCTACAAAACTTATTTTGTACCACTGAAATGCCTTGTTTTTTTTCCATTCTTAATGACACACTTCTTGGAGATAATCTGATAAAATGAGCATCTCTGGAGTTTTATGTTAAGTTAAACTGCGATGGGCGAAACCAAAATATTCAAACTTGAATGACAAGAATACAAAAATGACAGTGGGTGCTTCGTATTCATTCAGGAGCACCATCACCATCATAGGAAAATATTTTTAGTTAGCTTGCCTATATTTAAGTAAAATGATTTTGTTCATCGGAAGAACAACTTCTATAGCATTGCTATTGGCAAACATGATGAATCAGTATGGCAAGAGGAAGCATTTTTAGTTGGCAGGAAGCATGTGTGGCTTTGCATGGATAGCTACCTCTTACTTGTCATCTTCACTGGGTTTCAGTATTACGTTAGCACATCTCACCTAAAGAAACTAGCTATTACTCATTAAGGTTTTTCTTAACCATTGGGAACTCCAGAGCAAAGCTGTGCAAATATTTGTTTGCCTTAACTAAAAAACGGAATTTCCAAAGTCTCAGCCTCTGCCACGTTGCTTTCTACAATGTCGATGCAAACGGCACATATTGCTGTCAATTGTGTGCAGTTATGCCAATATACTGTATACGATACTTAGTTTGGTGTGTGGAACCGTATTTGTCATTCCATTCTGCGTAGTCGGTCCAGAGGCTATACATTGTTGTACCTTGACAGCATTTTTAATACAAAAGGTTGCAACGACTATAAAATGGAAAGCTGCTTTCTTTCTTTTATTGTTTTCAAGTCATATGGGGACAATCCTGTAATATTTTACCTTTTTTTCTTGAGGAGTTTCATGTAAATGAAACAGATGATCTTCATTCTGATAAGACACCAATTGTTGAGTTTAAAGTATGATATATTGATCTACTAATACCTTTGTTTAAACATTTAAAAAAATCTAAAAATAATTTAAAAAAAAATACTAGGCCAATTAACATTTGTCTGTTGTAGGTTGTGCTTGAGTATACAGTGTAGAATTGCTGTTGAATGAAACCATAGGAAATTTTCTCTCCAAATCCATCTCAGATTTTTTTAATGTCCCACATAGAAGTAGGGATGGGAACTTATAAGAATTTAGCGATTCTGTTATGTAATATGGCTTATGGATATGATTCCTTATCGATTCTCTTGAGAATAAAACAATACAAATGATAGATGATATTATTGATGTCATTATCATTACTGATACGATAATATTAAAGATTTTTCTGCGCAGTGTTGTGTGACTTTATATGCTGAGATAGGTAATATATAGGGATAGGGAGATTATACATATACTGGACGGTTTATAGGTAATTACTGATATGGTATTTTTCCTTACATGAAATTATGGAAATTTTCACTATTGCACTTTTACACAGTACGAGCTAGGCATTTGTTACGCATCCACACTCAGCTCACAAGTGACCCGTGTAACAATAATAGTCACCTCTTGAGCATGTCATTCCAGTGCCCCACTCTCCAGGCATGACTAATCACGTTACGTTCAATCCAACTGTTACACTAATGTAAGCGTGGGTTGACTGGTCATGCCTGGAGAGTAAAGCACAAGTATGACGTTGTTGTGTTACCGTCTCAGACGCTAAAAGGAATTCAATAAACAGAATCATCAGGCAAGTTAACAAAAGATTCCTAGAAAACAGTTTATCGGGATTGGAGTTCTCAAAAAGAACCCGTTTCCAGAAATTACATAATAATATAATCGATTTGATTCCCATCCCTACTTAGAAGTGACCCCCATATGACTTGAACTCAGTATTTTTCTGTATGTTTACAAAGTGAAGAATCTCAAACTGATCACTGATTGGTAGATGTACATTCCACCAGATCAGGTGAAAATGTGACCAGAAGAGAGACTGTGTATCATTGCTGCTGTGACAATTTTATCTTTTTCCAGAAACAATGAATTGTGTTTAAGATGATTATATGTTGAAAATGGGTTTAACACTATATTGTGAATCTATGCCTTTTTCCAAGTTTAATGCAATTCACCAGAAGACATAATTGATATTTTCTATTCTAATGATGTTGTGAATCATGCTTTCTTCATGCCCTTGCTCACTTCCTTTTATCATATGACCTTTCACTACATGTATCTGCTTCAGCACCTAATGACAGATTTAGTGAGAAATGTTTCATTTGTTATGGAATGGTGGGTGAGTCTGTGAAGGGTGTGGGGTGGGTGGGGGTCTATATTTCAGTGGTAAAGACAATGTGACAAGAGTAACCAAAGTACCTAAGAGAATAACTGATCAAATGAAATTGAATAAGGGCACTTGAATGAAGGGAAACAGAATTCTGGAATGGGTCACTATAGCAAAGCACGATGAAGTTTGAGTTTAACTCTTATGCACTTTTACAGTATGTCTCTCCCATTGTCCTTTGTAATGCATGGCATAATCAAGATGAAATACCTCAGTGGTTCTCCATGCAGGATGCCATCCAAAGATTAATGCATTCTAAAGGGCTCATGTAATTTATGATGTTTGTTAGCTATAAAAGTGTCCTTTTTATACGCAGTTTAAAGCTGGATTACTCTGCCTTGTCGACCTTTTGCTGTAGCCGTTTACTTCTTATTTCCTGTATTTCTGTGCATTTTATATACATACAATACCAGTCAAAGATTTGGACACACTGTCTAGTGCTATAGAATGAGAAACAGTGTTCAAACCTTTTGGACTGGTAGTGTATATCTACATTCTTTTTATTGTATTTTGCATTTCATTCATGTTTTGTAAAAGAATATGTATTTTGTGATTTTGACATTGACTTGTTTATCTGACCAAACAATGTGAAATTAGGAGCTGCAGAATTTGTCTGCAATAACGGCAATACAAATGCAATTTGTAGGGGTAAATTATTGAATTCCAGAGTGATGATGAACCTGTGACTTTGTAGAAAATCTGCATATTTATATTATAGCATTATGTTGCTGTACATGTTAGTATGTACCTGGTACTAAGGTTACAAAACAAAACAAGAAAATCATTTTACATTGTACACTATATGTCGAATAATTACACTAATTTCATAACATTCATTATTAAATGTTTTGACGGTGGAGGCTTCAATGCTTCAAAGAGACAAAACTAGATTGGATGTCCTATTTGTTTGCAGTGTTGTAATTAATACAGAGCAATTTAGTTCATGCTTCCTGTAGTCAGTGATAAATATGATGAATGATCTGACAGTAAAGCCAGTGCAGACAGAAACATGTAATAACAAAGTTATTTAAAAGCATTTGCACATATTTCAGTATGCAAATAATGCTTTAACTTGTAAGGTTGTTTCCTGAGCAATGATGAAATAAAAGTTATTTTTGCATTCAATTATAAGGTTCGGTTTTATTTCAACTAAACGTGAGATTATTTTTATGTCCAGCGAGTCATGGGCAGTGTTTTTATGAAGAACTTTTGTGTTGTGCCAAATAAAACATTATGTTTCAATGTGTTGTTGGAGGAGTTTTGTTTATTTAAAGGACCTATGGTGTCCAGATGGCCTGTATTTCACTAGCAAGTTCTCTTTATATATTTTTTTTGCTCAAGAAAATGAAACGGGCAGTCATTTCAATCTGGTTCGGAGCAATCGGTAAATAACTAATTACGCTGGGAACACCACCATGTGGAGACCAAATTCGCTGTCTAGCCGGTGTGGACAAAGGAATGTACTACACTATAAAGTGGCAGTATTTATCCAGCCATCCATTTTTTATACCGCTTATCCTCACTACGGTCGCGGGGGGTCCTATGCCACCCGACTCTGGGCGAGAGGCGGGGTACTCCCTGAAATGGTCGCCAGCCAGTCGCAGGGCACATAGAAACAAACAACCATTCGCACTCACATTCTCATCTACGGACAATTTAGAGTCTTCAATTAACCTAGCATGCATGTTTTTGAGATGTGGGAGGAAACTGTAGTAGCCGTAGTAAACCCGCGCAGGCACGGAGAGAACATTAAAACTCCACACAAGCGAGGTTGGATTTGAACCCGGGTCGTCAGAATTGTGAGGCAGATGTGCTAACCAGCCGTGCCACCGGCAGTATTTACTCCTATTTTATATATCGTCGCTGTCGGGTGGAATGCCCGTCTCCACAATGACAACTTTTCAGGAAATTTAAAAAACAACATCTAGCTGGAGTTTCAAACACTGCTGTGTTCAAGTTGGACATTTAATACCCTAAAAAAAAATCACAAATTTATTACGGTGTCATTGATTAAAATGGTACAAACACAATGCCAGCCAGCCATGCACATCAAAGTCCACTGCCGTCACGCAACGCCACCACCATACAAAAACCTCTAAATGCAAACGTCTGTGTCACATCAGCCTCCCAAACTCTTTCAAAGGTGAACGGTGCAATCAATATAACAGTGAACTGACAAAACGCACGTGTGTGTGTGCGTGTGTATGTGTGTGTGTGTGTGTGTGAGAGAGAGAGAGAATGAAAGAGATAGAGAGAGAGAGTGCGAGAAAGAGAAAGAGAGGATGTGACACTAATTTTAAAAAATCTAATTCTTTCTAGATAAACCAGGCATGAGTGTCAATATTAAAACTCTGGAAATTGTTCTTATGTTCCCTAAAAAAAGGGGATGTGTTTATGTTGAACACTGTACGCCCTAATTTACTCAAAGAAAGCCTAGAATTAACATTGTGAAGATTGCAGTACACTCACTGTCTAATCCTGTTTGCACTTACTGGTCTCAGGTTTTCCACCTTTTGAAAACGTCACTGTCAGTGATACATTTGAAAAAGACCACTCACTGAAGTTACGGTAATAAAATAATGATCCTCTTTCATATTAATTTGAAGTGAGACTAATAGCATAATTTGGATCCTCATTTATTATTTGGCTTCCAATAGAGAATTAATAGACATTTTTCCGTGTTTGGAGTCGTTTCAAAGATCCAGGGAAATGCAGCGAGGCCAAGACTTATCCTATTCTGTAGTCATAAATGACCCCTTCCATATACCTGGGCTACCTACTTTTTATTTCTATTTTTCCATGTACAAAGAGTCTCAGAAATGATTGGACCTGTGACAGTGGCTTGCTCTTAGATCCTGGTTTAACTTTTGACTCTCCTAATTGAGATGTCAAAGTAGAGTTTTTTAAACATTGAGACGCATTCCATACACCCTCCCTGAGTGCTTTCTCACATTGGGCCAAAGCTACTTCCATTTAGGTAACATAAGTTAAATGCTGGCCCCAACCCCCATCCCCAAAATAATGTCTCCGGCCAAATTACCTTTCTCGTCTTTCTTTTCCTCATGCCTGACCCCCCTAACAACATAATGAGGCTCTTTCACCAACGCTAATTCTTTTAAAAACTCCCATGTGTTTTCCTTTGCCTCCAAGAGCCGTTGATAGTGAAGCTTTTATCTTAGTATGCAGTACACTAACTTGCCATTGCAGTGCCTTTTAGGCACATACTGAATGCTTTCATATTTTAGGCTATAGAGTAAATCCCCTCTATTCACGGGACCGGGCCGGGTCCATGAATAGCGAAAATCTGTGGATAAATGATGGACATTATAATTGCATTGATTTGTTTTTTTAAGTGCTGTAAAGTAATTTTCCTGTTTTGTTTCTAAATACATTAAATATGTTTGAAGTGAGGTCACTGATGGTGTCCTGGTACACTCGCCTGACTTTGGCCCGGGCAGCGTGGGTTCAGTTCCCACTCAGTGACGGTGTGAATGTGATTGCGAATGGTTGTTCGTGTCTATACATGTGCCCTGCAACTGACTGACAACCAGTTCAGGGTGTAGTCCGCCTTTCACCCGAAATCCACTGGGATAGGCTCCAGTGCCCCACGACCCCAAGTCTCACACACTTGTTCACAAAGAGGTGAACCTCGCCCCATCCTTGCTTGTGAATGACTGAGCAATTCAAGGAAGCTCCTTTTATACCCAATCATGGCACCCATCTGTTCCCAATTAGCCTGTTTACCTGTGGGATGTTTGATGAGCATTCCTCAACTTTCAGGTTTTGTTTTCACCTGTCCCAGCTTTTTTGGACCGTGTTGCAGCCATAAAAAGTTATTATTTATTATTATTTACTCAAAACAATAAAGTTGATCAGTTTGAACATTAAATATCTTCTCTTTGTAGTGTATTAATTAAATACAGGTGGAACATGATTTGCAAATCATTGTATTCTGTTTTTATTTATGTTTAACACAATGTCACAACTTCATTGGAATTGGGGTTGTATAAAAATTTCCAAATGGATATGAGCCTTATACTTTATCAAATATGCAAATATAAGTCACATATGAAGAGGTTTTGCCGTCTGAACATTTTCCAATCAACAACTAAATAATCAATATTGGGAAAATTCATTTTCTACGCAAACTAGTTCCAAGTTCAGTTCACCACTCCAATTTCAGTTCACCGCTCCAGAAAGTTCATAGTTCATAATTCAACATTTTAAACTCAGTTCACATTCCAAAAATGAACTAGTTCATAGGTTTTTTGTTGTTGTTTTTTTCTCAATATGTTGCTGATGGGCTATTACCCTTAAAGTACTGGCCTTTCATTTTCCCATTGTTGCCACCCACTCAGTCCACATTAGTAGCCAGCTGTAGCTTTCACCCGAAAATCTCAAAAACATGAGAAAAACGTGTTGTTTGAATGGGGTTTTCCTAAAATGAGGACTTAAAACAAAAACAGGACTTTCATCCTTAATATGCAAACAAAAACACGCAACACAGTATTACAGGAACAATGATGAAAGGACATTGATAATGTTGCATTCCTTGCAGCTCTGGCTGACTATATTTATCCATCCATTTTCCGTACCGCTTATCCTCACTCGGGTCGTGGGTGAGTTGGAGCCTATCCTAGCTGATTTTGGGCAAGAGACGTGGTCCATCCTGAACTCGTTGCCAGCCAATCGCAGGGCACAAAACAAACAAACAAACAAACATTTGCACTCACCTGCACACCGACAGGCAATTTAGAGTTTCCATTTAACCTACCATGCATGTTTTGGGGATGTGGGAGGAAATCCGAGTACCCGGAGAAAACCCACACAGGCATGGGGAGAACAGGCAAACTACACACAGGCAAGGCCGGATTCGAACTTGGATCCTCAGGATTGTGAGGCAGATGTGATAACCAGTTGACTATATTAACAAAATATTTAAATATTATAAATTCCATATCATGACAGTGTGAATGTGCAATTTTAACTAAAGCATTCTGATACAAATAATAATTTTCCTAGGAATCAAATTGTTTTCAATTTTGTACTGTATTACAAAAGAACCACCGAAGAACACATTCACTCCCATTTACGCAATGTCCCTGACTGCACCTCGCATTCTCACCTGGTTAGGGTCGCGGGGCGCTGGAGCCTATCCCAGCTGACTTCGGGCGAAAGGCGGACTACACCCTGAACTGGTCGCCAGTCAGTTGCAGGGCACATATAGACACGGACAACCATTCTCACCCACATTCACACCGTCACTGAGTGAGAACTGAACCCACGCTGCCTGCACCATTTAGTGAACGTACTGAACTGAATCAGTTTATGAAATGATTTGTTCTTTAAGCTTGGCCGCTGCCCACCGCCGCGAGGCGAGCGAGGCGACTGAGAGTGAAACGGAACTGCTGAAGTTTTCTGTCACTCACTTCTAAATCTTCCGCGAATGACCAATGAGCAGCCAGCGTGCAGGCGGGGGCGGGACTTCATTAAATGTACTGCCATGTGATTTGCGATTCGCCAGCGTTGTCATTCATTTTGGCAAATGACCAATGAGCAACCAGCGTCAGGCAGCGCCCTGCAGGCGGGGGAGGGACTTAAGTGAACTCAGTGATTCATTCAGTGAACTGGTGTATTGAAGAACTGAAGAGTGATTCGTTGAGGGGAGGGACTAAAGTAAACTGAGTGATTCGTTCATTGAACTGCTGTACTGGTGTACTGAAGAACTGAAGAGTGATTCATTGAGGGGAGGGACTTAAGTGAACTCTATCACTCTATCTATCTATCTATCTATCTATCTATCTATCTATCTATCTATCTATCTATCTATCTATCTATCTATCTATCTATCTATCTATCTATCATCAGTGAAGAGTCTGTCTTTCGAGAAGTGTACTTGGGAATGGTGTGCTTGTTTGGGTACTTACAGTATTTGACATTTAATATGGCTTCAACTACACTAACATTTAAGTTATCGGTTCATGTTGATGACGTAATTCTGTAACCTGTATGACGTAGAATATATTGAGTAATGGTTACGGTTAAGCTAATACTCTTTTGTACTGTGGAAAAGTGATATTCCTGCCACTTGGCAGTTTCTGAAAGTAACTAAAAAGTTACTTGCAATCTAACTTTTGAAATCAAGTAATCAGTAAAGTACCTAAGTTACTTTTAAGTTAAAGTAATCAGTAAAGTAACTATGTTACTTTTTCAAGGTAACTGTGGCAATGCTGGGTACAACACTGTAAATAATTAACAATTACATATATACCTCACGTGACTTATTGACTTGACTTTCAGTAAATGTCATTAAATCTTTTGTGTAGGCCGAAATTAAAAGTTGTTGATCAAATAGATCCCCTCAGTCAGGCAGGATGGATTTGGGACACATTTGTCCATATAACTTCGCATAAGGCATATCCTCGGTGCTGCTGTTGTACAGTAGCTTTGCTGTATATCTTTGCTTGGCTTCAGCTGGCCAATACTACATGGGAACAGATGGCGCTCTTGCCACTCAATGACATTTTGCGAACACTCCCATAGTAATTCTGACGTTAATGCTGCTGATCATTGTAAATGATGGTGAAATTTTGTGGCTTTCAATATTCAAAATACCAGTGGGAAAAAGAAGTGAAACAAATAAGACTGGAGAAAACAATGGAGAAGGGAGGAAGCTTCGAGAGGAAAAATGCATGACTCATGAAATCAAACACAATATCTATGTTTTGTTGTTCCAAGTCTCCTTTGTTTATTTTAAAGTGAGAAGCACCACAATGTCGCCTGTGCAGAATCTAAAATCCAGCATGAAAACAATGTACCAATTTTTTTTCTTAACAAGCTGTATTGTTTACATGCATGTCAAAAATATAAATGAAATAAATCCTTGTTGGAAACTGGAACATGGCATTGTGGTGGCTTTGGCTGACACATGAATATTGAAATCCATATGCTGAAAATTTGGCAGGAGCAATCTGACTAACAATCAAAACAAAAATTGAACTATGGCAACATAAATAGACCACCCTGATATAAAGTGGAGTTATTTTCATGAAAAATTATGTTGAATTAATCTCTCTCCCCATATTGAATTAATTGTCATGTTAAAGGGACCCAGAAGCAAGCGGAGGCTGAAAGGGTTGCGGTGAAAGGCTTATTGAGGCGGATATGAGGATGGATCCTTCGGGGGTGTTTGCAGGTCGTCGAGGCGGGGAACGTGGGATGGGCGGTGCCGTGAGCAGGTGGATGGCTTGGCGACGTGGCGGAGGAGGTCAGCACGGCGGGGAACACGAAGGGAACACTGAGGAGAAGGAAGAACATGGGGGTCAGAAGGGAATCGGCGACTGGCATATCTTACGTGCAAGTTGAGAGCTATTGTACTGGAGGAGAAACGCTAATACACTGGCGAGGATTTCCGGGATCTGGCAGGCTTAAATCCAGGTTCTAATGAAGGCTGATTGGTGGCAGGTGCGTGGCCGAGGAGATGTTGATTACTGCGAAGAGAAAGGGGAAGGAAGAGAGAGGTGCAAAGCTCCACCTAAGCTCCAACAGAGGTACTGCAGGGCACAGCTCATGACAGTACCCCCCTCTTAACGGACGCCCCGGGTGAGCCGCGTAAAAATCAGAAAGAAGTGAGTCATCAACGATAAGCTTCCAGTAAATCCAAGAGTGCTCCTCTGGACCATACCCCTCCCAGTCTACGTGGTACTGGTAACGCCTCCCCCTGGGCCTCACATTGAGGATGCACAAAACCGCGAAGGCCAGATGGTTGTCAATAATGCGGGGGGGGGGGGGGGGGGGGGGGGGGGCACGGCCGGAGGGCTAAGAGCGTGGGTGGTGACAGGGTTGAGTAGGGACACATAGAAAGTTGGATGAATCTTCAGAGATTGCGGAAGTTTAAATTGAACTGACGTGGGATTGACGATTTTAGTGATGGGGAATGGACCAATAAAGTGAGTTTGCAGGCTTAAGTCTGGAGTGGTAGGTTGCGGGAGGAAAGCCAAACGGTCTGACCCAACTTGTTCTCGGGTGTAAGGGAACGACGAAGGTCTGCGAGCCGTTTATTCTTCTCCACGGACCGGACCAAGGCTGCCCTGACGTCCTTCCACACGGACTGGACCCTTATAAGGTGATCCCTCACCGCGGGAACTGCCATCGCATGCTACTGTTACTTAAATAACAGAGGTTGGAAAACGTAGCAGGCCATGAATGGAGACATACCGGTGGCGGAGCTGGTGAGCGAGTTGTGGGCGTATTCAATCCAAGGGAGGAATGAGTTCCGGGAGGTGGGGTTGCGTGTGGCAATGCAGCGAAGAGCTGATTCCAGAGACTGATTCACCCGCTTCGTCTGGCCGTTGGTCTGCGGGTGGTCTGATGGAAAGTCCATTGGAACGGGGAGCTAGTGGAGATAAGACTGGTGAGAGGAATTACGACTCTACTATAATTGCGGATGAAGCGGCGGTAGAAATTGACGAAACCAAGGAAACGTAGTTCTTTACGGGTGGTGGGAGTGGGCCAGTTAACGACTGCTTGGATTTTGGCAGGGTGTGGTTGCAATTCATCTTTGGCAATGATGTAGCCTAGGAGGTGTACAGAGGAGAAGGTGGAATTCACATTTTTCCAGTTTGACATACAGGCAGTTTTCAAGGAGGTGTTGGAGGACTTGGCGTACATGACTGGGTGTTCTTCGGGGGAGCGGGAGAATTTGAGGATGTCGTCCAAGTAAACAAAAACAAACCGGTTTAACATATAGCGAAGAACGTCATTGATGAAGGATTGGAAGACTGCGGGGGCGTTGGTTAATCCGAACGGCGTGACCAAGTATTTGAAGTGTCCGAGAGGGGTATTGAAAGCAGCTTCCCATTCATCCCCCTCTCGGATACGGATCAGGTGGTAGGCATTTCATAGGTACAATTTAGTGAATATCTGGGCGTCACAGAGGGGTTCAAAAGAGGGGTCGATGAGGGGTAGTGATGATTTATTCTTCATGGTGATGTCATTTAGTCCACGGTAGTCTATATATGGTCTTAAGATGTAAAAAATGGAACAGCATTTGAAGGTGACTGTATAAATACCAATTGTATTTGAACCAGGAAATTTACTGGTTGATTCGTGGATTAAAACCTCCTCGCTAGAGAATAGTAAGCGTGAAAAAAGTACTGAAAATTGAACAATTAGATGTACATTCAAAAGTTTAGATAAGGCCAAGCTAAATTCATCCTGTTCATCCATTGTGAAGTACTGTATATGTTAATTCTAAACATCCATCCATCCATCCATCCATTTTCTGAACCGCTTCTCCTCACTAGGGTCACGGGCGTGCTGGAGCCTATCCCACCTATCATCGGGCACGAGGCGGGGTACACCCTGAACTGGTTGCCAGCCAATCGCAGGGCACATACAAACAAACAACCATTCGCACTCACAGTCACACCTACAGGCAATTTAGAGTCTCCAATGAATGCATGTTTTTGGGATGTGGGAGGAAACCAGAGTATCCAGAGAAAACCCACGCAGGCAATGGGAGAACATGCAAACTCCACAGATGCGGGGCCGGCGATCGAACCCCGGTCCTCAGAACTGTGAGGCTGATGCTCTAACCAGTCATGCACCGTGTCGCCTAATTCTAAACAGATTTAGACAATTTAACTATGAAAGCTATGTTTGAGAACTTCAAAGTAAAGGATTAGAGGACTTGACTTGGATTGTCAAGGGTTTGGACCAAAACAATCTATTATTTGCTGAATACGTTAATTATAAAAGTACAGAGTCTGAACCTACACCTACCATGCAAACCAGTCATTAGCAGAAGAATAGCAAAGCCAGATTGAAATTTGCTAAAATGTTTACTCACAAACCACAACAATTCTGGGAGAAAGTTTTACGGACTGATTAGTCAAAACTTAACCTTTACCAAAGGGGTGGACTAAAGCTTGGGAAAAGGAAAGATCTACTCATGATCCCGTACAAACAAGTTCACGCCTGAAACACAGTGGAGGGTTGGTTATGGCTTGGTCTTGCATGCTTCTTCTGGTACAGATTCAGTAATCTTCATTGATTATGTGCAACATGTTGGCAGCAGCAAAAAGAACTCAGAAGTCTAGAGAAACAATTTGTCTGCCAATTTAAAGAAAGATACAACTGAAGGGATCAGAACAGTCTCTATCATGTAGAAAGATAATGACCCAAAACACACTGCCAAAATCACAAAGGGAGGCATTTTTAGAGTCAGTCTCCGGATTTCAACATAATCTCCCACCTTGCCTAAATACGGCATGATCTGTTCCAATTTTTAAAAAAAGCTTGCGTTATTCTAAATGCAATTTTACAGGACATATACATCCATAAATACATCGTCTTTGTAAATCCTCATCCAAAGCACCGAGCGACAAAATAGAGAAGGATGTTTATAAATGCCTCTTTTTACAACCATGAATATGACGTTGTAAATAAGTATTTTTCCTAAACTTGTGGTTTCGTTAGATAAGGTTATCAATATTTAAATAAACAATTCTGGTTAGTGATATAATATGCGTGTGGTAATGTGTTCATGTTAGTATGAACAATTCCAGTTATTTAAGCAAAGAATATCCAACATTGTGTCCTATGGGTCTTCAAGTTCTGATTTTTCAAAATGCGTTTTGCATGATTAAATTAGTCAAATAAAGACAGACATACAGACAGGGAAGTGGCTGGGCTGATCTGTTTCAGATCCATGAAAAACCACGAAAAACCTCACATTGTAAATGTAAATGCTGCATCTTACGTTGTACTGTATAGAATATCATGTTGTCATCGGATCCAGCAAATCTTTGTTCTCCAAATGTAGAGTTAATCTTTAGTTGCTGTATCTCTTTCGAAAACAAGCCAATTTCTCCTTTTAATTTCATGTTTTCTTGCACTGCAGTGTAAAGGAAAGTAGGTTCTGGGACAGGGCAATACAGTAATCATGAGTAAAGTTCAACATTGCAATGAAAGCATGGTAGCTTAACATGCCATTGATTTTGGAGGATAATGTGCACGATGGAACGTAACACTGTTCATGGTATTGTTTATATTGCTTCTTTTTCAAGACTCATATTCATCTGTTTACTAGAGACTATAAATACACAACTTTCATATTGTGTAAAACCGGAAACAGGTTAACCGTATTATCTGCAATGGATATGACGTCAGAGCATTACGTGCAAAGGGCCCATTGAAAGAAGCTCTGATAAAAGCCTGGAAAAGTGTCACAAAAAAAAAAAATAATAATAATAGTTTGGGCGGCACGGTGGACGACTGGTTAGAGCGTCAGCCTCACAGTTCTGAGGACCGGGGTTCAATCTCTCTAAATTGCCCGTAGGTGTGAATGTGAGTGCGAATGGTTGTTTGTTTGTATGTGCCCTGCGATTGGCTGGCAACCAGTTCAGGGTGTACCCCGCCTCCTGCCCGATGATAGCTGGGATAGGCTCCAGCACGCCCGCAACCCCAGTGAGGAGAAGCGGCTCAGAAAATGGATGGATGGATGGATAAAAGTTTGGTGACGTTAGTGGGTCCCAGATTTGATGCAGTCATTGCATGAAAAGGGTTTGTTGCCTACCTAATCTCGTCTTATTCACTTCTATTTTAAATCAATGTATTCCACGAGCTAACAAAATGTGGTGTTTCGTTCCAAGTAATACTATCTATCATAGTAAGTAGTAGTATCTAAGTAGTGCATTAGATGTAAATACCTGGAAATAAAAGCAGAAACGTTGATCCTCTTATCTCATGTAATCAAACCCAAATGGAATAGGTCCACAGCTGAAATAAGGGAAATGGCCTCACTATTCCAATACTTTGTCTTTTCTTGTATGTCTTTAAATTCTTTGTGTTTTTGCTGCTGCCTGTCTTGGCCATTTGTTTCTCTTGAAAAAGAGGTTTTAAATCTCAATGAGACCATTTATTCATTCATTCATTTTCCATACCGCCTATCCTCACTAGGGTCGCGGGCGTGCTGGAGCCTATCCCAGCTGATTTTGGGCGAGAGGCGGGGTACACCCTGAACTGGTCGCCACCCAATCGAAGGGCACATACTGTATAACCAAACAACCATTTGCACTTATATTCACACCTACGGGCAATTTAGAGTCTTCAATTAACCAACTGCGCATGTTTTTGGGATGTGAGAGGAAAACGGAGTACCCAGACAAAACCCACGCAGGCACGGGGAGAACATGCAAACTCCACACAGGGTCCTTAGAACTGTGAGACAGATGTGCTAACCAGTCGACCACCGTGCCGGTCAATGAGACCAACCTGGTTAAATAAAGGTTAAAAAAAACAAAAAAAACTGTTGAGATGATACAGTGTGCATCCAGCAAAATTCAATGCAGCTCTGCTTACCAGTGTTCTGGCACCAAAAGATGGGAAGTCTGTCTGTGACCTCTAATTTGATGTGTTAGGAATTTTTTTTTAATGTAGATTGTGTTTTTGATTGACATTTACAAAAATATAAGAATAATAAACAGATATATATTACACAATTTTTTGTTATTTTAGAATTTGTCTTTGACATTTGTAATCTAATCTGTCCTCTAGATAAAAAAATAGATGAATTTTAAATCAACATAAACAAGCACATTAATCACACAAAGGCTGACATGTGAAAACTCTCATACAATGGCAAACCCACACTTTGGTCTCAGTCCAGAGACACCGGATTTTAAATCCCTGAGAAATTAAAATCCCTATGATGAGGTCAGATGAAACAGTGACTCAAAAAGCAAGAATGTATCAATAGAACTTTGATGCAGTTTAATCTAAAAAAATGGCTAAACAACCCTCTCTGGGTGGACTTTTACCCATTTTAAACCATGCGTATGTTTTGGAGGGAAGTTGACCCGAAAATGCTAGAAAAACATCACCAGTTGATGGCACTTCAATTAGGATGGAAGGCATATGTAAAATTTCAGTCAGAGCAGTCTTGATTTAGGGCTATGATATGGAATATTTAAATTCCAAATAAAACAAAAACACGGCTGGAGGGACAATAACTATTTAACACTGTCTCTGTGGGTGGTAAAGAGAAATAAGACAACAAGACATTTACCTGACTGGGAGGTTAAGAGGCGACTGGGGCAGGCAACAGGATTGACCACATCTTCTCAAGTTCAAGTATGCTTTATTTGCCTTACTATTGCTCACAGGAGGTTCACAGGAACTCATTCCTAAAAAGGTGTGTTTAAAATAATTTAACTGCAGACAAGCTGTAATGTAATATTTTTCGTTCATATCAGAAGGTCTCTGACTTAGTGTGGAGACTCTATCTCAACAAAGTTTAAATGTACCTCAAATTAGCTCTGTGAGACTGCCTCACATAACCACTGCACTAATTTTCCTGATAAAATGTTCATACAGTTGCAAAGAGTTAACACACCCACACCCACGAGTGTATACACATTACACACACACACGCCCACACACACGCACACACACGCATGCACACACACACACACACACGCACACAGACGCACACACACGCACTCTACACTGAAGACAGGCAGTGGGCTGGCTGATTTAGTGTTGCCAGGGGAACAAGGGATTCAGGGATTCTGTGCTCCAGATGTTTCACAAACAACAAGGGGACTTCCTGGTTACTAAAGGACTGGAAGTGCACATCAGGCATTTGCATGTGCTGGTATACATATGTTACTGAGAATCTCAGGTTGTCAGCTGTTACTCCATCAGCATGTGTGTGACACCAGAAGAGACCTTATTCAGACCCTTCCCTCCCAGCAGGCCCAGACATTTTATTAAAACACACCCACAGTGGGCTTACACACACACACACACACACACACACACACACACACACAGTCACACACACACACACAAACATAATCACAACACTGCCACACAACATGACATCCCTCCTAAGTCTATGAGTTGAAAGCATTCAAATGCAATCACCATCATTACAATCTACATATCTTTATTAGATAGTGCTTGGACTCGCCCCCAAAAATCCCATTCACTGTTCATATTGACAGTAACGAATGAGTATCGAATCATTACTCGTACTATTCCAAAATAATGGTCCAACATAGGAAAACTCCAATTTGATTATTTGAAAACGCTATTAAACCGGTAAGAGAGTACTCTGGTACATTTTGACTGACACGGTTTAGCTGCCAGAAAGGTTTTTCTTTTTAGTTTTAAATGGCTTACTTTAACCAGGATCCCTCGCTGTACCTTGGCCACAGGTAAAATCCCAGGTCTGTTTTGCACTCGTCTGAGCCATAAATCATCGTGGACTGGACAAAGCTGCTACCTTTCCAGATATCCTGCCTCGCCGCTCTCATCATCTTTCACGCTGCTGTGTTCGATAAACTTTCCTCCATTCAATCTGCCACAGATGCACCCTCCAACGATGGCTCGTTTTCGGCTTTCGTTGTGCTGCTTCAGTGTTATCCGTGCAGCCCGGTGGATCTAGGATCACACCGAAGGGGTGGCTTCGTAAGAAGCATTTCAAGGTCCTAGAGTGGCCTAGTCAGTCTCCAGATCTCAACCCCATAAAAAAAATCTTTGGAGGGAGTTGAAAGTCTGTGTTGCCCAGCGGCAGCCCCAAAACATAGATCTAATGCAAGCCTCCTTTAGTGAGGAGCTTGTTTATGTATTTATTTTTTTCAAACTTTACGGAGATCTTAGTGAAGCTACAATACGTACACTCGCAGAAGCAATGCCCGCTAAGTCAAAGTGGTGCCGGCTGTAAACAATGGAAGTGGAACCACTAAAGCTCTTGTCAGAACAAAGTAATAATTATATTCTTTGATTTGTTTTGATTCAAATGTGAAAATTCTGATTTGAGATTTGTTTTTATCACAGGTATTCACAAATCATTTAAAATCGCCACTCATTCATTCATAGGTCTATTAAAAAGCAATGGAAAATGCAATGAAACTGAATGGCGGCATGTGTAAGTTCAGTTGATTTAAGCATGTTCATATTGGACTTGTGTGCAAGATACAAGGACAAGAAGAGGAAGAAGAGGAAGAAGAGGAAGCAGAGGAAGACTTTCTTGACTTTTTCAAGAACCTTTATTTAGCACACCTTTTGACAAAAAAAGATCCCAATATGCATTTACTTTAAAAACATGAAAAGGATATCACCAGAAACATAATTAAAACAAAACAAATGAAAATTTACACAAAATAAATAAAAGAAAAATTAAAAATTCAACACCAGTGATCCATATTCATCTACTGAACACAAAACATTCCCAATAGCCCACCGATCCACAAAATCCTCCAGATTATTGGAAACCGTATAAAAGGTGTGCTCCACCCTTAAACGGGCTGCCACCAACCCTCTCATACAGTAAAGCGGATCAGTCCAACTAGGTCCAACAATCTTGTTTTTCCTACTTTTCCATATGGCCAATTTAGCACTTGCAAACATAAAATTCATTAACACCACAGTTTTCTTTCTTTTTCTGGAATAAGTTGGTCCAAAAATAAAAAGATCCGAATCAGAATCAGAATCAGAATCATCTTTATTTGCCAAGTATGTCCAAAACACACAAGGAATTTGTCTCCGGTAGTTGGAGCCGCTCTAGTACAACAGACAGTCAATTTACAGAACACTTTGGAGACATAAAGACATTGACAAAAAACAATTGTGCAAAAAGATGCAGAGTCCTCTGCTAGGGTCAAAGTGAGCTCTGTATGTGTTCGTAGCTATTATTCCATGTATAATCCTCCATTGGATGTCACCCATCCGTTTTTCAACAGGAGGTTTATACAGGACCCACCAGCTTCCTTTTGGGGAAAATTCCGAACCAAACACCTCTGTCCACCTCGACTCTCTGACTCCAGTGAGCGATCCATTGTTCAGCACCTTTACACAACTCTCATACAGCCGCTTTCCACTGCAAGAGCTGAAGTTCCCAAGTTTTGGAGTTTTTAGGGACAGTACGATTCCACATTGCTCCCTCCATTCCCCACCAGCAGGAATCACGCCAAGAGGAGGAAAAACGTACTCAGCCCCCTCACTCCACTGGTGAGCTAAATCACTGTTCCGTATGAAGTCCTGGTGTTTTTCTGACAGCGACTGCCACACCTCCTTCACTAGACCCTGTAGAACCCGGTTGGAGTGGACACCAGTCTTCTCAGCCAGTGTCTCTGGGGATGTCCTCATTAGGTGTCCCATCTTCACAATCCCTGCCTCCCTGAAAGCGCTTCTCATTGTGTCAGACAAAAAGGCACTCAAAGGTAGAAAACTGTTATTGAATAGTGGCTCTTCAAACAACCACAATCCAGGCTCTGCAGAGGCTCAAGTAAAGTCCAAAGTCTGCCAAGCATCAAGGACAGAGCTGTAAAAAGGTGACAGTCCATCCAAACCGGAGCTAGAGGACAGCAGAAACAGATGTTTGTCATAATCTAGCCGTCCGGCCCTCCGGAGCAGCAGATTGAGTCTTTGTACAACAGCGTCTGTGCCGTCTGAAACCAGCCATCCTGGAGGCAATGTCTATAAGGCCCTGCCCCCCTTCCGGCACAGGGAGATACAGGACTGACGCTCTCATCCAGTGATGACCAGACCAGAAAAAGTCCACCAGCATCTTCTGTAGCTGTTTAATCAGTCCTGGTGGGGGTGCTAACACCTGAAGTCTGTGCCACAAAAGAGAGGCGACGAGATTGTTTACAATCAGAGTTCTTCCCCTGTAGGACAGCTGAGGTAGTAACCATTTCCATCTAGACAACTTAGCTTGCACTTTTCCCAGCACTCCCTCCAAATTTTTAGCAACCATTTTGTCGTCACCCAAATAAATCCCCAGAATTCTCAACCCACTATTTCCCCATGTAAGGCCACCAGGGAGACCATACGCAGTCGCCTGTGTTGGATTACCAACCCAGCATGCCTCACTCTTTTCCCAATTTACCTTAGCTGAGGAAGCCTTTTCATACAGCGTTAGACTTTCTCTCAGTGCCTCTATGTCCCCATGTCCCTGGACCATTACAGTAATGTAATCAGCATAGGCTGACACGACTATGGGAAGGCTATAAGTAATCTCTGGCAGACATAGACCTTTCAAAGTTTTCCTAAGTCTCAATAGGAGAGACTCGATAGCAAAACTATACAATAGTCCCGAAATAGGACAGCCTTGTCTAATCCCTCTCCCGACCACAACTGGTCTGCTCAGTCCTCCTCCAACCTTAACTACACAACATGCACTCTCATACAGGAGTCTCACCCATGATACAAAATGCTCCCCAACTCCAAATGCGCGCAATGTGGAAAATAAGAAAGAAAGATCCACCCGATCAAATGCTTTTTCCTGATCAATAGAAATAATGCCTACATCAACACCGTATGCCTTGCACACATAAAAAATATCTCTCATTAAAAATAAATTGTCCAACAAAGATCTGCCAGGGATGCAAGTATGACTGGTCTTCACCAATTACAGTGTCCATATAAACTTTTAGTCTATTTGCCAAAACTTTGGATAAAACTTTATAGTCCGTACATAGTAAGGCAACAGGTCTCCAATTCTTGAGCAAAGTTAAATCCCCCTTTTTTGGCAGAAGAGAGATCACCGCACGCCGACAGGAAGCTGGAAGAGTTCCTCTCCCAAAGGAGTCCTTGAAAACCTCCAACAAGTCAATCCCAATTATATTAGAGAAAGTGTTTATAGAAATCTGCTGGTATTCCATCCAAACCTGGGGCCTTACCAGAGGTCAATTGGGTCACCGCAGTCGTCAATTCCTTCAGAGTCATGTCAGAACCCAGGACATCTTGTACATCAGATCCCAGCTGAGGGACACCCTGAAGTAGTGTCTCTGTAGCCTTTCCATCGCACCTTTCTGCCTCAAACAGGTTGGAGTAGAAATCCACCGCTAGCCTTCTCATTTCTGCAGAATCTGAAGTCAGCGTCCCATCAGGCCGCTGTAGGCACACCATTTGTTTCCTCTGTCCAAAAGATCTCTCCAGGTTAAAAAAGAAGGAGGTGGGTGCATCGATGTCCCTCAGTGTGGTAAAACGTGACCGGACCAGAGCTCCTTTAGCCTTCTCTTGAAGAAAACAAGTCAACTGCTGTCTTTTTTTATTTAACTGCTCAGTATTTTCAGCAGCCACACTCTCCAAAACCTCAATGTCCTCTTCTAGTTTCTCTATAGCCTTCCTAGTATTAATACTAGAGAAGGATGCGTACTGTTGGCAAAACACTTTCACTTGACTTTTTCCTACCTCCCACAACTGAATTAAGGAGGGAAAAAACTCTTTCTTGGCTCTCCAATTACTCCAAAACAATTTAAAATTTTCACAAAAAACAAAATCATGTAAAAATTTGACATTAAAATGCCAGAATGATTTCGGCTTGTCCATGTGGGACAAAATTTGTTCCAATAATACCAAATGATGATCTGTAAACCCAACTGGGGACATTTGACAATTAATTGCCCTGGTGTTAAAAGCCACAGACATATAAAATCTGTCTAATCTGGCTGCAGTAACTACGCCATCAAAAACTTTCATTCGGGTATATTGTCTGTCGGTCGAATGCTTTGTCCTCCACACATCATCTAAATCCAACTCCTTAGTCATCTTTGACAAGAAACAGGATGACTGGGTATGGAGCTCCTGTCCTATTCTATCTAAAGCGGGATCGGTGCAACAGTTCCAGTCCCCCCCAACTAAAACACATTCTACTTTATCACAGTTGTCCAAATTTTCCTTTAGTACTTTGAATAAACTCAAACGGTCACGCCCGCAATTTGGTGCATATACATTCACAAATTTAAACATAATGTTTTGGATTTCTGCTTTAACCATTACAATCCTCCCTGCAACTATTTCTGTGATCGCTAAAACATTAACACTAAGAGTGGGACTAAATAATATACCGACCCCCGCACTAAGATTAGAGCCATGACTGAGAACGTACTGACCGCCCCAACATAGCCCCCAGTCCGTTTCATTTAAATTATCACTGTGTGTTTCTTGCAACATAGCGATATCTATTCTTTTTTGTTTTAGGATTTCTAACACTAGCGCCCTCTTTTGTGCATTTCTACCCCCGTTAATATTTAAGGATCCAACACGTAAAGAATTCATATTAATAAAAGAGAGAGAAAAACAACCAGCCAAGAGACAACAGCAGAGAAAACACCCAGTGTTGTAGTTCCATTTCTAATTTAATAATCAACTTTAAATTTTTTCTGTCTTTTACCACTTAAAATTTTCCTAGCAGCAGTCACATGCTTCCTCAGGCGATATCTCTTCTTGTCATCAAGCAAGTCTGTTCCTACCACCTTTTGTAGGGTACTCACAGTCTTCACGAACTTTCTAACATCTGGAAAATATTCTTGTACATCAACCGTTTTACCGAACGTATCCTCCAAAAACTCATCTAACTCTTTCAAAGGGTATAAATCCTTACTCTGGGAAACGCTGTCAGCAATTGAAGCACCATCAGAGTCACCATCAGTCTCCAGCCCCATAGCCTGGCTACCATCACCATGCTGAACCTAGTCTACTATATCATCATCAGTGTTTACCCTGTCAGCAGCCTTCAGCTGCTGTCTCACATCACTACCCTGTGCCATTTTCATCCGATCAACAATACTATTCTGTTCTATAATTTGCATGTCATTCTTACTTTCATCATTCTCAATAATAGCCCGTTGTCCCTCTACCTTCGCCACCACCGATCCACGGCTTTCAGCAAGGGCTACCTCCGCCGTCGAGACGGCATTCACACTCATAGGGCCCACTCCAACGGAGTCAGGCTCAGCCGTCCGCCCCTCAACGTCAACGACCCCGTCCACAACCGCCTGCCTGGGCGTGATCCTCGGGGCTATCAACAGCAGCAGGTCTCACTGTAGCATTGTTATGCGGGCACGCCACCCGTTTATGACCAACATAAGATATCATAGGATGGCGCCTACCAGTGTGGTCGCCTCGGTAACGCGCTCTCTAGTATTGTCTTTGTTTTTGTGTTTTTCCTCCGTCTTTGGAGACCTTACACGACTCACTTACACAAGGGGAGACCTGCTAACCATCAAGGAGTCTACTCCGGACTTTCTGTCACCAACTTTCGAATATCCGCTCAGTTTTTTCCCCGAGTTACTCACCAGAGCGGCATCCGCGGTTTTCGGCGCATGGAGACGGAAGCGGCGCCACAGAGGGAAGCGAGCCGGCATTCAGGTGAAACTCCGCAAGAGAGGACACAGATTGGCGTTCCCGTTGATCCACCTCTCGAATGTACGCTCCTTACCCAACAAAATGGACGAGCTTCATCTTCTGTTAAAGACCAGGAAAGACTTCGGACGTTCCACGGCCATGTGCTTCACGGAGACCTGGCTTTGCGACGCTGTACCCGATGGCGGCGTCATGCTCCCCGGCTTCCACATTCATCGAGCGGACCGCGACATGGAATCATCGGGGAAAACAAAGGGCGGCGGGATATGCCTCTATATCAACGAAAAATGGTGTACGGACGTCACGGTGCTCAGCACACACTGCAGCCCGCATTTGGAGTCGCTATTCTTAAACTGTCAACCATTCTACTCGCCACGTGAGTTCGCATCATTCATACTGGCTGGAGTCTATATAACGCCTCAAGCTAACACGAACGCCGCATTGCTAACGCTCGCCGATCAAGTCAACGAAATAAAAAAAAAACACCCCGACTCACCCCTCATTATTCTTGGGGACTTTAACAAAGCTAAACTCAACCACGAACTCCCTAAATACAAGCAGCACATCGACTGTCCTACCAGGGAAAATAATACTTTAGACCACTGCTACACTACGGTAAAAAACGCATACCGTGCTATACCTCGTGCAGCCCTGGGCTCGTCTGATCACTGCTTGGTTCACTTGGTACCGACGTACAGGTAGGAACTTGAATGTGCGAAGCCTGCAGTAAAAACGGTCAGGAAGTGGACAGATGAAGCCAGGATGGAACTTCGGGGCTGTTTGGACTGCACAGACTGGAGTGTCTTTGAAGGTTCGGCTGGCAGCCTGGATGAGTGTACGGACACTGTCACATCCTATGTCAGTTTCTGTGGGGAGGTTTGTGTACCAACAAAGTCATTTCGCACATTCAACAACAATAAGCCGTGGTTCACTGCTGGACTTGGGCAGCTTCGCCAGGCTAGGGAGGACGCATATCAGAGCGGGGACAGGGCCCTGTATGGTCGAGCTAGAAACCAGCTGACTAAAGAAATTAACATTGCGAGGAGAAACTATGCAGCAAAGTTGGAAAATAAGTTTAGCGCGAACGACTCTGGATCAGTCTGGCATGCATTCCAATCGCTGACTAATTACAAGCGACGATCCCCCCAAGCTGAGAACAATAGCACACTAGCCAACGACTTGAATACCTTCTGCTGCAGATTTGAAAAGGACAGTTTCACACCGCACACCCACCCGGCCGCACCCGTGACCACAATCACACCTCTGACCTCTGCGTTAACCATCCATGAACAGGATGTGAGACGCATCTTCAAACAACAAAAGATTAACAAAGCGGCAGGCCCGGACCACGTGTCCCCATCCCGCCTCAAAGTCTGCGCAGACCAGCTCGCTCCAGTCTTCACTCAGATCTTCAACAGATCTCTGGAAATGTGCGAAGTTCCATCCTGTTTCAAACGCTCCACCATCATTCCAGTCCCCAAGAAACCTGCAATCTCGGGTCTGAATGACTACAGGCCTGTCGCTTTGACATCTGTGGTCATGAAGTCCTTTGAACGTCTCGTGCTGGACCACCTCAAGAGTGTCACAGGTCCCCTGCTGGACCCCCTGCAGTTTGCCTACCAAGCGAACAGATCTGCGGATGATGCAGTCTACATGGGACTGCACTTCATCCTAGAACACCTCGCCAGTGCAGGGACCTACGTGAGGATCCTGTTCGTGGACTTCAGCTCAGCGTTCAACACCATCATCCCTGAACTCCTTTCATCCAAGCTTCTCCAGCTCAGCGTCTCACCTGCCATCTGCCAGTGGATTTACAGCTTTCTGACAGGCAGGACACAGCAGGTCAGGCTGGGGGAGGCCACCTCATCCACACGCAGCATCAGCACTGGGATGCCCCAAGGTTGTGTCCTCTCTCCGCTGCTCTTCTCTCTCTACACGAACGACTGCACCTCAGCGAACCCGACTGTCAAACTCCTGAAGTTTGCAGATGACACCACTGTCATCGGCCTCATCAAGGACGGTGACGAGTCTGCATATCGACAGGAAGCGGAGCGGCTGGAGCTGTGGTGCGGCCGACACAACCTGGAGCTGAACACGCTCAAGACTGTAGAGATGATCGTGGACTTCAGGAGGCATCCTTCGCCACAGCTGCCCCTCACGTTGTCCAGCTGCCTTGTGTCAACCGTCGAGACCTTCAAGTTCCTGGGAATTACAATCTCCCAGGACCTGAAGTGGGCGACCAACATCAACTCCGTCCTCAAAAAGGCCCAGCAGAGGATGTACTTCCTGCGGCTTCTGAGAAAGCACGGCCTGCCACCGGAGCTGCTGAGACAGTTCTACACAGCGGTCATCGAATCAGTCCTGTGTTCTTCCATCACAGTCTGGTTTGGTGCTGCTACAAAAAAGGACAAACTCCGACTGCAACGAACAATCAAAACTGCTGAAAGGATTGTCGGTACCCCCCTACCCACCCTTGAGGACTTGCACGCTGCCAGAACTAAGACAAGGGCGTGCAAAATCCTCTCGGACCCTCCCCACCCCGGTCACCAGCTCTTCCAGCTCCTTCCCTCAAGTAGGCGCTACCGATCAATGCAAACTAGAACTAGTAGATATTCCAACAGCTTCTTCCCTCTTGCAATCAACTTCTTAAACAGCTAACCTATAATTCCATTACAACAAGCTGGCAATTTTTTGACTTGAGTTCGTTGTCACATTTCTGTGGGGCCAATTATGTATTACTCCTGCACTCACTCTAGTTGTCTCGCCGTGCTGCACTATTTGCATATACTGGCCACTCATGCCAGAGTAGCATCTGCTCCATTTGCACACTGATTGAGGAGTATCCGTAACATTTGCACAACCATTGTCCCAGATTATCGCACTACTCGTCACTTTAAACCGCATACACTCCTTGAAGTCTCAGCGCCCTTTGCACAATGGTCATTGCACCGGACTATTGCGATATTAGTCATTCGAACTGCTCTAAGTGCTAGAGGATTCTGCATCTTTTTGCACAATTGTTTTTTGTCAATGTCTTTATGTCTCCAAAGTGTTCTGTAAATTGACTGTCTGTTGTACTAGAGCGGCTCCAACTACCGGAGACAAATTCCTTGTGTGTTTTGGACATACTTGGCAAATAAAGATGATTCTGATTCTGATTCTGACATCTCCACACTCAAAACATTTAATGCTTCCCGAGCTTGCATACACCATATACATTCCTTCCTCATGGCGAACACGGAAAGAAACATCCAACGTCTGCGTCTGAGAGTCTAAAAACATGAAAACCTGTCGTCTAAATGACTGAACATGCTTCAGTTTTTCATTCTTGCATCCTAACCCAACATTACGAAATCCGCTAGCAAACTTACCAAAACGCTTCCGCTCCCGTTCCAGCGCCTCGTTCGAAATAAACGGAGGGACGCCCGAAACAGTGATCCGTGTTGACGGTACGGCCAGCGGGGAAACTGGGATAAACTCGTCATTTAGAATTAATCCATTCTCTATAAATTCCGTTACATATTTTTTTTGCTTAAAAAACACGACCACCGCTTTATTCATGTGAGATATGCATATATCCCACCTGTTCGCCAACAGCCAACAGCACTTGCTCCACCGTGAAGCTAGGCTGTGGCACAATCCGCACGCCGTGCCTCAGAGACGGTAGCGTCTCAGGCGGCGCCATCCTCGCCACGAGGCACGGACAAAACCTTACGAAAAAAAACCTAACCTCTATTAATACACAAAAGCCTACACCGTGAAGATACAATAATCACACTGTGAGAAAACATGTATTTACATAAATATACAAATTTTTCCTTCCAACTCTCCCTCACACTTCTCTGAAACACACCACCACAGAAGAAGAAGAAGAAGAAGAAGATAGCATAGGTTCCAGATCAATAAATGGTTTTGTAGATGAAATAAGGTCAGAATAGATCGAGCTTCTGGAAGTAGTGGGATTGGTTCACACATCTCTTCAACAAATAAAACTCAGAGTGCTCCAGCTCTGGATTGTCAGACTTTGGCACTTTCATATCAGAAAAGGTTGGATAGAAGCCGATAGGTTTGGAGTAGGCATTCCTCTAGTACAAAGGTGTCAAACTCAAGGCCCAGGCTCCAGATCTGGCCCGCTACACCGTTTTATGTGGCCTGCAAAAGCAACTCATGTGCGTCGACTTCATGTTTGTTATTAGAATACCAAAACTACAAATTTTTTTTCATGTTATTAATGTTGAGATATTGCATTTTTTTTAACCAACAGCCCCTTTTAAAATGAATTGACTAATAGCTGAAAAAAAATTATTTTTGGTTACTGGCCTCTGATTTCAAAAGTTGCCCTGCGATTGGCTGGCAACCAGTTCAGGGTGTCCCCCGCCTCCTGCCCGATGATAGCTGCGATAGGCTCCAGCATGCCCATGACCCTTGTGAGGAGAAGCGGCTCAGAAAATGGATGGATGGATTTCAAAAGTAGTTATTTATTAATTTGATGTGTATATTGTATGTAATAATATGAGACAATCATACATTTATATGGGTTTACAGTCATAATGGCCCTATGAGGGAAACCATAACTACAATGTGTTCTGCGACAAAAATGAGTCTGACACCCCTGAATAGGTTTGGATTGGAATATGATCCAACCACAATCTGGCTTGCCTGTACACCCATGAAGTGAGAAGGTGGGATTGCGATAGTTTTCTCAGTACTTTACTTTTACTCAGGTAAAAACGCAAAGATTGTGGCAGCACAGCACAGTGGGACTTTTTGAATAATTCAACCAAAAAGTGGGAATGTTTAATGGTTAAGAAGAGTCAAGAAACACAAATATCTTTGAATCATCTCTGTGGCATAATCCACAGTATTATTACATTGCCAATTTCCTACATACTCTCCATTCCTGATGTAAACAAGGAAGTGGAAATTCACTGTCAAAACAAGGACTGTGTTTTTTCTTCGACAATATGGGTGTGATGGGAAGGTACAGATTTGTAGTATGCTTTAAATCCATGCCTCCTAGACGCCTTACTCATGAAGCGTTTCAGGCATGCCGAAGGACACGCATACGCAACGAGGCCATTAAGGCCTGCAAAAGTGATGAATAAATTTTTAAAGTATGACATTGTATTACATATTATATCATTGGCATTGAGCAGGAGAGTCCTACAGAGCCAAGATCATAGTGACACAACTGAGAGTTAAATAGCTCAAATCATACAGTCGTGCTCACCACTCTTGTCACTCGTTAATTTTTTGCATAATAATAATTTTTGCATAATATTTTCAGAAATAAATAGAAATATATGAAACTTATATAATCAGGATATTTTAATTGGAGGTCCAAAGTAGCTCAGCATTCTTTGTTGAGTTTTTTGTCAACTTAGATATTGTAATTTCAAAGGGGGAAAAAAATGGAAAACAGCATGTGTAGCAATATTGGCACCTCTCCTTAATATGTGGTTGCACACCCTTTTTGCAGCAATGATAGCCTCCAAATGTTTCTTGTCAGAATCAGAAAAAGAATCAGAATCAGAATCATCATTATTTTGCCAAGTACGTCCAAAAAACACACAAGGAATTTGTCTCCGGTAGTTGGAGCCGCTCTTGTACGACAACAGAGAGTCAATTGACAGAGAACACTTTTGAGACGACCCTGACCAGGATAAAGCGGTGTTGAAATGGATGGATGACTTCAAACCTACCGGTATGTGTCTTAAGCATATTGCCATATACCCTGTCACATTTGAAGTTTATCCTTTGGAGAACTTGAAAGGCCCATACTAATGCACTTTGGACTTACCAACAGCAGTGGCTATGCTCTAGTATGGTCTGAAAGGAGACCTTTTCATAATGGCATACTGTGCTCTATGTATATACTTGTCAAAAAACATCACAAAAGAAAATGCAATCATTTAAGAAATGAGGAAAGCCCCATGTCTACTGGCGTATCGTTTTAGGTTCATTTTCCTTTATGGTCTCATGTTACAGAACTGTGTGTGTTGGTGGGGTGGGGGTGAGGGGTACAAGTGCCTTCAGGTGATTATGGTGTCATAGCGTCTGTTGGTGTAAGGGGCTGAACCTGGGAAAACATTTCGACACACCAACCTAACTAACTAAACATAAACTCGCCCGCGTCCCTCACATACATGCACATATATGGAGATTCACACATAACATGCATGTCCACACACATGATTCTCAGTAAATAGGTCTTCAGAGAGTAAGTTTAGATGTGAACATTGACCCACAACAGCTGATCTTTAGGGAGATGTCTGTAGGAAAGCCTTGCATCAAAGGTCAACTTGCGGAAAGACTAATGAGTCAAGAGTATATGTGCAGTATGTATTCATGCTTTGGATGTTTGTTTAATTAATAGATCATGGATGGGACTGATTCTGACCTGAGCCTCTTCCTGAGTAAAATGTTTGATGACTTTTTGCAGTAAACAGATGTTAACTTGTAAAAATTCCATCATATTAATGGTCCTTTTAAGTGTTATATATTAGCTGGATGCATGTGGTTCTGTGTGCTGTTTTAACATTAATATAATGCATTGCCAGCAGCAGTGAGAGAATCTTTGCGCCCCCTCTAATAATGATAATAATAATAATCAATCCATCCATTTTCTGTACCGCTTATCCTCTGAAGGGTCGCGGGCGTGCTGGAGCCATCCCAGCTATCTTCGGGCAGGAGGCGGGGTACACCCTGAACTGGTCGCCAGTCAATCGCAAGGCATATATAAACAAACAACCATCAACACTCACATTCACACCTACGGGCAATTTAGAGTCTTCAATTGACCTACCACGCATGTTTTTTGGATGTGGGAGGAAACCGGAGTGCCTGGAGAAAACCCACGCAGGCACGGGGAGAACATGCAAACTCTACACAGGCCCAGGCCGGATTTGAACCCGGGTCCTCAGAACTGTGAGGCAGATGTGGTAACCAGTCGTCCACCGTGCCGCCACCGTCTGGAAGTAAAATCGCAAATTCAGGAGTAGTAATGTGGTTTCCGTCCTGGCCGTGGAACTGGACCAGCTCGACACCCTCAGCAGGGTTCTGGAGGTTGCATGGGAATTTGCCCAACCAGTTTACATGTATTTTGGTGAATTTGGAAAGGCATTCAACCATGTCCGTTGAGGGGTACTGTGGAGGGTCCTCCATAAGTATGGGGTACCGGACACCCTGATAAGGGCTGTCCAATGTCAGAGTTTGGTCTGCAGTGCCGGCAGTAAGTTGGTCTCGTTTCCGGTGAGGCTTGGACTCCGCCAAGGCTGCCCTTTGTTACCGGTTCTGTTCATTACCTTCATGGACAGAATTTCTAGGCACATCCAAGGCGTTGAGGGGGTCCGGTTTGGTGACGTCAGTATTACAGCTCTACATTTTGCAGATTATGTGGTTCTGATGGTTTCAACAAGCCGTGATCTTCAGCTCTCGCTGGAGCGGTACGCAGCCAAGTGTGAAGTGGCTGGGATGAAAATCAGCACCTTCAAATTTGAAACCATGATCCTCAGTTAGAAAAAGTGGAGTGCTCTCTCCGGTCGAGGAGGAGATCCTGCCCCAAGTGGAGGAGTTCAAGTTTCTTGGAATCTTGTTCACGCGTGAGGGAAGAATGGAACAGGAGATAGACAGGAGGATCGGTGCAGCGTCTACAGTGATGCGGACTCTGTATCGGTCTGTCGGGGTAAAGAAGTAGCTGAGCCGAAAGGCGAAGCTCTTAATCTACCGATCGATCTACTTTCCTACCCTCACCTATGGTCACAAGCTGTGTGTCGTGACCGAAACAACAAGATCAAGGAGACAAGAGGCCAAAATGAGTTTCCTTCGCATTGTGTCCGGGCTCTCCCTTAGAGATTTGAGAGGAGCCAGATGAGGTGGGTCAGGCTAGGATACCCCCTGGAAGCCTTCCTGGTGTGGTGTTCCGGGCAACTCCCACTGGGAGGAGGCCCCAGGGACGACCCAGGACACATCGGAGAGTCTCTCGGCTAGCCTTGGTACGCCTTGGGATTCCCCCAGAAGAGCTGGACAAAGTGGCTGGGGAGAGGGAAGTCTGGGCTTCCCTGCTTAAGCTGCTGCCCCCCGACCCGACCTCACGTAAGATGAAGAAAATGGAATAATAATAACAACAATAATAATAATAAGAAGAAGATTGCTCATGTCATGTCATGATTGTATGATGTATGACATCATCTGCATCTTTTTGCACAATTGTTTTTTGTCAATGTCTTTATGTCTCCAAAGTGTTCTGTAAATTGACTGTCTGTTGTACTAGAGCGGCTCCAACTACCGGAGACAAATTCCTTGTGTGTTTTGGACATACTTGGCAAATAAAGATCATTCTGATAATGAGTGTATAAGATTATTATTATTATTATTATTATTATTATTATTATTATTATTATATTATTATTATTATTATTACAGCTATAATATTATCTTCATCATTATTATTATTATTACAGCTATAATAATAATAATTATATATATATATATATATATATATATATATATATATATATATATATATATATATATAATTATATAATAGCGGCACGGTGGCCGACTGGTTAGAGCGTCAGCCTCACAGTTCTGAGGACCTGGGTTCAATCCCCGGCCCCGCCTGTGTGGAGTTTGCATGTTCTCCCCGTGCCTGCATGGGTTTTCTCCGGGCACTCCGGTTTCCTCCCACATCCCAAAAACATGCATGAATTGGAGACTCTAAATTGCCCGTAGGCATGACTGTGAGTGCGAATGGTTGTTTGTTCCTATGTGCCCTGCGATTGGCTGGCAACCAGTTCAGGGTGTACCCCGCCTCCAGCCCGATGACAGCTGGGGTAGGCTCCAGCACGCCCGCGACCCTAGTGAGGAGAAGCGGCTCAGAAAATGGATGGATGGATAATTATATAATATAATTATTTGCAGTATATAGCTCCTTTCAAGGGACCCTATCACCGAAGTAAAAAAAAAAATAGCACCACCTGAAACTTCATGTTATTCCAAATGGATTAGAGAGTTTATCGATGAGATCAGAGGATATGACACTTCAAATGAGTGTGGTGACTAAACTACTGTACAGTCATGCTCGTCTTTATTGAAGTTTAAGTACTCAATGTGGAATATCTCCTGAAGAAAATGAATCAAGTGAAACAACATTTTTCTATCGAGAACTTTGTTTGATACAAATGAAAAACAATATTTTAGGGACTGATGAAACAAAAATAGAGCTTTTTAGCAAAGCACACAAACGGTATGTTTACAGATGGCGCAATGAAGCCTTTAAGTAAAAGAACACCCACCCAACAGTCGAGCATGGTGGAGGATCCATAATGCTGTGGGCTGCTTTACTTAATCTTGTACTGGAGGCCTTGAGTGTACCATAGGTATCATGAATAAGAAAATTATCTAGACATTTTTGAGCAAAATATCTTACCCAGTGTAAGAAAACTTGGTTTGAGGTGAAGATTATGGGTCCTCCAGCAAGACAAAGACCCAAAGCACACGTCCAAAAACACACAGGAATGTTTGAAGAGGAAAAAATGGACTGTTTTAAAATGGCTGGCAATGAGTCCTGATCTCAATCCACTTGAAAATCTTTGAGGGGAGCTGAAATCTGCCACTGGGGAAAATAATCCTGTAAATGTTCAAGAGCTTTAACAAACTGCAAGGGAAGAGTGGGAGAAAATACCACCTGAGAAGTGAAAAAAGCTTATAGCTGGATACAAGATGGCACCAACCCACGTGGACGCCTTGGATACGCTCTCTCAAGTATTGTTTTTGTTTTCGTGTTTTTCGTTCGTCTTTGGAGACATCACGCGACTCACTTACACAAGGGGAGACTTGCTAAACATCAAGGAGTCAACTCCGGACTTTCTTTCACCAACTTTCGCAAATCCGCTCAGCTTTTTCCTTGAGTTACTTAGTGGAGCAGCGACCGCGGTGCTTAGCGCATGGAGGCGAAGGCGGCACCACAGAGGAAAGCGAGCCGGCATCCAAGTGAAGCTCTGCAAGAGAGGATACAGATTGGCGTTCCCGTCGATCCACCTCGCGAATCTACGCTCCCTACCCAACAAAATGGACGAGCTTCATCTTCTAATGAAGACCAGTAAAGACTTCGGACGTTTCGCCGCCATGTGCTTTACGGAGACTTGGCTTTGTGAGGCTGTACCCGATGGCGCCGTCATGCTTCCCGGCTTCCATCTTCACCGGACAGACCGCGACATGGAATCATCGGGGAAAACAAAAGGCGGTGGTATATGCTTCTATATCAATGAAAAATGGTGTACGGACGAGATGGAGCTCAGCACACACTGCAGCCCGCATTTAGAGTCGCTGTTTTTGAACTGTAAGCCATTCTACTCGCTTCGTGAGTTCACATCATTCATTCTCGCCGGTGTCTACATTCCGCCTCAAGCTAACACGAACGCCGCACTGCTAACGCTCGCCGAACAAGTAAACGAAATTGAAAAAAAAATCACCCGGACTCACCCCTCATTATTCTCAGGGACTTTAACAAAGCTAAACTCAACCACGAACTCCCTAAATACAAGCAGCACATCGACTGTCCTACCAGGGAAAATAACATTTTAGACCACTGCTATACTACGCGAAATAACGCATATCGTGCCATAACTCGTGCAGCCCTGGGCTCGTCTGATCACTGCTTAATTCACTTAATACCAATATAACAGGCAAGAACTTAAATGTGCAAAGCCTACAGTGAAAACAGTGAAAAAGTGGACCAATGAAGCAAATACAGAACTTCAAAGCTGTTTAGACTGCACAGACTGGAGTGTCTTTGAAAATTCAGCTGGCAGCGTGGATGAATATATGGACACTGTCACATCCTATATTAGTTTCTGTGAAGATGTGTGTGTACCAACAAAGTCATTTAGCACATTCAATAACAACAAGCCGTGGTTCAATGCCAAACTTAAGCAACATCGCCAAGCTAAAGAGGACGCATCTCTAAGCGGGGACAGGGCCCTGAATAACCGCACTAGAAATCAGCTGACTGAAGAAATTAACATTGCAAAGAGAAACTATGCAGCAAAGTTGGAAAAAAGGTTTAACGCCAACGACTCAAAATCAGTCTGGCATGCATTACAATCGCTGACAAATTACAAGCGACGATCACCCCAAGTTGAGAACACTAGCCAACGACTTGTATATCTTCTACTGCAGATTTGAAAAGGACACTTTCACACCTCACACCCACCCAACCGCACCACCGACCACAATCACACCTCTGACTTCTGCGTTAACCATCCACGAACAGGATGTGACACGCATCTTCAAACAACAACAGATTAACAAAAGCGGCAGGCCCAGACCATGTGTCCCCATCCTGCTGCAAAGTCTGCACGGACCAGCTTGCTCCTGTCTTCACACAGATCTTCAATAGATCTCTGGAACTGTGTGAAGTACCATCCTGTTTCAAACGCTCCACCATCATTCCAGTCCCCAAGAAACCTACAATATCGGGTCTGAATGACTACAGGCCTGTCGCCTTGACATCTGTGGTCATGAAGTCCTTTGAACGCCTCATGCTGGACCACCTCAAGAGCGTCACAGGTCCCCTGCTGGAACCCCTGCAGCAGCTCTAAGTGCGAGAGGACTCTGCATCTTTTTGCACAATTGTCAAAAATAAAAAAAATAATTTGTACCGGCATTACCAGATAACTAGCAACCCTTTATTGCTCAGTGACTGTTTTTCTCAATGTCTTTATCACGTTTGAAATCATCCATACAGTAATTATTGGATAGAGTTCAGAGCAACAGAGTAGCGGTGTGTAAAAACAAAAAACAAACCGCAGGGCTGAAAAGCTTGAGAGTCATACTATAAGATTAGGTCAAACTTGTGAGGAGAGCATAAGGAAAAGCAAGCAACAGATGTAATCCACTCTCCATTCATTTCAATTGTCTCTTTGGGTGGGCCTGAGGAGTCCCTGAGATTACATTTACAGCTGTTTGACTGATGTTATACACAGCCACGTTCATAAACCTTGAGGATGTTTAGCTGACCGGCAGCATCATTTGATGGGTGTACAACAACCTCGCCTGTAAGCGCAAACAACTGTTTTCGCCTTCCATTTAGCTTGGTTACTATTGACAAAAGACATGACTTCCCCTTGTTATTTGGTGTGATTGTAGCATATTCAGTCATTAGATTTATTTTCTAAGGTGGAATGGTTGTATAACATACGTCAATAAAAGTTTTAGAATCAAGTATTGGGTGTATACAGAACAAATTTGAAGTTATTTTGGATTTTCTCTAATCCACACAAGGTAAAAATGATATACATAAATTCAAATATATACACAAACCCATACTCAAAATTGGTTAACAACTCAACTAGATGCTTTTTGCAGCCATCAAAAAGCTTCTGGCAATATTCAAGCTGCATAGTAGACCCCTGGCCTTAGAACATAGTCCACAATGTTCAGTAGGGTTGGGGTTTCTAGAAGCTGCTTTAGCCATCCCATAACCACTTTTGATGTGTGTTTGGGATGATTGTCTTGTTGGAACACTCAGTTGTGTCCAAATTTAAAGCATCTTGCAGTTCCTTTGAGGTGATACTACAGCTTCCTAATTCCAAACACTTTGTGCAGTACACCAGATCCACTGGCAGAAAAACCGCCCCAGATCATGATGCTATCACCACCATGATTTACAGTTTGTACAGTGATTATAGGTTTTTAAGAGCCACCTGACTTCTCCAAACATATTTCTTGGGGAGCTGCAAATTTCAGTCGAGGTTGAAAGTGTTGATGTCGGAGCAGACAAAGTGGAGACACATTCAAATAACTTGTACTTATGCACAATTGTTTCAAATCTGCAGTATTTTACAAATGGCTCCCATAGAATATCTTTTTATTGGTCAACCGAATGAGTGATGAAGTATTATTTATGCTTGCAAAGAGAAACTACCATGTGCAGTCAATCATGACGTCAAAAGAGAAGTTAATAGAGCTTTGCCTTGTCAACTTGAAATATATTCTGGAACTTCAATCACCACTCATTTAAATAATTAGGTGACTGTATTTACATATATAGAGCCTGAGTTTGTATAATTTTGAGCCTGTGTGGATTTTAAAAAATTCTATATAATTTCAAACGTCCATTCCCTGAAGACGTATGTTGTATAAGCATTCCGCCCTGGAAACATAATCATTAATCATTAAAAGCCTAAAATGAAAATGATATCCATATGCCCATGATGAATACATTTAACTTCTGACCGTAAGGAGTGAGATAAAACATCTGAGTAAGATTTATCAGTGAAAAATATTGTCTTCTGTTTTTTTTTCAGTTTCCCTTCATATACACATGCCAAATTACTTCACATGCTTGTGAAGTAATTTGGATACAAGAAACAAAAGAGGGAATCATTAAGTTTGGCGTGCTCCACCCATTGCTCTAAAAATGTCAAATTTCAGTAGGAATATTCAAAGAGGATTTTGTTCTCTATAATTCACCCTCGCATTCGCAAATATATACTTGTAAACTCCCCAGGTAACACTTCTGGCTCTGCCTAATGTGGTGTGAGGTAATGCTTCTAGGAATGGATGAAACGGAAGGGATGAGGGTGACAAAGGATTGAGAGGGCTGGCAGGCGGGGTTGAGACAGCGAGTGACCCTTTTATAAGACTATCTCACAGCTGTGTAGTGTGCTGTTGTTTTTGATTCCAAAAAAGTAAGGCGCTTCTCCCTCGTGTCCATCAACACATTGCTTCAATTTGGATACTCCCAGCCAGTTTACAACCCAAAGCAATACTTTAAAATCTAGTCACTACTTTTGCATTTTATTTCCATCTTTTATATAGAGGAAGTAGTCACCTCTTTTTCTTTGTCTTCTTACCTTGACATACTGTATTTATTTCAATTTCAGGTCCCAGAATGCAGGTTTAGTTAGAAGTGGCTGAAACTGAGCCCTAGCTTGACCCTGATCTGTAGTGGAAAAAAAATAAATAAATCAAACCTCAAGTGAAAGGGATTAAGGGTACTACTCCAAGGGAGTGATCCTGCATGTGTAATCCATTTGCTTTACAGTTTGGCATTTACTACAGATGGGATAATAGCGGAGTAGAATAAAGAAGCCATAGCTGAGTTTTACAAGCACAACAGTGCAATACATTAGAATCATATCAAAGTAGAGAATGGCAAACGAAATTAAAAGGTTCAACAACTTCATGTAAACCTTCAGATTTACTTACTGATAATCTCTAACAAAAATGTCCTAAGTGAAATTGAGGATTACATTTCTAAACACGTATACTGTATTCTCTTGAAGTGTACTCTAAACCCAAACATTACAGCGCCCCATTAGGTGGCTTGCCTTTTAAACATGGCCATGTGTTTATATAGTGGGATGATGCATTTTGGAGCTGCTTTTGCCTAAAAGTATCAAAGAGCTTAAATACAAGAAGAAACTACCACAATCCTGGTCATGCGAAACATTTGTCATATTCATATTTTTTATACTGTGTTACATTGCATTTGTGTATTGATATTGAATTTGAATTTGGGAGTATGTTCCAATATTCTAGCTGTTCGGTATGCCAAAGACTGGATTTCAACTGACTGCGAATTTGGGAGCTATCCTTTTTTACAAAATCAAAAAAGGACCTTCCTACCACTTTAGAAACCAAGAAATGTAAGACCTATGTTTATTTTCCAATATGCTAAGGCACTTCTACATGTTGCACCAGACATGTACAATTTGTACCTCTACAATTAAGTAGTAGGCAAAGGTTTTCAGCGATATCTGTCACCCAAGACAAAAACCTTTAAAGGAAAAATTGTTCCAATATTTCTATTTGGTCATACAAGATGAAATTACTTCCCAGACTTAAAAACAAGTTAGATGCTACATGTGATTACAGTAGATGTGTTCCATTTGAAAGTGAACTTATCAAGGCTACAATGTGAGGTCAAACCTTTGTGTGGAGTTTGCACTTTCTCTTGTTTGTGTGGGTTTAATTATACTTCAATTATAACACTCTGGTTTCCTTTAACAACAGAAAACTATTGAATTGAATTGAAGATGATAAATTGTTGCACGTAGATGTGAATGTAAATGGTTGTTTGTCTATATGTGGCGACCAGTTCAGGGTGTACCCTGCCACTCGCCCATGCAGAGTCAGCTGGGATAGGCTCCAGCAGGCCCGCGACCCTAGGATGGATGGTCTTATTAATGATTAGGGCAAAGAGTTCCCATCATCACTCTGCTCTTGTTTTTTTCTGAACGCCTTTTTGCAAGATGAATGCTAGGCGGTTACCATACTCACACTGTTTGTGTCATTCGAAGTTGTGGCCAATGTGGAATAAATGTGTAGATATTGCCCTCTGGTGGAGGAAAGTCAGCTAACACGGCTTTCTTTGACTGCGTGCAATACCACGCAATAGCTCTCGCTTTTGAATTTTTTATTTTATTTTATTTTTTCAGTCATGAATTGAATCATGAATTGCAGTCCCTGTTGAATTATGTTGTACAGCCAGGAGTTATGTTTTTTTTTTTTTTTTTAAATGGTGTATTATATCATCTCCTCAATTCTGTAACAAGCCATGTACTTGAGACTGAACCATTCTGACCAATGTTAGGAAAATTCCATTCCAATCACGACTACTGTAAAATGGACAGCTAATGTAGCAAAACTGATTAATCTCAATGTAAAATGGGTGCTTGGGCGGTGTGCACAACCATCCATGCCATCTAATTTTGATTGTGATGAATTTAACAAAATAATTGCAAAAGTAAACTGTATATTCATTGCAGCCTATCTTGTATTATTTATTACCTTATGACCTTTCGGACAGCCTAATCAATTAATGCCCATGCTTTAATACATCTAATCTTTTCATAGGGTGTCTGCTTGTGTGGTGTTTCCACCCTTTTAAATATACCATCACACTACACGTTAGTATTCTAAACAATGTATCTCTTGGAAAACTATATGACTAGTTTTATTACTTTCAGAATTGTAATGATTATAAGAACACGTGAGCTTGTATTTCTTGGTAACTTTCTCTTTTAATTGTGATTCATGTTTGTTTAAAATCATAGCTAATATATCTGAAATGCCGCTTTTCAATATTACACAGTACACGTTTTAAGAGTCAGCTGTATATGTTTTGGTGCTTTGAATTAAAACAGTACACGAAATATTAAGTTATATTCATGAATGATTACACCTACATGTTGTTGGCTCGACTAAAATCTGCATATAGCTGCTCATATTAAAACCAAACACGGCAATAAATTGCATCACAACCTGTGACCTTAAATGGATTTGATGGTTATGACACTTTATGACGCTTGTTTCTCCGACGACGCGTGAAAGCAGCATTGGCCTAAACAGCTGAGGTCGGAAAAAGGCGGGCAGGAATTACGCCCTCATGTGACGTCTCGCGCTCATGCTACGGTACGCCATTTGTGTCTAGCAACAAAAAGCGCGGACAGTGGCGATATTTGGATAATCAAAGGTGAGTTTGTGTTACTGAACGCGTTCCTGTAGCAGTATTGGTCCTGTTCTACATCGCGAGGTGGCTGAGGCCTACGCATGTGTGTGCTAACTGCTGTATATGCATTATTTGTGTACTGTTTCAGGCGGTCGATGCTAGCCTCCTTTTTGGGCCTCTGTGCTGCCGTCGTTTTCTGGATTTTTGACGATTAAGACCCACCTTTCACTTCGCTGTGATTGGTGTGTACGGCTAACGTCGAAATTCTATTGGTTAATCTTTCCATAACTGTTGAGGAGCCATGTTGTAATTTGTTAGCTCGCCAATGCTCCACGACAATCACATTTTTTTAACAGTGTACTTAATATCCAAAAAGAAGGCAGCATTTACACCACTACATGTTTTCAAGCAGTGTTGTTTGTAATGTATTATCATGACTCGTGGTACTTTAAATAGTGGGGCTTCGATTGATCAACTCAGCGTTACTTTGTAAACTAATACAATTGACTGCAGAGTAGCTCAACTACTGGGAATTCATAGCAAACCTTAAACCAGAAACTATCCAACCGAATACCCTTTGGGCGTTATTCAGCGACCGTCACAATTTCTTGAACTTTGCTTCAATGGTTTATATGTGTTGCGCTCTCCCCCTTCCTTCCAAGTTTGTAACCGCCGCAAAGGAATCTCCTTTCGCACGTTTTACAAAAGACATCAAAGGTATTAAGGTTTCGCTGTCTGTTTTTAACAGCTGGCTGCTAAATTCTAGACGACGTCTGCCAAAATGGACTATTTGCTTTGCATCGATTCTACAAAAACAGCTGCAGGAATCATTGATGTCATCTAAATATTATTGTTAATGGGGTGATGCATTTACAGATAGTACAGTTATTCCATAATTATAAGTAGCTCTTTGAGTTGCGTGAGCCTATTCGGCTCACCCAGTTATCCCCTGGGCCTTATAAAATACTTTTTAATTGGCCTCAAAGTGCCAGATGACTATGATGACCATGGTCAAGAGCCTTCAATGGATAACATACACATTTGATTGAAACAAAATTAGTGTGCAGATAAAGAAAACGTTTACGCTATAAATGAGCCTGCCTACAATATTTTTTAAACTATGTGCTTCTGAAAACACTAGATGGCGACATTTGCACGTGTTTGTCATTTCTGCTACTTGGAGGTTTGTCTACAATGCATTTACGGTTGTGGTTTACCTGAATTCATTTTGTATGTCTGACTGGTGAATTAAGGTAATACAAGATGGCAAATAAAGTTATGTGCTGTGTCTCATTTTGCGTAGGTTATTCATCCATCGTCAACTCAAGTTTTCAATTTTATGTAAATGAAGCAAGATAATACATAGATCAGAAACAACTTTCGAACAGCGGTCTCCTTTGGACAGAATGCCAAAAAGGGGATGCCCAGTTGTCGTGCACATGGATGATGTACAAGCGGAGTCACCCAGTAGGGCTATGACACCTGAAAAAGAGGATGGGGGACCTACTCAACGGCTGCAGGCAGACACTATGACTGAAGATGTGAGTACTCGTTGCTCAGTTTGTGACTTCTCAGCAAAATGCCCAAGATCGCTGAAGATTCATTATGCACGGAAACATAAAAAGAGCACAAATAAAGCTGCTGAACCTCCTGAGGACAGGCAAACCATTTCTGATGATAGTACACGTGAAGTTCAAAAAGAAATTGACATGGAGACAGAATGTCCTGCTGAGTCAAATCCAGGGTTAGGGTCAGATGATCCAAGATCTGCTTCTCTCGACAATGATGGTGGTAACGTTGCAATATCAGACAAGCAGGCAAAACAAGAGCAGGGAATATCCAGTCAAGAGCGAAGAGTGAGCAAACGAACCCCCAAACCCAAGATAATCTACTCATGTAACTTCTGTGGCCTTGAGTTTCGGGACAAATCTCCTCTCGATGTACATATACAGCGATACCACAGTAAAGACAGCCCACGCACTGGTGAGTATTTCCTCTGTGCATTCTGTCATTGATATAATATACCTTCCAAAATAATTACGCATTTATGTTTTGAATTTCGTTTCTGGTGAATATATACTGAATACCACCAAGATTAGGGGTCAGCAGCGTTCATCATTATTAATCTACGTGTAGAATTGAATTACCTGAAGTAGCTGTGTCTTTGAAATCTCTTTCAGTTGATGCAGACGTGTACATGGATGAAGAGGACTCTGAGACCACTGAAAGTGCTTTCAAGATAACCCCTGCACAAGGGGAGCCAAAACGTACAGGGAGCAGATTGAAGCTGAATTGTGCAAACTGCGATTTCAAGGTTTTCACAGTTTCGTTGCTAGAGAGCCACGCTCGTGTCAAGCACCCGGGCCTGGATTGGTACCGCTGCAAATTGTGTAACTTCTTTTCCGCTACATCTGAATGGATGGACAAACACCTGTGCTCAGATACTCACAAGCAACATATGAGCAGGCATAATAGTGCTTCTCATTCCTCCTATGTTGAGAGAGTAGCCAAAGGAGATGGGGGTGAAGACGGCATAGCTGGTGTGGCTCAGGAAATTAAAGAGTCAATGGAGGCTGCTAAAGTTGTAGTGGATGAGGAAGACTTGGAATCAGAGCCTCCAAAACCTAAAAGAGTGAGACCAAAACAAGCATCTTCAACCAAATGTGGTTATTGCGGCTTGGTGGTATCTAATGCTACCAACCTCGGTGTCCATGTCCGCCGTAAACACAGCAAAGAGTATGTATACAGGTGTACTCTGTGCTGCTATAGCTGTGTTACCAAAGGAGACATTGATCGCCATTGTATCACTAAGAAACACAGGAAACGTGTGCAACAATGTGAAAATAGCAGCCCTGTCAAAAATCTTGGAGGCCCTTTACCCCAGGAACCCACAGATACACAATCCCAGGAACCAAAAGAAGCTTCTTTTACCAGAAACATGGAGCAGGAATCACAAGGCTCCAAAAAACACAGTGATGAAGAGCAAACACTGTCATACACATGCTCAGTACAAGGTGAATATGACTCTGTTGCTTGCAGTCACTGCAATTTTATAGCTCACTCAGTCCCCTCCCTCGATCTTCATGTGAAACGAAAGCACACAAGAGACTTCGAATATGTCTGTTTGGCATGCAGATACTATGCTGTAACAACCGGGGAAATGTCTCGCCATGCCAGTACAGAGAGACACAAGCAGAAAAGCCAGAAATTCCAGGCACTACAAGGGAATGGTGGCCAAAAATCTTTGCAGTCCCCGGCAGGACTCGGTGAGGTTATTGATCTTAGCGGTGCAACAGTTCATGTTGAGTCTGAACCTTTAAGCCTTTCAGATGAGCTAGAGCTAAGTTCAGAAGAAAGCCAAAAAGAAAAAAATCAGTACACGGTGGCACCTTCTGTTCCTGTTGAGCCTGTTGATGCTGTGGGGATGTTAGCTGACAAAGCAAAGGAGAAGAAACCAGAGAGCATTGCATCTTCCTCTGGTGATGCTCAAGATTTGACTCACTTTACAGTAGAGCAAACAGCAGAGGCTGCGAATATGCCCCAAGCAGAACTTGAAGTGGTACAGTCTTCACAGCAAGAAATTCAAGAAAAAGATGACAAATTCATTGAAGGGACAAGTGCAGAAAAAAGTTCAGATTCAGTTCCAAGAATGTCTACTGCCCGACCTTTTGATACCTGCATTGTGTCCGTAAAGGCCCTCCCTAAGCAGGAGCAGGCATTGCTGGAGGGCGTTGCACTCGAGGGTGAGGTTGTTGTTAAAGGCTTGACAGGAGAAGCACCAGTACCGTCTGGGCTCTTGTCCCATTATGTCAAAAAGCTTAAACAGAAGGAAGTGAGCGTTGAAACCAAAGTGAGAAGCACCCGAATTCGCTGTGCTGACTGTGGCTTTTTGGCAGATGGCCTAAGCGGCCTGAATGTCCACATGTCAATGAAGCACCCAACAAAGGATAAGCAATTCCACTGTATGGTGTGTGGCAAGTCATTCTACACTGAGAGCAACCTTCATCAACACCTGGCCAGCTCTTCCCACCTCCGAAATGAGCAGAACAGCCTTGATGAACGTGATGACGGCAGAGCATGCTTCAAGTGCACAAAATGCACAGATCGCTTTGAAACGGAGCAAGATCTGTTCATTCACATCAAGGAGAAACATGATGAGCTGCTGAAACAAGTCAACAAGTATGTGATCGAGGACACAGAACAGATTAATCGTGAGCGGGAGGAGCACCAAGGCAACAAGTGCAAGTACTGTGGCAAGGTGTGCAAGAGCAGCAACTCCATGGCCTTCCTGGCACACATTCGCACACACACTGGTATGTATGCTTGTTTTATCCCTCCCTTGAAATATACAATAGGCTCAGTGTGCCAACCCTAATACTATCGTTTACATGATGTTCGTGGCAGCTAGGCAATCATGGTTTAGGCTATTGTGGACAAAACGGGATGGCCGTAACACAACACGGGGGGACAGGTGGGCAAACGTTTTTCGCAAACGGGGGTCGCTGTTCTGACGTCATAGGCTGTTCCCCACTCCTTGAATGCTGGCAGCCAGATCCATTCCACACATCCACACACAGATGTAATTGTGAATATTAATCCGCGGCGAACTAATATGCGAGTGCATTGGCGTGAGGTTCTGCCTGTGTGCTCGGGACCTGCTTTGGATAAGTCACAGGAGTTGATTAGACCAGACAAAACACTTCCGCCGCTTCTGATGTTAAGAAGTAATGGTACTTTTACTCCGTTACAATGATTTAAATGTCGCTCGCTACTTTTATTTATCAACTATTACTACTACGACTTCGACTTCTGCATCGGCGCTGTTTGCGACAATCGTTTAAGTCTAGTTCACCAATCAAGCGACACAAAAAAGCCACATGACCTCACACAACATCTTCTATTGGGCTTCCCGGGCATAGGTATTAACACTCGATAAGCCAGCCCTGCTGATTGTCGTGCCTGCGTGGCGGCCATGTTGGGAAAGTCGGCGTTATCATAAAGGCAACGGCGCGCTACTCGTGTTTACATTTAGAGAAACAAAAACAACAGCTTTCATGTATTTTAGTATTTGTCTAGCACTGTCTGCCCAAACGTGGATATTTCAGCTCACTTATAACTTGAGAAAACAGTAAATTGCAGTTTTGTTTTTGTAGTTTTGACTGTGCATATACACGCACACACACACACACACACACACACACACACACAGCAACATCAGAATTTGCACATTTTTTATTTTGTAATTTGTTTTATTGACGTTAATGCTGTGGTTAAGTTACTCACTATTTACTCAGTACTTGAGTAATTATTTCACTGTGTACTTTTTACTCTTACTCAAGTTGAGGACTAGGTACTTTTTTACTTTTACTTGAGTCACATTATTGTCAAGTAACAGTCCTCCTACTTGATTACAATATTTGGCTACTTTACCCACCTTAGGAGCAGACATCCTCGATTGCTACTCTTAAGTTTAAGAAACATTTTTGCTCATCAGATCAGCCAGTGTCATATTTGTTGCACTGGTCTTTTGTATTTTCGCGTTGAGATGCTGCGGGTCGTGGCCCTGGTTGTGGTCCCAGCGGAACCGTGAAGCACACATAACATCAGAGACGAGCTGGTCTGCTAGTACATCTTTTATTAATTAGGAAACGTGCCTACAATTATGTAATTAGTTTACGGATGTTAATGTTAAATGTATTAAGCGACAGAGCGATGTTCAGGATTATGTCACAACACAGAATGAACTAACTTAAAATTCAGAAATGGCCAATAAAAACAGAAAAATATTGTACTTAATATTTTCCTGGATGATGCATTTGGGATTAGCCTTTGAAGTTGGTAATGGTGAAAAATGAAGTGAAACAGACAATGATTTTAGTCACTTCTTTTCCAAAATGAGAGTGCTTAAAGAGGAGGATGCTATTCATGTGGCACAGCTTGAAGCAGGTATCAGGTGCAGGTGGAGATGGGCCTGGCTCAAGTTTGAGGCCAAAACTAAAAAGCAAAGAAATGAGGCAAATTTAATTTTAATCTTAAATTTGTACATCAACATGTACTTGAGCGGTGTGAATACATGTTTTTCTGCGTGAAGAAAATTTGTTTATTTTGCCTTATTGTACTCTTCACAGTCTTCCAGATTTGCTTAATTTATGTTAAAATAATAATTTTAAAAAATCTCTGTGGGGGCCTGGGGTATCACCCTTTTTATGCCTTTGGTGTTTGCATGTTTGAATTACAGCGTTCACTCTTTTTGGGTAGTAGTCTTATCAGCATGGCCCGTCTTAGAGTATTATTGTCCACTCTGGTTAATTATGTTAAAACCATCATATTGTTGATTTGTATATTTGCTTTATTATTATTAATTATTATTATTTACATCGGATCATAATGTTTTCATTTTCTATTTCTACTGTATATGGTTCCATGCCTTTGGTGCACATTGTGGTTTTCAAAGCAGGTCACAGCTCTTACTCCTCATTAAAATGCATGATCACAAGGTGCTCTGATTCTGAAACTGTCAAGTTGTTTCATGTAAGTAAAAACTTGACAATTATACAGATGGGATGAACTCTCAGTCCCAGGGCACAGCAGGCTAGATTGGGCCATAAAATGAGCTGAAAGTGCCATGGCAAGATAGTGTAGATTGGGCCATAAAAATGCTGGTGTAGTGAAACCTTGTGTCTTATGTAGTTGATGTTGTATAGACTGAGAGAAAACCTTAAACCTTAACTTTGGTCCAAAAATCTTCTGATTCTTTAACTAGCTTACAGTCAATAAGCTTATTTATTTATTTATTTATTTGAGAAGAAACGCCTTTTATAAAACAGATGTACAATACATTCAGATGAGATGTGATCCTTTATCAATGAAGTGTAAGTTACAGTATTGATCCTTGTAAATGTGACAAAGTTTGAGGAATGTATTTTCTTTTCCTGACCTCACATTAAGTTGACTTAACTTGTGTTACGCTGCATAATATTTGTAAGCAGCATTTTAAAGAATTTGGATATACAGTAATTCGAATGAACCCTAGCATAAAGAGAGAGATTCAACCTCCTTTTGGCACACAGTCCTAATGTTAAAGCCACTGTCTACTGTAGCCAGGTAAAAGCTGTTTCAGCAGAGGTGACGGTAAAGACTGATTAGGCTTCGGACCAGCCAGAGAAACGCTAATGGACTCTAGATTGGGATTCCCTGAGCAACGGTTGCATGGTCAGAGACATGTGCGACTCATAATTGATGTGTCCATTACCAAGACTCAGTTGTAATTATAGTCAATAAGTCTCTGTAAATGTGTTAAAGCTGAGGCTAAAAGCATTGGAGGTCCAAAGAGAGGTGGGCTAATAATTTAAAATAATCAATGCAGACGTATTCAAAGCCTTTAATTTCCCTTGTGTCTGGACGTCCACAGTTGTGTGTATGTGTGTAAATGGTAGCATGTCTAGTGAATGTGTGTGTATGTCAACCTTCATGGCCAGTTGATTATCCCCAATCCATTAAGATTTATCTTGTCATTTATAATGCAAAGCAGAACATTGCTCAGGGCTTTGAGTGGGAAATGTTCGACAGGTTAAGAACATGCGGTGTTCTGTTACATTTCCCTGACCATGTATATTAATTGCTTTTAAAATCAACTTAATGCATGAATGAGATGTGAGAGAACCATCAATAAATGCCCTTTTCTGCCTTGAATGTTTCATTCCCCCTCTACTGCTCACGCATTAATGAGCCTTGCAATCCACAATCCATTTTCCCTGTCTGTGGATGGTGTATGTAGATATTGTAATGCATTCCAACAAATCAGCAGTAAAACCCCCAATTTGTCAGTATTTTTCATGCCAAATCTGATCTATAATTGCCAATATTTTATTTCTCGAAGCTGTGAGAATTGGAGGTTAAATACAAGATTGTGAGCACAGTTATGTTCTTAATGACGGAGTGTCTATTCCTACTGTATGTTCTTCAACTTTAAGAATATAAAGTCTATGACATGTCGGGCTAAGCGATGTCAACAAGTCAAGGGCACATTCTGAATTCTTTTATTTAGCTTTACCTTTCTTATGCTAATGATTTACATTTTTGTTCAAGAAATTGCACTTCCACTTAAATTTTAGCCCCTCATGGAAAACACCAATTTGTCTTCATTTTGACAACATATGCCATTTAGTATTATTACTTAAGTTCCCTCATTACAGTGAATTATTTCCTTTTTATATGGCATACATTTCATCCATCCATTTTCTGAGCCGCTTCTCCTCACTAGGGTCGCGGGCGTGCTGGAGCCTATCCCAGCTATCATCGGGCAGGAGGCGGGGTACACCCTGAACTGGTTGGCAGCCAATCGCAGGGCACATAGAAACAAACAACCATTTGCACTCACAATCATGCCTACGGGCAATTTAGAGTATCCAATTAATGCATGTTTTTGGGATGTGGGAGGAAACCATTTAATCTTGGAATTTGTTTAAGGGGCTGTGTAGCAGCTCAATTGAGTTTTGCCAGTTTTGAGGCTGGGAGCATGTCCAGATCCTTTTAATTACGACCTATTTTTTATCCTCTTGATTAATCACTGAAGGTAGTGGGAGGCTGCACACATATTTGTCCAGTTGTCCCTTAAAGAAAACTTGTGCACATTTCCATTTTCCCCAATCAGGGTACTACTGGAATTTGCATCTTTAGACTTAAATTGGTCACTTTTTCACTTGAGTGATTTGTCTGACTTAAGCCTCAAATGGGTCTACATGCCCAAGATGCACATTCACACAATTGATGTGATGTGATTAAAACTGTAACTTCATTGGCATGATTTTTCACGTGACAAAAACTTGCAGTAGTTACAGTGGGTATGGAAAGTATTCAGACCCCCTTAAATTTTTCGCTTTTTGTTATATTGCAGCCATTTGCTAAAATCATTTAAGTTCATGTTTTCCTCATTAGTGTACACACAGCACCCATTATTGACAGAAAAAAACCGGAATTTTTGAAATTTTTGCAGATTTATTAAGGAAGAAAAACTGAAATATCACACAGCCATAAGTATTCAGACCCTTTGCTCAGTATTTAGTAGAAGCACCCTTTTGAGCTAATATAGCCATGAGTCTTTTTGGGGAATGATGCAGGGAGTTTTTCTCACCTGGATTTGGGGATCCTCTGCCATTCCTCCTTGCAGATCCTCTCCAGTTCTGCCGGGTTGGATGGTGAATGTTGAACCAAAATTCATCCTGATCATTGTGGATGTATGATATGCAACTACAGTAAACATTTGGTTGAAGTTATTGCTGCCAAAGGAGGTAAACCACTTAGATCCAAGGGTTCATCTACGTTTTCCTCCCTGTCCTGTGAATGTATACAGGTTATTTTCAATAAAAATATGAAAACACAAAATTATATGTGTGGTATTAGTTTACGCAGACTCTATTTTTGTGATTTAGATTAAAATCAGACAGCATTTGATGACCAATTTATGCAGACAATTAAACTCGAAAGGGTCCACATACTTTTTCCTCCCACTTTGTGGCTTGGTGACTGTGTTGTGATGTATCTGTGCATACACGGCGTACTGTATAAGGCCATGTGAAATGATGTGTCTTGCTTTCCCACAGCCGCTGTGCTTTTGAGCCTTGTTAGTACAGACTTGCCTTTCAATCTTCATTACTGGCTGAAGATTCAATGTGTCGTACTTCCTGCTCACAGCAAGTGAACTGTGAACAAATTAGTGATCTACACAAAGTGCTTAATCAAATCACCAGCTATCCCGAGATTGAACATTGTCAAATGCCTTTAGATATTCACCCACAGTGACAGTAGTTTTGAGATGCCAATATACCTGTCATACAAGTATGCCATTGTAGTGTTGTAGTACTCAACTTATTGTAAGTACACACCATTTAACTCACAACAGACAGACAGAGTCTGCTTAAAGTAATGCCACACAATTATATTTATTGTATTTATTAGACATATCATTTAAACATTCACATTGCACGGTGGAAAAAGTATGTAAACACCTCAGCTAAGGACTTCTGCAAAATCTAATCGGAGTCACCAAGCTCAAATCATTTCCAATCAATGTGACCAACTGCCCTATTTAAAAAAACAAAAAAAACAGTTTTAATTTTGTTACCAGTTTTAATTTTTTTCTCCTCAAGAAGCGCTTTCAAATGTGAACGTCTTGCATTAAATAACTCTCATAATACCTAAAATTAAGAATTGTTAACATACATTAAGATGGAAAAAGTATATTTAAAATCCTTAATGTTCACCAATCCACGATAAGACAGACAATTGTTCCTATTAATGGAGAAACCCTAGCACTGTTGCCACTCTACCTACAGGAGTGCATGGCTGTCCTGGAAAGATTACTGCAAGAAGACAGCGCAGAATGCTAATTGAGATGAAGAAAAACCCTGGAGTGTAGATTTAAGACTTTGAGAAATCTTTGGCACCTGACAACATCCCTGTTGAGAAATATATGAAAAGTAAAACATTAAACACAGATGGCTGTCATAGCAGCAGACCACAGAGGAAGCCACACGTCTAAAAAAACAACAACAAAAAAAACATTGCTACAGGTTTGAAGTTGGAAAAAAAAAGCACCTGGATGTTTCACACTGCTACTGGCAAAGTATTATGTGAACAGATGAAACCAAAGTTGAATTGTTTAGAAGCAATACACAATGCTGTGTGTGGAGAAAAAAAGGCACAGCACAAAACTATCAAAACCTCACACTGAGGGCTAGCAGCTACCTCAGGGCCGAGGCACATTGCCATCATCAATGGAAAGGAAAAGTTAAGACCACCTGTCTGCCAATTAAAGCTTAACAGAAGATGGGTGATGGAGCAGGGCAACGACCCAAAGAATATTAGCACATCAACATCACATCAACATAATCAACAGAAGAAAACACGCCTTCTGGAGTGGCCCAGTCAGACTCCTGACTTCAACTCAAGTGAAGATCCTGTGGCATGACCTCAAGAGAGCGATTTGAACCATACATTCCAAGAATATTGCTTTACTGAAAGCATTCCTCTTTTGTCAAGAGGAATGTTCAAAATACCTCCTGACCGTTGTGCAGGTCTGATATGCAACTACAGGAAATGTTTGCAGTTATTGCTGGCAAAGGAGGGTCAGCCAGTTATTAAATCCAAAAGTCCACATACATTTTCGACCCTGCACTGTGACATATTTATGTTTTGTTCAGTAAAAACATGGAAACCTAGTTATCAATTATTTGTGCGGTATCATTTTAAGAAAACTGTCTATTGTTGGGACTTAGATGAAGCTCAGATCACATTTTATGACGAGGTAAATCCAACTTTAAAAATACCCCCACTTATGTGAATCATTTTGTGCAAATGATATTTCACACATATGGGACAGTGGACGACTGGTTAGCACATCTGCCTCACAATTCTGAGGACCCGGGTTTAAACCCGGCCTCGCCTGTGTGGCGTTTGTATATTCTCCCCGTGCCTGTGTGGGTTTTCTCTAGGCTGTACAAGATCCGGATTTTTGGGGCCGATCAGAGAGTTAAAAAAAAAAACTAACCGATCACCGATCCGATCACAATATGGAGCTATGTTGTCACGTATGGGCAGTAGCTGGATCCAAGAGCAGGCGGAGTCAGATGTAAAATGATGAACAGTTTATTGAGGAAAGGTAATGGCGGTGGTCCTAGCTGGGTTGGCAGACAGGTGGAAGGGCGTGGTGAGGACAGGCGGCTGGCTTGGCGGCAGGAATGACGTGGATCAGGAACATGGGAGAAAACACTGAGAACAAGGAGACACAGGAGTAAAAAAAGGGAACGATGACTAGAGTGACTTACGTGAGGTAAATGGGCCCTGGTACCGCTGGAATTAACTGCAACAATTTGGCAAGGATTTCCTGGAACAGGCAGGCTTATATACCATTGGTGATGAGGCTGATTGGAGACAGGTGCTGAAAACAGAGAGGGGAGGGGGGGAGAGAGAGAGGACGCAAAGCACCCTCCCGGCTCCAATAATTGAACTGCAGTGCAGTATATGACAGTACCCCCGTCTCAACGGACGCCTCCCGGCGTCGTGCCATTTTTCTTCGGGTGAGCCGCGTAGAAGTCGTCCAAAAGGGTATGATCGAGTATAAGCTTCCGGGATATCCAAGACCGCTCCTCTGACCAATACCCTTCCCAGTCGACCAGGTACTGGAACCCCCTCCCCCTAGGCCTCACGTCAAGGATGCGCAACACCGTCAAGGCCGGATGGTCGTCAATAATCCGGGGAAGCGGGGGGGTGGGTGGGGTTCGGGCGGACGGCTTAAGGCGCAGGTGGAGACAGGCTTGAGCAATGAGACGTGGAAGGTTGGGTGAATCTTTAAGGACTGTGGAAGCTTCAACTGGACAGAAGTGGGAATGATGATTTTGGTAATTGGGAAAGGGCCAAAGAATTGGGGAGTGAGCTTACGGGATTCAGTTTAAAGCGGGAGGTCGTGAGAAGAAAGCCAGACAGATTGGCCCACCTTGTATTCGGGCGTTGGGGAGCGATGACGGTCCGCGAGCTGTTTATTGCATGCGGCGGACCACGTCAACGCTGCACGGATGTCTTTCCACACTGCCTGGATTCTCTGGAGATGATCCTTGACTGCGGGGACTGCCACTGCCTGCTCCTGTTAGTTGAATAATGGCGGTTGGTAACCATAACAAACCATGAATGGGGACGTACCGGTAGTGGAACTGGTGAGGGAGTTTTTGGCGTACTCAATCCACGGGAGGAATGAGATCCAGGAGGAGGGGTTGCGTGCGGCAACACAACAGAGGGCTGATTCTAGGGATTGGTTTGCCTGCTCCGTCTGGCCGTTGGTCTGCGGATGATATCCTGATGACAAGCTGGCTGCTGCGCACACCACTTTACAGAATTCCTTCCATACCAGGGATGAGAACTGAGGACCTCTGTCAGAGACAATATCTATGGGAATACCTTGGACTCTAAAGACATGCTGGACAAGGAGGTTAGCAGTTTCGAAGGCGGATGGTAGTTTGGGGAGGGGTACGTAATTGACAGATTTAGAAAAGCAATCGACAATAGGGAGAATGATAGTTACCTTCAGAAGTGGGTAGACCGGTAACGAAGTCCAGAGCGATATGGGACCAAGGGGGGATAGAGATAGGCTATGGACGAAGCAGCGCAGCTGGGGGCAGATGTGAAGACTTCCCTCGGGCACAGGCGGAGCAGGCTTGGAGGAACTCCCGGGTGTCTTGAACAAGGCTGGGCCACCAGAAATGCTACCGGATGAACTGAATGGTGCGGGTGATGCCAGGTGAGTTTGGAGTTGTGAGCCCACTGAAGAACGTCAGAGCGTGCAGAATCTGGTACAAACAGGCGGTTTGGAGGCCCAGTCTTGGGTTCCTGGTGAGTCTTTTGGGCCTCCTTAACCACCTGTTCGATCTGCCAAGTGGCTGCACCAACGAAGCACGAGGAAGGAAGAATGGGTTCCGGTTCGTCAGGGCTGGAGGGGGGTGAGTAAAGTCTAGACAGGGCATCTGGTTTGCTGTTTTTGGAGCCAGGGCTGAAGGAGAGATTGAAATTAAACCTGCTCAAGAAGAGAGCCCAGTGAACTTGTCGAGGGTTAAGGCGTTTGGCGGAACGGAGGTAAGAGAGATTCTTGTGGTCTGTCCAAATGATGAATGGTAGTTCAGTCCCCTCCAGCCAGTGCCTCTACTCTACTCTTCTGTCAGTAATAAATGTTTGGAAAACTGCAGGGGCGTTGGTTAAACCGAATGGCATGACCAGATACTCGAAGTGTCCGAGAGGGGTATTGAAGGCGGTCTTCCATTCGTCCCCCTCTCGGATACGGATGAGGTGGTAGCCGTTTCATAGATCCAGTTTGGTGAATACCTGGGCGTCACAGAGGGGTTGAAACGAGGGGTCGGTGAGGTGAAGCGGAGATTTATTCTTCACGGTGATATTGAGAGCACGGTTGTCGATACATGGACAGAGAGTGGTGTCTTTCTTTTCAACAAAAAAGAAGCCGGCCCCAACTGGAGAAGAAGAAGGTCGAATGAGTCCGGAAGCCAGAGAGTCATGGATATAGTCCTCTATTGCTCCATTTTCTCAGGTCGGACAAGGTTGTAGAGACGACTGGAGGGAAGAGGGGCCCCCGGCAGCAGATTAATTGCACAGTCATACGGGCGGTGGGGGCTGGCGGGGGGTAAAGAAATGGCCAGGTCTTTACGAAACACAGGAGAGAGATCATGATATTCTTCAGGGACTCTGGAAAGGTCAACGGGCGTGGAAGAGGGTGGCGGTTTACCAAAGGGAAGTATAGCTCAGAGCAGGCAGTGGTGAGGACAGGCGGCTGGCTTGGTGGCAGGAATGACATGGATCAGGAACACGGGGGGAAAACACTGAGAACAAACACAGGACACAGGAGTGAAAAAAAAGGGCACGATGAATAGAGTGACTTACTTGAGGTAAATGGGCCGTGGTACCGCTGGAAGTAACTGCAATACTTTGGCGAGGATTTCCTGGAACAGGCAGGCTTATATACTGGTGCTGATGAGACTGATTGGAGACAGGTGCTGAAAACAAAGAGGGGAGAGAGAGAGGACGCAAAGCGCCCTTCCGGCTCCAATAATTGAACTGCAGGGCAGTATATGGGGCCGATCAGCGAGTTAAAAAAAAAAAAACAACCAATCCGATCAGAAGATGGAGCTATGTGTCTATTTAAATGACTTGTTTATTTACTGAATATACTTATGTACTGTATACTGAGTTTATTTAAAAATATCTTGTCAGGTCATGTATTGTAATCAGTCAGGTCAAACCAGCATTACAACATGACAGAAATAATGGGTGCTAACTTACTTTAATTAAATTACGTAATTGTAGTTAAATTACTTCAGACACACCGAAACTTTAGCGCATGATTCAACAGAATACTGGTACAACCATTAGTGCTAGCACTAGCTTGCTAGGCTACATTAGGTTTTGTTGCCTGATTGCGAGCCGTATTGTATTAAAAGTATGTGAACATACCTCAAGCAAGCCTTGAATTAAAGTCCTCTCGCGAGCACCGGTGACCACCAGCACAGATTTTCCCTCATTTTGTTCTTATAATACACACCACGCGATCGATTGTTTTTGTCGTGTCCTGTTGAGTGTATCCGGTCGTGTTTGTGTTGACAAGATAAAGCCCAGTAATCGTAAAAGACGGGATGCGGTGGTATCGGAATACAAGATTTTATTGCAGTAGTCTGACATAGTGCAATCGTGAAAGATCAATTTTGTCTTGTCGTCTGATCGGGCATTACGTGTTGTCTGTGTGTTTTTTTTTTTCTCAAATAACTTTATTGGCTGTTTATATTTACAGTACTATGTCAAAAGACACGTGACAAGTCTAAAAAAAAAAGAACGTCTTTTGGATTCAAATATCCTGTACACGAGGGCGACACGTAGTAAATGTCTTTTGCGGAGCCAATCAATGACTGGCGAACTATGACATTAAAGCCGATCAGCATAAAATGCTAATTATCGGCCGATACCGATCAGATCGGTGTAAAGTCTAGTTTTCTCCGTGTACTCCGGTTTCCTCCCACATCCCTAAAACATGCGTGGTAAGTTAACCGAAGACTCAAAATTGCCCGTAGGTGTGAATGTGAGTGCGAATGGTTGTTTGTTTATATGTGCCCTGCCATTGGCTGGTGACCAGTTCAGGGTGTACCCCGCCTCTTGCCTGAAGATGGCTCTGATAGGCTCCAGCACACCTGGGAACCTAGTGAGGGTAAGTGGTATGGAAAATGGATAGATGGATATTTCACACAAAAATTGATACTTTGACAAATTAATAACAAATAAACAAATTAATATAATTTTGAAAAACTGAATACACACAGGTGTTGTGGTGGACGACTGGTTAGCACATCTGCCTCTCAGTTCTGAGGACCGGAGTTCAAATCCCGGCACCGCCTGCGTGGAGTGTGGTTGTTTGTTTATATGTGCCCTGCGATTGGCCTGTGACCAGTTCAGAGTGAACCCTGCCTCTCACCCGAAGATAGCTGGGATAGGCTCCAGCATACCCACGACCCTAGTGAGGATAAGCAGTACAGAAAATGGATGGATGAATACACACATTAAATCGAGCAACGCTACATTTTAGATTACAAAATTAGAATTCACAACATTTCAACCACGGGTGAGTCTAATCATCGTCATTTGTGCTCACTGAGAAATGAATGAATAATATGTTGACAACTGGATACGCTCCAGTATTTGTGTAAACTGCAGGTTTAATGAGGAGGTCTTAAATGAATTTTGTCCCTTACAGAGCATGTTTCACATTTGCTAACAAGTGAGTTAAGATTCTTTTAAAGTTTCAAGTATGTGTTTGTCACACGCTATTGACTGTAGATAGTGACCATTGGCCCTCACTGCTCTTAGACAATGGATGGCAAGCAGAGGTTGTTTAACTCTCGCACCACCACCACTTACAGTATTAATGGGAATAATTAGGGAGACACCACGCTTCAAAGCCTCCCTGAGTGATTAGCACGTTAGTGATGGAATGGTTGGTAGTCAACACAAGTATAATTGATTTACATTTTTGCCTGGACATTTGGAGTCCCATATAGGATTAGATAAGAGACGGAAGATGGTTCATATGTACGTACGCAGTACATGCATACATGCATGCATACAGTAGATACGTACATACATACATATGGTGTTTTTTTTTTGTTAAACATTTAAAATGCAGGCACTGCTGGATATGAGAAGTGCTTCATTTGCGTCAGTGCCCGCATCCTAGTCAACCAGCAACCAGGGGGCGAACGTATGGGCCAGCACGGCGCTCCGTGGCCAACTTCAAAATAAAATCCTAATATGACATTGATGTCCAATGTAGTCATATGAAGGTTTTATTTTGAAGTTGTCCCCCTCAGCACGTTTGTGCAGAGGCGGCATGTCATGGCAAGACACTTTTAACAATCGTTGTAGCGGCTGCCTTGACTTTAAGATTTCGGCTGGCCTGACCGTAGTAAAAATAAACGTAGTAAAGTAGCAGCGAAATAGCAAAGTAAATAGAGCAAAATCATAACTGTCGCCTTCTTTGCAGTTTGTGACTGTGAACGACTGACCAATCATCAAGCAGAACAACGGACATGTACTGTCCTTGACAATTCACTATATTGATGGCAAATGAAAAGCCGGTGCCTACAGCCTAATGTTATTGCATTTTATGCATGAACTGCATTTGCTTCCATTGAGTTGCAATTCATGGTTGGACTTTGTAACAGCATCTTTATTCAGTTAGCCCTTGGTAAAGTAGAAGTTTTGGGGTACGTTTTTAAAAAATTATTATTGAACAATTATTCTTATTTAAAGATTCATTTTGCACTGAAAGCTCTTTACATATTGTTTATTGGAAAGTCTTCTTCTTTTCCTTTCGGCTTGTCCAGTTAGGGGTTGCCACAGTGTGTCATCCTTTTCCATGTAAGCCTATCTCCTGCATCCTCCTCTCTAACACCAACTGCCCTCATGTCTTCCCTCACTACATTTATCCACCTTCTCTTTGGTCTTCCTCTCGCTCTCTTGCCTGGCAGCTACATCCTCATCACCCTTCTAACAATATTCTCACTATCTCTCCTCTGGACGTGTCCAAACCAGTGAAGTCTGCTCTCTATAACTTTGTCTGCAAAACATCTAACCTTGGCTGTCCCTCTGATGAGCACATTTCTAATTTTATCCAACCTGGTCACTCCTAGAGTGAAACTAAACATCTTAATTTCCATATTCTGTCTTACTTAGGCTAATTTTCATTCGTCTCCTTTCCAGTGCATGCCACCATCTTTCTAATTGTTCTTCCACCTGCTCCCAGCTTTCACTGCAGATCACAATGTCATCTGAAAACATCATGGTCCACGGGGATTCCAGTCTAACCTCATCTATCAGCCTATCCATCACCACTGCAAACAGGAAGGGGCTCATGGCCGATCCCTGATGCAGTCCCACCTCCACCTTAAACTTCTCTGTCACACCTACAGCACACCTCACCACTGTTCTGCTGCCCTCAGTATGTCCTGTAACATACTTCCCTGTTACTTCAGGCTTCCACATGCAATACCAGTTCTACTCTGGGTACTCTGTCATACGCTTTCTCTATATCCACAAAGACACAATGTAGCTCCTTCTGACCTTCTCTGTACTTTTCCATCAACATCCTCAAGGCAAATAATGCATCTGTGGTACTCCTTCTAGGCATTAAACCATACTGTTGCTCGCAAATACTCACCTGAGTCTAGCCTCCACTACTCTTTCCCATAACTTCATGTGGCTCATAAACTTTATTCCTCTACAGTTCCCACAGCTCTGCACATCACCCTTGTTCTTAAAAATGGGCACCAGCACACTTTTCCTCCATTCCTCAGGCATCTTCTCACCCACTAGAATTCTGTTGAACAAGCTGGTCAAAAACTCCACAGCCACCTTTCCATGATGCTTCCATACTTCCACAGGAATGTCATCAGGACCAACTGCCTTTCCATGTTTCATCCTCTTTAATGCCTTTCTAACTTCCCTTTACTAATCATTGCCACTTCCTAGTCCACCACACTTGGCTCCTCTACTCTTCCTTCTCTCTCATTTTCCTCATTCATCAACTCCTCAAAGTATTCTTTCCATCTATCCAGCACACTACTGGCACCAGTCAACACATTTCCATCTCTATCCTTAATCTCCCTAACCTGCTGCACATCCTTCCAATCTCTACCTTTCTGTCTGGCCAACCTGTATAGATCCTCTTCTCCTTATTTAGTGTCCAACCTGGCATACATGTCATCATATGACTCTTGTTTGGCCTTTGCCACCTCTACCTTTGCCTATGTCACATCTCAATGTATTCCTTTCTCCTCTCATCGGTCCTCTGTGTCACACTTCTTCTTAGCTAACCTCTTTCCTTGTATGATTTCCTGTACTTTGAGGTTCCACCATCCATCTTCTTCTCTTCTTTCCTACCAGAAGATACACCAAGTACTCTCCTGCCCATCTCTCTGATCACCTTTGCTGTTGTGGTCCAGCCTTCTGGAAGCTCCTCCTATCCACCGAGAGATTGTTTTAGCTCTTCTCGAAAAGCCGCACAACACTCTTCCTTTCTCAGCTTTCACCACATGGTTCTCTGCTCTGCCTTTGTCTTCTTAATCTTCCTCCCTACCACCAGAGTCATCTTACACACCACCATCCTATGCTGTCCAGCCACACTCTCCCCTACCACTACCTTACAGTCAGTAACCTCCTTCAGATTACATCGTCTGCACAAAATGTAATCCACCTGTGTGCTTTTACCTCCGCTCTTGTAGGGCCCCCCATCTTCCTACCTCTTCTGGAAAAAAGTGTTCACTACAGCCATTTCCATCCTTTTTGCAAAGTCTACCACCATCTGTCCCTCCAAGTTCCTTTCCTGGATTCCGTACTTCTTCATCACCCCTTTTCCTTCACCAACATAGCAATTACAATCTGCACCAATCACGACTCTCTCTCTGTCTGGGATGCTCAGAACAACTTCATCTAGCTCATTCCAGGCTTTCTTTTTCACCTCTATGGCACATCCTATCTGTGGGGCATAGCTGCTAATCACATGATAAATAACAATTTCAAGTTTCAGCCTCATTACTCGATCTGATACTCTTTTCACCTCCAATACATTCATAGCTAACTCTTCTTTTAAAATAACCCCTACTCCATATCTCTTACCATCTACACCATGGTAAAATACTTTAAATCGTGCCCCTGAAATTCTAGCCTTACTGCCTTTCCACCTGGTCTCCTGGACACACAATATGTCAACCTTTCTACTAACCCTCTGCATTTATCCAGGCTTGGGACCGGCCTCTACAGTTTGCACTGGCTTGTGCCCCCCAAAGGGCTGCATTTGTTTGTTGAAAGGTAGTGCAGTAAAATTAAGGGTTTTTCCCTAACATGAGGACTATTCGTGATTAGTAATTAGTAATCATGATTGATTTTGTAAGTTTACTCACTGACAAAGACATATATATATATATATATATATATATATATATATATATATATATATATATATATATATATATATATATATAATTTTAATGCTAGGTGTATTTTAACAGGGAGAGAATATCAAAAGGAAAATCTAGGAAATCTTATAAAACCAATGATTCAAATTATTTTGCCATTGATCCCCTATCAGAACATTACTTGGTTGAGAACCCCTTGTTGGCCAGTACAGAGGTCAGATGTTTCTTGTAGTTGATCACCAGGTTTGCACACATCTTGGAGGAATTTTGGACGACGACTCTTTGCAGATCCTCTCCAAATCCTTAAAGTTTTGAGGCTGTGCCTTGGCAACTCGTAGCTTCACCTCCCGCCACAGATTTTCTATGGGATTTAGGTCTGGGGACTGGCTAGACCAGTCCATGATGTTAATGTGCTTCTTCTTTAGCCACTCTTTCATTTCCTTGGCTGTGTGCTTTGGGTCATCATCGTGCTGGAAGCCCCATCCACAACCCATTTTAAGTTTTCTGGCTGAGAGAAGGAGGTTCTCACCTAGTATTTCATGGTACAAGACTCCATCCATATTTCCCTCCATGCAGTGAAGTTGACCTGACCCCAATGCAGAGAAACACCCCCTAAGCATAATGCTTTCACCTCCATGCTTGACTGTGGGGATGGTGTTCATGTGGTCATAGTCTGAATTCCTCTTCCTCCAAACACGGCGAGTCAAATTGATTCCAAACAGCTCAATTTTGGTCTCATCTGACCACATCACCTTCTCCCAATCATTCAGGTGTTCATTGGGGAACTTTGGACTGCCCTGTACATGTGCCTTCTTGAGCAGGGGGACCTTACAGGCGCTGCAGGATTTGAATCCATGATGACATAGTGTGTTACCAACGTTTTTCCTGGCGACTGTGGTTCAAGGTGGTTTCTTTGAGCTCATTAATGAGCTCCTCCCGTGTAGTTCTGGGCTGATGCCTAACCTCTCTTATGATCATTGATACTCCACGAGGTGAAATCTTGCGAGGAGCCCCAGACCGAGGGAGATTGACAGTCATTTATGTTTATTCCATTTCGTGGTTATTGCACCAACAGTTGTCTCCTTCTCACTCAGCCTCTTACCGATGGTTTGTAGCCCATTCCAGCCTTGTGCAGGTCTACAATCTTATCCCTGATGTGCTTAGAAAGTTCTTTGGTCTCTTGCCCATGATGGAGAGGTTGGTGTCTGATTGATTGATTCTGTGGACAGGTGTCTTTAAACAGGTAACAAGTTGAGATACGGTGTCTTTCATACAGCTATCGAGTTTAGATTAGGAGTACATTCTTAAAGTGAGGACGAGTCTGTGGGAGCCAGAATTCTTTATTATTGGTAGGGGATCATATACTTACATTAGTTTTTTTAAATGTGATTTTTCTGGATTTAATTTGAGATATTAGCAAAAATAAGAAGACTATATGTATTGTCCCATATTTTAGATGTGTTATTCATTTTAGGCACAAGTTGTTTGTTGTTTTCGTCCTCGTTGAATTCCTCTTCTCTTGCAGCTGCCATTCTTTATTTGTCTGATTCTGCCAAGATTCTCACTGTATGTATGGGTCTGCTCGAGCCAATAGAAGTCCATTATCTAGGGGGGTGGATGGCGATGCCCATTTAAACTCGCATCTGATCGGTCAAACTCAGATAAATGCCACTAGCGTGCAACAAAGCATATAGTACCAAATGCGTATTATTTTTATTGCACGTCTTTGCGACACACATATTGCACGTGCCATTATCGTGATGATGATATGTTTTCAATATATTGTGCAGCCCTAATACAGACATACATACATATAGTACATAAATTACATACATACAGACATACATACATACAGTGGGGCAGAAAAGTATTTAGTCAGACACCAATTGTGTAAGTTCTCTCATTTAAAAAGATGAGAGAGGCCTGTAATTTTCATCATAGGTATACCTCACCTATGAGAGACAAAATGAGAAAAAAAATTCCAGAAAATCACATTGTCTGATTTTTAAAGAAGTTATTAGCAAATTATGGTGGAAAATAAGTATTTGGTCAATAACAAAAGTTCCTCTCAATACTTTGTTATATACCCTTTGTTAGCAATGACACAGGCCAAACGTTTTCTGTAAGTCTTCACAAGGTTTTCACACAATGTTGCTGTTATTTTGGCTCATTCCTCCATGCAGAGCTCCTCTAGAGCAGTGATGTTTTGGGGCTGTCGCTGGGCAACACCGACTGGGGTTGAGATCTGGAGACTGGCTCGGCCACTCCAGGTCCTTGAAATGCTTCCTACAAAGCCACGCCTTCGTTGCCCCGGCAGTGTTTTGGGGATCATTGTCATGCTGAAAGACCCAGCCACATTTCATCTTCAATACTCTTTTTGATCGAAGGAGGTTTTCACTCAAAATTTCACGGTACATGGCCCCATTCATTTTTTCCTTTCCATGGATCAGTCATCCTGGTCCCTTTGCAGAAAAACAGCCTCAAAGCATGATGACTCTACCCCCATGCTTCACAGTAGGTATGGTGTTATTTGGATGCAACTCAGCATTTTTTTTCTCCTCCAAACGACAAGTTGAGTTTTTACAAAAAAGTTCTATTTTGATTCAGATTCAGTCTTCCCAGCCAGGTGCAGGTCTACAATTTTGTTTCTGGTGTCCTTTGACAGCTCTTTGGTCTTGGCCATAGTGGAGTTTGGAGTGTGACTTTTTGAGGTTGTGGACAGCTGTCTTTCATACTGATAACGAGTTCAAACAGGTGCCATTAATACAGGTTACAAGTGGAGGACAGAGGAGCCTCTTAAAGAAGAAGTGACAGGTCTGTGAGAGCCAGAAATCTTGCTTGTTTGTAGGTGCCCAAATACCTATTTTCCACCATAATTTGCTAATAAATTCTTTAAAAATCAGATGTGATTTTCTGGATTTTACCAGACTTAACTTCTCATACGGACACTAAATGAATTACCAGCCAGTCCGAAGGAGCTCATCAAAGCGGAGACACGGACATTGGTTTCTCACGCTGACGCTAAATTAATTAACTTTCACCCCGAGCCAGTTTGAAGAGTCTCACCAACAAAGACTTATTTTTTTGGGACTCTGGCTTGATGACCAAGAAGGTGAGAAACCCACTGACCACACCCCCTTTTCGGCCCGCCAGCGCCCGAGCTACCCTTGCGGGTGCCTGGGCAGCTCACGGGCAAGCTCCGTTGGGAAGGAAGTGGGCAGCGCATGTCTGCTCTGAGTGTCTTGCGAACAGCGACATCCGGGCTCTGGCCGCCCTGCCTTGGAACTCTTTTTCCTACACCAAATCCACCTGTTCCCCGTGCGGAGTGGACCGGACAAACATTCAGGAGATTGACCAGCCTGCCTAAATTGTGTTCCACACATGTAGGTCCAACTTGCAGTCTACTAAAGTACAGATTAGTGCATATTTGGGTTTACATTAACGAGAACAGGAATCCCCAGCTATATGCATTGTCATCCCATGCTCATTTCCACCCTCACATCACAAGTCAGTCTCCTTTGCCAATGTTCGTCTGTCTTTTGTTTTGCTTTTCCTTGCATTGTTCCCCTGTAGATTCCCCCGTTAGATCTCATTAAATGTTCTATAAAAAGTCACTACCTGTATCATTTGTGTGTGTTTGGGTTCGACAAAAGACCTCTGGCTATCAATAACTCTTATCTAATTTCTGTCGCAAGCTTCAGATTACGAGACGAGTTTTTTGTCACTTTGTCCTGATGTTTTATACATCTAAAAAGAGACATGGTGCCCCTTTTCTAAGAATTGCTCCCACAGTTGATTTCTTCACACTATGCTGCTTACCTATTTCAGATTCCCTCTTCCCAGCCTGATGCAGGTCTACAATTTTGTTTCTGGTGTCCTTTGACAGCTCTTTGGTCTTGGGCATACTGGAGTTTGGCGTGTGACTGTTTGAGGTTCTGGACAGGTGTCTTTTATACTGATACCAAGTTCAAATAGGTGCTATTAATACAGGTTACAAGTGGAGGACAGAGGAGCCTCTTAAAGAAGTTACAGGTCTGCGAGAACCAGAAATGTTGCTTGTTTGTCGGTAACCAAATACTTATTTTACTGAGGAATTTACAGATTAATTCATTAAAAATCAGACAATGTGATTTTCTGGATTTTTCTTTCTCATTTTGTTTCTCGTAGGTGAGGTTTACCTATGATGAAAATTACAGGTCTCTCATCTTTTTAAGTGGGAGAATTTGCACAATTGTTGGCTGACTAAATACTTTTTGCCCCACTGTACATGCATACGCAGGTACATACTGTATGTACCTACGTACATATATAGATCCAATACATGCATACATAAAGTTAAAAGATGAGGACTGACAAGGATGACCCAAAAAGTAAAAGAAGAGATACATGACACCTGGGTTGTGACTAGTTTTATTTGAATGAGACTGAGGACAACTGGTTTTATGATTCTAAACTCAAATAGAAGTAGTAAGTAATGATAGTACTACATGCATGATTTAGAAAAATATAACTACTTTGATGAAATCTTCTGAAATGTTTGCAGGTTTTAATAGTACTGTGCATAAACTCCCCATCTTTTATTCCAGGATCCAAACCCTTTCTTTGTAAGATCTGCCACTTTGCAACGGCTCAGCTGGGAGATGCCAGAAACCACGTGAAAAGGCACCTTGGCATGAGAGAGTACAGATGTGACGTCTGTGGGTGAGTTTTAAGGTTTAGCAACTTCGCTATTTTACAATCTACTTGGCTTGTCCTATGGCGTAATCAAGTGATCTGAGTTTAGAAGCTGAAAGTCACAAACTGTGGTCTGAGGTTTGCAATAAAGTACATTTCACCAAGTACCTGGTAATGACTAGAACCGGGAGTCTGTAAATAATCAGGTTGTGTTCTTGTACATGCAGTTAGAGAAGATAATTTATTGATGAATTTGAAGTTTTGAGCTTTCAAGCTTCTTTGGCTCTGTAGACTCACAAAGATGAAGAACTATGTAAAGATATTAAGTTTTCCCTCTGTGTATTTTTCTTTAAATGGCTCCACTTAGTTCATTTGCAGGCCAAGTTTGTTCCACCAAAGCCGACTGAGTGAATGTTTATTTGCTTCAACGATATTACAGCAGGCGCAAGCAAGCTTTGGTTTAAACATTGCTTTTCTTTTAATTAGAAGTTAGAAGTCATGTTTCACAGGCTCTCCAGCGAAAAAACCCTTTCTCCCAAGTGTTGCAAATGTGACACTTTACATACACACATATACATATGGAACAGTTCTCCAATATGTCTTTAAATGGCACTACTAAATACAGTCCTTGGTTTCACAAATCATGCAGGCGGAGGAGCCGAGCGCTTCCAGAGCTAGCGATTGGTGATAAATCGGCTCTGTGTGCGCTTTCATTACTGACTGATTACCAGGCCGTCCCTCATCTTGAATAAATAGGGGCAAGCACAAAGAAACCCCCCAGAAACACCCTCATTAAGGACAGAACCCCACATGCACACAGCCTCAACTTTTGCCATTTGATGATTTCTTCTTAATTCTAAATTTAAGTACATCACTAAACGGATGGTCACATAGCAGGTATAATGTATGATGTGGTGGGACATTTGTTTTGGTTCACCTACAAAAGTGAGAATGTTGTATTCAAAATCTGCATTTTCCAATGTTGCTAATGATGAGACGTTTGGCTTAACCAAAAAATGGAGCATTTGTTGTTTTGAATTAATTAAGAGTAACAATTGAAGAAATATGTTTCATTGTTGCATATATTTTTGTGTTTAGTAGTCTTTTGTAGGAGTTGCTTGACTTCAGATTTCTTTAAATCGACACCAATGTAATGAAAAGTCGAATTGAAGTTGTCTAGTCACTGATCAAGTCATTGATATTATTTTGAGTACTGTAATTACTAAAAATCACAGGAGGAGGGAATACTTTGCAATAGTCTATCTTCACTGACAATGGGAAGTTTATACATTGAATTTACGCCAGACATAGACGTCAGAACACAAAAGCATTGTCGTGGGCTCTGTCACGTGATGGTATTTCTAGAAAAAAATATCCTCTCTGTTGGTGTGCTTATAGCTGGGACAGCCAAGTTCATGTTTGCACAACTTGTCCAAATGGGTTTCTTCGCCTACCACAGCAGAAGCTGTGCCTGCATGTTGGGCATTTGCGGTGTTGCAAATGAGAGCGGACCGCTTTGTGTGTGGTGGAAAAATTCCCTGTTCTCCTTTCACTTTGATAATGCAGGCTGAAAAGTTCTTCAAAATCCTGCTTGAGCCTGGCTTTTTGTTTTCACTTGACTGGATCTCCCTCACCAAAGCTGCACGTTCAGAAATAGTAGCCAATTTAAATCAATTAAGGTGACAAACTAATTTCATTCAGCACACTCATCTGTTGCTGCAAGCGGCTCTGCCTGGTCCTTAAGCCAAAAACAAGTGATTAGCGACACGTCGACATCATTATCTAAACGTCATTGTGGAGTTGTAAAGGCGACAAATCGACTAGTCTGTACAAACCCTACTCTGTTGTGGTTAATTTCTTCGCTTTTCTTAACTGAACCCTTTTCATAACATCGGCAGCGATTTCTTTGTTTCCTTTGTTCAACCTTCAGACCAAAATATTACCTCTGGCCTAATATTCAGTGAATGGTTGTGCTGGGCCCCACCTGTCCACTGCTGTGGATGTCTTTTCAGGAGTGGGGGTAGTTGTTGATGGTTAAAGATCATATTGTTGTGGCATTTAATTAACAAATGCAAATGCGAGGCCAGGACAGATTTAGAACTCTTGACCATGCTGCCATTCAAACCAGAGAAGTCTGGTCTGTGTCTTGCTCATCACATTAAACACGTGCCTCGCCATCTTGCTCACTTCCTTCACTCGCATGCTTGACAGTGATCTTACTTATCTGCATATGTGTGTCTTCGTCTTACAACAAAGAGATCCGTTTTTAATTTGCCTGTAAAGAACTCCTAAGGTGCAACAACAGCAGAAAACACAAATTGGCTGTTAGCATGCGCGATAAGATTTCTCATATTTAATTGGTTTAAAAAAATCCACCAGCATGTGAGATGGTAGGTTCTTGTGTATTCCTCCCAGCGTGTTTTGTCCACAGTGGGGCTTGGTCATTTAATGAGCCTCCTCTTCCTCTACTCCATCATCTACCAGAAAGGCCCTGCATTCAGCATTTTCGCCCTCCTGCTCTCTGGTCCAGACGGACATCCAGTGTTGTTGTAGGTGTTAAATTATGCATAAACAATCTAAATGCTTTGAGGCATTGGTTTAATATCAGCCCTCAGCCTTGGCCTTTCTACTATTAACACTATCAAAGGCATGAATTGTACTCTTGTGGACTGCTTTTTTATTATTATGAGTCATAAACTCCATGTCACGTCAGGAATTTAAGCAAAACTTTAAAAAACTGTTGCTTAGAACTCAAAAGTTTGCAGAGTTTGCAACAGTCTCTTTTTCCTGCAGCTCAACCATCCTCCATCCCTGGTCGCAGTTTTCTTGACTTGTTGGAGAGAATATATATAGTCATGATTTCATGTTGGGTGTGTGATTTGACTGTTAAAAGGATGGGGCTGGCTCATGTCAGGGTTTTTATGTCCTCCTGTCTCGTGAGATTGTCTGGTCTGTTCCCAGAATAGCCTATCAGTTCCGCCCTGCACGGCTCATCCGCTGTAATGTGCATTAATGCCCGGGCCTGTATGAGTACTGTGAGGCCTGGCACTGACAGTAGAGGAGCATCTTAGCTAACTGCTTATCCAGAGAAACCGTCACTTAATACAGACCCTCTATTGTCTATTCACAGCCCCCTCCTTCTCCTTTGACGTGATTCTCTGTAATCCTCGAACAGATTTTGGTTAGACCTCCCTGAGAACTATTTTTATTTTTTCCCTCTTCTTCCCTCCCACTTAAACACTAATAGTTGTTGCAGATGAAGAGAAGGATCCCTGTGAGGATGATTATAATGTCACTCGACTGATCTCCCTCCACCCCATAATAATTGTACATCATCGCTTCATAACGTGTCAGACGGACACGTTGGTGGGGTGCAATTTAAACAGCAGAATACAATACACAATTACGGCCTGTCAGGCCTACGAACAACATGCAATGTTTGAGTTACACTTAATCATTGCGTACATTAGCGAGTTTACTAAGATCCCACATTACCCCTCCTCATACATAGCAAGGGCATTAAATTCTACTCCTTGTAAGCTTAGCGATTGTGTTGGTAGTAGAACAGCTTTATGATCAATGTATCTTACTGTTGGACCTTTTGAGGGCTTTGTGTATCAAGCAAGACCAATCTCTTAGGGGAAAAGAAAGTGGAGCACATAATACTGTATGTGTGGATACATCTACGCGCAAGTAAAAGAAGCAAGTGATGGGATTTGGCCACAAAGAAAAAAATACAGCCGTTCTTTGAAGGTAATCCTGATATCGAGCTCAAACATCTTTTGTTATATATACAATTACTAAAGTCACTAACTTGCAGTGTTGATCTGTTCAGTTCTTTCATTTCCCACTCAATTTGACCTATTTAGGTCATATCTGCTTCTCAAATGTTAGGCCACATCATTCCCATCACGAAGAGGTTTGAATTGAATGTGTGTCTGGGAACGTTTTTTTCTAGTGTCCCCGTCACCAAAACAAACACATTATGCTTTGATGCATTTAACTGAATTTAGTACACCATTATTGGAGATGAAATGAATAACACTAAAGGTTATTTAGAAAATAATGCCGGACGGCTGGTCTTGAAAGGTTAAGTATGTGAATGAGCAGTTTTGATGATAACAAGGGCTGTGTATGGCTAGGAGAGCTTGGTGTTCTGGTTTGACTCGATACTCTGTGATCGCTCTTTATGACTGAGACAGCTTTACAGCCCGTTACCCTCCATAACACGATAAAGTGTGGCATAATGGATTAGATGTGTTTAGTTGCCTTGGGCTGATGTTTGTAAAATTAATGTTTTTTTGTTTTGTTTTTGTTTTTTGCAAAAGAAAGACACTCATACATGTGCCTTTATAAAAATTCAAGAGGAAAAGGAGAGGAGAAAAATATATTTTTCAGTAAGAAATGTATATCAATATTTCAGTATATTCTTGATTTTTGAACAAGATCATGAAATAATTTCCCTGAATGTGGCATTCATTGTATAGAGTAATGGTTATGAAATGATTGTATACTGTATGTTTTGACTGCGGTTCTTAATACTATAAGAGAAAGGCAATTCATGTTCTGTGGCAATAATACATATATTATTTGTTTTAAATTATGTGCCAAGGGAACGTAAGGAAGATTGCTTGGTCCGTCTGTTGTTGTTTAAAGGAAGTTTTCCAAGTTGTCTCAAATCGGCATTTACTGAGTGCGACAGACAAAGAGAGAAATATTCTTCAGTACTCGTCCTGTTTTTATAGCAAACTCATGTAGTGCACACAGAATCGTGGGACTTTATAATCAACGCCTTTCAATTTAATAATAATAGAAATTGGAGCTGATGTTGAACATAACATAAAAAATTAAAACAAAACAAAGACACTCAGCACATACAGTACAAAGGATAAACTTATCACATCAAGCCGCATAATTGTTTTAGTAACAATGTATTCTTGGAGCCAATTGTTTCATCGTATGTTGTGGGAGAAAAAGAAAGAGGGAAGTTAATGAGTGATTAACAACAGCAATTAAACCATGATGAGGAAGGCAGATGGAAAAAAAGGTATGTAATTAAAATATCAGTCCTCTCGTCAGAAGTGTGAGAGTCATCCATCGTGCACTTATTAAAAAGCTGGGGAGAGGGGAAGAAACGAACAGTGGTTAATTCCAGCAGCCCAAAGTGCCTGGTAATCTGCCCATGGATAGCGCTGAAAAGCCTGTAACTCATGTTTAAGTGTTGGGGCCGTGTCATTGGAGGTTCAGTCATGTATTTCTCTGTTGATGCTCATAGAGGCAGGGAGTATTTGGCAGTGAGGAGTAATTTTACTTAATTAATGGGATGCATATTTGATGGAGGAATAAAATATCCCGGTTTAGCAAAGTGAAGAAAGGGAAAAGATTTAGTGTGAGTTAAAGGTGGAGGCTGCTTGAAAGACAGATCGAGAGAGAGGATAAAGATGGCAACTAAGAGCGAAGAAATAGCAATGGGGACAATGAGAGATGGATGGTTGACACAACGTTGAGTTGATGGGTAAAGGGGAATGGGTTGCTTCTCTATTGAGAGGACATCAGACTGACAACGTTTGAGTTAATTGATATCCAGACAGAGCCTCTCCCTCAGCAAACCGAAATGTTACCCTGGTTTGCAAACCTGAGGTAGACTCCTGCCAGGGCCTCTTTTAATATTCATGTGGGTGGAGTCTTTAATAGGTTTTGCAATAGCAGTCTTGTCCCTCTACCACCATCCGTTTTAAAGCAGGTCTTTACTGTGAACGCAGAAACTTTTAATCACTTACACTAACACGGCAGACACACGACATGCTTGTTTTCCCAGACAAACTCATGGCCTGCCGAAAGTCACCTAAAACTTAATCCCCCCTGCCACATTTTGATGATTGACTTGCTATAGGTATACATTATTTTCACGGAGACTCTGTCACCAAGATATTTGACACCATCATGGAGACTGACATCTGGGAAAAAAAATGTCTACCTCCAATTTTTGTCCCTGGCTCTTTTGTCTACCCGTGTCTGGGTGATGATCTGTTTTATCAGAGCAGGGGAGACGTAAAATGTAATCAGTCATTGCCATCATCATAATTGAGTTTATGTAGCTGGTGGGAGCCCTGCAGGAAATGTTAGTTTGGGTGAAAGGGAGGATCTTGTTACTCTCGCCTGAAGTTCACAACGTTTAAGTTGATCAAAGACTGGAACAATCAATCAGTCGATGACTGACATTCCAAAGATATTCTGTGGTAAAACTCAAAAAGCTTTCTGACTTGTGGATCACATTTAGTCTGGTGGCCAACACACAGACCCTTCTCCTACACCTTTCAATTCACATGCTTGAACGTACAGTTTCGCCACACACACATAACGATGACTTGCTATCAGCACCCATTCATTGTTGTATGGTACTGAAGCGGGGTCTTTGGAGTACATGAAAAGTGGGATTTCATTGTATCGTTATTTTGAAGTCATACTAATGTATCTGTATTGCAATGTAAATGAAACATGTTGGATCCTCTTTTTGCAACTACTTAGTAAGGATGCTAAGCAAATTTTCTAAACTATTTTATATTTACATAATTGCCAAATGTTACGGAACGTCCATATTTTCTTGTGGAAATCACTGAATGCTGACTCGTTACGGCCGTAACACCGATTGTTCCGGATATTGGGGCGAAATAAATCCAACTTCTGACATTTCCGGCCACCGTGACGAAAATGTCATAAATGAATTCACTGAAATAAACTCTATATATTCAAAAAAAAAAGAGAGAGAGAGCGAAAGCTGCTTAGTGCCCCCCATTCCTGATGCTAATTACTAAGCTATCATGTCATGAAGTTGCAAAACACGGAAATAACGGGGTTATACAGTGCAGTTGTCTCATAGGTCTTGCTGGAACCACGTTATAGCAGAGAGGAACCAAGTTTGAACAACAAAATAACAACTCAACTAATACGCTTCTGGAGATATAAATGGACAGTAAAATAATTCACAGCCTCACAAGACTCCCTTTGAACCGGAAGTGAATTAATACTGTACGTCACTGGAGAAATTACAAGTATATTATGAAGTATATTATTATTAATATAAAATATTTAAAAGATAACGTTTTAGTCCCACAATGGGGAAATTTCCATCATTTCAGTAGCAATAGTGACATAGGAAATCCATCCATCCATCCATTTTCTACACCGCTTATCCTCACTAGGGTCGCAGGTATGCTGGAGCCTATCCCAGCTAACTGCGGGCAGGATGCAGGGTACACCTTGAACTGGTTGCCACCCAATCGCAGTGCACATATAAACAAACAAACATTTGCATTCACATTCCCACCTACGGACAATTTAGAGTCTTCAGTTAACCTACCGTGCGTGTTTTTGGGATGTGGGAGGAAACTGGAGTACCCGGAGAAAACCCACGCAGGCATGGTGAGAACATGCAAACTCCACACAGGCGAGGGTCTTTGAAGAGAACTCAGAACTGTGAGGCGGATTCAATCTATCAGCAATGTTATTTATTTGTTTTCAAAATAGAGTGCTGAGCTTCGACGAGATCTGATTTTTTATTTTTTATTTAATTTAATTTTATTTTATTTTAACCGTTGAAAACAGAATTGGTTATGGCAAATTAATCCAGAGACACAGATATTTTTGACGATGGTATGTCAAAATCTCATATACTTTGATTCAGGCTGCACATGCATCCGTCATTACAGGGTGGATGCAAAATTAAATTAAAACATTAAAATAACAAATATTGAAGCCATAATTTATTAATGATTACGATTAGCGTAATAATTATGTTGTGCAATTGATCAGCATGCAGAATTATTTTTATCCTATTACAAAATATACTGCAATGACTGTCCCACGGTAATGTTCTTGACAAAATTTAGAAAATGTGGAAATTCAGACAAATTTGGACAAATTGTTCTGGAAGTGAATTTCTGTAGGTTGGCAGCTCTGTATTTATGTTTTTAAAACAGCGCTGTTTGAACTACAGGTATTAAATTGTCCCACAGTGTTTCCCTCTTACTTGTTAACTTTGCCCCTCAAGCTCTGCAGACCATCATGTGGCTATGGTTCTAATTCTCTATGATTCTCATATTCATGAAGCGATATTGACAATTGTCTTTGTAAAACAGATAATAAGCTGTGATAAATGGGTGGGATGAAATTACATCAACCTTACCAGGCTATTGTATTAACACATCTCGACGATCTCACTCATTCCTGGTGTCTTTGTAATTGATTAATTTTTTATGTGGATGGATGTAAGGTTGTGGGTCTTGTATCAGTGGCTGATTGCTCGTCAACCATAAACAGGAGGAGCCACAGTGGGGCCTCAAGGGCAGTAGTCATAGTCCCCAACGTTATGGTCAATTCTTCTCCAACTCTAAAATCAGGAAAAATACTTGGCCATAAAAGTGCCCATATTACTGGGCTGACATAAAGCTCGTCCTTCCATCCTCTGTCTGCGTGCCAGAGTTGCATCGCCTTTAGTTCCCAGTTGCTCAGCACACCTGTCGGACTTTAAGATCACCAATCCTTCTTTGTATATGTTGCTACAGCCCCTCAGGTAGCCCCTGCACCACCCAGCTTTAAATATGAGCAAATAATGGTGCGGTGAGGGATGCTGCTTGTGTCCTTGGCGAGAATCCTCTGTGTGCTATAGCAACATTTCACTGTCTTGAGTCTCGTGGGAGGCATAAACCACACTGAAAACTCTCAAGGCTTGTTGGTGGCATCCATGGATGGATGCAGAATTACAGAAAGGCTATGTGGTCTTTTTGAATACATGTAAGTGTGAAGTGGCTGTTGATGTAAATACATTTGTATGTGTTTAATGAAATAAAACCGTGTCCTTTTTTAACGTGTGCACATTTCAGATGCGGTGCACTAAAGTGTTAAAGTGTTGTGCTGCATATCACACCTCCTTTATTTCTTTGTTTGCCTGCATCCACGATGCTCCTCATAGTTGAGCCAATATATCACACTTGCCACCAAATTAGGCCAAAACCCATGACAGGGTCACTTGGGAAGAATTAGATGAGGAGGTGAAAGAATAGGGATTGGCGAAATGAGGCAGTTGGGGGCATGCTTGCAATTAGGGATGAAATGATTTAAAAACTGTTAGTATTACTGTTTTACATTTGAATAATTATTACTATCCTATGATAATGTTTCTGAGTAGTAGTTGTTTTTTGGCTACGCTGGTGCTTGCCATAATAGCAAACAAATGGAGAAAGAAGAAGACAGCAAAGAAATAAATGATGTCAGGTGCATGTTACAGTCCTACCAAACATGGCAGAAGGGTGCCAATCCAATCAACAATCCAACAATGGAGTATTTTAGTTTTTATCAGACTGCAGATTAATTTATCATTATTGCGCTGCATGCAAACAATGCAGGAAAAACAAATACTGTGGTGTCCCAACACATCACTTTACATCTCATTTTGTGATCACTCAATGTGATATTAGTAATTTTAAGTACATTTCGTGGCGTCTTGCCTGCATTAAAAAAAACATTTTGCTTATTGCTGTTCATAATCTTTAATTTGCAGAAGGTAGCTGGATTAGTATTTATTTTAAATTCAAAATAAAAGTTGATTGGCATACTTCAGGTGCATTTAGCAAAATTGTGATAATGATAATGTGATCATTTGGGTCTCTTGCAATTACAATTTGGATCTTGCCGGCAGGAAAGAGAAGTGGACACATGGGCAAAAATGTGGACCTTATTGTCAACCATGCGGTTGTGCGATCCCTTCACATTACACCATGTTAACCCCTGCAACACTGGCTCCCTAAATAAGGCGCCGTAGGTTTGCAACCCTGCGTCCAACCGTAAAAACACTAACACATCACTTATCCCTGCAGGGGGGGAAATAACAAAAAAAAACATTGTGTGTGATGAGGAGTAGCACGCTGTGTGAAGAGGAAGCATTTATTCATTTATTCTGTTAGTTCAGCAAAACAAACAGAGGTCAGGGTTATGCTGAAACACTGATAGCTGGGTGTCTATTACAGTTAAATTTCAAATTAGGCGGTTCACTTTCATCACTTTTATGGTTGTTTCAAAGGCTGCCTGGCCTTTCAAGCCCCCCAGCAAAATGTGATTACTGAAACGTTTACAGGCTACATAAGCTTCAAGAATACCAAAAACAAATTTCTCCCATGAAATCAAGTTTTGAGACAAACATCCATACTGATGACTTGTGGTGTCTTCATTGAACTTTAGATGGCGCCATTCAACTTGCTAGAAACCTGCAAGGATTTCAATTGCAATACTGTATGCGATTGTGATTATGTAGACGCCCTGCTTGAGTGATATGCAGTTAAGCTATTAAAGATTAAGACTTATTCATTGCCATGCATACATTTTACATGTATTACACAAAATGTATCTGCTGCATTTAATATATCAAGGTAGTGAACACAGCAAGCACGCCACAGTAACGACACACTGCAGTGGGCAACTTTTCCAGTGCCTGAGGACTGTTTAGAGAGTTGGGTGCCTTGCTCAATGACAACTAATTATTTAAGTTGTGCTCACATTTTTTTAATTTTTAAAACATTTGTTTATTTGTTTTTCCAATTAAAAGCTTTATATATATATATTTCAGTGACACCCTCTTGTGTGTGTGTGTGTATGTGCGTGTGTGTGTGTATATGTGCATATATATATATATATATATATATATATATATATATATATATATATATGTATATGCATGTTACTCATGATCAAAACTGGTGTGTGACAGATAATGTGAAACTTTCAGATAAGATGGAAAAACTGATGAATTGAATGGAAGCCCTAAAGCAAGAACATCTTTGATTATTAATAATAATAATAATAATAATATTAATAATAATAAATAGAATACACCTAAAAATAAAACTTTACTGTGAGATGTTAGACAACCATAGAAGGTGTAAGTGCAGTTAAAAACAACAATACGTGGAGGCTGGCAGGGCAGATGTAATGTTCGGAGAGGCGGCCCTGCTGGTGCTGCTTTAACTAGGACAAGCCTCTCTATAACGGTGCACCTCAGGGGCCGATCAGCAGGTCTCAGGAGAGGCTCCCCACTCTGCTGTCTCACTGGGCCTGTCACGAGGGGGTTGATGCTGGCTTGGCTGGCTTGTAGGGTGTGGGGCGGCTACAATGATGATCATCGTGGTGGTGTGGGCTGACGTGCTGAGAGGGCAATTACAGCAAGGACAAAGACTGCAGTGTCCCCACAGCCCCCTAATGAAGAGAGCAGGTTAGCCTCTTAAGAGGACCAGTGATGAGCATGGCCTTAGTGTGCATTTGTTTATATTTGTGTGTGTTTTGCTCTGTTTAACCTTCCCGAGGATGATACATTATTGGAGGTCATATAGTTGCTGTACCGTGCTTACAAACTCCTTTAATGACGCCTTCACATGCTGGTATTTTCCCTTCATGGAACAAAATGCAAACACCCATGAACTCCATAATCTTTAGAGAGTCATACTGCTGCCTGTGTGAGGAAAAAATAGCCAATGAAATCTTTTAACGTATCCTGGTCGCTGAATGCTGCACGTTAGCGGATCAATATTTTGTTTTTAATATTTCTTTCTTCTTTAATATCCCACTTAAAAATTCAGCACATAACAGCCTGCATTTTATATCAAATAAATAGATGACTTTACAGGCAAGGTAATTGAAGCTATACTGTATTCTGGAAAGACTAAACAAACCATAATCTGCTTTAAGAACTTGGACAAATGCACAAACACTCTTCATTTTTTCCTTTGCTTATTGTTGTAATTCATGTGGGATAGGGTGGCGGTAACGATGGTTTGTAACTAATACTGCTATGTTGACATACCCATCTATAGGATCTGATAAAGCCTTTTGAGCACCGCTTATTCAAATTCAATTAAATTCAATTCTATGTTCACACAGAAAATCAGAGCAGGTAAAGGCAATAAGATAGAACGTGATAACCTTTTTGGAGCGGTTGAGAGAATAGTTTACCCTCCGCTTCACCACTTGAATGATTTACTGTACAGTCAGTAGATTGACTTTCACCAGATTTTTACACACACACACAAAACATCAGAATGGATTTTTGATGGTGAAAGGAAGCATGCCAGAAGTCTCCTGGTAAGGTGGGGTTATGAAAGATGTGTTCCATACGTGCAAGTCTCATCAGTGATTGTTGAACCATTCCAATTTCATATTTCAAGGGCCTTTGTGTTAATATTTTTGGCTTGTGTTAATGTTGCGTCCCTTCCATGTACTTGTAGCCCAAGTCTTTTATTTATTTATTTTTTAAATAATACAAGTTGTGGATGAAGATTTTTGGGGAAATAACCAGACTCTTATTCACAGATTATAGTTTTTAATCACTGCACTGTTTTTACACATTAACAAATGAATATTAATTATTAGTATTGTTATTTTATTTTATTCTATTTATGTGCATTCATTTAAACCATGACTATTTGTCAACAGTTTTCATGTTCAGTATATACATTTGTGTGTGTGCGAATGTGTGTGTGTTCGCATGTGTGTGCGCCTGCACTTGTCTACTACACAGACTTGCACTTAAGCAGATTTTTATAAAAACTTTGCTGCTCATATTGTATGCCAGTATGGTATGGTACAATGTATAGAATGTATAAGGTTGTAATTGTACACAGGCAGTAATATTTTTTGTAATAATCTATTGGTAATTTAGCTATTTCAACTGTCATGTTGACATATCTGACATACCGAATGATTAGTACCATAATTTGTAATGCAGTATGCGATTGTGCAGCTCATTGGGGCCAAGGCCTAATGTGAAGGCTTTCCAGTAAATTAATCTGTTTTAGATGTTCATATTGCATAGTCTACCAAGTCAACAAGCTAATGAAATGTCCTCTTTCCCCTTTGCAACCAAACACCACTAATCTAATCTATTATTCAACCATACTAATGTATGGGTGAGCAATTCTAAAACGTTTCCATGCTGTGCCGAGGTGACAGTGTGAATATGGGCAAAGAGGACTCCAGACACATTTGATGGCTGCTCACTTGTGCTGATAGGCCAAACGGTGCTGGGAACCCGCCACGTTTAATCATGTTGAGGGTGACTGCTTTCATAAGAGCATGCGGCGATTCAGACAACTCTAATAAGGAGAGGTGACAGAGAAACTTTCTGTGTTAGCGGCAAAACAGAGGGGCAAGGTCTTCTTTTTTATGCACGTGTTGCTTTTTTGTTTTGTTTTTGGTTGCACATAAGAGACAAATTTCACTATGTGAGACTGGATTTGAGGTGAAAGAATGTCACTATGAATAAAGGGTTTGGGGACAAGGTCGCACAAGTGCCCGTTCAGCAGAGTGCTGCAAGTCTGTTTGTGGCGTTAAAGATGAGCAAAGACTCTTAAGATGTCTCTCTGTAGATAAGGTAGCAGACTCCAGTTTTGCCCCTCAAAGTTGCATGACATATTATAATTTATTGTTCTACAGCCATTGTCAGAAAAAAAAGAAGCTAAAAGGAATGATGCTTTGAGGATATAATTAAAGTTATCGTTCAAAGAGCAACTTTTTGCATATTTGAATTATTACTGTCGTTAAAAAACACACAAAATATGGAAATACGATTGCTGGAAGCTCATAAATCAATGATCAGCAAGGCCTCAAAGCCCAATAAATATGGGGAGTTAAATACTTTAAAATGCAAATCACATCTTGAAATTTGCATGTGTAAATTTAAAGGGAGCTTGCTTCCTTAAGACCCTCAGAGGTAGTATAGGATGGCGCTAAGATGATGGATGGGTAATGGGGGGACGGAAAAGAAACCAAAATGGAGTTTTCTTTTCCGTTTCACCAAGGTGTCATTGGTCAAGTTATTGGATCGCTTTTTATGATAGCGGCTGAAGTGAGCTAAGAGACATGGCCGCATCTCTTTTATGGATCCAGAAAATGCCTTAAGTGATCTGAATAATTAGCAGTTAATTATTCTTCATCCATCTAAATCAGAATAGGACAGATATGGGAATGGAATTCATAATTTTAGCCCAGCATCCTGTCTTGTACTAATGTGGTAAACTAAAGTGACTGTGAATAATACCTACTGACCTTCCAGTAATTATGGTCCGCCTGGCAATTTGCTTGCTGTTACTAATTGAGGCTCTTGATTCACTGAAATTCTTATTAAAAATACATATGTTTTATGGCTTGGATTTCTTTTACAAGTTTTCTTTAATGTATTATTAATCATTGTTATTTTTAATAGTAATTATCAGACAGAATGTGCCGAGTAGAAGCACTGATTTATTATTATTATTTTTTTTCTATACTCTGACCTCGGTTAGGTAGCACAAATGATCAACTATTTTGAAAAATATTTGTTGGTATAAATTATTGCTGGTCCAAAAACAAAACGGGGTCACTCATTTCATGATTATATGATCCTTCTATCACAATCCTCTCATGTCGTTTCCCCCTCTCAGACATATGAAAATACTCTGGCGGCACCAATGGATCAATGGGACGTGATGTCTCTTTATGCATTAACGCTCAGGTTAGTGTTAGGTTAAAAAGCTGCCTAGTGCCTCCCAAGGCAAAAAAAAGATGAGCGGAAAAAAAAATCAATTATTCCTGGAGAGTCAGAGGGCTGGCCATCATTGTGAAAGCATCCTTTTACCAATATATGTGCGTGTGGGCAATATGAGGGTGGCTGGAGTATTTGCATGTGTGAATGCCCTTGCTGTGGCGCCTGCAGGTATTGACCATACAGCACTAAGGATGACGTGCTTTGCTTCACATAAATCCTGTCCAGTTTGTAATATGCTGTATTTATTTACTGTATTTTTAAGGATCAGCAAAGTTCCAATGACAACTACCAGTCATGTAATCATCCAGATAGGGATCTATGGGGCTGAATTCTGACACTTAGCCCTGCTAAAGAGGGCTTAGACTCATTTGTCCATCCCAACAAGTGTTCTCTGTATTGTTTAAGAAGATCCTTCACAGAATCCACTGAATTAAGATAATGTGACTGTTTGTGTGTGATTGAGCAGCCTCAGCTGAGAGGACAAGCAGCTTTAGCTCTTTTATTGGCTCTCTGTTTAAGAGGCCATACATGTTTTGACGGAGTCCAACTCTCTTTATTTTATTTCTGTCATGACAAATACTGTGCCAGTGAACACCCGCTTTTTACACACAACGTTGCATTCCAGCCCACTGATATGTTTGTCTGAGCGGGAAAACTGTATACAGCCTGCCAGTTCAGAATGAGATGGACCAAAGTGAGATGTCCCTGCTGCTCCTCGTGTTCAAGCCCACATGAACGCCTCAACACAAATCCTTGTTGAAGCCCTCTGTGGATGCCATGAAATCGTATTCGCTGTTCAGCTAATGGCATAGGACTGGTTCTGCTAGGATGTTCCTCAGGGAAAGAAAATACATCACTGGACTATGATGCACTGACCATTTCTGATTTATTTAGGAGGTTGTGCTGCACTGCTTGACTAAAAATTCTGTTTTTGGGAGTTTTGATAGCGAATATATGATTCAATTCTGCCTAATATTATACTCAAATTATGAACATACTCCCTTTTATTTTTTTCTTACCAAATTAGGTGGAATAAATACTGTACTAACAAATCAATTGATACATAGTGAGTCTTTGGCGGGAGGCGCTGTTAAATATTCCATATTACTACATTTAAATAATATTATAATAATATAAAAATATAATATTAAATATAAGTTATATTATTAAATCTAAATAATATGGAATATAAGTATCATGCGTAGTGCAAGAAATAAAAAAATAAGGAAAACAAAGTATAGCATACACAAGACACAATAAGCTTAAACTTCCATCCATCCATTTTCTGTACCGCATATCCTCACTGGGGTTGCGGGTGTGCTGGAGCTTATCCCAGCTATCTTTGGGCGAAAGGCGGGGTACACCCTGAACTGGTCGCCAGCCAATCGCAGGGCACATATAAACAAACAACCATTCGCACTCACATTCACACCTGCGGGCAATTTAGAGTCTTCAATCAACCGACCACGCATGTTTTTTGGATGTGGGAAGAAACCGGAGTACCTGGAAAAAACCCACGCAGGCACAGAGAGAACATGCAAACTCCACACAGGGGGGCCCCGGATTTGAACCCCGGGCCTCAGAACTTTGAGGCAGATGGCATCTTGCCGCCGAAGCTTAACCTTCCATGCTTAAAAGATTTCACATCCTTTTTTTTTCTGAATCAGAATCAGAATCATCTTTATTTGCCAAGCATGTCAAAAACACACAAGGAATTTGTTTCCGGTAGTTGGAGCCACTTTAGTACTACAACAGACAGGCATTTGACAGAAAATACTTTTGAGACATAAAAATATAAAAACACTGTACGGAGAGTCACTGAGCATTGAAAGGTTACCAGTAATGTTGTAATGGCGATAAATTATTTTTTTTGGACAATTGTGCAAATGATGCAGAGTCCTCTGGCAATTTAGAGCAGTTTGAAATTACTAAAAGAGCAATAGTCTTGCACAGTGACCATTGTGGCGATTTTAAAGTGATTAGTAGTGCAATATTCTGGAACAGTGTCACTTGTGCAAATGGTGCAAATTCTTGAACAAACCTCCACATTCACACACATACAGGCCTTCAGCCCGAATAGACATATCTGTTTCTTCTTTTTCCCCCCTCTTTCTTCCGCTTATGAATCTGCAACAGGCCATCCGTCCACAAAAGCCGATCTGCTGCGGGTGCTGCTGGTACTGCTGCTGCTGGTAATTAGGCATCATAACACTTTCACAGTGTGTCTCACTCGATGCAGAATTCCTCCTGACGTGACGGAGGGATGGAAGAATTATCTGGCTTTGCAGATTCTTCTGCTCTGTTGGTCATCTGTCCTCTTTCGGGCCATCAGCCTAATCAGCCCATCATACGTGCGTGTGCACACACACACACACATACACGCCCACCTAAACACACACGCACACCGACTCACATAACCTCATGTACACGTCTAAAATGCCTGAAATACCCACCAACCCATGCACTCGCCCGCAGGCAGAATAAAGAGGAAAAGAGAGTTAGAGAAACAGATACAGTATCAATGCCCTCTAGGTGTGACAGGGTGGCCATGGGGGTTGTTAAAAGAATGTTTCTATTTGGGGGAGGGGGGGTGGTCTGTTGTAAGTCAATAGTCTGCTGCATCACTAGCTGTACAGACAATGTAAATCAATATGGGGTGAAGGCACATATATTTTACTAATTGAAAGGGCCTGTTGTGATTAAAGTCAGTTCATGCTCAATTTTTAGAATAGTAAATTCAGATGCTGCTGTAATTCTGTTTATCCTTAGTCATAAAACCATTTGAAAAAACAGATTAAGGGAGCTGTTTTTTCAAGAACAACTTTCTCAATTAATTTATTTTAACATATAGTTTATAGAAACAAGTAGTTATAACACAAAAAGCAATGAAAATCAGAAATACAATAGGGATTACAAAAAGATCTTTATCAGATCAGTGGCTTTCTTTTTGGGGGAGTTAGAAAAAGAAGCCCATCTTTTCTTTTGTACTTTTATTTATCAATCCACTTTATTCCAACATATGGTAATCCCTGTAACAAAAGATTTGAGGGAATAATGAAGAAAGGCTGGGGGCAGGAAGAAATGTGCTGTGGTAGTAAATACAGAGTTTGTGTGGCGTGCCGTGCACATCGCCAGGCTACAGAAGGGAGCGACGTGCTGCCTTCATGTCCCTAAGCCATATTCACGTCCACCGAAGACTTTTGTTTTTACACAGGTAGGCAGTTTGGGGACTATCTCACTGAGGAAGAAGGCAAAAAAGAAGAAGACATGAGAAGAATCAAAGGATGTACCCCCTTTTAATAATGTAACAAATATTCAAATCTCTAAAAATAAAATCTATTCATCCTTCCTGCTAATCTGAGCAGTAATTTATTCAAACCCAAGGCCATATTAGTATGCCAGCCCAGGGCACAATGGTTGTAACAAGACCAAGTTCACTCAAAAACTTAAGAGGATAGACATACAAACAAAACAAATATATCAGGCTGCAACTTGTAGACTTTTCCTGAAAATATGTTGTTCTTAGCTACCAGTGGATCATGATCTAGTTATCACGCTGTATTTACGTCAGCACAATTTGTATTTTGAAAAATCATACAGTTGATAGTTATTAGAATTGAAGTTTTAGAGCAGCTAAAATAATTGCAGCACAAAGCAATGCTTTGCTCCACTCAAACATTTCTGATTAATTTCCACTGAAGTGTGTTTCTACAGAATGTCTTACGTGTGTGTCCACATGAATCAATGCCATTTTATGAAAAGCAATTGAGCGATGATAGTTTGTATCAAGACATCAAATCGGCACTTCATTATGGATGCAGTGATAACACAATGTGTCGTATAATGATGGCAGTGGTTCATATTGTTCATTATACATGCGGGTGTCACGAGGCACTTGAAATCTGTGTGCCTGTGTTTATATAATTTTACAACATCTTGTTTCAGCAAATTTAATGCGTAAACTATTGGGAAGAAAAATATACCGCTATTTGCCAACAGTGACAAACAATATATTCGGAATAACGATTGCATCTATTGGCTTGTGTGTTTGTAAATGGTAGGTAATGAATTGCTCTTTTTGTGCAGTGAAAGAAAACATACTGTCACTATGCTTGAATAGACCTTCCAGTTGCATGATTGATTCCAAATGCATGATAAAGCTGTAAGATAAAAAAAAAAACAAAAAAAAAAACCCAATACTTTCATTTTATTAGGAGTACTTTCCTATTTAAATGTAATGCATATGTGTTACTTTAGGCGGCACGGTGAACAACTGGTAAGAGCGTCAGCCTCACAGTTCTGAGGACCCGGGTTCAATCCCCGGCCCCGCCTGTGTAGAGTTTGCATGACTCTAAATTGCCCGTAGGTGTGAATGTGAGTGCGAATGGTTGTTTGTTTGTATGTGCCCTGCGATTGGCTGGCGACCAGTTCAGGGTGTACCCCGCCTCCTGCCCGATGACAGCTGGGATAGGCTTCAGCATGCCCGCGACCCTAGTGAGGAGAAGCGGCTCAGAAAATGGATGGATGGATGGATGGATGTGTTCCTTTAGATTTTTGTTGTTCTTTCGAGCCATTGATAATGTACCATCAATTGGGAGGGCTGTAACTTGATCTGTAGTAACAGTGGAGGTCTTGAGCATGCTGGCTGCCTTCAAAATTGTGAGCTTGTTGAAGGTTTGGGGGCGTTGGAGTGGAGTCGATGCCTGCCACACGTCATGCTTTCTCTTCTTGACAAGCCCTGCAGTTACACAATCAACATTTTTATTGCTTGGAAATGTATATATTTAATTAGTAAAACAATGACAGTTTCGCTTGATTCATGGTGCATGGCAAGGTTTAATTAATTGGAAAATGCATATTACCCTGTGACTTAATTATTAGCGAATTAATCACTGGGTACTTGTTCAGTCGTTCAGTCATTTCTTGGCATATTTCTATGTATGTCTGTCACTGGAATTTCCTCCCAGGGTCGTTTTTATATGAGGTCATTTTTTTCCTTGAGTGGCTGTTGAGATGAGGAACATGTACTGTAAAGGCGTTCCCTAATGCTAGAAGAGATGCAGATCCGATGAGCAGTGTTGGGAAAGTTAATTTTCTATGTGAACTATTTCAAAGTTCAGTTCACCGTTCCAAAAATGAACGAGTTCAGTTCATAAGTCAACATTAAGTTCAAAAAATGTACGGGTTCATAGTACTTTTTTGTTTATCCTCAATGTTGCTGACGGGCTATTCCCCTTAAGGTACTGGCCTTTCATTTTCCCATTGTTGCCACCCATTCAGTCCACACTTATAGCCAGGTGTAGCTTTCACCCTACAATCTCAAAAACATGGGGAAAAACTTGTTGCTTGAGTAGTATTTTTATTTTATTTTTTAATGAGGAATTAAAACAAAAACAGGACTTGTATCCTTAATGTCCAAATAAAAACATGCAACACAGTATGACAGGAACGATGGCGAAAGGACATTGATAGATATGGTTGCATTCCTTGCATTTCTGGCGGACTATATCGGCAAAATATTTTATTTGTTCTGTTCTTATATATATAAAAAAAAAAAATTCCATATCATGACAGTGTGATCATACAGAGTTTAAACTATAGCATTCTGATACAAATAATCATTTTCCGAGTAGGCGTAATCAGTTTTTACAATCATGTACTGTATTACAAAACGCACCTTGCGTTCTCATGCAGTTGTGACGTGCCTGCCATGGATGGCGGCCGTGGAATTGTTTGCCAAATACAGTGCTTATCCGCCAACATATGAAGGCTCGTAGATAATATGTTCAGTTATTTTTTTTCCTGGAAGTCCCGAACAAAACCTGGATCAAAACTCTTGAATGAAAATGAATTTTTGTTCGAAAACTGTTCTTTGACCCCAGATTGAGCGCATTCTTAGTCACATTCATCAGGCAGAAATGAACTAAGTTCAGTTCACATTCGCACAAAATAGAATGCATTCAAACATTCTAGCCCAGGCCTTGAGAAGCACATTTGCCAAATGTGAAATCCAATACTCTGGGTCATGATTACAAATAGTGAATAAATGTCTTAGTTCTCTGTGGTTTTCTGTCACCAGTTGAAAAAGTAACATACATGCCAGTTGTTGAACAGAAGGCTCACATTGGAAGATGAAGGATTTAGTCTCAAGCGATCTTCGACATATGTTACTTTAGGAAATGACAGGGGATGGATGTATTACAAGTAAGCATGTAAGCGGAGGGAGTAGTAGGTGTAGCTTTGACTGGTCACCCATCTGCCAACTTACAACCAGCAAGCTTATCTCTCTGCATGTCCTTAGTTCGGCCCCCATGTGTCTGTGCCTGGTATTGCTAAGCGTTTCAAACTATTAGAGCTGCTGTGAAAAAGGCCTGTTTGAGTGCAGAGCTGTCAGTCTGCAATGAGGCAATTGGGGGTGGGGGCTGTCATGGCTGTCATTCAATGGGAGGATGAGAAGTGTTTGGCCCTAATGGATTCCTCCAGGCGGACGGTTTACATGGCAGCTAGAAGTAAAATCGATGTGTTGTCATGAGCAAGTGAGGCTTCATCAAAGGGCCAGGTGGACGAGAGGCAAAGTAGAGAGGTCTGCCTGAGTCGTTACGTCTATATCTCAGCTTGTGTGTGCGCGTGTGCGTGTGTGTGTGTGTGTGTGTGTGTGTGTGTGTGTGTGTGTGACAAAAAGACAGACAGATGCCTCATCCAGATTTACACGGCCAGTGGGGCCTCTGCTATGATTGTAAGCATTAAAGAGGGCTCCGACCTCCGTCATCTCTGTTGCTTTTATATTCCGACTTTCTTGGAATCTGACATGGAAACGCATGCGTACCATGTCGATAACTGTGAACATACGTAGAAAGGGCTTTATTGTCCTGACAAACACTAATTTGTTGGAAAGAACATGTCGGGCAGATCTTTTTCTGAGATTTTACATACAGTTTTTAGACGTTTCCATTACATTTTGATACAAATTGATTTAAAAAAAATTCTAAACAGTGTGCACACTGACAGTATGATGATGGATGTGGAGGGAACCGGATAGCAACATCCTGCAATCCCAAGTCAGAATAAAGTATATACTACGTTATTCTTTTATTTGTTTTGATTCGAATGCAAAATTATGATTCAGGATTGTTTTTTTTGTTTTTTTTAAACAAACTCACGAGTCGTTTCAAATCAACACTGATTCGTTTGATTCACTAGAACACACCCTTCGGTCCCCATTCTTAAAAAAAGCGGGCTACCGCCACAGTCTGCCAATCTAGAGGCACTGTCCCTGATATTACTTGATGTTGCAAAGGCAGGTTAACCAGCCCCACAGCATCCACAACCTGTAGGAACTCAGGGGAGCTTATCCATCCATCCATCCATCCATCCATCCATCCATCTATCTATCTATCTAGGCGGCACGGTGGACGACTGGTTAGAGCGTCAGCCTCACAGTTCTGAAGAACCGGGTTCAATCCCTGGCCCCGTCTGTGTGGAGTTTTCTCCCCGTGCCTGCATGGGTTTTCTCCGGGCACTCCGGTTTCCTCCATCCTAAAAACATGCATTAATTGGAGACTCTAAATTGCCCGTAGGTGTGAATGTGAGTGCGGATGGTTGTTTGTTTCTATGTGCCCTGCGATTGGCTGGCAACCAGTTCAGGGTGTACCCCACCTCCTGCCCGATGACAGCTGGGATAGGCTCCAGCACGCCCGCGACCCTAGTGAGGATAAGCGGCTCAGAAAAAGGATGGATGGATGGATAGTGCAGTGGTTCCCAAACTTTTTTTGCAGCGCCCCCCTTTTGGAGATGAAATTATTTTCATCCCCCCCCACACACACACACACAGTTTTTCAATAAATACGCATATGCTTAGCTTGCAAACATTATTCCTTGGGAATCAACAAAAACTTGAACAACAAACATAACTCCAAAAATCACTGCAGTGGTCACTTTTACAATGGAAAACTTACACTGGCGAGTTTACCAAGCCACCAAGAATAAACAAAAACTTCAAAAAGAATTCTGCTAAAATTTAACATCTTGAATTCCTGCAATCATTTCAGTAGCTGGTGTGGGCTTGCTTTGTGCTGCAGATTTTTTTCTAATCGTGGACACGACTCTGAGACAGCCACTCGAAGTTAATTTTCAATGTCCAGCTTTGACCTGTATTTGGTCTTGTTTGAGGCAACTGCAGAAAACCCTATCTTGCACAAATAGGATGTGGCGAAAGGCAGCAGTGTGACCATGGCTCTCCTGCCTAGCAGTGAGTAGTCATTTTCCACTCCAATCCAAAAGGCAGCCAGTGTCTTGGACTAAAACTGCAGCCTCAAAGCTGAATCAGAAGTGACATCAATAAACTGCTCCTCTTCTGCAGCACTGAAGTCAGCAACTGGTCTGGGAATGAAGGGGTCTCGGATCCAGCCATATTTTGCAGGATCCTGCTCTGGGAAGTATCTCCGGAATTGTTTTTGCAGAGCAGTGATATCATTTTTGATGCATGTGGTCACTGTGTTTTGTAGCTTGTTGGCACTGATGAAGGATTTCAGATTCTCAAAGGAATCTATATTCCCATCTTTCACGTGCTGCTCCCACATCTCTAGTTTTCTAGTAAATTATGTGATTTTATCTGCCAGGTGTGGAAGGTCTGTGTTGGTACCCTGGATCTGTAGATTTAGTTCATTGAGTTTTTGAAAGATGTCTCTGAGGTATGCGAGTTTCATGACAAACTTGTTGTCTCTATCATTACCCTCCTCCTCCAAAAATACTCTGATCTCATCCCTCAGTTAAAAAACCCCGGATAAAACTTTACCCCGTGACAGCCACCGAGACTCACTGTGGAACAAAACTGCTGTGTGATCAGAGCCCATTTCTTCACAAAGTGCGGCAAGAATCCGGGCTTTGACGGGTCTTGTTTTAATGTAGTTCACTGTGGCAATGATGTCCGTCATTACATCGCTCAGTTCAGCGCTCAGCTGTATGGACGCGAGCGCTTCTCTGTGGATAACGCAGTGAGTCCACTGCGCATCAGGAGCAACGTGCTTGACAAGCGCTTGCAGGCCTCCTCGTTTCCCAGCCATTGCCTGAGCCCCATTTGTGCAGATCCCGACACAGTCCTTCCAGTTCAGATCAGCCTTTTTCAGGTAAGTATCTGCAATTTTAAACAACTCATCCGCAGTTGCCATGTCGGTTACACGTTTGCAAAAAAGCAATCCTCCTTCAGGTCGTCATTATCAATGACTCTGACGTATGTTATCAGCAAACAATCTTTGTTACTGTCAGTCCCTTCATCCATCTGCAGAGCAAAAGGTGCATCTCGTATTTTGTCGTTAAGCTGCTCCTCTATGTCTTTTGTCATGTCATGAATGCGCCTCGCAATAGTGTTCTGACAGAGCCTTTAACTTACTTGCTGTAACTTCATCGATCATGGTGGAAACCATATCAATAGCAGACGTAAGTATTAACTCGTCAGCGATGGTGTGACCTAGCAATTCTGTATGCCACTTTGTAGGAGGCAAGTTGGGCGTTAGATGACACTGATGCTGCTTTAGTAAAGAAACTCTGTTGTGCACGACAGTCACTTAATTTTTTTCTGAAGAAATCAGTGGGTTTACCTTTGTGTTTGGGATGTGAAATCTCCAAATGACGTCTCAACTTGTTCGGCTTCATGCTGTCAGCGGCCAGTATTTTGAGACACAGTACACACTGTGGTCTCTCCTCATTACCCATTGTTGTACAGGTGAAGCCGTGGGCAAGATAGGCGTCTTTGCTGTGGTCAGCTTACTTGTTGATTCGTAATCTGCTTTGCGTTTCATGGGTAGTCCTCTCACAAACTTGTCCGCTATTCGTGGGGGATAGGGAGCAAGCCCTGCTGTGAATAGCGAAAATCTAGGAGTAATCAACACCCTGCCCTAAAACAAGTATTTAACACATCACCGTTTTTCTCATTAAATATATTTCCAAAGGTGCTATTGACATGAAAATTTCACCAGATCTTGGGAACAACCCAAGTAATTCATACATACAAAAAAAAAGTAGAATAAGATCAGAAATTAAGTTGTGTGTAATAATGTGAAATGACACAGGGTAAAGGCGGCACGGTGGCCGACTGGTTGGAGCGTCAGCCTCACAGTTCTGAGGTGCGGGGTTCAATCCCCGTCCCCGCCTGTGTGGAGTTTGCATGTTCTCCCCGTGCCTGCGTGGGTTTTCTCCGGGCACTCCGGTTTCCTCCCACATCCCCAAAACATGCATTAATTGGAGACTCTAAATTGCCCGTAGGCATGACTGTGAGTGCGAATGGTTGTTAGTTTCTATGTGCCCTGCGATTGGCTGGCAACCAGTTCAGGGTGTACCCCGCCTCCTGCCCGATGACAGCTGGGATAGGCTCCAGCACGCCCGCGACCCGAGTGAGGAGAAGCGGCTCAGAAAATGGATGGATGGATGGACACAGGGTAAAAGTATTGAACACGCCAACTGGTATTTATTTAATACTTTGTACAAAAGCCTTTGTTTGCAATGACAGCTTCAGGACGCCTCCTGTATGGAGAAACTAGTCGCACGCATTGCTCTGGTGTGATTTTGTAACATTCCTCCACACAAGCAGTCTTCAAATCTTGAAGGTTCCGTGGGCTTCTTTTATGGACCTTGAGTTTCAGCTCTTACCATAGATTTTCGATTGGATTAAAGTCAGGTGATTGGCTGGGCCATTCTAGCAGCTTTATTATTTTCCTTTGAAACCAATTGAGAGTTTCCTTGGCAGTATGTTTTGGATCATTATCCAAATAAAATGTCCAGCCTTGTTTCATTTTCATCATCCTCGTAGATGGCAATAGTTTTTCAAGAACGTCTCTGTACATTTGCCCATTCATCCTTCCTTCAATAATGTGAAGTTTACCAGTACCATTTGCTGAAAGCACCATCATGTTCCCACCTCCAAACTTCACTGTTGGTATGGTGTTTTTTTAGGTTGATGTGCAGTGCCATTTCTCCTGCAAACGTGGTGTGCATCCAAATTTTTAAATGAGCTCTGATATGCTTTTTTTTCAGCAATGGGGTCTTGCGTGGTGAGTGTGCATACAGGCCATGGCGGCGGTGTACATTACTCACTGTTTTTCTTGTGACAACAGTACCTGCAAATTCTAGGTCTTTTTGAAGCTCTCTACAGGTGGTCCTTGGCTCTTGGACAGCTCTTATAATTATTCTTTGCACTCCAGAAATCTTGCGTGGAGCACCTGATCGAGGCAAATTCATGGTGGTCTCATTGGCTTTCCACTTACGTATTATGGCCCCAACCATGCTCACTGGAACGTTCAGAAGCTTAGATATGCGCCTTTAACCAATGCCATTGTTATGTTTTGAAACAATTAGTTTGCAGTTAGTTTGTCTTGAGACGTGCGAATGTGCCCTGTGACTGATAGGCGACCAGTTCAGGGTGTAGTCCGCCTTTCACCCGAAGTCAGCTGGGATAGGCTCCAGTGTCCCGCGACCCTAACCAGGATAAGCGGTGTTGAAAATGGATGGATGGATGGTCCTGAGACAGCTCTCTGCTCTTACCCATCATGAGATGTGTCTTGACTCACACCTTGGCAGAGAGACCTTTTTGTAGGCCATCAATTAGGACTGAACCACCTGATATTAATCTGCACTGGGGGCTGGATTGCTATTTGATTATTGATAGATTTTAGGTGTTGTCTTGGCTTTCCATGCACCTCCCTTTCTTCATGTGTTTGATACTTTTTCCCTGTGTCATTTCACATTTTTAGACACAACTTCATTTCTGAGTTTATTAGTTCTACATTCTTTGAATGTATGGATTACTTAGGTTGTTCCCAACATCTGGTGAGATTTTTAGGTCAATAGCACCTTTGGAATTATATTTAGTGAGAAAAATGGTGACGTGTTAAATACTTATTTCAGCCACTATAAATGCCTATAGATGCCACAAGATGCGGCAGAGCACTACTTTTGTCGCAGTGTAGTTCCTCTACTGACTTCAACATAGTTCCTTGGCACCAAATGCCACAGAATGGCAACAAAGCAATATTTTAATTGCTATGGCCTGGCCACAATAGAAGCAAATATGTCATTTTTTCAGCAAATAAAGGAGGATAGCTACCCAAAAGAAATCTGCTAATATTTGAAATCATGAATCCCGAACCACATATATGCAGGCTTCACTGTATTCTGTAAACATTTCACGGTGACGTCATCGTTAAAACATGCCAGCTTGCTATCAAAGGATTTCCCAGCATGCCTAGTGCCATTGTATAGTTGTTAAAATGCTGTCTTTTTTCAGTTAGTTCCCTAATCCCCTAAATAGTGGTAATAATGTAAATGTAAATAAACCTTGTGTTTCTATCCCCCCTCTGCTTGTTGTTGTGTCTTAACTATTTTTTTATTATGTTGCACCAGGAGTGAATCTGCCATGTATGTGTGCAAGTCTGCTCACGTGTCAATGTAGAGATGGGAGGTATCTTCTTAAAGCTGCTGTGTCAAAACTAAACACGAGGGTGCCTCACAGCCACAATATTAAACACATTATTTAGGAGTAAATATATTTGAACATTTTACATGCAATACTCAATAGAAGGCAAACTATAACATTACATAATATTAAAACTAATGTGTATCTAAAATATGAATCTAATAATGTACTTCCTTTCATTGTGAAGGAATTTTCTAACTTCTACTATACCGATATATAATGAGCACTAATGACTTTTGAAGACTTTTGATTTTTTGGGGAAAAAATTGCGCATTATTCACAAGAAATTACAATATATAGTGGGGGAGGTCTGACTCATGCCAGAAAGCCCGAGTGCTTGCTGAATCTATAATTTATGAAAGTTGGTGAAAAATAGATGAACACTATATCTTAACAATTTAGTACTAAGTTGTTCTCGGTCTTTGAACATATTTTCAGCACTTAGCTTCAAACATATTTAATATATTTAGAAGAAAAAAAAAATCACTGAAATCACTTTATGGGGTCTTTAATGTTTCTCCATTTACTTCTTCAGTAGTTGTGCCAGAATCACATTTCACCCTTCTTTGCTACATCTGTCATCTCCTTCTTTATTTTATTTCTGATTAAACATGTACCTGCTCACCTTAAAGCACAAACTTATTTAAAGCGTCTTCTTACATGAACATATTTATTTCCATCCATCCATTCATTTTCCGTACCGCTTATCCTCACTATGATGTTGGAGCCTATCCCAGCTGATTTTGGGCGTGAGGCGGGGTACATCCTGAAGTGGTCGCCAGCCAATCGCAGGGCACCTATAAACAAACAACCATTCGCACTCACATTCACAGCAACGGGCAATTTAATCTTCAATTAACCGACCATGCATGTTTTTGGGATGTTGGAGGAAACCGGAGTTCCTGGAGAAAACCCACGCAGGCGAGGGGAGAACATGCAGACTCCACACAGGCGAGGCCGGATTTGAACCTGGGTCCTCAGAACTGTGAGGCAGATGTGCTAACCAGTCACTCACTGTGCCGGTTATTTATTTCCATATAGTCATAAATGAACAATAATCAATTTTCTTTCTTTATTATCACAAACTGAATTGAAACAATATGGTCCTTTACAGATGCACTATGGATGTCTCTTTAAAGTATTTTGTGGTGCCACTAGTCCTAATTCTCGCTCAACCGATCCATTGGCCATATTTATTTTGTTGGTAATGTGGGTCACCTTTGTATGGCAACCATCAGCGAGGCACAGTCAAATGACTGTGTCTGACGCCTACAAGTATGATTTATGGGCTGGTGTGACACACAGCTCTCAGAAGGACCACCATTGTCCTGCTACAGTTCTCAACTTTCGACGTAGCGGTGCTTTGTCTGTGTTGAGGCAAACCAGACCACATCTTTAAAAAGTATCAAATCATTTCATCATGTTTGAAATGAAAAGGCTGTAATTACTCCTAATTAGACTGACATTTTTTTCTTCTCTTTCTGCTCAACTCCATCTCATGCCTCCTCTTTTCTCACTTAAAAGGTGAAATCCTTTTCCAGAGGTTTCGAGATTGGTCCAAATAAGAGCTGTTAGCGTGTAGAGTAGGAAACAATTTTCTGTTCAGTTTGAAACTGATTAATACAGGCTGTTGACATCTCATCTGGCTTTGATATTCCACTAGAAGGGAGGTCTAAATTCTATGAAGACACTAATGTTTGCTTTAAAGCCATACCTTAATGGAGCAGACACATGATGTTTCATAAGCTTGAGGAAAATGAGACACAATATACACCATTAGTGGGGAGGAGGCTTACATGTTTGTGTCTGAGCTCCCACATGTTGAAACCTGAGTGGACCATCCACCTCATTGCACCAGTAGAGTGTCTATAAAGCGGTGTAAGAGTTCTCCAATTACACCCCTCCTCAGTGGAGAAAGCTAGTCAAATGGCTTGATTGAATGAGTTTCCTCCATTCAAGTATTTACATGTATTTTTACCATACATGTTCTGTCACTTTTAGCAACCTAAGCAATATTCTGTATATCCCTGCTGTCGGGCCAAAACCATCACTTTTCAGGCAACAAAAAAAAGTCATGTTTGTTGAGCCATTTACAAAGCATCGTCAAAGAGAGCAAGCCATTTAAAAAAAATAATAATAACAACAGACCCACGTGAGCACTGACCAGTAGTATCGATTTGTGAAAAACTAATGAAATTGACCAAATTTGTACAATGGAGGCTTCAACTGGTAGTGACAAGGTGTGTACATATGCACGCCTGGTGAAATGCCAGGTTTTTGTGCTGTATAAAAAGTGACACCAAGATAAATGATCAACAAACACCGGAGATAATGGTTGCACAAGCGTGCACAACCTCTTATAACTGGGAAAGTGGCTGTGTTCAGAATTAAGCAATCACATTCAAACTCATGTTAAATGGGAGTTAGAACACACCTGCTACCATTTAAAAACACCTTAAAGTGAATTCAGTGATTTGTGTCAAGATATTTGCTGCAAACGCGTACAAAGGTTGAAAACTACTGTAAGTAGTACTCAGTGATGCAGTGTTCCAATTTCTCTGTATTGTGTTATGGGCAGTTGCCATATGTTCCGCTGTCTCAGATAAGTAAAAAAGGTTGCGCAGAGTAAATATTCCACGCTAAATTCACTTAGGTGTAGAGCTGTACAATATATAGACCCTTTCCAAAAAAATGTTATATCATGGAAAAGTTTATTTATTTCAATAATTCCATTGAAAAAGTTAAACTTTCATAGATTATAGATTCAGGGCCCATAATTTAAACAATTTCAAGTATTTATTTGTTTATTTTTACATAATTTGGGCTTCCATCTCATAAAACCCACGAAATCAGGAATTAGAAAAATTATAATGCTGAGAAATCACAATTTACTTCTCAGTTTTCATAGAAAAAATAGAAAGAAATTAGGATCACATTAAATCTATCAAAATATGGTACTTTCAAAGCAATGTTAATCTTCAATACTTGGTTGGGAATCCCTTTGCTTTCATCATGCACTGTGGCATTGAAGCAATCAGCCTGTGGCATTCCGTGGGAGTTATGGAGGCCCAGATTTCCTTGATGCTTGCTGTCAGTTCTTCTTTGTTTTTGGGTCTGGTGCCCTTCATTTTCCTCTTGATAATGCCCTTTCAATTCTCAATTGGGTTTAGATCCAGCGAGTTGGCTGGCCAGTCAAGCACTGTGATGGCATGGGCATCAAACCAGGTTTTGCTACTTCTGGCGGTATGGGCAAGGGCCAGGTCCTGCTGGAAGATGAAATCTGCATCTCCATACAGATACTTAGCAGAAGGAATCATCAATTCCTCTAAAACATTGTGCTAGAATGTTCCGGTGACCTTGGATTTAAGAAAGGAGAGTTTACCAACACCTGCACTGAACATTGCACCCCAAATCCTGACTGACTGGATATTTCACACTGGACCTCAAGCAGCTTGGGTTCTGTTGTTCACCCGTCTTCCTCCAAACCCTTGGACTTTGATTCCGGAATGAAAGGCACACTTTCATCAGAAAAGAGGACCTTGGACCATGGCCAACGGTCCAGTCCTTCTTCTCCATGGCCCAGTTGAGACGCTTCTTAATTTGGCTCAGGCTCAGAAGTGGCTTTACCCGAGGAACCCGACAGTTGTAGCCCATCTCCCGGATACATCTGAATGTGGTGGTTTTTGAAGCTGTGACTCCCGCCTCATTCCACTCTTTCTGGATCTCTGCTAGATTCTTGAATCTTCTCTGTTTGATAAGCCGCAGAAGCCCACGGTCATCTCTTTTGCCGGTGCATCTTCTCCTCCCACATTTTGTCTTTCCTCTAGATTTCCATGGGTATGCTTGGACACAACACTCTGTGAACAGCCAGCCTCCTTAGCTATGAACCTTTGTGGCTTACCCATCCTATGGAGGGTATCAATGATCGTCTTCTGGTCAGTTGTCAAGTCTGTAGTCTTCCCCATATTAAACCAAACTGAAGCAATTTAATGACACCTGGGGAAACCTGTGCAGGTGCTTTGAGTTTAGTAGATGATTAGTGTGTGACAGTCAGTTAGAAACATTTATTCCCTGCAAAATTTGGGCTGATTTCTTCACAGTATTCTAATAAACAAATACATACTTGAAATTATTGAAATTGAGGGGCCTGAATCTATAATCTAGGAAAGATTAATTTTTTGAATGGAATTATGGAAATAAATAAACTTTTCCATGATATAATTTTTTTTTTGAAAGGATTCAGCGAGGGGCTCTATAGCCAACGCAAAGAGAAACGGTGAAAGGGGGCATCCCTGGCTTGTGCACCAAAACAGGCTAAAATGGGAGGACATGATTCCATTAGTCAATATTAGAGTATCTATCATTTTTTTGTGATTAATATAACATTTAAAATTTACATGGTTTCCTAGTCATATTGGCCCACAGAGGGATACCATAATGTGTTTATATATACATGTATACCGTGTGTGTGTTCTTGTGTGGATGTGGGGATACAGTTGGGATGTGCAGCTGCTGGGGGGAGCACTGGTTTTCAGAGGAGGAGGGAGGCCATTGGCCCAAGCAAATATTTTCTCTGGCGTGCAAAAGCACAGTGAAAACACACTCCTAATGTTGATGTGTATTAGAAGTGAACTGGGTAAATATTAACATTGCCTTACAGTGGTAGTGTGGTGGCGTGGAGGTGTTGGTAAATGGTGTTGGTAAGGGTTCATGATGAAAGCAATGTATTTGATGCATTGCTAAATTAACAGCCTTAACATAATTTGCGCTTATGATAGATTTGAATAATTTAGTAGCAAAATACCTTTTCAGTTTATACTAAACCCAACATTACTCGCAGGCAAAAGGGACCAAGTCTGCCATGAATAGCGAACACAGCACACCCGCCAAAATCGTTAGAATTGCCTAAATTGACCTTTTAATCCTTAACCATACCACAATTTATGATCCCCAAACCCTTTTTTATCAATTCAAATGCAGCTTACATTACCCTTAAAATTAAATACCTTATAAATGATTTGATTTAGAGAACAAGCAATGGAATGTGTGTGTGTGTGTGTGTGTGTGTGTGTGTGTGTGTGTGTGAACATGGATGTGTTCCAAACTTCCACAAACAACCCAATAAAGACACATTCCCAACCTTCAAAGATGAGCGTTATAGAAAGAGCACAAAAACTCCAAATGGTTAGGGTAAAAAAAAGCAAATTCATGAATAGCAAACGGTGAATAGGCAGAGGTTCACTGTATATCACACTTTTCTTTCATCTATTAATTGCGAGGAATTAGGGCTGCAGCTATCGAATATTTTTAGAATCAAGTATTCTATCATTCCTCCAATCGATTATTCGAGTAATCGGATAATGATTACAAAACACTATAAAGTACATGTGAGGTGCAGAGATTTTTTTGTCCACTTGGGGATGACATGCTCACGTTGTACTGTAGTATTTGTGACTTTTGAGTGTGTATGGCTTTAAAAGACAGTGCCTGGACTGGTGAGTGACATGGGCGTCATTGAATGAGGGTGTAGTATTGACTTTTAACTGCCTAACCCGTCAGCCAGTCTGCGTTATTGAATTATTCTGCATGAATTGTGGCCATTGGTAAGGAGAAGTGTTCATTTTGTGTTTGTTTTCTTACTGTTTGTTCAGTAAAGCCATTGCTGGTGCACCGGCGGCTGTGTCTATTTTTGACCACTTGCCGGAGGCGTTACAATGTTTTCTAACTAACTATAGTAGGTGATATTAAATTAGCTAACATTAGTGTTACCTTCTGTGTTGGTGATTGTAGGCATGCTGTTGTAGAACACATTGCATTTTTATCTTCCTTATTAACTGAAACTATCCCAAACCCTGGATATTTTCTGCCTCTTACATACTCTCTCTTCCTGTCTTGGCGGCATTGTGCAAACTTATTTCTGCACCGTGCGGTGTGTGTGTGTGTGACTGCAGTAACATTAGTCTGTGTGGAAAAAGCTCTGAGGCAGAGATTTTGCTTCAAGTTATTCAAATCGTTGCAGCAGTACTGATGATAAGTGGTGCAGAATATGGATGGATGGATAGTTTTAATCCATCCATCCATTTTCTGTACCGCTTATCCTCACTAGGGTCGCGGGCGTGCTGGAGCCTATCCCAGCTATCTTCGGGCGAGAGGCGGGGTACACCCTGAACTGGTCGCCAGCCAATCACAGGGCACATATAAACAAACAACCATTCACACTCACATTCACACCTATGGGCAATTTAGAGTCTTCAATAAACCCACCATGCATGTTTTTGGGGATGTGGGAGGAAACCGCAGTACCCAGAGAAAGTCCACACAGGCACGGGGAGAACATGCAAACTCCACACAGGTGGGGCCGGGATTTGAACCCCGGTCCTCAGAACTGTGAGGCAGATGTGCTAACCAGTTGGGCACCATGCCGCCAGTTTTAATCCATACAAAACATTTTTTAAAAAAACAACAATTGTCATCTGTGCTATCTAATGTGATCTACTACAAGAACTATACACTGTCAGTGAGGTGCTAATTTAATGACAGTAAAGACTACCGTTATGTATAGATGGTTGTAGTAACTGTTGATTATATTTATTATTTTAAGTTACAGTAGAGCAGGACTCCACTATATAATACTGAAAGAGGTGCTTCTAAAACTGTATGTTGATTACCTAAAAGTCACATGAAAAGGGCTTAATTATTTGTCTTATGTTTTCTTTGTGAATGCGGAATTTTATATACTGTACAATTCTTGTGTTGGCTCCCATAACATTGAGCAGAAGAAAAGCCTTTATTAGCCCCCAAGAAGGAAGATATTTATAGGAAAAGATCTGAAAATGCTGCTTGTTAGAAATGTCCATCGTCATATCGAAAATCGTGTATTATATTTTCCAATGCACTCCAAACCTCATAGATTTAATTTCCAGAAGCAGCAAATCACATTTGCAAAGCTAACCATTAATGTGGCTGGATGCTTATTAGCTTAAAATATTTATCCAGTCATTAACAGGAATTTGGCTAAGGATGGTGGAAAATGTAAGTTTAGCTGTCAATATATGAGTGACACACATGCACACAAACACACACACAGCTAACCACCATACCACCCAGTACACCAAAACATGTCATACATTAACTTGTGCAGGTTGGCATGTATGCTCAAGGGCACAACATCAACAATTATCTCCACCCAAAAAAAGTTTCCTGTGTAAGTCAACTACTGGTGAGTGAGAGTGACAGAAGGAACGCTCAGAAAAAAAGAATATGCTGAAAAACAGTACAAAAGAACGCTGATTGTTTCCAAATCTACTTCCTACTTTTTGTCTGCTGCTGAACACCCGTACACATAGTTGCCTTATTGTAAGTGACTACATTAGATCATTAGATTTGTGTTTTGACCTTTTTACATGTACTGTATTTTAGCCTAACCTGTGTATGTGTATGTGCACGTATGCTTGTGCGTGTGCCTGGATTTCTGCGTGGGTGGGTGTGACTAAATCCTGAATCAATCTGTTTTTTTTCTTTGCAAATTCATTTTCAGAATCACTTTAATAGAAGCCAGTCTTTGAGGCGCAATGATGCTTATTAGTTTCTTATCTCGGCTAATTACCCATTAAATAACCACATGCATACTACACACATACATAAATTCACACATTCATATTACTGTATAATTAACTACCAGCCAATTATGAATATGCATTTCCGCGACTTACTACACACAAATATGAATATATCCATTTTAATTCCCTCAATTGACTTACCATGCTTTTCATGAAACTGAGTAAATGTCTATGGTTCATTTTCACAAAGAACCCCAGCGTCTTTCGAAATCAGGTTATTAAGCTGACAGATTTAATTGATGTTTTATATATATATCTATAATATATATATATATATTATTTTTTTATATATTTAGATTTAATTGATTATTGATAATTATATATATATATATATATATATATATATATATATTACACACACACACACACCTGTATTTTAAGTAGGACTCCTGATATAGTGTTGTTTCGTTCACGAACGTTTTGTTCAAAAGAACAAATCTTTTCAGTAAACGTAATGAACTGAATTAGTTTATGAAATGATTTTGTTCTTTGAGCTCTCCCCCCATTAGCCAACCCGCTCGGACCGGAAACAGAAGCGTTTGAGTGTTGACGTGTCAATTGAGACGCGCAGCTGGTGCGGCGGAGAAGATCCGGTCAATTTTCAAAATAAAACACATTGGCACGCGAATTGCAATACAACAGCAATTATATAAGCTGGTCATTCTTTCTTTGTGGCCCGGTAACAAATGCCTCACGGCCCGGTACCGGTCTGTGGACCGGTGGTTGGGGACGACTGGTGTATGTCCTATCAGGTGTGTCAGGATACCCATTGGCTACCCGATGCTGACCGGAGCCATCCCAGCCAATCAGGTTTTGGCTTGCTGACCTTTTCAGCACCCTGACCCTGATTGGAAGTGAAGTGTGTGGCTGGTAGCAGTCCGTTCTGGCACAGCAGGGTGAAGAGGAGAAGAAATAAAAAGGACGGGGCTGGAGGGCTTGGGCTTAGAGATTGTATTGGCCATTCTTTTCTATTGTTGTTCTTCTTTCTTTACCCCAACTGTTGTTTCTCATGCAAATACTAGGCTGTACACAATCAGGATTTTGGGGGCCAATAACGATCACCGATCAGCAAGTTTAAAAAAACTATAACCGATCACCGATCCGATCACAAGATGGAGCAGTGTGTCTATTTAAATGACTTGTTCATTTACTGTATATACTTGTGTACTGTATACTGAGTATCTTCAAAAGTATTCTCTTGTCAGGTCATGTATTCTAATCAATCAGGTCAAACCAACATTACAGTATGACAGAAATAAGGGGTGCTAACTTACTGTAATTAAATTACTTTATTGTAAATAAATTACTTCTCACACACCAAAACCTTAGAGCATGATTCGACAGAACGCTGGCATGTTTACGTAGAACCGTTAGTGCTAGCACTAGCTTGCTAGGCTGCATAACGTTTTGTTGCCTGCTTGCGAGCCATATCGTATTAAAAGTGCGTAAACATACCTCAAGTAATCCTTGAATGAAAGTCCTCTCCCGAACACCGGTAACCACCACTACAAATTTTTCCCCATTCTGTTCTTAAAATACACTTTGCGCGATCCATTGTTGTTGTCGTCGCCGCCATGGTAACAAGTGTATCCGGTCGTGCTTGAGTTAACAAGATAAAGCCCAGTGATCGTAAAAGATGGGATGCGGTGGTATTGGAATATAATATTTTATTGCAGTAGTCTGACATAGTGCCATCATGAAAGACCAAGTTTGTCTTGTAGTCTGATCCAGGCATTACGTGTTGTCTGTCTCAGACGTGTTGTCTGTCCCAAACCGCTGACGTTTTTTTAAAAAAAAAAAAACTTTATTGGCTGTCAGATATTTACAGTACTACCACAAAAGACGTGATAAGGCTAAAAATAAACTAGCTTTTGGATTCAAATATACTGTACACGATGGTGACGCGGAGTAAATCTATTTTGCGGAACCGATCAATCGGCGAATTATGACATTAAAGCCGATCAGCATAAAATGATAATTATCGTCCAATACTGATAAAGCCAATCAGACTGGTGTAAAATCTAGCAAATACTTTCTGTCTTGTCTTTTCATAGAGTAGTAAAGTACAGATAGTGGAGTGTAACTACATGTGCTACTCCAGTTATGCTCTTTGCTGTGTGAGTAACTTTGTATCATACAGTATGTGATTTTGTGTGTGTTCTTTCTTTGTGATAGCTAGTATCAACATTCCCATGAGCTTCTGCGGTCATCTCATAAGTACTTAACAACAATCTGTCCTCCTGAACGAGAAAACGAAAATCAGCGGACGCTTGAAAATTCTCTGAAATGTACTAGTGAATATTTTAGACATAAAGGATCACCGCGGCATGGTGAGCGACTGGTTAGCACATCTGCCTTACAGTTCTGAGGACCGGGGTTCAAATCCGGCCCCACCTGTGTGGAGTTTGCATGTTCTCCCCGTGTCTGCGTAGGTTTTCTCCGGGGATTCTGGTTTCCTCCCACAGCCCCAAAACATGCATGGTAGGTTGATTGAAGACTCTAAATTGCCCGTAGGTTTGAATGTGTGCACGAATGGTTGTTTGTTTATATGTGCCTTGCGAGTGGCTGGCGACCAGTTCAGGGTGTACCCCGCCTCTTGCCCGAAGATAGCTGGGATAGGCTCCAGCACGCCCGTGACCCTTGTGAGGATAAAGTGGTACAGAAAATGGATGGATAAAGGATCACTCTCCTAGCCTCCATTTGCCTAGCTCAGTCCTCCAAACAGCCCTTTTAAAGTCAAGTGATGGGGGTTAAGTTAATTATGCACATTAGGGCCAGCCACCCTCCCTTGCTTGCCGAGTTGCGATGTGTGTGGTGTGTGTGCCGCGGTGGCTTGGGAAGCCAAAACACTGCTTTAATTAAACACAGATGCATGGAAGAAGACACCATTACACACAGCCTTAACAGCAGCTGCACAAATGCATACAGGCGTAGTTTCATAAACACCCACGCACACACACACACACACACACATTGCTCTGCACGAAAATATATTTTTTCATACTTGTTTTTTTTCCTTCCATTCTGTTTTCTCAATTCCATATTGTGTATTCCCCTCTTTTTACACTTTATTCAACTTCAATTTCCTTTGTTCATTAACCTGATGTGTCTTGCTTGACATGAGTTGATCTCCTCTGCCACAGGATTTGATTGATGTAATCCATTTGCAGTATACAAAGGAGAGTAAGTGTTTATCAGTGGCAAGGCTTTGATAATAGAATTACCACATAACATCAGAAAACCCTTAAAAAATTAAATTCCAGAGTCCAGTTTCTGTAATATATTATGGGGTTATGTACTATAGTGTCTTATATGTGGCCAGTCAAGTGCAAAATAAAATAAAAATACCCCAAAATATATTTGTACATTTGAAATCACAAGTTTCCATACACTATATAAAAAGGCACATATGCTTTTTTTTCTCACTGTCTGAAAAAAAAATCTGACAAAATCTTTCCTGTTTTTGGTCAGTTAGGGTTACCAGCATTAGTTCTATTTGCTACGTCAGAATAAGAGAATGATTTTTTAGACAAAGACGATTATGATGCCTTTAAACAATTTGGGAAAACATAGATGATTATGTCATGTCTTTGGAAGCTTCTCATAGGTTTATTGACAACATTTGAGTTAATTAGAGACAAACATGGATGTATTTGAAGACACTTAAAACATTGCTTATTTGAGTAACGTCATGGGAAAGTCAAAAGAAAGCCAAGATAGGAAGAAAATTGTGGGCTTGCAGACATCTGGTTCATCCTTGGGTGCAATTTCCAGATGCCTGAAGGTGCCACATTCATCTGTTCAAACAATTATATGCAAGTATAAACACCATGGGGATGTCCAGCCAACATAGTGCTCAATAAAGAGGGGTTCTGTGTCCCAAATATGAATGTACGTTGGTAAGAAATGTGCGTATCAATCCAAGAACAAAAGCAAAGACCTTGTGAAGATGATGGCGGAAGCTGGTTAGAGTGTGTCATTATCCACAGAGGAACAAGTAATGTACCAACATCATGGTATGAAAGATCTCTCTGCCAGGAAGAAGCCATTACTCCAAAATAAACATAAAATAGCCAGATTACAGTTTGAAAATCCACACAGGGACAAAGACCTTAATTTTTGGAGACATGTCATGTGGTCTGACGGAACTAAAATTTAACTGTTTGGGCTGAATGAGCATTGTTACATTTGGAGGAAAAAGAGGGAAGGTTGCAAGCCTAACCACTCCATCTCAACTGTGAAATACGGGCGTCGCAGCATGTTGTGGGGTTGTTTTACCAGAGGATGCAATGGTGCACTTCACAAAATAGATGGCATCATGAAGAAAGAACATTATGTGGAAATACTTAAGCAGAATCTCAAGACATCAGCCAGGAAATAAAATCTTGGGCGCAGATGGGTCTTCAAAATGGACAATGACCCGAAGCATACTGCCAAACTTAAGGATAACAAAGTCAATGTTTTGGAGTGGCCATCTCAAAGCCCTGATCTCAACCCTGTTGATTATTTATGGTAAACCTGAAAATGTATGTGTGAGCAAGGCAGCATACAAATTTGGCTCAGTTACACCAGTGCTGTCAGGAGGAATGAGCCAAACAAAATTCCTGCCAACTATTGTGAGAAGCTTGTGAAAGGATATCCAAAACGTTTGACTCAAGTCATGCAGTTTAAAGGCATCCAGAAGTGGGGTAGACCCCTCCCTAACTGGTCGTCAGCCAATCGCAGGGCTAGTTTAAAGGTAGTGGTACCAAATACTCATGAAATATATGTAAACTTCTGACTTTGACGAAATTAACGAAAAAATGTCCAAAAAAAAAAAAGTTTTGTCTGATTTCATCTCAGGCGGCACGCTGGACGACTGGTTAGAGCGTCTGCCTCACAGTTCTGAGGACCGGGGTTCAATCCCCGGCCCCGCCTGTGTGGAGTTTGCATGTTCTCCCCGTGCCTACCATAAAGGCCTGATTAGTGAAGTGCGTTAGTTCACGAGAAAAACTGATACCTCCTCAGTCAGGCCTTCTGTGTCTGATTGGTAGTTTTTTCTCTGGCGCCGTGGCTTCTTAAAAATCAAATTAGAGGTACAAGATGGGGCCAGAGAGGGCCATTTTACTAAGGTACTGTAATACCATCAGGTCATACTGACAGGTTTAGCAAAACCTATCAAAACATTTTTTATAAAATTGCAAACTCCGCCCTTAATATCTCATTTTCTTTTTTTAACTTAAACATTTAATTTTGGAATTTCATGAATGACTGAGGTGTTTCCTGAGCTCAAAAGTCTTAAATTGCAAAGCTTCTTTGTTCCCTATTCATCATGGGTGTGTCACAGCAACTGCCTCATTTTTCATTAAGACAATTGCGCCATTATTTCATTTCTTGTGATAAAATGAAACACAATTACTCATGATAAATTCTAAATACAGATGTGGGCTGATGGCATCTCCCCACATATAATGATCCTGCACTCCAGCTGAAAGCTTCATAAAGTATATCCTATTTCTCCCACTATTATATATCTGGCAAAGTTGTAGTGTGTGCGTGTGTGTGCGTGTGTGTGTGTGTGAGAACGCTTTCTTGATGTACCCATCTGATCAGACACCACTATCTGGTGGTCAGCAGAACCTACTTTGTCTTTTCAAAAATAAACCTTGTATTAAAGGGGGGAAAGTAAAGAAATATAGTTGCTGCTTATAAAAAATGTCACTGAGTTGTAGAAGAATAACTCACATTGCAGTATTGAAGTAAGGGGATGGTAGCCATAGCACACACACAGAGGCTAGTGATGCTTAACTATGAATTAAAAATAAATAAATAAATAAATAATAGCCACAACATATCTTCATCTAGGTGATTCATATTTTATTTCAAAACAGCACCTCCATTGGTCACATTTTTCAGTGGAGGATAATAGAAAATGTAAAGATATGGGCAGTGAAATATGAGTTGGTTTGTGGAGGTAAGAATGAGAAAAGATTATTTTGAGATTAGAATAAGAGAGATGGAGTACGGAGAAAGAGGGGGTCACAACAGTCTTTCAGTGTATGTCTATGTGTTTGCAGAGTGCGGGTCAGTGTGTGTGTGTGTCTGTGTGTGCGATCGAGAAGAATAATGATTGTACACAATTCCACTGTTTTGTTTTCAACCCCCCTCTAAGTCAGGAGAGGCTGGACATTAATTGAACATACTCACACCTTTCTATATGTGCTCTCCACACAAGTGCTTACTTTTTTGTCAAAAAAATAATACAATTTCCATGTCTTTGAAAACCCATTGGTCTTTTTGATATTGGCACCATTGTTTTTGCATTGTTCCATTGTCTGGATCACATTGTGCAATTGCAGAGGCTCTTGCTGTTATTTATGTGTTGATGTTGTTTTTCTTGACTTTCCTGCTGCAATTCTCAGTTTGATCAGAAGCTGCCCAATACATTGCCTCAGTGGTCCTGTCTGTTTTATATACACGATAGCTTCTAATGAGGTTTTCGCAGCACTGCCTCATCCTGAGAGTCATTAAGGATAGCCCGTGGTGAGGGAGGCACAACTGAGTGTTCGCCTTGCCAGCTTGAGCGACAGAAGGAGACCAGGGTGTGTGGAAACTTCTAGATCAAATGCTCCAAGTTACTGCCAGACTCCAGCTGTGGTTCACGCCAGCAACAACCAGTCATCCTGGGGATTTCTTACCAGCCCTAAACTAACATTAACATATATTACGTTTTTTTAGATATCATTATATGAATTACAATTTTCTCCTGACATTTTTCTCAGTGTCTTTTGTTGTCGTGCTCCTTTTCTCTATTTTATTTTTCATCAATATGTCAACTTTTTGTAGCGCAAGACAAACGACACCAAGGAGAAAACATGAGCTACTGAGCTACTGTGAAACTCAAGTGTTGATTTCTAAAGATATAATTTAAAAACTAAGTCTACTTAAACATTAAAGTTAGAATTGGTGTTTTCCCTCCTCTTTTTTCCATGAAAAGTGATGTACTGGCATGCAAGATTGAAATTAGATATTTCTTTTTTCCCCCTCACAAACTAAACTGGTTGTTTTCCCCTATTGTCATGAAGATATCTGATGTGTCATTTTCATCTTTAATTTTAAACTTGAAAATAATATACCTGGAAGCAATATTATTATTTTATATGTACATTGGAGTCTTGATTTGATGGACTAATAGGGGCGGTGGTGTCATCTGTTAAAGCTGATTGTCTGTTATATTGAAGCACTTTTTTTTTTAATGGCCATATGCATCTATATTACTGTGGGGTACAAAATTATTGTTTTGTACTTTTTTCATGGCCTCAAAAAGTACAAAATTAATATGAATAAAAATGAAAAAGCTTGAAAAGGTTTGAAAAGTTTTATCCAAACCATGCAGATGTGCTCTGTTATGGTGACCGTTGTTGTCGCAGCGTGTCGCTTTCATGAGCCACGGGGAATTAGTGTGCTTCCTATTTCCAAATCCGTTAATTAGATGTCATAGATGAACGACTTGACAAAAGAAAAACTATTACTGTACCAAAAATAGTATGTTCCAGACTGCAGTACGTCAACAGAGACATCTCTTAAAGAAACATGTCGCTCACGTCATGATGCTCTATGCGACAATAGGTAGACTCCTGCCATCATGGTCGTCACGTCAATGCATTGTAGACTTCACACCGATCTGATCGGCTTGATCGGTATCGGCCGATAATTAGCATTTTATTCTCATCGTCTGATTGGCTGATCGGCTTTAATGTCATAATTCGCGGATCCGATCAATGATGTCATTGATCAGCTCCGCAAAAGACATTTACTCCGCGTTACCATCGTGTACAGTATATTTGAATCCAAAAGCTGGTTTATTTTTAGCCTTGTTGCATGTCTTTTGACGTAGCACTGTAAATATCTGACCACCAATAAAGTTTTTTTTTTTTTTTTAATGTCAGTGGTGTGGGACAGACAACACGTCTGAGACAGACACACACATACATTTTTTTTTTCATGGATTAGGGTGAAAAACAAGGTACTGATGGAGTTCTACTATCGTAACCCCAGTGAAAGGGGATACATGCACATCCACATTGAGTGAGAAGTAACTATTGGCTCAGTGTTATAATATCAGCAAGAGGAACTTGCTATTGCAGTAAATGAGGTAAATGAGGTACAATGTACAATCTGCGGTACAAAGATGCTACGGCAAGGGGGAAACAGTACACAAGGTCACTGTAGGGGTGATTTCACTATCACCCCCAAACATAGAGATTGAGTTCCAAGCCCCACAAACAGAACAGCTCAATACAAGAGCAATTGACCTGAGAGAGAGGATCATAAAGTCCTGGTGGAACTCAGCTACCTCCTGCTTGCCAAGGCTGAAGAAGGAACTCCTATCAGAATCCCTACTGGACGACAGGAACACAGCACTGCTAAGCATCCTTACCAAGAACATTACCGAGACCAATTGGCTGATCTATGCAGCGGTATCAGTTATCCTAGAGATGCTTGGTTAGAAGATAAACAACCGGAAGGAGCAAGGGCAATCTCGATGGAAGAGAAGGCTCGTGGTAAAAATAAGGGTGACCCGGAGAGAGGTTTCGTCCTAATAGAGCAAAGCAAATATGTGAAACTTAAGAAAGAACTGCCCAAGAAATACAACAAAACCTAAGAAAGAACTGCCCAAGAAATACAACAATAACATATAACATAACACATAACAGGCGAGGCACTTGAGACTGCCAAGCAAAGACGTAAAGCCTCAGCTACCCACCTGAAAAGGTACGAGAGAGGTAGAGGCCAGGAGAATAAACATGATATTGACAGGAGAATAAACATGATGTTCCCCAACAACCCAGCCTCTAAGGTATACTCTCAGTGACAAGGTAGCAAGACTGAAACAGTCCCGTCCAAGGCTGAGACAGAGCAATACTGGGAGGAGGAGGCATCACACAATATCAATGCCCAATGGCTGGCTGACTTAAACATCCGGTCTTTACGTCCACCTCATGTCCATTACCATGGCAACCAAGCACAACAGTAAAAGCAGACTTCTCGTGCCCCGTTGTGCGTATCGCTACCGTACTGGTCCCCTTCTTCTCTACAGTGTGGTTCACCGGGATCTCGAAAGTGAGCAAAAGTGAGCAGCACCTTGTCCATGTTGGTGATGTGGTTGGGCTGGATGTGTTTGTCGGCAATCTTTTCACTGCAGTAGGAGCGGAAGAGGGCCAGCTTTTCCTTGTAATCTGCCGGAAGTTGCTGCGCCACGGTAGTTCTTTCCCGGATGGATAGATGGCGCCGTTTTCATAAAACAAAAGCACCAAGACGGACCTCCTTGAAAATGTTCGATTTTCATTTCTTCTGCAAGCGTTATTGCCCTCAGACAGCAGTCATGATAAATGTAACAACCCCGAGTAACAGGAACATCCGGAAAAAGGATGACGAAAAGCTGGAGAAATACCAAGAACTGAAGAAAGAACAAGAGAAAATGTGAATGATGAAGGCAATAGTGGTTCCCGTAGTGATCGAGGCACTGGGAGCAGTAACCCCCAAGCTGGGAGGATGGCTCCAGCAGATACCAGGAACAACATCTGACATCTCCGTCCAGAGGAGCGCAATATTGGGATCAGCTAAGATCCAGCGACAAACCCACAAGCTCCCAGGCCTCTGGTAGAGGACCCCAGCCTGAAGGAGATACCGCCCAGGTGGGCGAAAAATTTGTTTTTTTATATATATTTAAAACAGGAGTAAATTAATGAAAATCAGAAGTATGACTCAGTAGTTTTGTTGGATTTATCTTACCCAACATTATAAAAAATAGACACAAAAGGAATGAAGACGCTGGTTTCTTTTTCTCATGAGGAGGGCGTATGGGAGATTGTTCAGATTACAGCCTCTCAGTACGCTCTAAACAATCTCTCCCGTCGCTCCTGTATTTATTTGAAATAGGGAGGTTTCTAAGTTTACAAGACATAACGTACTAAGCTACAAGACACAACACACTAAGGGTAGGGTTTCAAGGTGAAAACATGGGACCAACACCTGCCACGTCCCGGCCACGTCTTTCTCTTTGATGATTCCTGCTGAGTCATCTTCTTGAAGGCGAGACATCTCCCTTTCTCAAAATTGTCCATAATACTAATGCAAGCTAAGCAAATAAATGATAACTTCTACAATATATTTTACAAGTTTTTATACATCTTATTGTTGGCCCCAATTGTTACATTCCATGACATTATGATACTACAAGTTAAGAAGGCCATTTTGGTCTCACAACTGTTTTTAGTTTAGAATCTGTTTGACAACAATTTACACTGATTTTCTTCAAAACATAGACAAACCCATTCTTTCACTTCTAATTTCATAACATCTGTTGTTTTTATCATTGCGGTAAGAAGAGTGATGGCATCTGCTTTGCTTCAGAGGAGAGCTGAGCGATTCACACTGACCAATGTGGTCGAGTCATCATGCAGAGCTAATTTACATTACACTTTTTATCTGACATCTATGTTACGTTATGAAGTTGTTGCTATAGCATGCTGTTTGTTTTGTTTCAGGGTTAATATTGCCAATTATAAGTAAGCTACACCAGATTATGATTTTTGTTTCCCTCTTGCTGATAGACAATGCTGGCAGCTGTGTGTAATATATAATACATTGTTTACAGTTAAAACTGGAACACACATAAACATACTGTTTTAAAATTTTGTGTAACTACAGCAAAATACGTTCACATTTACGTTGACATACTAACTGCATAGCCATCCACTAAATGTGAGCAAGGATTCCCAAACTTAGGGTTGAAACACAACATAGGCTGCAGTTCAGGTTTTATTGGGTGGCCAAATATGTAAGTTTGGGTTCTGGCCATGAACCAAATGCTATATCTGTCTGGGTCTTCATCTGAAAAACTTGTGAAACGTTGATCTTGATTATCCACAGTTTTCATATAAAACGTAAATAATTGGTTGAGAAAGCAAAAGGAATGAGTGTTTTGAGCTTGTTTTTTTCCCTCAAACGGTGGTCATATGACCAATCATAATAATGAATAATTTCAGTAGTTGAAACATCTTCCAAATGAGCACAACAATTGGGTGACATTCATATACATTGTTAGTGGTGTTTCAAGTGAGCTTGTCTTCTCAGACAATCTTTGCAGAGGTTGAACAATTGCCAATCTTGTTAGCGTCTGCACTGTAAAAAAAAAACCTATAGAATTTACCCAATAAATTTAGTGTAATAATTTGCAGCCAGTTTAATTGGGTAAATTTAAACCACCCATTTTGGCTGAAGAATACCTTAATTCAAAAGCTATAAAATACTTATAAAACTTAGATAAACTTTACCAGACATTTGTGATTACATTCCATGAGTTGAGGAGGGTCATGCGGGGGGAGCATGTGATCATCCCCCCCCCCCCACACACACACACACACAATATAGCTCGTATACTTTGTGTTCCTCAACATCCCTGTTCTCTCATAGTATATTCTCTTCGCTGATGTAAGTCTCCTATTTTGTCAGTGTCAAGCCTTTCAAAGCAAGTGCGGTGTCAAAAGACTTAGCGAAAGACTCAACCGGCCAACTAGTGGGAAGCCTACAGAGACACCTTCCACAATTTCCCCTACATTATAGTGAGCATGACCGAGAAATCATTGTTGTACATGTAATCCACAGGCATAGTTTTATGAAATGAAATGCACATATAGCCTGCTAACCTTACCCGACACAATCATAATACAAGCAGAAACAAATCTAAGTTATGGTCGTTTAGCTAAGTTTGTTTTACCATATAGTGCCTTTTTCTTTGTCATTTGTTTGCTTTTGTGCTGGTTCGCTAGCTAACAACCAATTGGAGTGATCAATTGTCACCGATGGGCGATGTAATTTTGCAATTTGAATCTGGTGAAAATGCATTGGACGGAATGTGCGGGCCACGCATGAAAACTGCCCTCCGACGAAGACTCATTAATCCATTTTCTGAACCGCTTATCCTCACTAGGGTCGCAGGTGTGCTGAAGTCAATCTCAGCTGAGTTCAGGTGAGAGGCGGCATAAACAACTAATTACACATTAAGCGATCCCACAACTTCCGGGTTGGAATTCGGGAGACAACCACGCAACTACTGCATGCGCTGATGAGCCGATGAAACATCAGCCAATCAGTGCGGCATGCACATGTCACGTGATGTACCAATTGCTTTTAGGTAGATTTTACTCAATCTTTCTTAGTAACACTTTTTACTGTTGTCAAATAGGTAGTATAGGTAAAATGTACCCGATACCTTACCCATCTAAAATAATAATGTATATTTTAGACGATTTTCATGGATTATATTTACCACTCTCCAAAATCTTTTTTTACAGTGTGTCAGAAGATGCTCGAAAGAAAAGAGAGAAAATAAATAACTTCAGTCCAAATGAAGACATCGTCATCTGTCTCATAAGGAGGAACAATGAAGTTTGCTGAATTCTTTGTTTTTTGTTTTTTTATATTTCAATGTACAATCTACAATTGAACCAAGGGGTCCTAGTTTCCATATTGGAAGGCAGATGTTTGAATGTGGTTGATTGCTTTTTTATTGCATGTGCTGTCAATTACCCAGAAACAGTAGCCAGGAAAGACAACAAAGTACCTTGTTGCTCATTGACTGGGTGAATGGCTGGGAAGCACACTCGCTTGTCTCTGTGAAACCTGTGAAATATGATTTACATTGAGAACATGTTGTTGCAAACCCAAGCCCACGTTATTCGTAGTCCCCCCCATTGTTTGTGACAGTTGGTTGTTCGGGCGCTGAAATGAAGAGTGCCCAAGTAGGCATCCGACTTTGCATATCAGTGGCTGAGCTCAGGGTCAGGAGCACATCTGGTTGACTGGGAGGTGTGTGTGTGTGTGTGTGTGTGTAAGTGTGGGTGTCTGTGCCTGTGTGCTTGTGTGTGTGTGTGTCACAGGTACCATAACTCTAGCACTTTCACTGGCTTACTTGTTGCTCTGCTGCATGTGCATATAAAACGTGCAAACATTCAACCCAGAACACTCCTACACATGGAAACAAACAACCTGCTGCTCCTGGCAAGGTGCTGTGACAATCAGCTGAAAAGGGAAGGCAAGAAAAACAGTTTAATTTACATCACAGCAGCCTGTGTTATATTAGCAAGCCGTGGCAAAGATAGAGTGAAGCTCGGCTGGAAGCAGCAGGTAATGAAAAGTGATGTCTTATTAGCGGTATATAGTAAGCACAAGAAGACGAAGCTTGAGCAGTCCCATTTCATAGCGGACACTGGTGTTTGTCTCCTTGAACAAGCATTTTACTGTGTTAGTTTAACAAAGTCCACTTCTTGCCCTCTCTGAAAAACACATTTCAGCATTCCACTCTAAATATAGGCAATCTATTTTGGCTGAAAAATTCAATATATGGAGGCATGCTAAGGAAAGGGGTTATATTTTATTATTCTATCTATCTATCTGTCTGTCTGTCTGTCTGTCTATCTGTCTATCTATCTATCTATCTGTCTATCTAGTGAGGATAAACAGTACAGAAAATGGATTATTTATTTATTTATTCATTATTTATGTATAAAGCTATTGCTTTTCCTGATGTTTTTGCAGTACATGCAAAATAATTCATGAACATTTTTATCAAGGTATTAACTTAATAAACAGTATTTTGTCACACTTTCTAATCTATTGGATTGGGAGTTGACTAATCTTGCTATTTTTATATTGTCAAGCTTTATTTCTGCAGACATTTTTGCTGCGTGTTAAGTTCCCTTTGGGTTTTGCTTGTGGGTTTGTAAATATTTGACACGTGTCTTTTTGTAGATGATAGTATATACTCAGTGTGTCGTGTGTTAGTAGTCAAATTGTGTGTGCGTGCGTGTGCATGTGTGTGTTTTTGTGGACTGGCTCCAGTGGTCTGCACCCTATGTAAAGAGATAGCATCTTCCCACAACAGTTCAATAGCATAATATTTCTAGAATCCTTGTGCCTTTCTCAGATTCAACCATACAAGATGTGTGCATGCATGCATGTCATGATAACCTAGAGCTACAACCACATGGATGTCCTCGTGGTTTGGTTTAATTTGATCACTTGATCAGACTTAGACTTAGACTGAAATGCATTACAAAAGGTATGTACTGTACGATGTGTATCTTGAGAAGTTCCAGGACTGGTGTCTCAAAAGATACATTTCAATTCCAAACTTCAAACGACAAGTTTTGTCCTTCGAAGTAATCCCTCTGGAGTCTTAACGTGCTTTCCCAGCCTTCGCAGCCATGCCTTCATGCACTCCTGGAAGGATCCTTCTCGTATCCTCCACAGCTTTGTGATCATGGCCATCTTGAGTTCATCCATGTGGTCAAAACGGGTCCCCTTGATGACTCTCTTGAGCTTGGGAAAGAGAAAAAAAAAATCACACAGAGCCAGGTCGAGTGAAGAGGTTGCTCGAGCATGGCGATGCTCTTCCCGATCAGGAACTGTAAGATGCTGAGGTCATTGTGAGCAGTTGCTTTGTCATGGTGAAGCACCGACAAGTTGCCCTGCCACAACGCTTGCCTCTTCTTGTGCGCTGAGTGATGCCAACGCCGCATGATCTCTTTGTAGATTTGCTGGTTGACTGTCTGTGGACGATCCCCCTCACATTAAAGCATGCAATTAACATGAATTTGACTTTGGACTTTTGACTGTCTTGCTTTCTCAGGCCTTGGCTGTGTTGGACTCTACTTCCACTGAAGGCTCTGCCATTTAGTCTCCATGTCGTACTCGAAGATCCATGACGCATCAACAGTTATGACTCTCCCTAGCAAGTCTGGTCTCATTGGTTTCATCATCACTCACTCTGCTCATTGCTGTCGATAACTGAGCTCACAGTTACGGAGTGGATGGCCTCGGGTGGTTCTCATCCATCCCAGGGGCCCTTCCACAGTGGACCTTTTCCATCCATCCACTTTCGATACCACTTGTGCTCATTAGGTCCATGGGTGAGCTGGAGTCTATCCCAGCTGACTTTGGGTGAGAGGCAGGGCACACCTTGGACTGGTCGGCAATCAATTGCAGGGCATGTGGTGTGAGAAACAAACAATCACACTCACATCAACCCATATGGACAATTTAGAGCAGGGGTGTCAAACTCATTTATGTCTCGGGCCGGATTGTAGTTATGATTTCCCTCAGAGGGTCATCATAACAGTGAAACCATATAAATGTTTAATCACCAAATCATATTATTGCCATTACACAAAAATTGAGGGATAACTAGTTTTGAAATCAGCAGACAATGATAATAGATTGTTCAAATATTGTTTAAGTTACTGTAGAAGAAGGGTTTGGTAAAACCCTTCAATATATCAACATTATTGTTTATTATTATGACAATTTGGAATTTGGGTACAGATTTTAGCAAAAATCACCGAAGTTGAGGAGCATGACTTGCTTTCGCAGGCCACATAAAATGATGTGGCAGCTGGCCCCCGGGCCTTGAGTTTGACACCTATGATTTAGCGTCTTCAATTAACCTACCATTTTTTGGAGGGAATGTAGGAGGAAACCGGAGAACCCAGAGAAAACACATGCAAAGCTAAGAGAGAACATGCAAACTCCACATAGGAGGACCTAAGCTAAGATTCAAACCCAGGGCCTCTTGACTGTGATGAAGATGCGCTAACAACTGTGCCGCCTTTTTACCATGTGCATAATGACCCAAAAAAACCAAAACATTAATTCATTGTATGTACATGGATTTTGTGATTAATGTATAAGATACACACAAAAAGGAAAATTTGTGCTAGATTACTAAGAACGCATTTGGACAAGCCAGGGAAAAACCAAGTCCTTCCTTCCCACTCTCCCAGTGTGCTGAAATACCTAGACAGAGTGTGTGTATTAATCTAAGTTATTATATCTTCTTGACACACACACAGTTCAAGGTTGGTGTCCAATATATTGAGAGTTGATTGTCTGTTTTAATCATATTTATCCCTCCTCACTTGTTTCTCTCGCTCTCTCTTTTGCCTCTGTCATTCTCTCCGCATCTTCAGCCAGCTCCGTCCGCCTTGACTGCCAAGAGCAGAGTATCATTGCTTGTGTGTTTCCCTCTTAAGCTCCTTTCACAGTGCACTGAAGCTATGTTGCAATTTCTCAGGGAGTTTTGATGCCTGAATGTCTCCTGTCCGGGTTCATCTTGTCTGCGCGGCAGTGGTAGCCCTATGCGAACTGAACTGCACTGCCTCGCTGCAGGTCAGCCTTCACGGCCGATTAGTGTCGAAGCGCCACTTTGGTCACAAGTTGTCGAGAGCGCTTATCGTGAAGATCAACAGCGATCAGTCTCACCACTGCACTCTCTCACAGTCTTCTACATCTCTGCCCTCTTTCTCTCTCCTTTCTGTCTTCTTCATTTTCCCCCAAGGGCAAACTCCCCAATCCTTGTTTTTTTTCTGTTCAGAACATATTTCCATCTATATGTTATTATTGTCAGCTTTCTTGTCTCCTACCTAAACCCCACAATCTGCTTTCTTGATGTATCCGAACAGTCTAAAAAGTAGACTTTACACCGATTTTAGCGGCCTGATCGGTATCGGCCGATAATTATCATTTTATGCTGATCGGCTCATCGGCTTTAATGTCATAATTCGCCGACATTGATCGGCTCTGCAAAAGAAATTTACGCTGCGTCGCCATCTTGCACAGTATATTTGAATCCAAAAGCTAATTTATTTTTAGCCTTTTCGCATGTCTTTTGACGTAGTACTGTAAATATCTGAAGGCCAATAAAGTTATTAAAACAAAACAAAAACAAAAACATGTCGGCGGTGTGGGACAGACAACACGTCTGAGACAGACCACACGTAATGCCGATCAGACTACAAGACAAATTTGCTCTTTCATGATTGCACTATGTCAAACTATTTTAAATGTAAATGTAGAAAAAAATGCGACCATGATTAAAAATAGGATTAATTGTGTAGCCCTATTTTAAAGCCCTTTGAGTCACAACTGTTGAAGCTAAAGTAATTCTACTTATTTCATATACTGTAGTTGTATTTTAGACATTATTCGTAACCTTGCTATGTTTGTCCTTTTATGAGAGGCATCTATTTGCCCCCCCGCCATCCCCCACCGATTCACTTGCTCCATCCCTGTGTGTCTGTGCGCCGTCAGGCCTCGTCTGTAGCTAGTTTGGAGACGAGTCATGTTTGGCCTGTCAGTATGGCTGGTAGTGTCACTATCTGGAGCTGCCGGTTCCTCTGACAGTGCTAGAGGGGCTGCTGGTCCTAGCAGAGTGCAGCCGTCACCCTGTGACACGCTCAGTGTCACCGATCCCCTCTGTCTGGTGACATGGCATCCCCTCCTCCATGTTCTTGTCTCCCATTCCTACCCCCACCCAGCCAGTGGCCTTTTCACTGCCTCTCTGGAGTCAGTCACTCAGTCAGTCACTAACATGTACAGGAGTCTTCTCGAGCTCACATATATATTTACTTTTGAATGCTGAGACATTTTTTGTCTTGAGACTGTTCAGTCTTGTTAGTTGTGATATTGGATAGATAGGAAAGTGAATGGATTGATAGATTGCTAGATAGATCCTCTATATGCAGCAGGGTTGTGTGAGCGATTTAATCTGGTCTTGGCAAGTGTTCAGCAGTGACAAATGGATACTCACTATGAAGCCCCCTCATCCAAGAGACAGTATTAGTTTTTGCTTTAATTACCAGCAGCAGTAATGTTTGCTATCCATAACTGTCGGCCTGCTAGAATGCAGCCTGGCAGAGGGGTGAGGGCCTTGTCGCTTCTCTCAGTGGGTCTCCTGTCTCATCTTACCACCCCCCACCCCCATCTATCGTTTCTTCCTGTCTCTATCTTATCCTTTTCTCCCTCCACGTACCCCAAACACACACACACACACACACACAATCATTTCACCCCCTCTGTGTCTGCCACATCTTTCATTTCAATATTTCAATATTTATGCCTCAGTCGATGAAGTTCAAAGTCATAGTAAAGAAGGCTAACTTTGGACCACTGCAGGACCCCGCCTGTTGGACACGAGGGGAGAAGAAAAATAACGGCTTGTCTCCCCCGTCTGTTAGTCACTAGGGACACAATGGGAAAGAAGAGGTGAAGGTTTTTTTAATTTTTGCTTTTTTTTTTTAAAGCAAAAATAACGGCTTGTATAAAATATTTAATGTCATATATTTTGGGTGTTTGTTGAGTTGGGTTTAATTATCAGTTACAGTTGGTGTATACAGTAATTGATTAGCTGTTAAAACAAGGTGCAGTGCTGACTAAACATATGTCTTTTCAATTTTAAGATATACATATGTTTAAATATGAGACTCGTCTTAACTTTAATTCTATGTTTCTGCCTGTACAATACCTCGGTGGTCTTGATGCCTTTGTAATGTCCAATACTAATGTCCATGTCTGAGTCCATGTCACTATGTTGGTACATTCTTCTCTGAATTTAACTCACCACAGACACTTTTAATGAATAAAGTCTCTGTGAAAGTCTGTCCTATGCCATAAAGAGCTCTGACAGCTACCGTCTGGTAATAGATAAGCGTAATTACGGAATCCCTGAGTTTAGATCACAACGTCACATACAGTACTCAGCCTCTGCTCTAATAGCCATTACAGCCACTATTCTCCACTCCCTTCCTCTTAATGTAAGGTTGTAAAAATGTGAGTTGAAAAAAAAAAAAGCCAAAAGGAAAAGGTCGTCCTGATTTGCATGCAAGCCTTCATTATAACATGTGAATATGCTAAGGACCATAGACGGCGCTTTGCATATGCAGGTGATAAATGGTGGGTGCATTGTAGAACAGGGCGAGATGGAGGCTTTGTCACCCCCATCTGCATAACATACTTTATTTGCTTATTTATTTATTTATTTATTCGTTTACTTTTGAGTGGTTGTTCGCAGTGATTCATGTGTCTGTAGATGATGACTGAGGAGAACTCCTCTCAACCCTGCCATCGTACACACACAAATGCACACGTACGCATGTTTAATATGTGACTTTTAAAATTGATTAGGGAACATAAAAAATGTTTTAGAGAGAAGTGCTTCAACTTGTATAAGCATTTGAGACAAGCAGGAGTGGGAGGGAGTCCTGCACTTGTTTGACTAAAACCTTCCAAAGTGTGCATGTGGGGGAAGGGGGCATAAAGGGGACAGTTTCCTGTTAAAACCCCTCTTCACTCTTCTCTGTTACTGGGGTGGCAGATGGTGGGTGTCAAGACAACAGCAGCGATAGCTAAACAAAGACATCCTTTGTGAGTGTGTGAGTGAGTATGCACGCATCTTTTCAAAGAGATAGGAGTACAGTATGTTCAATTTGAGTGGGAGGCAACAGCAGTTATAATAGCACTTTAACAATGTATTGTGTATTCCTAGGTTGTACTATTGCTTAATGTCCCAAAAGTCCATTGTTTTCTAATGCCGAAGACCTCACCAAACCTCTCAGGAAACACACTAGGATTTAAAGAAAGTACTTTTAATTTATACCAGCCAGTGAAAATGACTGATCTCATATGTGCTCAATAAACATCCACATTGTACATCTACACTTCTAGTTTTTGGTCTGAGAGTCGTAAAACACCATAATTTCAGGTAATAACAAAATATTAGATTAGTACCAGCGGCACGATGGAGAACTAGTTAGAGCGTCTGCCTCACAGTTCTGCGGACCGCCTGTGTGGAGTTTGCATGTTCTCCCCGTGCCTGCGTGGGTTTTCTCCAGGCACCTGTTTCCTCCCACATCCCAAAAACATGCATGCTAGGTTAATTGACGACTCTAAATTGCCCATAGGTGTGAATCTGAGTGCGAATGGTTGTTTGTTTGTACGTGCCCTGCGATTGCCTGGCAACCGGTTCAGGGTGTACCCCGCCTCCTGCCCGATGATAGCTGGGATAGGCTCCAGCACGCCCACGACCCACGTGAGGAGAAACGGCTCAGAAAATGGATGGATGGATGGATAGATTAGTACCACAGTGTTAAAGCACTGGAGTGTGCCTTAGTTGCCTTTCAAAGAGGCATAAGGGTTATACCCCACTGCGGTATGATATGGATTCATAGTTGTCCATCAGCCTCAGACTCCACCAGCACGCCAGCTGCAGCAGAGATGTTTTTGTGTGCGTGTGTTTGTGTGTATGTGTGTATGTGTGCACATAACACAGGTCAAAGTTTTTTGGCCCCCATTCAAATTTAGTTTAGTAATGTTTTTTTTTGGCGGTTTCAAACATTTAGAACTCGGGCTTTCTTCTGTAATTTTAACACAGTCAATATCTTTGGTTAATATAGTGTACACTAATCAAACACAGCACTCATAAACTGTATTGCAAAAACTAAATGGAAAAACACTTTACAGACCCATTTCAGAAGCTTTCCCTGTCGGCTAACAATATTATTTTATATTTACTTATTTAATCACTGATGGTGTAGTGGTACACTCGCCTGACTTTGGTGTGGGCAGTGTGGGTGGAGTTCCCACTCAGTGACGGTGTGAATGTGAGTGCGAATGGTTGTCCGTGTCTATATGTGCCCCGCGACTGACTGGCGACCAGTTAAGGTTGTAGTCCGCCTTTCGCCACAAGTCAGCTGGGATAGGCTCCAGCGCCCCACGACCCAAACCAGGATAAGCTGTGTTGAAAATGGATGGATGGATGGATTTACTTATTTTCTATTATTGCATGAACTTTATTAAAAATGCCTTTACAAAAATAATAATGTTCAGTTTTTATTGACATTATTAGCAAGTTATTTGTCTGACAATATATTCCTAAGGTTGGAGTTTGCAGTGATGTTGAGGGTGCACTGCATAATAGTGAGAGGTGCCTCTAATGTTTTGGTTCCTTCATTTATCTGCATAAGAAAATTCAAAATATTTGAAATAATAGGACCTTTACTCCTGCTCTTTAGAGGTTGTTGCTAATGGCACTAATAGCTTAGGGTCTTTAAAGAGCTCATCATTTACTGTTGTTTTCCTTAGTCTGTTTGATGTCAGTTACTTGTACTTGCTCTATGCAATGACTCCATCTTCTCTCAGTCTAACAATTGCTTGTTTTTCACCCATAGACACCTCTGTGGTTTTCATTACACATCTAATTTGTCTAAATGTAGTCTTCAGAGGCAAAATGCTTATCTAAAACTGAGCTTAGACATTCAGAACTATTTATTTTTGAATAATCAATGGAATAAGACTCAACTGCATAACAAATAGAAAAATGTAGTTGTCTATGACCGTACAGTTCTATTTTTAGAACACCAAGCTTCCAAATAACTTGTGCCATGTATAAAACTCTGGATTAAAGGAATTTTATTTTCATGTTTCATGTAAAGTTTTATTTTGATATTTTTCTTTTCTTTTCTCTCATCCATCATGCTCTCCCTCTTTTTCACACTCTTTCATTTAATTTGTTCTCAGAGGATAGACAGCGTGTGTACAGTAAACACTGAATAAATCATGGGTCTGATTTTTTTTTTTCTCCTCTTTTTTTAAGTGGGGGTGTCTTAGGGCTTGTGTTGATTTTTATCCCCAGGAGGAATAAGAAGGGAAGGCTTACTGTTTTAAAAGGACCCAAGTGCAGTTTAATCTGCCCAGTGGGGGCCAAGGAGAGGTTGGGTGTGGGGTTTGGGGTGATTGGGGCCTCACCGAGCACCCAGTCCTTGAAATGTGTAAAACATAACTGCATGAAGAAGAAGTCTGTGTTTCCTTGAATCAGTTTAAACTAATATTAGTTGAACCAGTTCGGCTGTTAAAGTCTGCAAAAATGTTCTAATTTAAGTAGTCTAATACCTTAATTATCTCACTTTATTATCAAATGTTGCATTTGTTTCAGGGCTGAAAATGATTGCATTGTTGAATAATTTTATCTTGCAATTGATTTATTGCTGCGATTGCATTAAGTATTGACTGGACACAACACACTATTCCAGAATATACAAATCTGGAGAAAATGCTTTAAACACAAGGAAACCTGAATTACAAATTACTGCACATCATAGAAATTGTGCAGCAAGCTTTTTAAAATACCAATGCTGCCAGAGCGGCGCTTTGTAATTTATGCCTTCACGGCTGTTAGTTGCGCTGCACAACTGTGATTTATTCGGGATAAGAGGAGTTTTGTTTAGAGAGATAATGAGCAGGACTTCTCTTTTAATGATTTAACACAGCACAGTGGAAAGGAGAGGGGGAAAAGCACATGTATTTTTCATACCTTTAACTGCTCTGCAGAGAGTTTGGAAAGGAAAGCTGGAGGTATACATTTGCAAGAGCAGCTAACCACCCTTAACAACCAACATTTTCAAACCATTTTCCTTAAAAGAAAGAAAGAAGTGATTTTCACATTACAGTAACACAAATAACTGTAAGGTTATGGTTCCAGAGTCCCACTGTGCCAAAATAAAAATCAACTAATTGTTAGATAGATGCTGTGCATACTGTTGAGAGGCCCTTTTACCTGAGTCGAGATTCAAACTCAGAACCTCTCCACTGTGAGGCAGACGTGCTAGCCTCAATGCTGCCCTAATGAAAATCATAATAATTAACAATGAAAAAAATGTCTCTACCTTGTTCATTATTATACACCTCTCCTTTCATCTCAAACAAAGGACACTGCTATTCTCTTTTCAGCATTTTTCAAGTTAAGATTTGAATACCAAATCAAAGCAGTTAATTAGAAAATATAATGAAGCTGAGTGGCCTAATATTCAACATTACTATGACTCTTTGAGCTTTAGGCTTCCTAACACTAAAACTGCCATCGGCACATCACAACGATGTCTTCAATAATAGATTACTTAATCAATTTCTATTCTCGTCAAAATTGGAATATGCTGTTGGGAAGGAACATGGTATTTTATATATATATATATATATATATATATATATATATATATATATATATATATATATATATATATATACACACACAGACACAGACAGACACACACAGAAAGAGAGTGAGAGAGATATTTTTTTTTCTCCTTCCACTCCCATAGCTTGGAAATGTCTTGTTTCATCTCACATTATGGTTTGCAGTGCACACATGCAGGTGGAACTTGGTCTGCCTCTAAATGATCCTTTAATGGAACTGTGCGCTGGAGCTGGAAACCCGATGGGGCGTCGCCACCACCGATGACAACTTTGCCTCAATCACTCCGTCAAGCTCCATCACCTGCCTCAGCAGATGATCCAAACACCCCTTTGGTGAAGCAAAGTGAGCTTTTAATGTACTTCCTCTTAGAGTAGAGGACACACGCACATGCACATGCACATAGGTATACACTCAAAAATGGAGCATCAAGAAATGGTGTCGGTTTCATTCAGATGCTTTACATTGATCAGTCGTCAAGGAAACACTCCCTTTTATTTTTTTTATGAAGATCATGTTAGAGTAGATCAAGTGCTTGCTTTGCTTCAGCGCAGGAAGGAAAACAACATCAATTTGGATGTTTTATTTATTTATTTCCTCCCCTATATCTGTTACGTGATTGGGATATCTCTCTTAGTGGATCTCTTAAGGGCCTGAGCGATATTGATGCAAAGTCACCTCTTGGTTCCGTCAAGCAAAGCGACAGCATTGTAAACTGGTTTTGCCATTGCTCCACTCATCAGTTTATATTTGATGCAGTTTATCTGTCATCCTGGCGTTTAATTGATTAACTTAATTGTGGGGTGGAGCATAGTCCAAACATGACATTTTGGTACAGATTTAAAGATTGTTCAGGTATGAAAAGAAAGCCTTTATTCTCATATCAATTGCAGGACATGATTCAAATCACTGTAAAACATTTAACTCTTTCAGATTTGGTAGAATCCAGACTTCTCAGTCCTTATTATTGAGTTCTACTGTCATGAGGCAGTGACTGTCGATCAGTAAATGTCTTAGCTTCTGTCTTCTTGTTCCTGTCTGTTTCTATGTTTGTCTGACATCTCAGCGCTGCAGGCTTGCTGTCAGCCAAGTGTCAGTTTCTCTTCTTCTGTCAATTCACTTGCCTGTCATAGCTTCTCAGATGAGACATGTTTACTTACCTCCAATGTTTTCACTCTTCGAGGATGGGTTAAAAAGAAAGGAAGAAATCATTTCTTTCCCTTTACTAAGGATATTAGCTTTGTTTTTGCTCTGAAATATTACTTTGGCAACTTTTACACAAGATGGGAAGTTAAACTAAAAAGTAATGTAAGTAAAGAGCTAAAACACGATTAAGTAAAAATTAAAAAATTAAAATACAATCTTGTCATGCCATTCTAACGTGTACATAGTGTATTAATTGCCGTGCTATCTCCGTTTCGTCCAATAGGCATTGAAGCAGTGTTATAAACAATCCAAAATGGCAGCGCTCTGAATCACGGAGCCAAATTTTATCTAATTAAATTATATCACGTATTTTTCATTCATGGGTACGTTTGACAGTTCTATGGAGCAGACAATTTAGCTTGAGTAAATACAACTATTAACGTCAGAAAACAAGGAAAATCTGGCATTCAAGTGGCACTTGGATTCCAGCGGTGTTTTTTTGTTTTGTTTTGTTTTGTTTAAGACTAAACCAAGTGCTTGCTCATGTGGGGTACAGTAGGCCTTATGCAGAATGTCATGTGACCAAACCGGAAAACAGGTTGGTGGACTCGTGTGTACACAGCGATAACTACAGGCTGATCACTCATGATATGATAGTTTGAACTTGAACTTGCTAGAATATTATTTTCTTTATCGCTGGTGTCTTCAGACAAAACTTAAATGCATGTATATAATTTTTATATTATATCATCACTTTGTCCCGGTCTCTTGCGATACCGCTCCGCCAGTGACCTGAACCAGAAGGAAGTGCTTCGTCCTGTTTTTCCGAATGTGGAAGCTGGTTACACGTAACCCTTGTTGGTTTATGTTAATGTGTGTGGAGCATGCTTCTCGAAGAGCCACGCTTCTCCATATGTAAATTCCCTTGAGATAAGCTCTGTTGTGTTATACAAACAAAATTTACTTAACTATACTGATGATGTCTTGTGTTTGGTCATACTCTTTGCCAAACTGAATAAGTTAGTTAAGTTATATAGTTAAGTTATAAAGAAATCCACAGCATGTTCTCTTTTTTAAATAAAAACTATTAATTCTTTCATCAGGAAAATATTGTTTGTAAAATGAATGTATAGCATTTTAGAAAAGAGCTCCAGAAGTGTACCTTTTCTCTAAATTGGTGAATTAGTTCATGAAGAGGTATGCCCGAATGCCTGTCCACATATATTTTTTAAATCTTGTCAGTTATTACATTATCTGCCAGATGTTATTTTAGTTCCTTGTTTCAAATTAAGAGCACCTAAATCATGTTTCATTCTTAAAGAGCCTGGCTTTTATAAACAACTAGTGACAGGATAGCTGAAGAGGGTAAGGTAAGTGGGAAAAAAAGCTGCACCTAGAATTGATGATCAAGTCTGTCAAAGAGAGAGAAAAAGCCATGTGGAGTAGTAATACAATGTGTTACAGATAAAGTTTGTCGTGTCAGAAAAAGATCCACGTGAAGGAAAACGAGAGTGAGGGAGGAGTGTACAAAGGGGTGCTGATGGCAGTCTGAGTCAGTGAGGGATGGAGGGCGATCCAGCTGTGACATTAAAGCAGCAGGTGGAGGCCTAGCAGACCATTTCACAATTTGTCTGTGGGTTTGGTGCCTCACCTCAAAAAGGTCTGCAGCCAAGTGCTGGATCTCATTCTAGCCTCCTATGTTATTCTCCCCATCATGGCAGGTCTGTGCTTTCAAGCCAAGGTTTGGCATCTTCACTGGGAGAGGAATGAGTGGTTCCTTTATCTGGCTGCTCTCACATACATTTTCCAATGTCTTTACACTAAATCATTTAATAGAATAAGTCTGGCATACCAAAACAAAGCCTATTGTCCATAAGTATATCAACTACAAATGTGCTTATTACGGGCAGAGTGGCTCAGGAATGATCTAGGTAGTATTTAGTGTACATGCTCCTCTAAAAGTATCGAAACAGTAGGGTCAAGTCCTTTATTTTTGCTGTACATGGAAAACATTGGATATGAGACAAGCTTTTATTTCCAGGTTTTTACATCTGGATCTCATACACAACTTAGAAGAAACAGCACCTAATGTTTGAACCCACCCAAATTTAACGTGAACAAAAGCTTTGGAACACGCAACTGACAGTTGTTTTGCTGCTCGTCTTTGATTGATCAATCAGCAATCAGTCCACACAGAACAGATCTGTGCCATTAGTTAGCAGCCATTCTAGTTCACTTAACATTAATATCAATACAAGTTTAGAGCAATGTTCTTAGAAAATAGTATATTAAAGCATGCAGAAAGAGAGATGATCAAATTAAATTACCGTAATTTCTTGTGTATAATGCGCACCCATGTATAATACGCACACCCAAAGTTGACCTCAAAATTCTGGAAAACCCTTCTATCTCTGTAAAATGCATTTTTACAATGCATGATTTTGCTTCTACCCCTATGATCAAAACATGAAGTATTATCTGTATATTTTTTTTTTTTTTTTCCAAAGAATTATTTTGAAGTTAAGCACTTGGTTTGAACACAATCCTTTTTTTAATTTACTTGCTCTTATTTTGAAATTCACAGCCCTATTTGTATTTAGTAAATTAGAAAACACACAGTTGTGCTCATTTGTTTGATTACCCAGGCAGAATTTGTAAGATGGGTACAATTCTTTAAAGAAAACATGAAGGACCAGGTGAAACATTTAATTTAAATGGGATTCAAATTAAACGGTCAAGCATTTCAGAAAAGCATTATCTTTAAACAAAACATAACCATAAAGAAATGAATGATGGTTGTTGTTCAGTCATCAGTCATATTAAAATATATATATATATATTTCACAAATTCTGGTATGTAAACTTATGAGCACAACTGTACACATATGCAGTCATATGTACGTCATATTGGAATGAAAGTGTAGGCTACACCTTTTTTATAACCACTAGGTGGCGGTGGCATTTTGGAATGAAAGTGTACAGGTTTTTCATAACCACTAGATGGCGGCATACATTTATAAAATATGATAATTTTTTTCCATTTGCCCCTATACCTATATATAATGCGCACTGTTGACTTTTGACAATTTGGTGGGGAGGGGGATGCGCATTATACAGAAATTACGGTAACGCAGTTGATCCCTAACCTTACTATCTACAGTACAGTTTATCTCAGTTGATCCCTAACCTCACTATCTACAGTATATCTGTCACATAGAAGTTACATACAACTTGATGATAAAGACAGCTCAAAAACTTTTTTTTCTCTTCACAACTGACCACTTGCTATGCTGCTTCCCTTCGTCATCTGCATTCAGCGATTGACATCGAGTTTTAGGGGCATTATCTCGACTTTGCATCATTGGTAAATGAGTAAAAAAATTATTTGCACGTGCCGAACCGAACGGGACATATGCGAACCAAAACGAAACAGTTGAACCGAACGGTTTGGACCGTTTTGAAAAACCGTTCCTGTCCAAGTATGTACGAATTAAAGTAAAAAAGTTGAGCCATATGTCCATCACTGGAGAGATGTTGTTTTTTTCTGATATACTGTAATTCTGAAATTTTGCTTGAAGTCATGAAATGCAGAACAGGTGTGCAGTTCCTAAAAATAAGTTGGTATATTAATCTATGTCACCTCTGTTACCTCTATTGCGGCATGCCTTGTGCAGTGCACTCAAGAGTAAGTTTGTGCAGATTGGGGGTTAGACAAGAATATGTCTAAGCCAAGTGCTTCTTGGGGCCTTTTCTTAGATCTTACATTGCTTCTAGACCTGTAGATGGGCCTATCGAGGAACACCATTAGTCAAATGAAGTTGTTTGTATCAAATATTGACACGTTATCTCTTCATCGTCAGCCGGTGGGAGGGAAAAGAGAGAGAAAGATTGTAAGTGTGGGTAATTGAGCCGTGTCTCCCATGCTTATCGGTAAAGCTCCGGCACGTCACGGAACTAACGAGCTGTGGCGCGGCGATTAGTCTGAAGGGAAAGTCGAACGTGAAACACCACGGCCTCTGTCTTTCTTTTTCTTTTCTTTTTTCCATATCTTCTATGGATATTATGAGACTCCCTGGAGGGCATTGGCACAGCCTTATTAGCTAATTTCACGGGGGGGAAATAATTGATAAGAATGACTGGCATGTTTAAAGTATCCTTTTGTTACAATAACCATCACGGCTGATGGTTCAGGTTGATGATGCAGCCCAAGGCAGCAGGACAACAAGCTAAGGCCTTGACCTGAATGGCAGAGAATCCACACGCACAAAAAAGCAGTGGACTGACTAACAAATGAATTTCCCTTTTAACATTTGGATATGGGGTCTTTTATACGGTTATGCATATATGTATGTACAGTATGCTTAATTGGATACTTAAGATATAAATTTATTTGCATCTTGATCGGTGTTTATTTAGATGCACCCTGCACTGCATATCAACAGTATCGAAAAAGCAGTTAGTGTATATTAGATAAACGCATGTAGTGACAATTGTGACCATTTGTATGTGATTCAACCATTTGCTGAGAATTAAGTTGTTGCTTTTCTGTGTGGTTCTTGTGCATAGTCTTATTATGCATTTCTGTTTTCAAACAGCATCTGTCTTTGTGTAGTTTGTGCGAGGAGCATCCTCAGGGCATTACCCATCTTACTTGCAGTATTCTGAGATAAATTTAGTAGAAAAAAATGGCAAAGATGAGAATGCCACAACATGCTATTTTGATTTGTACCCCTCGCTATCAAGGACTGCTAATTAAAATGATATTTTGCATATGACTTGTCTTTCATGCACATATGTAAATTGCCCCTCTTGCCTTTCAGCGCTCTGTAATTAGGTTTATGAAGGACAGCTGTAATACATAATTCACAGAGGTTTGCAAGCTCTTTTTTCTCTTCTCTTCTAAACACAACAACTTAAACAAGCACATTACACACAAACACACACAGCATTAATGTTCTCAAGGCGTTGCTTTTTTTTGGATCCATCAACAGCACCTGCTCTAAAATATATGAATTATGCTGTTTGTTTCATTATACAAAGTGGATTATAAAATGTCTGCACACCACTGTTCAAATACCAGTTGTTTTGTATATATATAAAAAACAAAACCTGTACAATTCAAATGGAAAAAGAATATTTTAGAAGGGCTAAGTAAAAATAACTGACAATGTATTCACACCCTCTGATAACTGAGGATGTGAATGTTCAGAATTAACCAATCACTTTCAAACTCATGTTAAATGGGCGTCAGCACACAACTGCCATTTAGAGTGCCACTGATGAACCCCAAATAAAGTTCAGCTGAATTTTAATGTGATTTGTTAATGGTGAATGCAGCCACATCCCGAGTAATAAGAGGGCGCGCACACTTCTACAACCATATTATGTCAGTTGTACAGGTTATAGGTCAAATTCATTGTCGAAAAAGATGTGAAATTATTTATCTTGCTTTACCGTAATTTCTCGTGTATGATGCAAAATTTTTTTCCTCAAAAAATTGTCAAAAGTCAATAGTGCACATTATACATAGGTATAGGGGAAAATGGAAAAATACTTTCACATTTTCTAAATGTATGCCGCCATCGAGACGATATAAAAAAGCTGTACAATTGAATTCCAATATGCCACCGCCTCCTCGAGGTTATGAAAAAGGTGTACAGTTTCATTCTAATATGCCACCGCCACCTATAGGTTATGCAAAAGGTGTAGCCCAGTGGTGTCCAAACATTTTGCAAAGAGGGCCAGATTTGGTCAGATGAAAATGTATGGGGGCCGACCATTCGGCCTGACATTCCTCGAACCATTGCCATTGTAAATTAACATGTAAATATGTAACTATATCACTTTGGTGTCTGCAGCTAGGTCGATATTGCAAATGAGAATCTGTTGTCAATAGCATTACCAGGATAGTTAAAGGTTAAAATAATAGTAAATTAAATACAAATGAACTATTTTATGAAAGAATTGTACACATCTTACAAATTCTGCATGGGTAATCAAACATATGAGCACAACTGTGTGTTTTCTAATTTACTAAATAAAAGTAGGGCTATGAATTTCAAAATAAAAGCGAGTAAATTAAAAGAAAGTATTATGTGTTCAAATAAAGTGCTTAACCAGAATAATTCTTTGAAAAAACTAACAAAATACAGATATACTTCATGTTTTAATCAAATGCGTAGAAGCAAAATCATGCATTGTAAAAATCTATTATACATAGATACATAGTAGAAGGGCTTTCCAGAATTTTTAAGTCAACTTTGGGGTTGCGTATTATACATGGGTGCACATTATACACGATAAATTACAGTAATTTTTTATATCACAAAAACCTGACATTTCAACAGGGGTGTGTAGACTTTTTATAGCCACTGTTATGAGACCATTAATCAAAGGCTCTTTTAGCTGGCCATAAATTTGCAGTATTTTTTAGTTTATCAGCGTTCCTTTAGGGAGTCTGCAAGATTTAGTCAAAGTCTCTCTCCCAGATTGACTTTGAGGCAACATTCTAGATGGATTGAGTTAGAAAAGGCTTGAGAAAATGTAGCGTGATTATAATGAGGCAAGACATTGGAACATGTTTGAATATTTATATGGTGGTGTTAGGTAGCATTTGCCTCAAGGGCATTGATGATGGCCCATGTTGGGGGGGGACACAGCTGTGTTTGTGTTTGTGTGTGCGTGTGTGTATGAGAGTGCACGTGCGCGTCTGTCCAAATGTTAGTCGGTTCAATCTGACATGGCAACATAAATGGTGAAATAATTATGCTTTTTAGACTGACTCCTGGTAGCAAAACACACTGACCCGCTGGGGAAAAAATAGAATAATGATCAAGTCAGAATAGGGGAAAGTGAAAAGAATTGGAAAGAGCATTGTAAAGGAGGACCTAAGTTTCCGCAGTGACAGTGTCAACCACATGACTGTCCCTTGGTCTCTTTCATGTACAGTAGCTCCATCCTCATTTCTTAGATGTGGTCATTGTCTCTCTGTTCCACAATAATTGGAAGTGATGGTGCTAAATGAAAAGGCCAGGGGATGAAAACACTGTGGAAGCAGCTCAAATGTCTGAGTATTTAGTCCTGACATCCATTCATTATGTTTTCCTGTGCTGTTTAGGAGACACACACAAAAAAAAATCAGGAAAAGTCAGAACAAGGTGGTTGTTTTGGACCTATTGCTACTCCATGTTTTGGTTTAGATTAGTTTAGTTATGTATTTTACTTTGTGTGCATGCTGCTCGATGTACTCCAGACCCGAGCATTTTGGGTACATGCATTTGCGCACAATTCTTTCACGTTAATACACAAGATGTGGTAAAAAAAAAAAAGGTTTAAAGAGAAACCTGACCGAGGCAAAGACTGAACATGATAAATACTTACTGTATGTTCTGTGTTCATGTGTCAAACAGTGCATTGAGATTGCTGTGTCGTTGACTCCTGCCCTCTTTGTTTGTTTGATTGTTTGTTCATATAGATGGGCCTTTGTGATGAAGAAACACCTCAGCACCCACCTACTTGGAAAACATGGAATTGGCCAACGTAAGGAGAGGTAAAGTTAGCAATCTATTTTATTTCCACAGTCGTTCTGGTCTCCTTCTTACTCTCTTTTGCCTGTCAGAGATAATCTGGTTCCCCCATCATCGTACCGTTTGCTCCCCTTCTTAAATTATAGCCCCTGTATATTGAATTCCGAGATTTGTTTCTAAATACATAAATGTTTGAAGGTAATTGTTGAAAATGTGCCAAAGACTGAGAACTCTGTAGTATTCATTTGTGGATATATAGCGTTAAACTGTTTTTCACCATTCAGAGTAGCTAAAACGGCACCCAGTGATGCACTTGGGTGACCAGCTATTTACAGAACAGCTTGGTGGTGTTGTTAAAATTTCAAAGTGTTATGTATTTTGCATTATTCAGGCTTCCGTAAATCTAAATCCCAATGATGTGAAAATCCATTTCAACCTATTTTCAATTGACTGCACTACAAAGACAAGCTATGTAATGGTCAAACTAAAAAACTTTGTTTTTTTTGTTGATGCCTCCAAAAAAGCTGGGACAGGGACATTTTACCGCACCTTTTTAACAACACTCACTGTTTGAGAACAAAGGACACTAATTGTTGAAGCTTTGTAGGTGGAATTATTTTGCATTATTGCTTGATGTACTGTATATCGTCAGTTGCTCAACATTCTGGGGTCTCCGTTATCGTATTTTGCGCTTCATAATACACCACACATTTTCAATGGGAGACAAGTCTGGACTGCTGGTCACCTAGTCTCGCGCTCGCACTCTTTTACTACGAAGCCAGGCTGCTGTAACACACGCAGAATGTGGCTTGGCATTGTATTACTGAGATAAGCAGGGACTTCCCTGAAAAATATGTTGCTTTCATGGCAGCATATGTTGCTCCAAAACATGTTATGTACCTTTCAGGGTTAATTTTACCTTCACAGATATGGAAGTTACCCATGCCATGGGCACTAACACACTCCAAGAGCAGCACAGATGCTGGCTTTTGAACTTTGCGCTGATATCAATCCGAATGGTCCTTTTCCTCTTTGGCCAGGAGGGCACAACCTCCATGATTTCCTAAAATAATTTGAAATGTGGACTCGTCAGACCACAGTACACTTTTCCACTTTGTGTCAGTCCATCTCAAATGAGGTCAGGCCCAGAGAAGCCATTTCTGAGTATTGTTGTAACATGGCTTTCACTTTGCATGGTTGGGTTTTAACTTGCATTTGTAGATGTAGCGATGAATTGTATTAACTGACAATAATTTTATGAAGCTCTCCTGAACCCATCTAGCAATATCCTTGACACAATGATGCTGTTTTTTAATGTAGTGCCGCCTGGGGGGTTGGGGGGATGGGGTCACCATCTGGTTTTCGGCCTTGCTGCTGACGTGCAGAGATTTCTCAACATTCTCTGGATCTTTTGATGATATTATGGACCGTAGATGATGAAATCCCTAAATTCCTGACAACCATACATTGACAAACGTTCTTAAACTGTTGAACAATTTGCTCACGCAGTTGTTCACCAAGTGGTGAACCTGGCCCCATTCTTTCTTGTGAACAACTGAGCCTTTCGGGTATGTTCCTTTTATACCCAATCATGACACACACCTGTTTCCAATTTACCTGTTCACCTGTGGAATGTTCCAAACAGGTGTTTTTACGCATTCCTCAACTTTACCAGTCTTTTGTTGCCCGTCACAGCTTTTTTTGGAACATATTGAGGGAATCAAATTCAAAATGAGACAATATTTGCCAAAATAGTAACGTTCATCAACTTGAACATCAAATATTTTTTCTTTGTAGTGTATTCAATTCAAGATTGGTTGAAAATGATTTTCAAATCATTGTATTCTGTTTTTATTGTTTAACACAATGTCCCAACATCATTGGAATTGGGGTTGGTATAGTTGTGGTTTGAGCCACAGGCTTAATGACATATGCTACTGTCCATGGTGTCATGTCCGAGAAGCTCACGAGCTAACCGGTGGCTAGTGCCTCTCGTCACAGGGTGGAAAGCAAAGCCTCGTAATGACCCGGTGGGATATACAGTCCCCTCCAAAAATATTAGAACGGCAAGGTCAATTCCTTTGTTTTTTTTGTATACAGAAGACATTTGGGTTTCAGCTCAAAAGATGAATATGACCTAACCCTAAAAGCTCAGAATTCCAGATTTTATTTCATGGTATTTACATTGAGATGTGTTAAACAACTCAGGACAGAGCACCTTTTGTTTGGAGCCACCCACTTTTCAAGTGAGCAAAAGTAATGGATCAGACTTTTAAATTAAATTAACGTGAATAACATTTAATATTTGGTGGATAACCCTTACTTGCAACAACTGCATCAAGCCTGCAGCCCATTGACTTCACCAGACGGTTGCATTCTTCATTTAAAATGATTTTCCAGGCCTTTGCTGCAGCCTCTTTCAGTTCTTTGTTTCAGGGGGTTTATCCCTTCGGTCTCCTCTTTAGGAGGTAAAATGCATGCTCTGGGTGAAGGTCCGGTAATTGACTTGGCCAGTCTAAGACCTTCCACTGTTCCCCCCTGACGAAGTCCTTTGCTGTGTTGGCAGTGTGTTTTGGGTAATTGTCTTGTTGCATGATGAAGCTTCTCCCGATTAGTTTGGATCCATCCATCCATCCATTTTCTGAGCCGCTTCTCCTCACTCGGGTCGCGGGGGTGCTGGAGCCTATCCCAGCTGTCATCGGGCAGGAGGCGGGGTACACCCTGAACTGGTTGCCAGCCAATCGCAGGGCACATCGAAACAAACAACCATTCACACTCACAGTCATGCCTATGGGCAATTTAGAGTCTCCAATTAATGCATGTTTTTGGGATGTGGGAGGAAACCGGAGTGCCCGGAGAAAACCCACGCAGGCACGGGGAGAACATGCAAACTCCACACAGGCGGGGCCGGGGATTGAACCCGGGTCCTCCGAACTGTGAGGCTGACGCTCTAACCAGTCGGCCACCGTGCCGCAGTTTGGATCCATTCTGTAAATTGTCAGACAAAATGGTTGTGTAGACTTCAGAATTCATTCTGCTGCTCCCATCATGAGTTACATCATCAATAAAGACAAGTGAGCCTGTTCCAGAAGCAGCCATGCAAGCCCAAGCCATGACATTACCTCCACCGTGCTTCACAGATGAGCTTTTTTGTGTTTTGGATCATAAGCAGATCATTTCTTTCTCCATACTTTGGCCTTCCCATCACTTTGGTAGAGGTTAATCTTGGTCTCATCAGTTCATAAAACTTTGTTCCAAAATTTTTGTGGCTCATCTCTGTACTTCTTTGCAAAATCCAATCTGGGCTTCTGATTAATTTTGCTGATGAGTGGTTTGCATCTTGTGATATGGCCTGTATATTTCTTCTCTCAAAGTCTTCTTCGAACAGTGGATTGTGATACCTTCACCCCTGTCCTGTGGAGGTTGGCAGTGATGTCCCTGACTGTTGTCTTTGGGTGTTTCTTCACAGCTCTCACAATGTTTCTGTCATCAACTGCTGTTAATACCCCGGGTAGACTTGTTCGATGTCTGTTGCTCAGTACACCAGTAGTTTATTTCTTTTTCAGGACATTCCAAATTTTTGTATTGGCTATGCCCAATGTTTGTGCAATAGCTCTGATCTATTGTCCTTCTTCTCTCAGCTTCAAAATGGTTTGCATTTCTCCCATAGACATAGTCTGGTCTTCATGTTTGCTTAACAGCAAATGCAGTTTTCACACGTGAAAGCCAAAGCCAAAAACAATCACTATCTAATGTTTAAGCAATCAATGTAAAAGGCAACACCTGACCAACTACAACCCCAATTCCAATGAAGTTGGGACGTTGTGTTAAACATAACTAAAAACAGAATACAATGATTTTCAAATCATGTTCAACCTATATTTAATTGAATACACTACAAAGACAAGATATTTAATGTTCAAACTGATAAACTTTATTGTTTTTAGCAAATAATCATTAACTTCGAATTTTATGGCTGCAACACGTTCCAAAAAAGCTGTGACAGGGTCATGTTTACCACTGTTTACATCACCTTTTCTTTTAAAAACATTCAATAAACGTTTGGGAACTGAGGACACTAATCGTTGAAGCTTTGTAGGTGGAATTATTTCCCATTCTTGCTCGATGTACAGCTTCAGCTGTTCAAGAGTCCGGGGTCTCCGTTGTCGTATTTTACGCTTCATAATGCGCCACACATTTTCAATGGGAGACAGGTCTGGACTGCAGGCAGGCCAGTCTAGTACCCGCACTCTTTTACTACAAAGCCACGCTGTTGTAACACGTGCAGAATGTGGTTTAGCATTGTCTTGGTGAAATAAGCAGGGGCATCCATGAAAAAGACGTTGCTTGGATGGCAGCATATGTTTGTCCAAAACCTGTACGTACCTTTCAGCATTAATGGTGCCTTCACAGATGTGTAAGTTACCCATGCCATTGGCACTAACACACCCCCATACAATCACAGATGCTGGCTTTTGAACTTTGCGTCCATAACAGACTGGATGGTTCTTTTCCTTTTTGGCCCGGAGGACACAACATCCACTATTTCCAAAAACAATTTGAAATGTGGACTCGTCGGACCACAGAACACTTTTCCACTTTTCATCAGTCCATCTTAGATGAATTCGGGCCCTTTTGCTTTGCATAGTAGAGTTGCAAGTTGCACTTACGGATGTAGCGCCGTACTGTATTCACTGACATTGGTTTTCTGAAGTGTTCCTGATCCCATGCGGTGATATGCTTTACACATTGATGTCGGTTTTTGATGCAGTGCCTCCTGAGGGATCGAAGTTCACCGGCATTCAATGTTAGTTTTCGGCCTTGCCGCTTACATGCAGTGATTTCTCCAGATTCTCTGAACCTTTTGATGATATTATGGACCGTAGATGACATGCCTAAATTCCTTGCAATTGTACGTTGAGGAACATTGTCCTTAAACCGTTCGACTATTTTCTCACGCACTTGTTAAGAAAGAAGTGAACCTCGCCCCATCTTTGCTTGTGAATGACTGAGCAATTCAGGGAAGCTCCTTTTTTACCCAATCATGGCACCCACCTGTTCTTCATTTTGCCTGCTCACTTGTGGGATGTTCCAATATTATTGACCTTTTTATTGACAGCTCATCCACAGCTAGAATACTTTACATCTGGATTTGATGACCAAAAAGAGCTTAATTAATTAACATCATCCATATTTAATTATTTTATGGTGAATTATTTTGGGCGGCACGGTGGATGATTGGTTAGCACATCTGCCTCACATTTCTGAGGACCGGGATTCAAATCCCGGCCTTGCCTATGTGGAGTTTGCATGTTCTCCCCGTGCCTGCGTGTGTTTTCTCTGTGCACTCCGGTTTCCTCCCACATCCGAAAAACATGCATGGTAGGTTGATTGAAGACTCTAAATTCCCCGTAGGTGTGAATGTGTGCGCGAATGGTTGTTTGTTTATATGTGCCCTGCGATTGGCTGGCAACCAGTTCAGGCTGTACCCCGCCTCTCACCCGAAGGTAGCTGGGATAGGCCTGAGCACGCCCGCGACCCTTGTGAGGATAAAGCGGTACAAACAATGGATGGATGGATGAATTATTTTGATTCTTATTTGTTTGAGTAAGTTAATGCATATGCGTTGGCTTCACAGAATGAATCAGATTGGCTTCAGTAATCATTAACTATATTAACAGGAACATATAAATGAAATTATTATTACAAACATAAATGATAAAGTCACCTGCCCATCTCATACACGAAACTACATTTAAGTTTCAAACAGTCATTTCGTAGCTTGCAAGTAAAGGGACATATTTTTTTATTTTTTTATTTTAATTGAAATTGTTCAGATGTTATTAATATTCAGATCTTTATATTGTTCTTTGAAATGTCTGGCCACTTATCAAGTGTGAATTTACACATCTAAGTAAATATTTTGTGAGCTGACTATTTCTGAAAATTTGTAAGACCAGCCTTTCTGAATTATGGTGAATTATGATAATACAATTTTGCTGCTTGCCTCATCACAACGCTTCGCACCCAGTTGTCATTGGAACGAAAGCGGTACTCAGCATTCTCCCAGCAGTACAACGGGGCGGAGTAAGCAGTGGCTTATTTGTTCGACACAGGACCACACCCTCAAAACAGCCTAATTTCATCAAGGCAAAAATAGCGTAGTGTATATAATGTGTGTGCTGTAATTCTTGATCTTTAGGGTATTTTGAGGGAATAATGTCACAGACATGACATTAAAGACACTTGGTAACTCTTTTAAATTATTAAAATTAAGGCATAATATGTCTCCTTTAAAAGTGTTAGCAAACTGAGGCAAGACACAAGCTCACTGCATACTTAAACACAAACTTGCACTTATTTGTACTGTATGTTTATGCACACATGCACAGCAAACACACCACACAATCATAAATACAGAAATATTTCACCTTATTGGCATCTTGTTTCTTTTCACTCTTTCATGCACAGGTGCACAGTATATGCATGCAGAGGCATGGATCCCTTTCATGTGGAAATGAAGAACAGTCACCAGTTTCATCTTTTTAAAAACCTGTAAATGACAGGATGTCATTTTTCCAACAGTCCTGCAGACGGGTTTTTATGTCATCATTATGTAATCATATTTCCAACACGACACATCTTAATTAGAACAAGTTCACTGGGGAGGCCTTATTAAGTGGAGCAAATTTGGGTAAATGTAAGAGAATAGATGTAGCTGTATTTGTAATAAAAATTACAAATAGAAAAAAATGTCAATGACACAAGAGGACAGAAAGTGTGTGTGTGTGTGTGTGTGCGTGTGTGTGTGCGTGCGTGCGTGCGTGCTTGCGTGCGTGCATGCATATGTGCATTTGTGCAAGTGTGTGTGTATGAGTGTTTCATTGTGACGGCTAGCTTAATGATTGATGACTGTACTAGTTTACGGACCTGGATACTGAGATGGTGTGAGGGAAAGTATTGTTGTATGTGTGTAGGGTGGTATCTGAACAAGTAACTGGGGACCAGTGAAGGGGTGAGTTGAGAGGCAATGAGGATGGTTGTAGGGGGAAGCCAATAGCACACATACTGTTTACACTTTAACTGGATATTAAATGAAATGGATGAATTATTAAATTAATGGAAAATGAAAGTGCTAAAATATGAAAGTGCTAAAATTGAGTGTAGAATTTTTCTTTTTTTTCTTGATGGCCTAAGCAATATACTGATACCCATAGAGGAACTCACTATTTGACATTTGTTTACTGTCATAACCCAGGAGAGACAAATTCACCACTTTGCTCACAAAATTTCCTTTGCTACATACCAATACCATTCAAATTTTTCATTCAAATGGATTGTGTTTAATGGTTTAGAGTCTGAGATAATTTAAGTATAGTTACATGTACAGTATACACTTCCATCCCGTGTTGGGAGAAAGGAACAGGAGGAAATGAACAAGAGGAACCGCATAGGAGGTGAATGGAATGACTGACTGGGTAAGCGCGCAAAAGAAAGAACCTGACAAATTTTGCACAGAATTATTGTTTAATGGTTTAGCATCCAGGTGGCACGGTCAGAAATTTGTTTGCAAATCTGCTAGATTATCTCACAATTTTGAGTTTTGAGTTTCCAATATGGCCTTGGGTTTTGTGGAATTTGCATTTTCTCCCCGTGCTTGTGTGGTTTTTCTCTGGGTTCTCCGGCTTCCTACCACATTTCAAAAGCATACTTGTTAATTTAACTGAAGACTTTAAATTGTCTGTAGGTGTGAATGTGAGTGTGAACGGCTTGTTGTCTATACAGTATGTGCCCTGCGATTAGCTGGCGACCTCTTGCCCAAAGTCAGCTTGGATATGCTCCAGCTCACCGCAACCCTAAAGAGGATAAGCAGTACATCAAATGGATGGATGGATTTAGAGTCCAAGATAATTTAAATATTAGTCACATGTATACTTCCTTCCCCTGTTGGGAGAAAGGAATAGGAGGAACCGGATGAGAGTTTGAATGGACTGGCTGTTTGGGTGCGTGAGCGAGAGAAAGAGATGGCTGAACTGTTGTAAAGTGACACAACTGGGTCTTATTTTCTGTCACACCACCACTCCTTACTGCAGGCACTGAGCCAAGATAAGAGCTTTTTGTCCTTTTGTCTGTATAAATTGTATGTGCGCTCTTCTACATGTATCCTCATGGGAAGTATACATTGTGTCCACATAAGTGACAAAGACTGTTTTTGTCAACTTGTGACAGGATGTAATTAGATTTCCACTTCAAGAGGGAATTATTATTATTGTTGATATTGCATGTTACTGCTAAGATCCATGAGTTGGGTGACTCCCCCATTTAGCACCTTTTTCATGTTGGAGATGATGCATTTCTTGTTACATGCCCTCAGCTGCCCCACAAAAAAAAACAACAATAAGACCAGGGTCCTGATTTACTAAGATCCCAAATAGGGGGCGCTAAATTGCATGTGCACGCAATATAACAGATTGTGTGTGCTGTTGGCAACAGGTGTAAATGTGGTCAAGACCGACACGTTTATAAGAAGGTTTTGTGCTTTCAGTAGCACTGATGGTTTTCACCATGGAACATTTGGGAGGGCATGGCACCGATGCAAAACAGTGTGCTAAAATGACCCAGACACATGGAAATCCAGGGTTGAAAAGAGTTTTGTCGTAGGCGATATGCGCCGATCATTTTACACTTGAGATTATGCGAGTCCCAAGATGCACATGTCTGGAAAAAAATGAGTCCCAGCCCTAGAACAATGAGTCCCTGCAACGTATGATCACGGAATACAGATACATTAATCCTCTGCTATATCACGGTTCTTGCTTCGCTGTCCCGCTATATTGCAGTTTTTTTTTTTTACACTTGTTTATTTTTTATACTGTTAGTACAATATTTTTGTGTTATACATTGCTCTTTCTTGTAATATATTATGTGTTTAGTTTTTTAATAAACATTTTTAGGACGATATACAGTATTCCCAAAAACTATCATGACAAACGATAGTTTTATCCCACTGTAATAGTGATATTAGAGCATAATAATTCAATTACATCCTTTTTAAGAACAGATAACTGAAAGATTATATTCAACATTGGCATTTTAATGTAGAACAATAAATATATCTTAGATAAATAAAACATATAAATAAGGCTCAGGCTCAGTTCGCAAAAATTCTACTTGAAAAACAAACATTTGGCACAGATTAACAGATTAGACACATTAATGCCTTAACAGGCGATATACTGCCAATAAAATTTCAAGTTGGTTTTGGAAAAAGTGCAAAGTATAGCAGCATTAATAACAACACTATAAGTAGATCAAAGCAACCTTTTATGATTCAAGATTTGTACTAGTTTTTAAAAGTCTGCAGCCTTTCTTTAAATGGTGTTTTGTCAACATGTTAAATGGCTACATCTCTTACAAGTGAGTGAGTGAGTACACTATACTGTATATAATGTGAGCATATGTGCACCATATACACTGTCATGTTGGTATTTGCATTGTTTGGCAAAGGGTTCCTTTGTGTCTACATAATTGCAGATGACAGGAAATAGGAATTGTCCCACTGTGTTTTTTGTTGCCATCTGAAGAAATTGGGTGGAATGGTTGTGTTTAAAATGGATTTTGTCACTTTGTGGTTTTCAGTTGTGTTGTCTTTGTTGCAACTTCATACAAATTTGTCATACCAGCTCATTAGGTTAGCGGCATGGCCACGTTACTCTGGCTGGTATCCAAAATGTTCCCACATCGTTGCGGTGGCGTTAGGCTTTGAACTAATCCCATTTATGACCCTAAACTTTCTGCAACTGTGCAGCTACTGGCTCGCTGTCAGAAACCTTAGCTTAGTGTATACTAGTGCCCACATTGAAAAGCACGCACCCACACAGGTACTCACACGGCCAATCAGAGGAAGGGTTGGAGGGTCGCTCCGCCCTTTACTCTCTAGTTGGGTTAGAAACCAGATTGGTTTCATGTGTCTGCTTTCAAGTCGCGTAATTTTTTTTTGGCTGGGCATGCAGGTGAACACTCTCTCTTTTTTTTAGCCACACCATTCAGAAATTAGGGCACATATGCGACCAAATTAGTCCCACTCTAAGCAAAGCAAAGCAAATTTATTTAGATAGCTCATTTCATACACAAGGTAACTCAATCTGCTTTACATAATTAAAAGCATTTAAAAACAAACAAAACAAAAAAAACAGCTTATAAACATTTAAAACAGCGAGAAAAAAATAAGAGTCCAATTAAAACAGTGTACACTGCAAGAAATATCCTTTAAAAGTGGAAATGCTCTAAAAAGCATGAGAAAAAAAGTTTTTTTAACGTGGACTTAAAAACACTCAGACTTGGGGCTGACGTTATTACTGTTGGCAACTTATTCCATTTGTGTGCAGCATAATAGCTAAATGCTGCTTCACCATGTTTGCTTTGGAGTCTGTGCTCCACTATTTGACCTGAGTCTGTCAATCTCAGAGCCCTTCTGGTTTATATTTCATTAGCATTTCTTTCATGTATTCAGGACCTAAACCATTTAGTGATTTATAGACCAGTAGCAGAACTTTAAAATCTATTCTAAAGCTGACTGGGAGCCAGTTTAAAGACTTTAGAACTGGGGTAATATGCTCTGACTTCTTTGTCCTGGTCAGAACCCGAGTTGCAGCATTCTGAATGAGCTGCAGCTGTTTAATGCTCTTTTGGGGGAGTCCAGTCAGAAGACCATTACAGTAGTCCAGTGTACTTGAGATAAAAGCATGAGTGTGGGTTGGACTCTTAATATGTTGAGAGAGGTCAAATGTTTCCAGTATAGCAGAGAGTTCTTTAGATTTTTTTTCTAGAGCTCTGTCTTCCATCCATCCATTTCATGTACCGCTTATCCCCACTAGGGACGCAGGCGTGCTGGAGCCTATCCCAGTTATCTTTGAGCGAGAAGTGGTGTACACCCTGAACTGGTCGCCAGCCAATCGCAGGGCACATATAAACAAACAAACATTCACACTCACATTCACACCTAAGGGCAATTTAGAGTCTTCAATCAACCTACCATGCATGTTTTTGGGATGTGGGAGGACACTGGAGTACCCAGAGAAAACCCACACAGGCACGGGGAGAACATGCAAACTGCACACAGGCGGGGCTGGGATTTGAACCCCGGTCCTCAGAACTGTGAGGCAGATGTGCTAACCAGTCGTTCACCGTGCCGCCAAATCATACTCCGGATTTCAAGACGCACGGCGGAATACTAATCTATAGCATTGGTTCCTCAGACGCAGATTAATCTTTATGCGTCCCTGCTAATTTTTGTGCATCTCAGATGCAAGACGCACATTAAACGAGATCCTTGTATATGGCATGACTCCTTCTTGTGACTGGCTCCAAGTCAAGCCCTTACATCATTTTGAAGCCCCAAAATTGCTTTGCTGAATAGATGATATGTTGTGATAATTTTTGCTTGTGGCATTTGATAAATGTTTACAGGAGCGCAAATGTTCACCCCAGTCCCTTTCATTTTGACTGTGCTATGCTGGGACCAATTTGTGTGTTGGTTTGAACTTGCCTTTCAGATCCGCTAATTAAAGACGCAAAGTCAACCACCGCAATTTGTTGAAGGTTTGATGAATCTTATTTCCCTTGCAAAAATCATCTATTTGCATAGACTCCTCCCAGAATTTGCAAAATGAACTGCTCAGCAATTTTGCGCATTTGCTAGATGCAGTTCTGGGTGCGCTCGGCTAGTAGATCATATTCCACATCTGTTTGCGTGAGCAATTAAGTTTGTGGTGGTTTTTGCACACTCAAACCTAAAATAAATCAAGCGCCTTATATTTATTTTGATCAAATATTAGTGTCTCGTTTCATTAGGTCTGAAAAACAACGCTTAATTTGTGTGTGTGTGTGTGTGTGTGGGTGTTTGTGTGAGTGTGTGTGTGTGTCCCCGCACGCGAGTGCTTGGGTGCGTGCATGCGTTTATGTGTGTGTGAAAAGTCCTCACTTCAAAAACAAGGGGAGTGGCTCAAGGGAGAGTGACTGACAACAGCAACCTTGACTCAATTGCTTGTAATTAGTTCTTTCAAAACAGTGCCTAAAGACAACTGACCTGTATCGCACACTTGTTTTCATAGGTAATTGTTAAAATGCCGGTCATTTTCATTCTTGTTATAATAAACTCCTTAAACTAATAGACTCATCATTCAAAAAACAGGACTGGTGACAGCCCTAAAGAAGGAAATATTTATTTAACTTTTCTTTCTTTCTTTCTTTTTTTTTTTTTATTCTTGACTGAGAATGATTTCACTGTTTTAGAGATGTCTAATTGCTACAGCCTGCACAGTTTGGGTAGCATTTGATGCTGTTGTAGTTTACAGTTATCTTCACGGCCATTAACAGGATGAAAAAAATATGTTAATGGAACAGCTTGGTTAAAATAAAAAGAAAATGGCTTAATACAACTATAATCCTAATTTGAGTTTGAGAATTCAATGAAAACGACACATTGTCCAACATGTCTGATGCATGTAAGAATTCAGTCTCAGAGTGACGAAGAGGCAAACCCGACCTCTGATTTTTTTAATGAAGTTGCACTCAACGCTTTTTCCCATCTAGTTTGTAATTTGCACATGGCTGTATTGACGTATGCAAACATTCCTGCTTGTGGTCAAGTGATTGTGCCAGGGTCACAGTCTGGTTTTGGGCTTGCAGCCGCATCCCAGCGTGCTTCACAGTGCAGCCATATCGACTATGCAGGACGGATGAGCACACTGAGCAGGAGTCAGTATGGTGACAGTATAGGCCGCATAGAGCTGGCCAGAGTCGGTCACACAACAAAAAATACACAAAACCATAAGTGTTTGCAGCACTTCTATTTGTGCTGGCTAAGTAAGTGTGTTAGTTGTGTGGTAGGGAGATAAGAGTTGATAAAACAGACTCTAATTCATTATAATAAAGCCTTTGCCTTAATTATTGATAATGAATCTGCTCTTTCATCTTGCTCTTTCTTCCTTCCCTTATCTGCCTGTGTCAGCACTTTGTCTCTCTGTCTTGATGTTGGGTGGTAAGGCGTAGTTTGTAGCCACCCAAGGGCAGCAGTCAGTAACATCCCATGGTGCTGGTACTGTAAGCAAGTGATTAGTATAACGAAACACTGGCAAGGCAGCAAGAAAATGTTAACTTCAAAGTAACTCACTATGGGATATTTAGCATCTTTAAGTCTGTCCTTGTTTGTCTCAGCCACAGAATGTGAAACGTATGAAAAAAAAATGTGTAAAACATAAACTGGAGAGCAATAACAAGAAAACACCATAGCTAACAGCACTAATTACTATTTTCCTGCAGTATGACATAGTTTGTGTGTTGAAATTCATGAAGATCAGTTTCCCGGGTTTCTTGCAGTTGCCCCACTGTGGCACTGGCCAGGTCTCAGCGACCCTACCACACCTTTAGTATTGTGGGCTACACGGACAGCGACACACTGTTTACCCTACTCAATATTTCATGGAGAATGAGCACTCACTGAATGAAGGATCGCGCTAATATTGCTGTTAAAATTAAGCGATAATTACAATTTGTTAGTTTAAAAGCCATCGCAGTCTATAAAAGTTTGATTACTAGAAAATTAGATGCATTAAGTTTTTATGGGTTGGCCTGTGCCATCACTTGGGAACGATTTTTATGCACTTGTCATGGGAATATGGTGCAGAATTGTGCAAGATATGTGTGTTTTTGTGAGTACAGTGTGTGAGGGGAAGCATACTGCTGACACTCTGTAATACATAAATTCCCACCCCTGTGGTTAAACCCATCATTAGTTAAATAAAGCACAGTGCTATCAGTTTTTTAGAACAACGACAGTGAGAAAATTATAAAAATTAGCCTGTGTAGCTTGAAATAGAGCGGTCAGAGATCACTGTATGTATCATATCATTTGCCCAATGTGTTCACATACATTGTCTGTGTCAGCCTGTGTGTTGATATAAGTCTGTACAATCCAGCACCTTGTTACAAGGTGCAGCACAGCCCTAGTGGATCTTATTACCAACAATAATATTAGTTAGGAGTGGACAGCTTGTGCCAGAATTGGAAGCCACTTCTCATGTCAAAGTGACATGACCTTGACTTGTAGAATAACCCCACTGCAGTAGTTTATCTTCTCCCAACAGTGTCTACCTCATCTTGGTGGCTAAGGTAAGAAGTATCAGTCACTTTAGCTTTTGAAGTTATTCTTTCCAAAATAATTATGTCATACCTTGCTACAGTATAATGCAAGTTACATTACTCAACCAGACAGGAAAAGTAAATGTACACAGTTCACCTTCATATTAATGTCACATCCTGTGGCGCAAACCCAGAGAGTTATACTTGTGAGGCTAACTGGTGGTAGCGGTCAAACATTATGCACAGTGGGACTGAGCAAAAATTGGCCTGTTGCCAGCCTGTTTTTCTTCTCGATTGAAACATTAGACTGTCATGGTAGAAATGGATGTTGCCAGGCATCACTAATGAACCAATTAATCAATTAATTAGCTGAGCAGTGATTAAATTAATGTGAACTGGACAGGCAAGTGGCATTCGTGTATATATCCTGGGGAAGGTGATTAACACGCGCATAAGAATCACGATTAACAAGTCACTATTAAGTTTGAAGGCTCCTGTCTTGCTCGCTATGTACAGTATCTAGACATTGATCTCAATGCATAGTAGATAATTATACACACTATAGTATACAAGATAAAATAACATACTGTAGAATAACTAGTATAATTTATTAATGAATGGCCGGCATGGTGGTCGACTGGTTAGCACATCTGCCTCACAGTTCTGAGGACCCGGGTTAAAATCTGGCCTCGCCTGTGTGGAGTGTGCATGTTCTCCCCATGCCTGTGTGGGTTTTCTCCAGGTACTCCGGTTTCCTCCCAGATCCCAAAAACATGCATGGTAGGTTGATTGAAGACTCTAAATTGTCCGTAGTTATGAATTTGAGTGTGAATGGTTGTTTGTGTATATGTGCCCTGCGATTGGCTGGCGACCAGTTCCGGGTGTACGGCGCCTCTCGCTCGAAGATAACTGGGATAGGCTCCAGCATGCCCACGTCCCTATTGAGGATAAGCGGTACAGGAAATGGATGGATGGAAGACAGACTTTTAGAGTATGATTTGTCTTTAATTACTGCAATAACTTACTTATGTCTCCTCTTGATTTTTTTTTTGTAATGTATTATATTTTTAATCATTACTTGCTTTTTGTTCTACGTTTCACAACTGTGTCACCATGTGAACTACCCTTTCTTCTACTCTTTTCCTGCTTTATAACAGCAGCGCCACCAAGTGTCAAAAGGCATACACAAATTTGACGCATATTAGTATATGATGTGGGCCATTACATAACAAGCTACAGTCTTGACATGGCCCGCGGGCCTGGTTTTGAATGGGGCAGGTCGAGATGTTATACATTATTTGAATGTCCTCCACCATGCTTGAATCAAGGCATAATGGTCAGAGGTTGGGGAGGGTGTTTTGGGGCTCCCTTGATTATGAGACATCCTCCGGAAGAAAGTTATAGTAGTTTCCTTCATTACTTTTCAGGGGGAAAGAGGCCTTTTTACTTTTGACATTGTCACTCTCAATTTGGACTAACAGTAAGCATGCACTAGGGCTCCTGGATATTCCCCCCACTCCTACTCACCTTCCACTGCCCCCACCCAAACGCCTCTCCCCTGAAGCAGATTGCTCTGGTGACAGTTTGATTAGATCATCAATCGTTGTTGTTAACAGTGGTTTTCCTGAGCACCTGGACGCCAGGTCACAGCTGGCTCTGAGCTACCGCTGTCCCCCTGACCCAGAGACACTTTGTGTGTATTTCTATATTTGTGTATGTATGTGTCTAAATGGTTACATTGATATGACAGTGTTTATTTGGGGTTGTGAAGAGTTAATGTATGGCCTGTGTTTTACATTATTTAATGTGTTATGTTATGCATTAATTATGACATATGTAGATAGTAGAGCTAACAGAAGATAATAATATAATTAAACAAATTCAAATAAAACAAATCACCTTATGGATATACTGTACATGTGTAGCTAACCAATTAAATGCGAATATATGAAGTATAAAAATCCTGTTAAAAAAGCATCAACTGATCAAATGTGGACATTAAAGTACACGCAGTGGGTAGAATGACATATTTTGTGAAAACCAGGCAAACCTTTAGACACTAGATTAGTTTGTGTGGAGCTGTATGAGTGGAATAATGGGACACTGACTACAAAGCAGATCCCCCCCTAAAAATAAATGTACTTCAGCCAGCTGTAAACGTGGTAGCCACCGTATTGACTACATTCACATTGAAGAGGTAAGCCAGACACCAAGCTAAATGTGTTTAATATTGGTTGATTTTTATAATTATGAATGTTAAATGTTACATTAACTCAATTCCAGTAATAAACTAAAAAAAAAAATGGCCCGAATCACCAAAAGCTTAGAGGATGATGGAGGCGACACTGTGTCCTCTGTCCAGCCAGCTCTGCAGCTCCTATCCTACAATCCCCCAACCCAATGACCAAGATTAATGAAACCTCTGCCATTTTTAATTAGCATGGCCACAGTCATCAATTATGTCTGCCCCACCCCAAATACAAATATTATTATATTTGTGGGAAAATATCTTGATTTATTTCATTATGGTCGCCGATGGAGTGTGATGAATAGGCTCCCATCGTTGTTGTTTGCAGGGAAGAGAAAATGAGTGGCAAATGGTTAGTGTAGTACTCAACTACTTGATTGCAGCTGTCACAGCTTGACCTCGACCAAACAAAAAGCCAAAATAAAGTTGTATGGGGCAGGAAAAAAAAAAGAACCAGCTCAATATTTAGAAGTATTTATGAGACAGCAGTCATTAAAATATAAATGTTACATTAAAAGTAGTTCAGGAGGCACTTCTGCTGCCCTAGAAACGTCTTATAAAAAAAACTCCCATTCTGTAAACTTTGCACAAAATGATACACAAAAAACAAGTGTGGTGTGCTTGGGATTTGACTTAATTTGCTTGATCAAATAATCAGGAAAATGAACAGGAAGATCATTCAACACACAAACTGGCTCATCTTTTGCTGGAAGACAACTCCTTTGCACTTAACTCGTGACACTACATTTGTCACACATTTGTCTGTCTGAGGTAAAATCTATTTTTTATTTATTTATTTTTTATTTTATGGCTGACATTGCCGTCTAGCAGTTTACAGTCCAAGTTGGCAGGCAGGTTTGGGTTTCTGGCTCAATGTTCGACGTCACGTCCTTCAATACAGCTAATGCACTAAGCAAAGACACTTAATCCATATAGATGGGTGTTGAAACAAGCATAAACAACCATTAGTGCAACAATGTTTTTGTGAATGTGTAATATAATGACAACCACTGCTGGATCCTCTTCTGTCACACACTAAGATAGATAGATTAAGGAAAGGGAAACAATAAATCCAACAACAACAAGAACAAAATGTATATAATTGAGCTTTGAAAAGTGTAGTTTGCTTAGCTTTTCTTTGTACTTTTTTAACAAAACATGCTTATCTGACTGAGATGTATTATTACTTCATAACTTGAAAAGATGTGCATGTTTCAGTCATTCATCAATTAACTCCTGCCGTGCTCAGACACACACACACACACACACACACACACACACACGCACACACACGTACATACAAACATGTATACCCTTACTGCCACAGCACGTATATGCCCATTGACTCGAAAGAAGTGGGAGAAACATCTTGAATATTTTATAAAGCTTGGGGACCCCACCTCTGTCTTTCCCAGCCAACAATCTGACACTGCTGCAATGTCCAGTACACACACACGCACACACAAGACACACGCATGCACACACGCACGCAGACACACATTTACACACACACGCGCACACACCCACACACACGCAAACAGAAATAATGTTTTAAATGTAATCATTGTCAAACCCAAACAATGTCATTTATCAAGGGAGCATTTGGGACCGTATAATAAGTTTCACATTATTAATACAATTTTTCATCCTCTGTCATGCCTATCTGATTTATGGCACACATGTGATCTAAGGTGATCATTGAATTACAATTCCAGTAATAAGAGAGCGAATGGACCAGCTCTTTCACTTGTGCCCACTGAAGCACATACAGACCCACACATAACACAAACGAACACACACATACAGTAATTCTGTATAAACGGCCTATTGTTGCAACATATCACAGTTACATACAAGATAGAGCTACAGCCAAACCTCGGTGGTATATCTTTTACTGGTCAGGCCAAAGAGCAAATTTACTGTTACTGCTATCTGTAAACTGAAGAATTTACCTAATTTCTGAAAAGGAAGAAGAGGGAGGAGAAAAGAAAAACAAAATATAAATGTAACTAGCCCGATGTGAATTAGATCAGGGGCGATTTAAAATCATTTTTGGGAGTAAATATGAGTGGCTCGTTTGAGGCTTGGCTATGAGCATAATTCCAGGCCTCATGATTTATTGCTCCATGTTGTTTGACATATTTACTGCACTTTCTATGAAATGACAGTCATTCCGGTCATTGACTCAGTGTCTAATCAAACTCCCCTTTGTGATGATGATCCAGACCCATGAAGCATTATCCCACAGGAAGATACCAATTGTCCAGCTAATATGATCCAATAAACAAATGTGAAAGTGAATTTTTTGGTGATGATTAGATAATAATGACAGACTCCTCTCATAACGTTTAGATCCTGTTTGAGTAAGTATTTTCCCTATTAGCAGTCTTGTTTTTGCCTTATCAAATTAGCCTGTCGTTGAGGGCCCGGTCAGTCAACATCATGCATCATCCTGTTCTATTCTGAGCAAATTTAGGGACAATGCTAATTGGATGAGAGGAGACACGAGGCCCAGTTAAAGATGGTAAACAGTGAAGCAACTCTCATCCGCGCAGGCTTCGAAAACACCAGCTCACTTCACGAGTTAAACAATTTATAACATGTTTTCTCTGTATTTTTAATTAGGTTTATACCCTATTTTCCCGCTTAGCCCCAGCCCTGCCCTATCCTTTGTATACCTGAAAGCTCAGATTTGCAGCACAGAAACATAAATATTTCTATTGCACCGCAGCACTGGCAGGTGACCCTAATGAAATTCTAGGAGTGTAATTTGATTTACGACGTGCTAATGCAGCCTGATATTAGAGAGAAAAAGCTCTGTTATGGCTGCCTTGTGCTGTATTTAAGGCCTATCAGGAGCCTGATAAAGAGCATCCTGTCCTCAGCTGCAGGGCTGAGTTATTATTGGAGATACTCATATTGATAGTAATTCTTCCTGACACAATTTAGTGCTTGCAATACATAAATATGGAGATAATGGTTAATTTAGGTGGCTGCACAGATTGCAAAGTCTTAAATTAAAGAATTATAAAGAAGCAATGAACGATCCATTTCAACCCATTTTAAAGCGGTCCGTAAAAGATGGGTGGAGGAATATGTGAGTGTGGGCCAAAGCGTATCCCACAAATCAATATGTTTTGGTAGCGTTGCATGTGAAGAGAATGCTCTGTGGTATATTTTTGCTCTGCATTTTGTACGGTCGTGGTGAAACTTCACATCTAACTTGCTTGTGCATGAATTAATACATAAAAAAAAAAAAACACCTAGGATGTGTTTTATAATTGTTCTATTATAATTGTAGAGTTTGTATGTGTGTGTGTTTGTGTAGCTGGATATAGTGTGTGGTTAAGATTTAGGTCTATATGTTTCAAAGTCTGTTTGGGACTCCTGAGCTATGGCTAATAATAAAAACAGGCAATAACTGGGCTACCACAGAGGGACATGGCCTTTGTACCCCGCTGCCCATCCCCTCATTCCCCTCTGCCTTCATGCCACCTCATTTTCCTCTCTCTATCCCCTAAGTTATGGGCTGAATAACAGCACAACAATATTAAGATAACATTTCCTGATTGTTTGTCAGACAGGAGGCTCCTTCACCCCGCTTTCATCACATATACGTGTTCATTAAATTGACAATTTGTATTTGGCCTACAGCAGGATAAACAGGAGCTTATCTGATGGGCTCGGTCTTTTATTATTTATTTCATTATCTTTTTTCTTTCCACTCCACCGCCTTCTCCTCTTGGGATAGAAGGTAAACATAAATCAGCCATACCATCTCTGTTGTGTGCCGTTGTTTATATTGCGGTCATATGCAGCAGTCCTCTATAGGAGCGTCATCTACAATACTGTGGCCCCTTTATGGTGGTTTTATTCATTTATTTGTTTTTCTTGTGATGAGTATGCTGGCTGTATACTTTAAAATGACCCTCTGTTAGGATAATTCTTGGCCTTCCCGGGAGAATACATTTGTCTCAAGTTACTGCTAGAGCAAGCAATAGAGAGGTTTCTTTGTTTATTTGAATGTTTTGACTCACACCAAGCAGAAAACCTATTTTAATAACTACAAATATCATTGGATTATCCTAATCACCCTGAGCAATGTTTGATATCTTAGTACAGATTGGCTCTGCCCATGACAAATAACAAAGCCAGCATCCACATTTAGGAAAGATAATTGTAATTTGGTCTGCATTTTTTTTACCCTATACCACAGTCAAATTGGGTTTCCATTGATTCCAATTAAAAGAAGATCATCTCTTTAGACACATATTTAGGTCCAAATACAGTCAGCTACCATTTAAGGCTTACTCAGTCTTTCTCCCAATATATTGGAGAGCTCAGGGCCAATGATTTAATCTTCATTCAACTAATTTAGTCTGGATCTCAGCTGCCGGCTTGTCGAAGTACAGTGTGATGAAGTCTGAAAACAGGACGAGAGCGAAAATACTGGGGAGGGGAAAACGGAAGAACTAAGGCAAGCAGAGAAATAAAGATAGAGCAATGGAGGGAGAAAGAGAGAGATGCGGCAGTAGGGGGCTGAAGATGATGATCCATCCTGACCCTAGTGAATGCTGTCATGTTCCTCCCTCTAGGTAATCTCTCTCACTCACTCTCTATTTTGCATGTGAAAATGCTCTCCTGACAGTTGCATATCAGATAAATTTTCTCCCCCCTTTCCCTTTGCCAAATAAACAACAATCTTCACTTTGAAGTTGTCTGTTTGTGTCAGTTTGGCTTCAGGCGAGAGTCGGCCCCTCTCTTTTTCTGTCTTTGTGTTGCCATGAGATTGGTGGATTAGTTCCGCTTACCAACTGGCCAACACCCGAGACAAATAAAAAACGTTGAAAGATCCATTAAAACTTTCTCTCATTGGAAAAAAAAATGTTCTACCCTCACTGACTGATGTGATGATCGTCATGTCATGTCCAGGGGAACAGCATTAATCAGTCATTTCCACCCTTAACAGACATTTATGGTGTACAGCTTTAGTTTTTTTTTTGTGGTGGGAGGCGCGTCCATTTCAATGAATCTAAAGAATATGTATATTAACTCTGCACTCAATATAAATTTGGATAAACACTTACTTTGATTGCCAGCAATTGTCCCTTGAACACGCATTTTTACACCTCACCACTCAGAGGCAGCACTTAGTCTGTGGTGAAGAACTGGGTCTTTTTTTAATCTTTTTTTTCCAACCACTGATAAAGGGGCACTGTTACACCTCCTAGGAGATGTATGTCACAGTCCGGACCAGTACGGCCTCTGATGTTCAGCCAGTAGCTCATTCATGAACTGATGACAAGATCACACTACAGTATATGGTAATGAGTGACGGTATACATATGGAAACATGCAGCTTTCAGAATGCACAGGCAACAAGCCCAGCTGGGTCTCTGAATAAATCTTCACCGTCTGTCAATCATGTCATGTCACTGCGTGACCTGGGGGGAACAGAGGCAAAAGATGGAAGAAGAAAAACTGAGTTATAAAGACTGGAAAGGGTCTAGTGCCAAGTTACCAAAATATTTTTATTGTGTGGCCTTCATAGTCTTAAATTAGCCCAAATACCTGAAATGTGGTGCTAATTTGTTGGGCCTATGCTTGGTCAACAATATATTACTAATAAAGCATACAGGAGCTGTGGGCACTGATTGGGTTTGCCAGTGTATTCTGCTTAGGCTGCATTTTTGTGGGCGGGGCGACCTCTCCCCCATTATATCTGACCAAATCCATGCAGGTAACTTAAAGAACTTATTTCTGTATACATGTTGAAGTTCTGTACCATCCCACCCTTTCATCATTTTTATTAAGTACTTTCACACATCATATTCCAAACTTTGTTTCCTTAGTTTAAATGAAAAAAAAACATGACAATTAGTACCGTATTTTCACGACCATAGGGCGCACCGTGCGTATTAAAAGGTGCAGTCTCAGTTGTGAGGTCTATTTCTGTATTTAACACATACATAAGGCACACCGTATTATTGGGCGCAGGCATGGTAAAACATACGGTAGCATGCATGTATGCTAAAAAAATTTTTTTAAAAGGCAGCGGGAGCAAAACTGAGTTCGGTTGTACTTTATTGAAGTATTTAACAATGTACTCACGTTATTTTTTTATCAATCCTCATCCACAAATCCATCAAAGTCCTCATCTTCTGTATCCGAAATGAACAGCTGGGCAAGTTCTCCAACAAACACGCCTGGTTCCCTCTCGTCATTGTCAGAGTCAGTCTCGTTGCCGGGGGGCTGTTCAGCAATGATGCCGGCTTTCGCAAAAGCTCGGACAACAGTCAAAGCAGATACCTTAGCCCAAGCATCCACAATCCATTCACATATGGTGGCGTAATTCGCCCGGCGTTGCCTCCCAGTCTTAGTTGCACTTGGCTTTTCACAGCGGCTGTGAGATGGGCGCGCATGGAGTCACAGATCAACAGGGACGGTGACGCGTGGAAAAAAACATCCGGTCTCTTTATGTACACCTCACTCAACCACGCTCTCATTTTCTCCTCGTCCATCCAGCCCTTTTGATTGGTCTTAATGATGACTTCGGCTGGAAACTTTTCTTTTGGCAGCGTCTTCCTCTTAAAAATCACCATAGGTGGCAGTTTCTGTCCATTATCATGGCAACCAAGCACAACAGTAAAAGCCGACTTCTCGTGCCCCGTTGTGTGTATCGCTACCGTGGTGGTTCCCTTCTTCTCTACAGTGTGGTTCACTGGGATGTCGAAAGTGAGCGAAAGTGAGTGGCACTTCGTCCATGTTGATGTGGTTGGGCTGGATGTGTTTGTCGGCAATCTTTTTACTGCAGTAGGAGCGAAAGATGGCCAGCTTTTCCTTGTAATCCGCCGGAGATTGCTGTGCCACGGTAGTCCTTGCCCGGATGGATAGATGGCGCAGTTTCATAAAACGAAAGCACCAAGACGGACCTCCTTGAAAATGTTCGATTTTCATTTCTTCTGCAAGCGTTATTGCCCTCAGTCAAATGGTGACTGTAGAGACGCTTCTCCCGGCTGTTCTTTGCTCATTAATCCATTGCTCAAGTTCGTCTTCCAAATCAGGCCACCTCGCCTTGTTATCGCGGAAACTCAGCTTCGTCTTCTTGACTTGGTGAAGCTCGTTTTTCTGCTTCCTCCACTTGCGAACCATGGATTCGTTCATCTTGAATTCTCTCGCGGCTGCTTGATTCCCATGTTCCTCCGCGTAACTGACAGCTTGCAGTTTAAACTGTGTTTCGTAAGCGTGTGTCCTCGTAGGTGCCATTTTCGGGGGTCCTTAGCCAAACCGATGTTGTTTTGCACAATGCACATACCGGCGCTGTATACCTACTGGGGGCGTGCCTTTAGCGTCCTCCTTCACTCGCACCCTTCACACTCAGTCACGTCCGCTTTTCCTCTATATAAGCAGCGTGTCGGCAGGAAATGCTCCCAGTCAGTCAAGCGGAGCGCTCATCAAAGTCACACATAAGGCGTGCCGCATTATAAGGCGCCCCGTCCATTTTGGAGAAAATGACTTTTAAGTGCGGCTTATGGTTGTGAAAATACGGTAGTCAGTGTTGTCATTAGTCTTGAGTGATGCTACATTTTTTTTTTACCTTTTTGTGCTAAATTTGGTTTAATTTTATGCACATAGAGTTGAATGCAAAACAGGATATTTCTTTGACCGTATTATGTCCCTCAACAATATTAAATGTCTTGAAACAATTCAATTATATTATAAATTGAATTGTTACATGCATACATTATATACAATTATTTATTCTTTTATTCATATTTGTATTTTCTGATCACATTGGTGTAATTGAAACATGCGAAGACACATTCAATGCATGTTTGATGTTCAGAAACCAGCAGGGGAAAAAAATGGAGAGATTGGGTCAGGGCGGCACGGTGGACGACGAGTTAGCACATCTGCCTCACAGTTCTGAGGACCTGGGTTCAGATCTGGCCTCCCCTATGTGGAGTTTAAATGTTCTCTCCGTCCCTGCCTGGGTTTTCTCTGAATACATTGGCTACCTCCCTCATGCCAAAAACATGTGTGGTAAGTTAATTGAAGACTCTAAATTGCCCGTAGGTGTGAATGTGAGTGTGAATAGTTGTTTGTTTATATGTGCCCTGTGATTGGCTGGTGACCAGTTCAGGGTGTGCCCTGCCACTCTCCCAAAGATAGCTGGGATCTTAGTGAGGATAAACGGTACGGAAGATGAATGGAGATTGGGTAATAATACAAACTATACAAAATTACAAAGCAAGATTCCAAAAGATTAAAATGTACTTGTTATACAAAACATATACATTTTCAAATTGTCAGACCCTTACTTCTTTGTTTTTGCTATGCACGTTAACATAAGGCCATTTGCCAAACGCCTCTCTCTCTCTCTCTCTCTCTCTCTCTCTCTCTCTCTCTCTCTCTCTCTCTCTCTCTCTCTCTCACACACTCTCTCTTGCGCTCTCTCTTCTAACTTTGATAGGTTTTGTATGGTGCCTGGCTGTTTAGAGGCAACATGCATAAGTATGGGGGAGACAGTTAATTGTGATGGCACGCGGGGATACCAGACGGGGACAAGGTCAAAGGCATAAAAAACAGACCCAAGCCCTCCTCTCATTCTTACAAACCTGCTACTGATAGTCAACACTGGTGCCTCCATTCTCTCCTCAGCTCTGCATTGGCTCTGGTTCTTCCTCCATCCCAGCATTGTCAGGGCCTGCCTGCCTGACTTTGCGATTAGGCCGCATGATAAACAATGGCCAGTTTAGCTCATAAAGCAGGAATGTTGTACATGATGCTTAAAATAAAAGACAGCATCTCTTCACTCATATTATTTACCACTCCCAGGGTGGCACGAGCAATGAGCCGTTCTATAAATATCACAGGGAGTGAGGAAATACAGATGAAAATGTACATCTACTGGTCAAATTATGTTTATCCTAAGTCATGTGTTGAAAGAAATAAGGCCGTGGCCTTTAATAAGCGTTTTGAGGTTACTAGCTGCATTTTCCAGCTTCTCATTCCTTTCTCGTAAGTCTACTTAAAATGTCCATACCACAATCTCTATATCCAATCCAAAGTCATCTGTATGGAACATATAGATTGTTATTGTAGCCAGGACAAATTTCGCTCTTTACCCTACCCCGACCCCCACCACATTTAATTCCCGGCCCTTTCTTTTATGTCCCTCCCCTATTACTCCGTAGGCCCCCTGCTTCCAGTAAGGAAGATGTATGAGTTTGAATTATTGATTCAGACACATGCTACATGCTGCGCGGAGTCATTATTTGTTCAGGTGAGTGTCATGCGGCTCGCTATGAAACTGATACCACGGGGATTAAACGACACAATCAGGACTTAAAGACGGCCACCCTCCCTAAAATAACATGGGCTTCGCTGCAAGACAAATGCTCCTCAAAACCTGACATCATTTGTTTATGACTCGCACATTAGTCATTCTACATCTAAATTATAGAGTCGGGTAAAGATTAATTTGAGCCCAAGACTTTCTATTGTGTTTACTTGTGTGTTTCTTGAAGCCTAATAACACAGCAGATGAAAATAGGTGCAAACATCCCACAGAAAAAAGCTCAGTGTGTGTCAAATAAGTTAGGCGTCAGCATGAGGAACAGACACATGTCGAGTTATCATAAAAACAAGATGCATTTTCACATTTCTGAAACCTACTACACACAAACTCAAACTGATGCATTACAAGACAGAATAAAAAACAGCCTTTACAATGAAAAAAGGACTCGTTTTTGTTTGACTGTCAACTAGCTGTAACTAGCTTTTGCTGTCAACTAAAACAGCATAGTTGACAATTTAACAGATATTTTATATTTTTAAATAATGATGTTTATTTGCAAAGTGTTTTTTTTTTTACACAGCTGTATAACTGCACTGCATTGTACTGGAGGTGTTCCTCATATTTTGTCCTCCTTATGTAATATACTGTATGCTGGCATCCATTATAAACATAGTGGTATTCATGTATTTGAACTCTGAACACTTGAATTTATGGTCTCGCTCATTCTTTTCAGTTATTATTATTGTATTGATTTGTGCATGCATGTCAATTGTTGAGTTTGTGCATGTCCTGATTCCCCCCAAAAACCTTTTGGCACAGAAAACAACAGTGGATCGTAAGTACACTTTTGTACTAATAGGATTGATACTGTCTATTGAATGCAGAGGGGCCCTTAATGGTAATGGTGAGAACATAGATATGAGAAAGTGTTTGAATGGAGTTTGTGATAGAGAGAGAAGCTTTGATACAGAAGCCTCAAGAGAGGCGGTGGGTAAAATGTTGATAACTGTTCATTTAACCCTGGCTAAGTGGTTAGGGACGGTGGACAGGTGAACTTTATTCTCCCTACAGCCCCCCGTGTGTACGTGCATGTCTGTATTTGTGTGTGGACTGTAACAGAATTTCTGTAGTCCTCTGGGCCCTGGTGCAAAGCAGAGAATAAATGGTGGAGGTGGCAGGCCAGGACAGAAAAATCAATGCCTGCTTATACAGACATGACATACCAGTAGCCAACTGCACTCCTGTGTGTGTGTTTGTGTGTGTAGGTGTGCGTGCATGTGTGTATTTGTGCGTGTGAGTGTGTGTGTCTGTGTGTCAGTACAGACATACAGCGTACAATCTGCTCTGTAAATACGAGTGTGACTACCCAGAAACCCCCATTTCCTTTCTTACTGTATGCCATAGACTTTATAGTATTTTATGTCAGTGCTGGGATCAGTAAATAACTGTGTTTCCCCCCTGCCGACCTTCTGTCCTTGCTTTCCTTCCTTCTTCTCTATCTCCTATATTCTACAGGAAGTTCGAGTGCAAATTGTGCGAGCGCTCCTTTAGTGAAAAATGGGCCCTGAACAACCACCTGAAACTGCACAGTGGGGAGAAACCATATAAGTGTTCCTGGCCATCCTGTCACTATGCCTTCCTCAACCTGTCAGCCATGAAGGACCATTATCGCACACACACTGGTAAGAAAGCTAGTAACTTTTACTTGAAATCCAGCACTGATTTGCTTCGATATGCACACATGAATACACCCCCCAAAGTTAGTTTCTTTATGAAACATCATTCTTGGATTTAAAAAAAATAAATAAGAAAGTTTCTGATTCCTCTATAGATGGGCAAACAAGAAATACAGTTTATGTGTTAGCTGTGAAAATCTCATCTCACATTCATAAAAAATCTTCACAGCTTTGTTTGGAAAAAACACATTTTTGGCTGATTATATGCCTGATTATTGACCATCTGTATTAATTCTCAACACCCAGAGACAGTTGAGCAGTACTTAATCATCCCAGAGAGGCTTAAACCTGATTCTGTCACTGCCATCAAACGCATATAATGTAATCAACAATTTATATCGAAAGGGCTGAGAAGTTCTCTGCATTATTTTTTTGTTGTTGTTGGGCCAAGTCCAACCGGTTAGTGTGTGTGTTTCTTATTTCTATCCAGTTCACATTTAGCATATTCAAAGCTTTTTTTCACCACCTATAAATAATTAGAATTTAATCAAAACACTAACCATAATTTGATAAAGGTCAATTCCATACGATATATACATAAACCCACCTTGGAAAAGACTGAACCAAATCAGTACAGTGGTGCCTTGAGATACGAGTGATCCGACTCACGAGTTTTTCAAGATACTAGCTGTCGAGCGGACGTTTTTTTTTTTTGGTTTGATTTGGGAGTGCAAACTTGAGTTACAAGCACTATATGGTAGCAGGTGACTCAACTCACTTCACAACAAGCAGCAGTTCACAGATAGTAAACAAATCTGGATGATTGGCTCGGATGATTTAACAATACTCACTGGCATATATTCTTTATCATCTGAGAAGAACGATTTATATTACTCCCGTACTGAGAAGCTGAGTCTTAAGTACAGGAAATCTGTCTGTCTGTCTGATACTGCCCCAGGTGGCCAAGGCATGCACACCAGAATAAGCAGCACAATTGAAGGAGAAAATATGACAAAAATAAATTCTTTATAGCTGCATTTAAAAAATATTGGACCGAGTTTTCTCTCGCCTAGACGGCGGTCAATGGGGCCCCCTTCTGGAGACAGGCCTGGAGCTGGGGCTCGTAGGCGAGCGCCTGGTGGCCAGGCCTGCACCCATGGATCCCAGCCAGGCACAGCCCGAAATGGTAACGGAGGTCCCCCTTCCCATGGGCTTACCACCTGTGGGAGGGGCCATAGGGGTCTGGTGCAGTGTGAGCTTGGCGGTGGCCAAAGGCAGGGACTTTGGCAATCCGATCCCCGGCTACAGAAGCTGGCTATAGGGACGTGGAGTGCCACCTCTCTGGCAAGGAAGGAGCCCAAGCTGGTGTGTGAGGTCGAGAAGTTCCAACTAGATATAGTCGGGCTCGCCTCCAGACACGGCTTGGGCTCTGGTACCAGTCCTCTTGAGACGGGTTGGACTCTCTTCCACTCTGGAGTTGCCCACGGTGAGAGGCGCCGAGCAGGTGTGGGTATACTTATTTCTTTGGAGGGGGTTCTGGAGAGCGCTCCTTTTGGGAACTCCATCGTTCTTCTGGGGAACTTCAGTGCTCACGTGGGCAATGACAGTGAGACCTGGATGGGCGTGGTTGGGAAGAACGGCCCTGGTGGTGAATTGGCTGCGGTGGTGGGGGAAGATGCTGGTCCAAAATGGCATGCCCAAACGTATTGTGAGGGTTTGCTGGGAACGTCTGGCAACGTCTGGCAACGTCTGGATTTTCAACTCCCACCTCCAGCAGAAACCTACCCACGTCCCGGGGGAGGCAGGGGACATTGAGTCCGAGTGGACCATGTTCCGCGCCTCCATTGCTGAGGCGGCTGACTGGAGCTGTGGCCGTAAGGTGGTCGGTGCGGCTATATTTAACTTTTAGCTGAAACAATTAATGAATATTAAGTCAATTGGGTTAGTTTGACACACATTGCCTTTTAGTTCATAGGTTTGATATTGATACTGGTTATAAAAAACCTTGAGTCAAATGTTCATTTTAGTCTATGCAGCGGGCTGCTAAGAAAATGGATGTTCATAATTTGGACACCCTTTATTTAAACCATGCAAACGTTTTTGACCTAGCCCCCTAAAAGAATCGGAATCGAGAATCATTTGGAACTGGAATCGATCTAAGGAACCGGAATCAGAACTGGAATCGCTCAAATTCAAACCCAACCCTACATATTAGTGATGCTCAGAGATCTGTGGTCTATGAAAATTGCATATCTTTGACCATCTTAGCAGCCAAGTTAGGACGTATTGAGAATTTCACTGTGGGTGGTTTTATGTAGACTGTTACGCCACAGTGGGGCATTCAGAACAGTTTGCTCATTGTCAAGTTTTCGGAAATAGGCAACTCACAAAAGATTTACTGGGTTGTTTATTTTATACTTGTAAGTTGGGCATGCACTCCAAAGACCTAACTATTTGTATGCAAGCAATTAAAAAGTCAATTTTCCAAGTCCCTTTTAAATGATACCTCAATAATACTCCAGGTCAACCCAAATGTCTCATTGTTGCAGTCAAGCAGTCTCCCCTCTGCTTTAATTATGTCCCATACATGGCCGTTTAAGTCAGTGACAGACGCAGCAGCATCCAGTGGCCCGACAGCCTGACTGAATGCTTGCAGGAGAGCCCTCCATCCCTCATGGGTGCCTGCTGTGAGAGAGAGAGACTTGCTGGATGTTATTTTAAATGTGCTTTAACAGTGATGTAACGTCAAGGCAGCTCTGACATAATTAGACATTTAATTTTCATTTGTTTCTAGCGCTCATCATTCCCCATCATCTCTGTTCACCCAGTTGTCACCAGGAGAGGCGTGTTGTCGTTGTCATGTGTGTATGTATGTCTTTGACAGGAGAGAAAGGCCAATATAAAAAAAGACTGAATTAAGTGAAATGAAAAAGGCAAAATTTTGTAAAGAAAATAAATATTAGAATAATACACTAACAGGACAATGACTGACTAAGTGGGTACTGTTAGGGGTCCAAAGTTATTTGATGTTGCCCATTCACCAAGAACAGCCCCTTCGACAAGTTTTGTTTCATGGCCTACAAATCTATGTAATGCCATACAACACTATAGAAAGTAATTACTACACAGACAAAAAGTTAAAAAAATAAAAAATAAATGCACATTGCACAAGCATTTCAACATTACAGGCAAATTTGAATAAAAAAAAAAGAAAAAACAGAAACCAGAATTATTGCACAATTTGGAAGCTAGTTCTAAAAGTCATTAATTACTATAATAATCACAATGTAGGGTAACTTGTCTTGACAAAATGAAACTCCTTACCTTACTAAAAATATATGACATTCTGCTTCACTCAGCCTTTTCTATTGAAAATTTAAAGGAAATAATGACATCTAAAAATACTAAATAAAGATGAATACACTTTTCAATGTTGGCAGATTCCTTCTTTATTAATAACATGTTGGTGAGAAAGCTTTTTTCACTTTTCTCTTCAAAAAACAGATTACGTATACATATAGACACTTTCTAAAAAAATTTAATATCATGGAAAAGTTTATTTATTTCCATAATTCTATTCAAAAAGTTAAACTTTCATAGATTATAGATTCAGGGCCCACAATTTAAACAATTTCAAGTATTTATATGTTTATTTTTACATAATTTGGGCTTCCAGGTCATAAAACCCACAAAATGAGGAATTAAAAATTAGAATACTATGAAGAAATCACATTTTACTTCTACTAGTGTTAATCTTCAATACTTGGTTGGGAATCCATCCATCCATCAATCCATTTTCTGTACCGCGTTATCCTCACAAGGGTCGCGGGCGTGCTGGAGCCTATCCCAGCTATCTTCGGGCAAGAGGCGGGCTACACCCTCAACCGGTCGCCAGCCATCGCAGGGCACATATAAACAAAGAACCATTTGCGCAAAAATTCATACCTAAGGGCAATTTAGAGTCTTCAATCAACCTACCATGCTGTCATGAACGGAACAGAGGATAGGACCCAAAAATGCACGACTCCAAAACAAATGGACAGTTTCAAAAAGAGAGGTTTAATATACTGGCAGAGGTCGGTCACAGGCAGGCAATTCAAAAAAGGCAACAGTATTCAAAAACGTGAGGCAAAAAGGCAAGGTCGATAACCGGAACAGGTTCTAGACGTGGAAACAAGGAATGCTGGAACGCGACGACAAGGTACAATGAACTGGCGACGAGAAAGAATGAGACACGAGGTTAAATGCAAGGTGTAATTAGGGTGAACAAGGCACAGGTGGTGAAAATGCTCTCAGGAGCAGGTATGGATGAAACGGGGAAGACAAAAACCGGAACACACACCCATGACACCATGCATGTTTTTGGGATATGGGAGGAAAACGGAGTGCCTGGAGAAAACCCACGCAGGCACGGGGAGAACATGCAAACTCCACACAGACAGAACCCCGGTCCTCAGAACTGTGAGGCAGATGTGCTAACTAGTCTAACACCGTGCCGCCTGGTTGGGAATCCCTTTGCTTTAATCACTGCCTGGATGCACTGTGGCATTGCAATCAACCTGTGGCATTGCCTGGGAGTTATGGAAGCCCATATTTACTTAATGCTTGCTGTCAGTTCTTCTTTGTTTTTGGATCTGGTGCCCCTCATGTTCCTCGTGAAAATACCCCATAGATTCTCAATGGAGTTTAGATCCAGAAAGTTGGCTGGGCAGTCAAGCACTGTGATGGCGTGGGCATCAAACCAGGTTTTGGTGCTTCTGGCAGTATGGGCAGGGACAACGTCCTGCTGGAAGATGAAATCTGCATCTCCATACAGATCCTCAGCAGAAGGAATCATGAAGTCCTCTAAAACATTCTGGTAGACTGTTGCGCTGACCTTGGATTTAAGAAAGCAGAGTTTACCAACACCTGCATTGGACATTGCACCCCAAGTCATGACTGACTGTGGATATTTTACACTGGACTTCAAGCAGCTTGGGTTCTGTTCTTCACCCGCCTTCCTCCAAACCCTTGGATCTTGATTCCAAGGAGGACCTTGGGCCACTGCCCAACAGTCCAAGTCCTTCTTCTCCTTGGTCCAGTTGAGACACTTCCTACGTTGGCTGAGGCTCAGAAGTGGCTTCACCCGAGGAAGCAGACAGTTGGAGCCCATCTCCCGGATGCGTCTGAATGTGGTGGTTTTTGAAGCTGTGATTCCCGCCGCATTCCACTCTTTCTGGATCGCTGCTGGATTCTTGAATCTTCTCTGTTTGATAATCCGCAGAAGCCCACGGTCATTGCTTTTGCTGGTTCCTTTTCTCCTGCCACATTTTGTCATTCCACTAGATCTGTGGTGGGCAAACTACAGCCCGCGGGCCACATCCGGCCCGTTGATCATTTCAATCCGGCCCGCCAAAGATTGGTACAGAATCGCCCGAATCATATCAAAATCATGACTACATTCATTTGACCTTGTCCTGTAATGCTGAGTGGTTCCACCAGGTTGTGCTGTAATGCCCAGTGGTTCCACCAGGTCGTCCAATAATGCCCAGTGGTTCCACCAGGTAGTGCAGTAGATACAGTGATACATTGACTTGACTTTTGCTGTTCTGTTTTTACTCTGCTACTGCTCTGAACCCTTCTTCAATCATGAGTGGGCCAAAGAAAAGAAATGTCGACAGTGAGTGCTGAGTGTTCAATATAGAATGGACTACTAAATAATTTTTCACTGAAGTCTGGTCAAAAGCTGTATGTCTAATTTGGTAAGAAACCATTGCAGTTTTAGAGGAATATAACATCAGCCGTCACTTTTCTACCAAGCATGCTGATTATGCTAACAGCCAAACAATGCAGGAACCGATGGTGGTTAAACCCAAGCTTCCAGGCTCAGCGAAACACCTTTATCTGACCAACTGGCATCCAAGATTCAGTCACACAAGACCCTGAAACAGCACCACGTGAGCTGCACATGGAACTGATTGATCTCCAATATGATACTGTCTTAAAAGAGAAGTTGAACTCTCAAACTGGATGAGTTTTATGCTTCATTAAGCGCAGACAAATTTCCAAAAATCCGGAAGGTGGCACAGAGGATGCTGGTGGTGTTTGTCTCTACATGTGTGTGTGAACAGAGTTTTAGTGTGATGAACACCAACAAAACATCCTACAGATCCCAGCTGACTGATGAACACCTCAGATGTGTTCTGAGAATTGGCACAACAAATCTAACACCAGACTGATGCACTGGCAAAAAAAAAAAAAGGTGATCAACAAAACAACACTGTTCCCATTAAAAGTAAATCTAAGTATTAAGACTAAAATGCCTTTTTTTGTGTGTGTGTTTGTTTATTTTTTATATGTAAGCATCTGGTTCTGGCTTACCCCCCCCCCCCCCCCTGTCAGATTTTAAAAGTCAATGTGGCCCCTGAGCCAAAACGTTTGCCCACCCCTGTACTAGACTTTCCATGGATATGCTTGGACATAGCACTCTGTGAACAGCCAGCCTCCTTAGCTATGAACCTTTGTGGCTTTCCTATGGAGGGTATCAATGATGGTCTTCTGGCCACTTGTCAAGTCTACAGTCTTCCCCGTATTGAACCCAACTGAAATAATTGAACCAAACTGAAGCAATTTTATGACACCTGGGGAAACCGGTGCAGCTGCTTTGAGTTTCGTAGATGATTAGTGTGTGACACTCAGTTTCAAACATTTACGGCCTGCAAAATTTGGGCTGATTTCTTCACAGTATTCAAATTTTTTGAATTCCAGATTTTGTGGGTTTTATGAGCTGGAAGGCCAAATTAGGTAAAAATTTACAAATACTTGAAATTGTTTAAATTGTGGGCCCTGAATCTATAATCTATGAAAGTTTAACTTTTTGAATGGAATTATGGAAATAAATAAACGTTTCCATGATATTCTAATTTTTGGGAAAGGGTCTGTATGTTTGTTAGCATAACAGTATTTCTTCAATCAGGTTTATAATTAAGGTTTACAATAATTGCATTTCCTTTTAAAGGTCTGGAACACTGGGGCCAATTCCCTTATTTAGGCTACATTTATATGGGTCTGATACACAATTTAGAAGACAGCGGCAATTTTGCACGTAAGCAAAAGTAATAATAATAATAATAATGAAGTCACATTTGGAAAGAATTGCAACAACTGGCAGGTGTATGTTTTGCCCAGGTGTGTCCTATTACACTGATTATTCAAACAATCCATAGTGCTGAATGTCGTCGATCATTTTGAGATTTGGGTTTTGCCTTGTGGGAAAAAAAAACATTTACAGTTAGTGGTGTAATCTGTGATCGCCTTGTTGTTGTTTTTTAAAGAGGAAAACGTTAACCTCTCCTTTACTCACCTGGGCTGTATGCATTGTTCCTTTCTGATTTGTGTGCTTTTGTTATTAATCACTGTTCCTCACACACCAGTCGTGTCTGAGAGATTGGGAGGGTGGCAGAGAGGGGAGTTCTGTGGTCTTCAGCCGCCAGGGTCATTTGTAACCGTTGATGAATGAGCGACAGAAATAAATAAATAAGTGTGCTGCATCTTACCCACCCAGCTTTTTTCCCCAGGCTTTTGGGCTTTGGAGGGAAGGGGGGTCTGCGGTGAGGAGAAGGGATGTGTTGGGGGCTGAGCACAGCGACAGGGCCTCAATTGATTTCCTCATTGCCTCAGTTTGTTGCTTAATCTGGCAATATGCTGATAAATCTTCCTACTTTGTCAATTAATTTCTCTGAAAAATGAGCGCCAAAATGGCGAGCACATCAATACAGCAGCGGATTCCGTGTCAAAAATTAAGCGGTAAAATTAATTGCCCTCCCGTCCTCTCCTTTTAAAACATAACTAATGAGGGAGGCAATTATAGCATGCAGACTCCTCGAGGGTTGAAACATATGCACATATAATGGAATATATATCCCTATAAACACATACACATAAGGAAATGTTGTATCATTTGGAGTAAAAGACACTGTAGTGTTTTGCAATAAGGTACCGTAATTTCTCGTGTATAATGCGCACCCCCAAAGTTGACCTCAAAATTCTGGAAAACCCTTCTATCTATGTATAATGCATTTTTACAATGCATGATTTTGCTTCTACCCAAAACATTATTACAGTATTATCTGTATGTTGTTAGTTTTTTCAAATAATTATTCTGAAGTCCATCCATCCATCCATTTTCTACCGCTTATCCGGGTCGGGTCGCGGGAAAGTAGCTTTAGCAGGGACGCCCAGACTTCCCTCTCCCCAGCCACTTCATCCAGCTCTTCCGGGGGGACCCCGAGGCGTTCCCAGTCCAGCCGAAGGACGTAGTCTCTCCAGCGTGTCCTGGGTCGTCCCTGGGGTCTCCTCCCGGTGGGATGTGCCCGAAACACCTCACCAGGGAGGCATCCGGGAGGCAACCGAATCAGATGCCCCAGCCACCTCATCTGGCTCCTCTCGATGTGGACGAGCAGCGACTCTACTCTTGAGATCCTCCCGGATGACCGAGCTTCTCACCCTATCTCTATGGGAAAGCCCGGGCACCCTGTGGAGGAAACTCATTTCGGCCGCTTGTATCCGGGATCTTGTTCTTTCAGTCACGACCCACAGCTCGTGATCATAGGCTGTGAACTGCTCCAGTGAGAGTTGGAGGTCACGGCTTGATGAAGCCAACAGAACCACATCATCTCCAAAAAGCAGAGATGCAATACTGAGGCCACCAAACCGGACCCCGTCTACACCTAGGCTGCGCCTAGAAATTCTGTCCATAAAAGTTAGCCTTGGCGGAGTCCAACCCTCACAAGGAACGAATCCGACTTACTGCCGGATATGCGGACTAAACTCTGACTCCGGTCGTACAGGGACCGAACAGCCCAGGTTCGGTACCCCATACTCCCGAAGCACCCTCCACAGGACTCCCCGAGGTACACGGTCGAACGCCTTCTCCAAGTCCACAAAACACATGTAGACTGGTTGGGCGAACTCCCATGCACCCTCGAGGACCCTGCCGAGGGTGTAGAGCTGGTCCACTGTTCCACGGCCAGGACGAAAACCACACTGCTCCTCCTGAATCTGAGATTCGACTTCCCGACGGACCCTCCTCTCCAGCACCCCTGAATAGACCTTACCAGAGAGGCTGAGGAGTGTGATCCCCCTGTAGTTGGAACACACCCTCCTTGGTGGTGGTCCCCCTTCTTAAAAATGGGGACCACCACCCCAGTCTGCCAATCCAGAGGCACTGTCCCCGATGTCCACGCAATCTTGCAGAGGCATGTCAACCAGCCCCACAACATCCAGAGCCTTTAGGAACTCCGGGAGAATCTCATCCACCCCGGGGCCCTGCCACCGTGGAGCTTTTTTACCTCGGTGACCTCAAACCCAGAGATAGGCGAGCCCGCCTCAGAGAACCCACACTCTGCTTCCTCATGGGAAGGCGTTTCGGTGGAATTGAGGAGGTCTTCGAAGTATTCTCCCCACCCACTCACAACGTCCCGAGTCGAGGTCAGCAGCGCCCCATCCCCACTATACCCAGTGTTGGTGGTGCACTGCTTTCCTCTCCTGAGACGCCAGAATTTCCTCGAAGCCGTCCGGAAGTCTTTCTTCATGGCCTCACCGAACTCCTCCCATACCCGAATTTTTGCTTCAGCGACCACCAGAGCTGCATTCCGCTTGGCCAGCCGGTACCCATCAGCTGCCTCAGGAGTCCCACAGGCCAAAAAGGCCCGATAGGACTCCTTCTTCAGCTTGATGGCATCCCTCAGCGTTGGTGTCCACCAACGGGTTCGGGGATTGCCGCCACGACAGGCACCAACCACCTCACGGCCACAGCTCCGGTTGGCCGCCTCAGCAATGGAGGCAACCAGGCCTGGCTCCAGTGGGGGGCCCCGGCGACCTGCGTCCGGGCAACGGAAAACGAAGTCCATTGTTTGTCGTCATCATTAAGGGTCTTTGAGCTGTGCTTTGTCTGGTCCCTCACCTAGGACCTGTTTGTCATGGGTGACCCTGCCAGGGGCATAAAAAAAGCTTGATGTCCCCCGCCTCCCCCGGAACATGAGCAAAGTTCTGTCAAAGGTGGGAGATGAAACTCTTTCTGACAGGGGATTCTGCCAGACGTTCGCAGCAGACCCTCACAATACATTTGGGCCTGCCACGTCGGACCGGCATCTTCCCCCACCACGGGAGCCAACTCACCACCAGGTGGTGATCAGTTGACAGCTCCGCCCCTCTCTTCACCCGAGTGTCCAAGACATGCGGCCGCAAGTCCGATGACACGACCACAAAGTCGATCATCGAACTGCGACCTAGGGTGTCCTGGTACCAAGTGCACGTGTGGACACCCTTATGCTTGAACATGGTGTTCGTTATGGACAATCCGTGACGAGCACAGAAGCTCAGGTTGCGATCGGGGGGGCCGTTCCTCCCAATCACGCCCTTCCAGGTCTCACTGTCATTGCCCACGTGAGCATTGTCCCCCAGCAGAACGATGGAGTCCCCAGTGGGAGCGCTCTCCAGCACCCCCTCCAAGGACTCCAAAAAGGGTGGGTACTCTGAACTGCTGTTTGGTGCATAGGCACAAACAACAGTCAGGACCCGTCCCCCCACCCGAAGGGGGAGGGAGGCTACCCTCTCGTCCACCGGGGTGAACCCCAACGTACAGGCGCCAAGCCGGAGGGTCAATACCCACACCTGCTCGGCGCCTCTCACCGTGGGCAACTCCAGAGTGTAAGAGAGTCCTACCCCTCTCGAGAGGACTGGTACCAGAGCCCAAGCTGTGTGGGGAGGCGAGTCCGACTATATCTAGTCGGAACTTCTCGACCTCACACACCAGCTCGGACTCCTTCCCTGCCAGAGAAGTGACATTCCACGTCCCTAGAGCTAACTTCTCTAGCCGGGGATCGGATCGCTAAGGTCCCCGCCTTCGGCCACTGCCCAGCTTACACTGCACCCGACCCCTATGGCCCCTCCCACAGGTGGTGAGCCCATGGGAAGGGCTTTTCGTGCTGTGCCCGGCCGGGCCCCATGGGTGCAGGCCACCCAGCGCTCACCTTCGAGCCCCACCACCAGGCCTGGCTCCAGTGGGGGGCCCCGGTGACCCGCGTCCGGGCAAGCGAAAACGAAGTCCATTGTTTGTCGTCATCATTAGTGGTCTTTGAGGCGTGCTTTGTCTGGTCCCTCACCTAGGACCTGTTTGTCATGGGTGACCCTTCCAGGGGCATAAAGCCCCAGACATCTTAGCTCCTTGGATCACTGGGACACACAAACCCCTCCACCACGACAATGTGACGGCTCAAGGAGGGGTATTCTGAAGTTGAATACCTTATTTGAACACACAATACTTTTTATTTACTTGCTCTTATTTTGAAATTCACATCCCTACTTTTATTTAGTAAATGAGAAAACACACAGTTGTACTCATATGTTTGATTACCCAGGCAGAATTTGTAAGATGTGTACAATTTTTTTAAGAAAACATGAAGGACCAGGCGAAACACATTTAATTTTATTTTAATGGGATTAAAATTAAACTGTCAAGCATTTCAGAAAAGCATTATCATTAAACAAAACATAAGCATAAAGAAATTAATGATGGTTGTTGTTCAGTCACATAAAAAAATTAAATAAATAAATAAATAAATAAAAATATTTCACAAATTCTCCCTGGGTATGTAAACTTATGAGCACAATTTTACATATATGTAGTCATATGTACCCCTGTCATATTGGAATGAAAGTGTAGTCTACACCTATTTCATAATCTCTAGGTGGCATACTAGAATGAGTGTACAACTTTTGATAACCTCTAGGGGGTGGTGGCATCGTGGAATGAAAGTGTACAGCTTTTTCATAACATCTAGATGGCGGCATACATTGATAAAATGTGAAAGTCTTTTTCATTTTCTCCTATACCTATGTATAATGCGCACTATTGACTTGACATTTTTTGGGGGTAAAAAATGCACATTATACACGAGAAATTACGGTACTTTTAATTCCTTCAAGAAAATGGTGCATCATGCTAGCAAAACGAAAGATGATTTCGCTTTAAGAAGTAATTGGTAATACTTGTTACATACCAAAATTCTCAGGTTAATCATGTCACTAAGAGAAGATTGTGTTTAGTTGTGGGTATGTGGGCTATACAGTAAGTGAGAGCTGTAAGAGCTTCCAGCTTTTTTTTCTTCTTTTTTCCCGACACTAATGTTTTGATAAATTCACAGACAACAAGGATCTTATACACCAAATGTACGCATAACATACACGTTTCAGCACAAGTGCAAGGACTTTGGCTGGGTGAAGCCAGGCTCGCCGGCTCTCGTGTGATGTAATTTCCAAACAGTGAAAAAAATCCTCTCGCTCGGTATGCCTCTGGAACATCCAGGTGACGTTTGCACAACCTGGACAAATGGTAAAAACATGTTCTCGTTCTGGGCCCACCACAGCAGCAGGTTCTTCATGGTAGGCTATTGCGGTATTTGCAAAAAATGGGTGACCTCTTTGTCTTCCTTCCTCCACACTCCTTCCACTTTGATAGGCATGGCTTTTTTGTCCTTAACTTGTTCTCCCTCTAACTTACCAATGCTGCAATTTAAGTCAATTAAGGTGATGAATTTATTGTATTCAGTGTACTCATCTGTTGTTGCAAGTAGCTCGATTAGTGACTAGTCAATGTCACGCTCCAAATGTCATTGTCGAAAAGACTATTCGACTAGTCTGTACAAACCCTGAATCTGACAACAGAGTATCACTCTTCTGCTTCACCACCTTGCCTCCTCAGTCACCAGAGAGTGTTCCACCACAGATCAGGAGATGAAAAGCACACAAGTAATTTATTGCAAATGTTTTCTCCTCAAGAATCCTAAAGAATAATTGTGGCGACCGCAGCTAGGCATCAGGATCGATGGTTATGGATTTTTCTGTGGTGAGTTCTTGGGGCGCTGGGTGTAATGAGAGATGGAGAGAGGAAAAGGGGTAGAGGAGTGACCGGCACCTTATTTTCTCATATGAAGTCAAGGTTTAAGCAGATAGGGTTTATAGGCTAGAGATACTAGTAGGTAGAACCTCATTTTTCCTCGGGTTCTATACAAAATACTAGTCTGATCGTTGTCACATTGCAGACAAGAAACCACAAAATACTGTAGGTGCACTTTTAATGATGACCATGACAATTGAAGTATATAAGCTGTATACTGGACTATTATACAGTAACTACATGGCAAATGTGTAAATTCAAGGGGAAAATACATTTCAAATTAATAGAGGGTTAACGCCCATACTAGATTTGTTTAACTGTATGGTCAGCACCATAATTGTTATGATTTGTTCAGTCAGAATTATAAGAGGAATATCTCTTATTTTAATACAAAATTACATATTTGACTCCTTTGCAATTTCAATGCACAAAACGTGTATTCTGTATACCCTTTCTAGTTTTTTTTAGTACTATACAAACTACATAATTCCAATGAAGTTGGGACGTTGTGTTAAACGTAAATAAAAACAGAATATAATGATTTGCAAATCATGTTCAACCTATATTTAATTGAATACAATACAAAGACAAAATATTTAATGTTCAAACTGATTAACTTTATTGTTTTTAGCAAATAATCATTAACTGAGAATTTTATGGCTCCAACACGTTCCCAAAAAGCTGGGACTGAGTCATGTTTACCACTGTGTTACATCACCTTTTCTTTTAACAACTTTCAATAAATGTTTGGAAACTGAGGACACTAATTGTCGAAGCTTTGTAGGTGGAAATCTTTCACATTCTTGCTTGATGTATAGCTTCAGCTGTTCAACAGTTCGGGGTCTCCGTTGTCGTATTTAATGCATCATAATGCGCCACACATTTTCAATGGGAGACAGGTCTAGACTGCAGGCACTCTTTTACTACGAAGCCACACTGTTGTAACACGTGCATAATGTGGTTTGGCTTTGTCATGCTGAAATAAGCAGGGGCGTCCATGAAAAAGACGTTGCTTGGATGGCAGCATATGTTTCTCCAAAACCTGTATGTACCTTTCAGCATTAATGGTGCCTCCACAGATGTGTAAGTTACCCATGCCAATGGCACTAACACAGCCGCATACCATCACAGATGCTGGCTTTTAAACTTTGCGTCCATAACAGTCCGGATGGTTCTTTTCCTCTTTGGCCCAGAGGACACGACATCCACAATTTCCAAAAACAATTTGAAATGTGGATTCGTCGGTCCACAGAACACTTTTCCACTTTGCATTAGTCCATCTTACATGAGCTCAGGCCCAGAGAAGCCGGCGGCGCTTCTGGGTGTTGTTGATAAATGGCTTTTGCTTTGCATAGTAGAGTTTCAAGTTGCACTTACGGATGTAGTGCCGAACTCTATGTGGTTTTCTGAAGTTCCTGAGCCCATGTGGTGATATCCTTTACACATTGTCGGTTTTTGATGCAGTGCCACCTCAGGGTCGAAGGTCACGGGCATTCAATGTTGGTTTTCGGCCTTGCCGCTTACATGCAGTGATTTCTCCAGATTCTCTGAACCTTTTGATGATATTATGGACCGTAGATGATGAAATCCCTAAATTCCTTGCAATTGTACGTTGAGGAACATTGTCCTTAAACTGTTCGACTATTTTCTCACGCCCTCGTGAACCTCGCCCCATCTTTGCTTGTGAATGACTGAGCAATTCAGGGAAACTTCTTTTATTCCCAATGAGCCTGTTCACCTGTGGGATGTTCCCAACAGGTGTTTGATGAGCATTCCTCAACTTTCTCAGTCTTTTTTGCCACCTGTCCCATCTTTTTTGGAACCATAAAATTCTAAGTTAATGATTATTTGCTAAAAACAATAAAGTTTATCAGTTTGAACATTAAATATCTTGTCTTTGTAGTGTATTCAATTAAATATAGGTTGAACATGACTTGCAAATCATTGTATTCTGTTTTTATTTATGTTTAACACAACATCCCAACTTCATTGGAATTAGGGGCGTTATCTCTCTTTGAATTGCGCCTTTATTTTCCAATGTTGCTCGTATTTTATTTGTCTAATCAATCTAACCGTGTACCGCTAATATAAAACTTTTGACATAGTTTGAGAACAGATTTTGTTTCTTGGAAAGACAAATTATTTTTATTGTAGTTTAAAAAGTTAACCTTTATATATAGCTTGACAAATGTTGCTTTTTAAGTTTGTTTGTCTTCCCTTTAAATGGGACTGCATTAGAGCTCTTTTCACAGTTGAGGGGCTTTAAATGGGTAGGATATAGGAAACGTGATGAAAGTTTGTCTCTTTGGACCCTCAGAAAGTTGCTGTCTGTGCAGCAGATATGCATGTGGAGTACTACTGAGGTCCAACTGCAAGACTCACCCACATAATGTACATGATCAGACAATGGAGTTCAACATTTGAATTCACATGAATATTTGTCTTGCTAAAACACAATGTGCAAGTGTGTGTGAATTCAGTGATTACTGTACTGTATATGAAAACAATGTATGACATATGATGGTTATGCATGGCAATGTGTACCACACTACATAAAGTATGTTGTGTGTTGGCCATTGTACACATTGTTTTGCATGCATCTGTGTCAATTCTGTAAATGTCTTTATTCATTATTGTCCAAAAATGTGTCTTATACTTTTTGTGTCTTATAATAAGTGTTGCTGTGTGTGTGTGTGTGTGTGTGTGTGTGTGTTTGTGTGCGTGCGTGTGTGTGTGTTTGTGTGACTACTTCTGCACAAATGGCAGAGAGAATGAAAACGGGAGCTCATCATGCTGTTAATGACAAGGCCAGATGCAGAGAAGGGAGGAGGAGTGTGAAAAATCTCTCCACGCTCCCCATCTGGAAGGCATCGCCCCCAAATGAAGTTGTAGAAAACCAACCCATTGATAATAAAGCTAATTTTTATGGCTCTGACAAGTATGTAATTATGTTCAGCGGTGCTTTTCAGATTTTATCACAGTCAATAAACCACACTGGCAATTTCCCGTCCCCCATTTGACATATTTACATGGATCCATCTGATTGGAGGAATTAGTTAGCTGTGAAAGCTCTGATGAATATACACTACTGATCTGTGACTTTTGCAAGGCTCATCTGTGATGCCAACTCGACTTGCTGCTCATAGAGTATATTTACTCGTTCTATTTTATTTTTTCTACTACTTCAAACCCTTCTAACACTTTCCTTTGGGTCATCGACTTTTTTTTTTCTCCCCTTAGTGGCGCTTAAGCAGTAACTTTTTTCCCTTAGTTTTTAATTTTCAAAACAAAGGGAAATTATTTTCAGTGTCAAAATAACCATACCCCACAAGCTGTTGAAATTCACATTTAACAGTTTTCTGTGCCAATTGTATACTGTAATCTGCCTACATAATGTGGAATTGTATTTATACAGTATATATTTTTGTAAAGTAGATATTAAGCTGTGTAATTGACTGTCTTCTACTTGTACAGGTGAAAAGAGTTTCCTGTGTGACCTGTGTGGTTTTGCTGGAGGCACACGGCATGCTCTCACTAAGCACAGACGCCAGCACACAGGTAAGAAATCCACACAGGCACCAATGTGTGAATGCAATATCTTGGACTGGGAGTGACACTTCAAGATAAAAAAAAAAAAAAAAAGATATTATTTTTTACCCCATACATAATTTTAGCAACTGTGATACAAACAAGGCTCCATCAGTGTGACATGTTGCTGTCAGTGATAGGCATGTGTACCGGCATGGTTGAGATTTTTAATTTTAGTTATCATTCCACCATGTCAGTCTGTCGCTTAGAGAAATTGCAGTTCTTTTTTTAATGGGCTGTCAATAATAGTTTTTTGGGGGGGAAATGAAAAATTGAAAGAACATACTGCTCTTAACTGCTGTCAGGCAGCTGCCCATGGATCAATAATAGGATATGAGTATGAATTTAAGTTTTTATAATTCAGTTTGTGTGATCCTTATATGGTCTTCCATTCCTACTGCAAACTTTAATGTTACCTCCTTTCTGTGCATGGTGGCCATTAGCATGTGTGAATTCGAGCAGTTACAGATTTAGCAATCTATAGTCACTGCTCCTTTTATTTTAAATCCCTCTACCCCACAGGAGAGAGACCCTTCAAATGTAAACTTTGCAACTTCGCTTCGACCACGCAGTCCCACCTGTCAAGACATAATCGTGTTCACACTGGGGAGAAACCATACCGTTGCCCCTGGTGCGACTACAGGTTGGTGCCAGCTCATTGACCTGCCTGTGCTTGGTGGTGCTGATGGCCAGTGATGATAATTGGTGGTGTGCGGTGCTTGGTAGAATACATAATGTGGCAAGCAGGTGGCATTGTCGAACAGTTTCTTTGTGTGTGTGTGTGTGTGTGTGTGTGTGTGTGTGTGTGTGTGTGTGTGTGTGTGTGTGTGTGTGTGTGTGTGTGTGTGTGTGTGTGTGTGTGTGTGTGCGTGCGTGAGTGAGTGTGTGTTGATGGAAAAGCTGGATGTAGGAGGTGAAATGGAGGCTGGACTAATCTCCAACACTGCTCCATCTCATTTTCAACAATCCCATTCACATCTCCCTAGCATGCACTCAGACGTAATGTAACAGACACTGGCAGGTCTATGTCATTAAAACACCATCATACCACATCATTAATTAAACAGGAAATTGTCAGTGAAATTGAATTTTTTTTGGCCTGGTTCTGAAAAGAATCGCAAATGCATTTACATTTATATGTATATGGAAACACATTTCTCAGTGTAGTTATACATGAATGCCATTAATTTAAAAAGACAGGGTCCACACTGTAGTCATGGTTTCTTTTGGAGAGCCGTTAGGACTGTGAAACCATAGAAATGTGTAACTACCTCATCATATTATAACTAAGTTATTTTAAAAAGTGGTTTGATCACAAAAAATGTTTGCAGTCTCAATGTCAATAGATTTTAGCAAGAACCATGAAGTAGATGCACATGATTTATTTTTCACGGGCCACATAAAATGATGTGGTGAGTCGCATCTGATCCCCGGGCCTTGAGTTTTACACCTGCTCTTTAAGACTTGTTCATTATCAAAACTCAAACATTTTGTTTTTGTTAAACAGAAGACATTTTATCAAGCACTATGTTTTATTTATCATTTAAATAATATAAATTATAGAAGAAGTTTTCATAGGTAAAAGGAGCAAAATTACAGTACATCAAATTATTGTGTTCTAAACATGCAATATGTGACTAATGTATCTTTTTGTCAGACACCCAGGGAAGATCATATCCACCAAGGCTTGATTCTTAAATACATCCATCCATCCATCCATTTTCTGAGCCGCTTCTCCTCACTAGGGTCGCGGGCGTGCTGGAGCCTATCCCAGCTGTCATCGGGTAGGAGGCGGGGAACACCCTGAACTGGTTGCCAGCCAATCGCAGGGCACAGATAACAAACAACCATTCGCACTCACAGTCATGCCTACGGGCAATTTAGAGTCTCCAATTAATGCATGTTTTTGGGATGTGGGAGGAAACCGGAGTGCCCGGAGAAAACCCACGCAGGCACGGGGAGAACATGCAAACTCCACACAGGCGAGGCCGGGGATTGAACCCGGGTCCTCAGAACTGTGAGGCTGACGCTCTAACCAGTCAGCCACCGTGCCGCTCTTAAATACATACTGTGTAAAATAAGCATGTAGAAAAGTACATTATGTCACTTCATATGCATCTATTCAGATTCAGATACAGATAGATACTAGAGGCAATAATTATATGTAGAGTTCTTTGCAGGGATTAAAAGACATTTTCATTGCAGTTGTAGTCCTGGGCTGCTGATTAATTATATCTACGGCACTATTTATCAGATTTTTACGTAAATTGCTAAACATATTCTATTTGATATTGATTTATTTATTTGTTTGTTTGTTGATTTATATTCTTCAAGTCAAAGTGGCAAATTGAATTGTCTAATTGTTACATAGCCTCTGACTCCTGCCACCAACTAATGACTGTTTATGGAACGATGTTTCACTTTGCTTGAAAATACTGCCTCAGTATGATTGTGTGGTAGCTTTGAGGATGACACGCCTCCTGACAGCGGCAAAAATGTTTGCAACTTTGTAAAGTGAAGGGAGGTATGTGGAGGCTGTTAATGATTATTAGTGGGTTTTCTTGGCAGTAAAAGGTCCAAAAAACACCACTGATCTAAATAAGCTCCTCATGCCCCTCTTAACAGACTCAAACATATTTGACTGTCCTCTACACAAGTGCCTCTCAATTACACTTTCCAATTACCATACGCTTTCTGTGAGGAGAAATATGAAAATTGTTAAAATAAAGGAGGACAGGAGAGCGAGAGAGACAGAATTAGAAGAGGTGATGTAGGCACTCAGCATCAGTATGGCTGATTCCCATGGTGAGTACATTGATGAGGGAGGAAGTTGAAACAGTGTTGGGCTAATTAATACAGTGTATAGTAGGAGGGCTGGTGTGGGCTTTCACTAACTGTGGCACCTGCTGACTTCTAAATGCTCACTGTGTTGTTTTAATATGACAATTATACCATTACCATATCTGAGAGATAGTACACCCCCTAGGAATCCACCTAAGCTCGCTTCAGAAGTTTTCAAGCGTTGCCTTAAATACATATTTTGCTTCCACTTTTGCAAAATAAGTCACTTTTTGTAATATATGCAGATTTCAGTACAATGTCTATGTTACAGTATTCATTGGTCTGTTAGTTTCATGCTGTGAATAAATACAGCCACAGTTTAATATAATTACGACCACAGATGTATTGGGAATCTTATGTTTATGCTGTATGTGTTCATATGAACATATTTTAATTACTGATCCCTTAGGTTCATAAACGAGGCCATGCACAAGATGATTCATGATAAGGACTGCAATTCCTGATGTCAATTAGTAAAATCAGTTGTCTAAACAAACTGATTAGGTGCTGGCCCTAGCTTTTTTCACTCCTGGGGTCTTTAAATTACATGTTACCACTTAAAGGTTTTGTGACCTCTCTATACCAAAACAATATGCATTAGACAGTGACATACTGAGGGCACAGAAAGTGAACAAACTAATTTTTTTCTGGTATTAAAAATGAGACCCAAAAAGTTATTTAATAGTTTTTGTTTTATTTTATTTTGTGACATACGTATAGTGTATGGTTCACCTTGACTAAATCCCCAGTACAGTTGAAGAAAAACTATCCCAAAGCGTGATGCTGCAACTGCTGTGCTTCCTTGTGGGCATGGTGCTTTTTTGAGATGTGCAGTGTTTTTTAATGGTCTTTCATAGCTGAAAACTTGGTATTTTAACAGGGGTGTTTTACTGTATATGCATTGTACCCCTCAGGGGTCCAGTGCCAAATGGAATACATCTGATTACTACATTTATGAGCAGTCTATATTTGGGTTAACACAGGATTATACACTGGCGTTTATCTTTGTGACCTGCCCTCAAGGTTGATCAATGGCTACTGTTCATGGATTTTATACAGCATGGGCAGAACACAGTTGTTTTTGTATTATTATTTATTTTGTTATTTTTTTTAGCTCCAGTGGACTATGGCCCGTGATGGAGATTGGTGTCTTCAAAAGTGAAAACAAATTTTCTATTCAGCTAGTGTGAACTATGGCACAGTAAGGCTTTATTGTACCGGCAAAGGTGATAAGGGAGAGTAATTGCATATTATACTGTCCAAGAATGTCAGGTCCAAACTGAGCATGAGTATCCCATCCATTAACACATGATGGTGTGTGTTGCAGTTTGTGGAAAAAAAAGTTTCTATGCTATACATTCTTGCTTACATGATGTCTTGTGCAAACATACAGTATGTGTATGCTCGTCTGTGTTGGTCCTACAGTGGATATTAAAAAACGTCTGCACGCCATTATTCAAATGCCACGTTTTTGTGACATGAAAAAAATAGACAAATAATTTCAAAACTCTTTTTCACCATTAGTGTGACCTTCGACCTGTACAACTCAGTAAATAAAATAATAATATTCTTTTCGAGAAGGGAAAAAAATAATGATAACGATGAGGCACAAAGTTAGTGTTTGTGATACTGTGAGACGTTATGTTAATTTTGTCCCAATTCATTGTAATGAGAAGTTGCTACAGTGAAGTTTTTTTTTTTCTGTCATCGGCTCTTACATTGGTTTGAAGACTAAAATAAACACTAAAAACCATTAGTGCAAAAGTGCAACCAACCGTTTACCTTGTTATCTGTCTCAATGTTGGCAGAGACGTATTGTTTTCTTCCACTCACCCAATTGACTGAGACTTGACTTCACTGAAGCTCCGCACAGTGTAGGCTGAGGTTCGGAGTGCGTCAGACTATTCCACGCATCGTGAAAGCCTCCTTTGCACAATATAATCTTATTCCAAGTGTTGCACTGAGGCGTCTGGTCATTAATTTTAACAAAGTTAAGCCACACTTTTGTTCGCCACCGCCGTCGTTGGGCACAAGCACATCTTCATGCGCGTTCTTCTCCGTTGGTTTTCACCGCTTCTTTGTTGGTTTTCACAGCTTCTTTGTTGGTTTTCGATACTTCTTCTTAGGGGTGGGCAGACTGAAGGCATTGAAACTGGGAACCGGCATTTTAAAATTTGAACGATTCCCTGCAGAACCGCAACCCTAGTCCCGGTTCCAATTGGTTCTCGATTCTCGATGCCCAACCCTAGTTGTGTGTGACTCTACACTGACATTGTTACTGTACATCCAGGACCATACAGTACATCAACCACCCTTCGCAGATTCATGAGGTCACTAATATTAGACAACAATCATAAAACCTGGTCTTGTTCATTCCAAGATTTTTAATTGGCTTGAAGCCAGTGCTATGCATTGTAGAGTCCAGTTGCTCTGCACACTACTTATTCAGCCAAGGGAAATGAATGAAGGAAGGACTTGCAAGATTAGTCATTTTGTCCAAACGAATTTATTTTGCAAATTGATACATTGAGATTGTGTCCAAATATGGCGACTCTCCCAGTTCCTAAGCGCAGCTCAAATATATCCTTAAGTGTATGCAATACGTTCACTTTAAAATACTTAACAATAAAAAAAACAATTTAAATAAAAGTTTAGTACAGCACACCTTTTTTATTGGGGGAACATGATTTAGGTCCCTTATAACTCATTTAGATAGATAGATAGATAGATAGATAGATAGATAGATAGAAGCAGTATATATATATATATATATATATTTAATTGAAATGTATTTCTTCTTTTCTCTGCCAGATCCAACTGTGCTGAGAACATTCGGAAGCACATCCTCCACACAGGAAAACATGAGGGAGTGAAGATGTATAACTGTCCAAAATGTGACTATGGCACCAACTCTCCCATAGAGTTCCGCAACCACCTAAAGGACATCCACTGTGATATTGAGAATCCAGACCTTGCTTACCTACATGCAGGTATATAATTTTTAAGTATTTCATGTTATTGTCTAGCCAAACACAACACATTTAATACAATAATACACATTTTCATGTCATCTTCATACTACATCATTAAGGTTTGATCGTTACACGCTGGCTGTGCTGTACCTGCTGTTGTTAAATGTCATGTCTTGATATATTTTGTTGTTGTTGTTTTTTTCACTCTGTAATCGTTGTTTTAACTTTCAATGAATATGTATCTATTTTAACAAAAGAACCTTATAGGTTTTGGTTAACATCCATCTAAAGACGCCTGCGCTAGTTAAGGTCAACCAACCCAAGCACCATAATATCCCTCGAGGTCAGATCTTCTCATTTCCTTGAATGTCCTTTTTGTCTGGCGATCATTTCTTGCTATTCATAGCCACAAAGAGGCGGCTCTCTAAGATTGCTGGTCTAGTCTTACCTGTCAGTCACTCAGGCCACAGAGACATATGAAATCATCTTCTTCCTCTATTGGTTTCTTTGTATCCCAGTGGTCTTCATTTGTCCTTGGAGAGCCACCAAATCCAATTGACAGAGTGCTTGAGGACAGAGGACGTAGCCTTTATCCTGTTATACTTCTGACCTCTTAAAACTGTAGAACACAATGCATTTTTCTAGCATTGTGGTTCATTTCCTGTTGAAACCAAATTAGTCTTATGTTGCCCTCGTGTTCTGACAACTTTATTTTTATCTTAAACAGAATGGTCTGCGTATAGTTATATTTTTTCAGACAGGGTTGTCTTTTATCCTAAAACTACAGCTGAACCTAAACTGTACCCGCTCACCTCTAACCCAGTGCTTCGTCAAAACCTTTCACCCCATAGTTTCCCTCACCTCGGTTTCACTGCATACATGGATGACTTTGCTAGCAAAGACTCTTGGTTTTTATTTGATTTTAGGTCCCTTCCATTTTTAATGTCACTGAGAAGAAAACACAATAGTTATTCCAAAATTATCCATCCATTCTCTGAGCCGCTGATCCTCACAAGTGTCGCGCAGCCTATCCCAGCTATCATCAGGCAGGAGGCAGGCTACACCCTAAACTGGTTGCCACTCAATCGCAGGGCACATATAAACAAACAACCATTCGCACTCACATTGACACCTATGGGCAACTTGGAGTCTTCAATCAACCCACCACACATGTTTTTGGGATGTGGGGGGAAACCAGAGTGCCTGGAAAAAAAACACGCAGGCACGGGGAGAACATGCAAACTCCACACAGGCGGGGCCAGGAATTGTACCCCGGTCCTCAGATCTGTGAGGTAGACGCTCTAACCAGTCGTCCACCGTGCCGCACTAGTCCAAAATTATTTTGAGGAAATTTCAAAGCTACATTTAAAGGGGTCATGATATTACCACAATTCATCGTAACCATATCAAGCACTTTAAATGTATAGTTCATGGAGAGAGTTGTTTATTGAAGGTCAGGAATTGTATGGAATCTGCATCCTGTTGATAAACAACAGTAGTCTCCTTTTTTAATTCAGTTTTTCATGATAAATGTGAAATATAACACATTAAATAAGTAAATAATTGCCTTTTACTTCAATTTTTTTTATTTATGATGATCATCACGTCACTGATGATGTAGTGGTACACTCGCCTGACCTTGGTGCAGGCAGCGTGGGTTCAGTTCCCACTCAGTGACGGTGCGAATGGTTGTCCATGTCTATATGTGCCCTGCGACTGACTGGTGACCAGTTCAGGGTGTTTCACCCGAAGTCAGCTGGGATAGGCTCCAGCGCCCCGTGACCCTAACCAAGATGAGCGGTGTTGAAAATGGATGGATGGAAATGATGTTCATCTTAATTGATGAGATGATCTTGCCTCTCTCAAATGGTATGGAAATAAAGTGGAAAAACGATAACTCCTTTCCCATACTAATGCGTGAAGCTACATTGGGTACGGAAAGTATTCAGACCCCCTTAAATGTTTCGCTCTTTGATATATTGCAGACATTTGCTAAAATAATTTAAAAAAAAAATTTCCTCATTAACACAGAACCCCATATTGACAGAAAAAAAAACGGAATTGTTGAAATTTTTGCAGATTCATTAAAAAAGAAAAACTGAAATATCACACAGCCATAAGTATTCAGACCCTTTACTGTGGCACTCATATGTTTAACCCGGTGCTGTCCATTTCTTCTGATCACCCTTGAGATGTTTCTACACCTTCATTGGAGTCCAGCTGTGTTTGATTATACTGATTGGACTTGATTAGGAAATCCACACACCTGTCTATATAAGACCTTACAGGTCACAGTTCATGTCAGAGCAAATGAGAATCATGAGGTCAAAGGAACTGCCTCAAGAGCTCAGAGACAGAATTGTGGCAAGGCACTGATCTGGCCAAGATTACAAAAAATAATCTGCTCCATTTAAGGTTCCTAAGAGCACAGTGGCCTCCATAATCCATAAATGGAAGATGTTTGGGACGACCAGAACCCTTCCGAGAGCTGGCTTTCCGGCCAAACTGAGCAATCGGAGGAGAATAGCCTTGGTGAGAGAGGTAAAGAAGAACCCAAAGATCACTGTGGCTGAGCTCCAGAGATGCAGTTGGGAGATGGGAGAAAGTTCTAGAAAGTCAACCATCACTGCAGACCTCCACCAGTCGGAGCTTTATGGCAGAGTGGCCTGACGGAAGCCTCTCCTCAGTGCAAGACTCATGAAAGCCCACATGGAATCGGTGACGAAGTCCAAGGCAATGTGGGACCAAGGGCGGCTAGGGATGGGTAAGGGACGCAGCAGACCAGTTGGCTGGTTGATGCGAAGCTTTTCCTCGGGCACACACGGAGTTAGGACGAACTCTCACGTGTCTTTCGCCAGACTGGGCCACCAGAAGTGTTGTTGGATGAAGTGGGTGGTATGGGTGATTGCGGGATGACAGGTGAGCTTGGAGTTTTGGGCCCAGTGAAGGATGTCGGAGCGTGCGGAATTGGGCGCGAACAGCCTGTCTGGAGGTCCAGATTTGGGATCCGGTTGGGTCCTCTGAGCCACTTTGACCACTTGTTCAATCCTCCAGGTAGCAGCCCCGACGAAGCAGGAAGAGGGGAGGATGCTTTTATGGTTTCATGTTCATCAGGGCTGGAGGGGGGTGAGTACATGCAGGAAAGGGCGTCAGGCTTGCTGGTGCGGGAACCAGGACGGAAGGAGAGACTGAAATTAAACCGGCTCAAGAAGAGTGCCCAGCGAGCTTGTCGGGGATTGAGACGTTCGGAACGGAGGTATGCAAGGTTTTTGTAATCGGTCCAAATGATAAATGGAGACTCAGCCCCCTCCTGCCAATGCCTCCACTCCTCCAAGGTCCAGATGATAGCCAGCAGCTCACGGTTGCCAACACCTTAGTTTCTCTCGGCAGGGGACAGTCGACAAAAAAAAAAAAGGCACAGGGATGATGTTTATGGGACGTGGGGTCCCGCTGCAAGAAGACGGCCCCCGCTCCAGTGTCCGAGGCATTATCTTCCACCACGAACTGGAGGGAGGGGTCAGGGTGGCGTAAAATGAGAGAACTGGTGAACAAGCTCTTTAGCTGGTCGAAGGCTTGGGATGCAGCCAGAGTCCACTGGAAAGGGGAGCTGGTGGAGGTGCGGCTGGTGAGAGGAGTCGCAATTTGAGTGTAATTGCGGATGAAGCGGCGATAGAAGTTGGCGAGTCCCAGGAAGCATTGTAGTTCTTTCCGGGGTGTGGGAGTGGGCCAGTTGACGACTGCTTGGATCTTGGCTGGCTCTGGTTGTAATTGGCCTCTGGCAATGATATAGCCCAGGAAATGTACGTATGAGAGGTGGAATTTACGCTTTTCTGGTTTGACATACAGGCATTTCTCAAGGAGTCGTTGGAGGACTTGGCGGACATGACAGCGGTGTTCTTCGGGGGAGTGGGAGAAAATGAGAATGTCGTCTAAGTAGACGAAAACAAACCAGTTCAGCATGTCAGCATGAAAACTATGGAAAGGTCATGATATTCTTCCAGGACCCGGGAGAGGTCGACTGGTGTGGCAGGTGGTTGAGGTTTACTGGAGGGTGGCATGGCGGAAAGCAGACAGTCTGAGTGGCAGTCAGGACTCCATCCGGTGATAGCAGGGTGGGTCCATTCTATGGCGGGGTTGTGCTTCTTGAGGCAGGGAATTCCGAGGACTAGCGGGGTCTCCGGCGAAGATATAATGAATAATAAAATGTCCTCACGGTGATTTCCTGAGATGAGTAATGTAAACGGAGCTGTTTGGTGGGTGACACAGGAGATGAGTCGCCCATCCAGGGCAGTGACTATTTTGGGTGACTGGACTGGTTTGAGAGGGAGTTCGAGCTGATGTGGCAATTCCTCATGAATAAAGTTATGATCTGCGCCGGAGTCAAGGAGGGTAATAACGGCTGTGTTGCGAGCGGAACTAAGAATACATGGTCATATGGGAGGTAGAGCTTGGGGAAGTGGTGGATTGGCTCACCACGGCTCTCTCGAGCCGTGGTGAGCCTGGTCTTTTTGTCTCAAGGAGCATGTGGAGATGAAATGGCCTGATTTTGCGCAATAAATGCACAGTCGCTGGGTGACACGGCGCTGACGTTCTTGGGGGTCTAGCCTGGTGTTGCCGAGTTGCACGGGTTCATCTGGTGCAATGGGGGGTGACGAAGGCGTGCGAGGTGGAATGCTCATGGAGGATGTAATGTTTGTCGTCACTTTGTCCTGAAGTTTTAAACTTCTAAAAAGTGACGTGGTGCCCCCTTCCTAGATAAAATAGTTTGATTTATAACGCTGTAATTTAAAATTACGCTAAACCGGAAGTAACTCAGGCATCATGTCCAGCTTATTCTTTCCTCCTAAATTAATTACATTTTTATTCGACTAATATACGCTACCGGGGGTGGGGGGATTATTGAAATTGCACTTGTGATCTTTCCGGCTTTGAAGAAAAAGTGAGGTGGTAACCCTAAAAAAATGTGTTTCATCTAACGAGACAGAACAAGACCAAAATATAGAGACAGGAAAAAAAGATTAAGAAGGTGGCTGTTGAATTAACCTGCATGTGATTGCTCTCTGTCAGAGTGGCAGCAGGGCCAGCAGCAAGAGGCAAATCATCTGTGATAGCCCTTCCTGCTTTTTCCCCTTTGAAAGACACAGATCAAACACACCCTACTCACAGGCCCTTTCAGCCTTATCGCATCGGATTGATTGGCACACAAATGTCTTGGCTGATGCTCCGTCTTCCCATATAACGCTTTCTTCCACCACGTCTCGCTCCATCTTCCTTTCTTTATTCAGTCGCAACTTGAATTAAAGCCCTTCTCAGGGATAAAAGCAAAGGTCTTTTCCAAACCTAAAGAAAGGAGGGAATTAGAATTGCAGAAAAACAGCCCCAAAGCATGATGTCTCCACCCGCATGCTTCACAGTAGGTATGGTGTTCTTTGGATGCAACTCAGCATTCTTTCTCCTCCAAACACAGTTTTTACCAAAAAGTTCTATTTTGGTTTCATCTGACCATATGACATTCTCCCAATCCTCTTCTGGATCATCCAAATGCTCTCTAGCAAACTTCAGACGGGCCTGGACATGTACTGGCTTAAGCAGGGGCACACGTCTGGGACTGCAGAATTTGAGTCCCTGGCGGCGTAGTGTGTTACTAATGGTAGCCTTTGTTATTTTGGTCCCAGCTCTCTGCAGGTCATTCACTAGGTCCCCCGTGTGGTTCTGGGATTTTTGCTCACCATTCTTGTGATCATTTTGACCCCACAGGGTGAGATCTTGCGTGGAACCCCAGATCGAGGGCGATTATCAGTGGTCTTTTATCTCTTCCATTTTCTAATATTTACTCCCACACTTGAGTTCTTCACACTAAGATGCTTACTTATTGCAGATTCAGTCTTCCCAGCCTGGTGCAGGTCTAAAAATTTGTTTCTGGTGTCCTTTGACAGCTCTTTGGTCTTGGCCATAGTGGAGTTTGGAGTGTGACTGTTTTAAGTTGTGAACAAATACTTATCTTCCACTATAATTTGCAAATAAATTCTTTAAAAATCAGACAATGTGATTTTCTGGATTTTTGTATCTCATAGATGTGGTATACCTATGATGAAAATTACAGGATGCTCTCATCTTTTTAAGTGGGAGAACTTGCACAATTGGTGACTGACTAAATACCTTTTTTGCCCCACTGTATGTATGTAGGCCTTTAAGAGGGCATCTGGGGGTGAGTAGTGTAACGTAAGCATAAGGAAAGGTCACTCTAAGACGCTGTTGGCATGCGTTGTAGCCGACAGCAGCTCGTATGTTTGTGATGTTCTTGTGTTGCTGCGAGTTCAATGAAGCAACATGACATGAAAGTGCATTGGCGAGTCCCTTCTTTCTTGACCTCTTCTGAGGGCATCACAGTGCTATTAAAAGTGTTGTACCTGACCGAGTTCAATGAATAAAAGTTCATGAACTTGTTCATATTTTGTGCGAATGTGAACTGAACTTACTTAATTTCTGCCTAATGAGTTTAATTGAGAATGTGCTCATTATAGTGGCAGAGATAGTGTCAAAGGCTTTCAAATAAAAGTTCATTTTCATTCAAGAGTGACAGGTTTTGTTAGGGACTTCCAGGAAGGTTTTGTTAGGGACTTCCAGGAAAACCCCGTCTGAACACAAGGTACAGGGTACTTTTATTGTCAATTCTGACATTGAGGACTGAAATTACAGTACACAAGGGCCGCGGTGCTACAAAAGACAGTACAAATAATTACAATATAAAAGCTAAATCAACTATTGTATATACAGAATAAAAAGCATTAATTGAATGTGTGTGAAATATCCAAGGTCAAGTGACGTGTGCAACATAGTCGAGGTCAGAGAACCAAGGAAAAAAGCCCAATGCCGCTAAAGCGACTGATGCGACCTTGAGTCTAGTGTGAGTGTCTGCGTGTGTGTGTTTGTGTGCATGTATTGTGTGTATTGTTTGCGTGAGTGTGTGTGCATCTACATATTTGTGGGGTGTCAAGAGTTCAGAGTTCAGGTAGGCAGAGGACAGAAGAGGTAGAGGGGCAGAGAGTTCAGATTCCTGACAGCCTGATGAATAAAACTGTCTTTGAGTCGGCTAGTCCTGGCCCGCAGACTCCGCAGTCTCCTGCCTGATGTCAGCAGACTGAAGAGGCTGTGTGACGGATGGGTGACATCCCCTGCTATGCGGTGGCCTTTGTGGGTGAAGCGGGTGCTGTAAATGTCCTGCAGGGAGGGAAGAGAGGTTCCGATGTTCTTCTCAGCTGCCCTCACTATGCGATGGAGAGTCTTGCGGCAGGATGCGATGTAGGCTCCGTACCACACAGTGATGGAGTTGGTCAAGATGCCCTCTATGGTAAAACAGTCTTTAAGTGCCTCAAGACAAACTCTTCTGGCCACACTCGTACCTGTTTCCTAACTGGTTAGGAGACTTTAACCAGTGGTCTGTAAACTGGCATATTCGCACATAACATGAACTAGTTCATATTTTGTGCGACTAAAAAATAATACAATAGAGCTTATGTCAAACATGTGATTCATGACCATGTGATTCATGACCCTGACGTCATATGATTTATGGCCTTGTTTGACAGGTTTATGGCTTTGACCTTTAAGAGGTTTTTTGGTTTATTATGGCTCCCTCTAGTGGTCATAAAACTGGTAAAACCAGTACCTAAAAGGGTCATGCACGGTCACCCGGCACTTCAGAGGGTTATAAAACAATAAAAGTGGTACTTCAAAGAGTTATAAAAATAAAAGTAACACACGCTATAAAATTGGTACTTCAAAACAAAGGGCGGTGGGATATGCCTCTATATCAACGAAAAATGGTGTACGGACGTCACGGTGCTCAGCACACACTGCAGCCCGCATTTGGAGTCGCTATTCTTAAACTGTAAACCATTCTACTCCCCACGTGAGTTCGCATCATTCATTCTCGCTGGCGTCTATATTCCGCCTCAAGCTAACACGAACGCCGCATTGCTAACGCTCGCCGATCAAGTCAACGAAATTGAAAAAAAACACCCCGACTCACCCCTCATTATTCTCGGGGACTTTAAACTCAACCACGAACTCCCTAAATACAAGCAGCACATCGACTGTCCTACCAGGGAAAATAATACTTTAGACCACTGCTACACCACGGTAAAAAACGCATACCGTGCTACACCTCGTGCAGCCTTGGGCTCGTCTGATCACTGCTTAATTCACTTAATACCGACGTACAGGCAAGAACTTAAATGTGCGAAGCCTACAGTGAAAACAGTCAAAAAGTGGACAAATGAAGCCAAGCTGGAACTTCAAAGCTGCTTAGACTGCACAGACTGGAGTGTCTTTGAAAATTCAGCTGGCAGCCTGGATGAATATACGGACACTGTCACATCCTATATCAGTTTCTGTGAAGAGGTCTGTGTTCCAACAAAATCATTTCGCACATTCAACAACAATAAGCCGTGGTTCACTGCTAAACTTAAGCAGCTTCGCCAAGCTAAGGAGGACGCATATCAGAGCGGGGACAGGGCCCTGTATAATCGAGCTAGAAACCAGCTGACCAAAGAAATTAACATTGCAAAGAGGATCTATACAGCAAAGTTGGAAAAACAGTTTAGCGCAAACGACTCTAAATCAGTCTGGCATGCATTCCAGTCGCTGACTAATTACAAGCGACGATCCCCCCAAGCTGAGAACAATAGCACACTAGCCAACGACTTGAATACCTTCTACTGCAGATTTGAAAAGGACAGTTTCACACCACACACCAACCCGGCCGCACCCGCGACCACAATCACACCTCTGACCTCTGCGTTAACCATCCATGAACAGGATGTGAGACGCATCTTCAAACAACAAAAGATTAACAAAGCGGCAGGCCCGGACCACGTGTCTCCATCCTGCCTCAAAGTCTGCGCGGACCAGCTCGCGCCAGTCTTCACTCAGATCTTCAACAGATCACTGGAAATGTGCGAAGTTCCATCCTGCTTCAAACGCTCCACCATCATCCCAGTCCCCAAGAAACCTGCAATCTCGGGTCTGAATGACTACAGGCCTGTCGCTTTGACATCTGTGGTCATGAAGTCCTTTGAACGTCTTGTGCTGGACCACCTCAAGAGTGTCACAGGTCCCCTGCTGGACCCCCTGCAGTTTGCCTACCAAGCGAACAGATCTGCGGATGATGCAGTCAACATGGGACTGCACTTCATCCTAGAACACCTCGCCAGTGCAGGGACCTACGCGAGGATCCTGTTCGTGGACTTCAGCTCAGCGTTCAACACCATCATCCCTGAACTCCTTTCATCCAAGCTTCTCCAGCTCAGCGTCTCACCTGCCATCTGCCAGTGGATTTACAGCTTTCTGACGGGCAGGACACAGCAGGTCAGGCTGGGGGAGGCCACATCATCCACACGCAGCATCAGCACTGGGGCGCCCCAAGGTTGTGTCCTCTCTCCGCTGCTCTTTCTCTCTACACGAACGACTGCACCTCAGCGAACCCGACTGTCAAACTCCTGAAGTTTGCAGATGACACCACTGTCATCGGCCTCATCAAGGACGGTGACGAGTCTGCATATCGACAGGAAGCGGAGCGGCTGGAGCTGTGGTGCGGCCGACACAACCTGGAGCTGAACACGCTCAAGACTGTAGAGATGATCGTGGACTTCAGGAGGCATCCTTCGCCACAGCTGCCCCTCACGCTGTCCAGCTGCCTTGTGTCAACCGTCGAGACCTTCAAGTTCCTGGGAATTACAATCTCCCAGGACCTGAAGTGGGCGACCAACATCAACTCCGTCCTCAAAAAGGCCCAGCAGAGGATGTACTTCCTGTGGCTTCTGAGAAAGCATGGCCTGCCACCGGAGCTGCTGAGACAGTTCTACACAGCGGTCATCGAATCAGTCCTGTGTTCTTCCATCACAGTCTGGTTTGGTGCTGCCACAAAAAAGGACAAACTCCGACTGCAACGGACAATCAAAACTGCTGAAAGGATTGTCGGTACCCCCCTACCCACCCTTGAGGACTTGCACGCTGCCAGAACTAAGACAAGGGCGTGCAAAATCCTCTCGGACCCTCCCCACCCTGGTCACCAGCTCTTCCAGCTCCTTCCCTCAGGTAGGCGCTACCGATCAATGCAAACTAGAACTAGTAGACATTCCAACAGCTTCTTCCCTCTTGCAATCAACTTCTTGAACAGCTAACTTACAATTCCATTACAACAAGCTGGCAATTTTTTGACTTGAGTTCGTTGTCACATTTCTGTATTATGTATTACTCGTGCACTCACTGTAGTTGTCTCGCCGTGCTGCACTATTTGCATATAGTGGCCACTCATGCCAGAGTAGCATCTGCTCCATTTGCACACTGATTGAGGAGTATCTGTAACATTTGCACAACCATTGTCCCAGATTATCGCAGTACTCGTCACTTTAAACCGCATACACTCCTTGAAGTCTCAGTGCCCTTTGCACAATGGTCATTGCACCGGACTATTGCGATATTAGCCATTCGAACTGAGGACTCTGCATCTTTTTGCACAATTGTTGTTTGTTGTTGTTTTTTGTCAATGTCTTTATGTCTCCAAAGTGTTCTGTAAATTGACTGTCTGTTGTACTAGAGCGGCTCCAACTACCGGAGACAAATTCCTTGTGTGTTTTGGACATACTTGGCAAATAAAGATGATTCTGATTCTGAAGGGTTATAAAAGTGTCACGCGGTATTAAGTCTGGTGCTTCAAAGTTTCATGCGAGGTCAGACAGGTTGACATGAGGTCACGTGGTATAATTAGGGCAAGGGTCATGCGAGATCACCCCTAGAACATGCCCGGGCAGATGTTTGGGAGAGGTATTGGTGGGAGGAGGGGTTGGGGGTCATGCAAGTCAATAGTGTGCATTATACATAGGTATAGGGGAAAATTAGAAACTTTCACATTTTATAAATGTATGCCGCCATCGAGAGGATATGAAAAAGCTCTGCACTTTCATTCCAATTTGCCACCGCCACCGAGAGGTTATGAGAAAGGTGTACACTTTCATTCTAACATCCCACCGCCACCCAGAGGTTATGAAAAAGGTGTATAGTTGTGCTCATAAGTTTACATACCCTGGCAGAATTTGTGAAATATTGTTTTTTGAATACGACTGATGTAGGCTCCAGCACGCCCGCCACCCGAGTGAGGATGAGCGGTAAAGAAAATAGATGCATGGATGGAAATACTGAACAACAGCCATCATTAATTTCTTTATGTTTATGTTTTGTTTAATGATAATGCTTTTAAGGAACAGTCCTGAAATGATTCAGGTCCTACTTGGAGAAAAGGAGTTATTTTGTAACCATTGGAGGTGCTCAATCTCAACGAATGGCAATGACCTATGAGGTCCCTTAAGGGTCAGTTCTTGGACCCCTCCTGTTCAGCCTGTATATGCTACCCTTGGGTCAAATTCTTCAGAACTTTAATCTTGACTTTCCTAGCTATGCAGATGACACACAGTTATATCTAGCAGTGTCTCCTCTCCAGATGACTACAGTCCAATTGAGGTGTTGTGTCACTGTCTAAAACAGATAAATATCTGGATGAGCCAAAATTGTCTTCAATCAAACCACAACAAAACTGAGATAATTGTTTTTGGCAATAAAGCAAAGAGAATTTCTGTTAGTAAATACTTGGAGTGACTCTCTTTAAAAAACAAAGACCAAGTCCAAAACCTTCATGTTCTGATAGATTCCGACCTGATTTTCAACAGTCATATCAAATCAATTACTAAAACTGCCTTCTACCATCTGAAGAACATATCCAGAGTGACGGCTTCCATGTGTCAAGCAGACCAGGAGAAGCTCATCCATGCTTTTATCTGAAGTAGACTTGACTATTGTAATGGTCTTCTGACTGGACAACCTAAAAAGAGCAATAAACAGCTACAGCTCATTCAGAATGCTGCGGCTCGGGTTCTGACCAGAACAAAGAGGTCAGAGCATATTACTCCAATTCTAAAGTCTTTACACTGGCTTCCAGTCAGCTTTATAACAGATTTTAAAGTTCTGCTACTGGTCTATAAATCACTAAACGGGTTAAGTGCTAATTGAATATAAACCCAGTAGGGCTCTGAGATCGACAGACTCAGGTCAAATAGTCCAAAGCAAACATGGTGAAGCAGCATTTAGCTATTATGCTGCACACAAATGGAATAAGTTGCCAACAGAAGTGACATCAGCCCCAAGTGTGCATGTTTTTAAGCCCAGGTTAAAAACTCTTCTTTTTCCCATGCTTTTTAGAGCATTTCCACTTTTAAATTATATTTCCTACACTGTATGCTGTTTTAATTGTATTTTTATTTATTTTATTTTTTTTTCTCTTTGTTTTAAATGTTTACAAGCTGTTTTTTTCTTTGTTTTTAAATGCTTTTAATCATGGAAAGCACATTGAGTTACCTTGTGTATGAAATGCGCTATATAAATACATTAGCTTTGCTTTGCTTTTCTGAAACGTTTGACAGTTTAATTTGAATCCCATTAAAATAAAATTAAATGTGTTTCGCCTGGCCCTTAATTTTTTCTTTCAAAAAAATGTACCCATCTTACAAATTCTGCCTCAAATCAAACATATGAGCACAACTGTGTGTTTTCTCATTTACTAAATAAAATAGGGCTGTGAATTTCAAAATAAGAACAAGTAAATAAAAAGAAAGTGCTTAACTTCAGAATAATTATTTGAAAAAACTAATAAAATACAGATAATACTTGTTTTGATCATATGGGTGGAAGCAAAATTATGCATTGTAAAAATGCATTATACATAGGTAGAAGGGTTTTCCAGAATTTTGAGGTCAACTTTGGGGGTGCGTATTAAACATGGGTGCGCATTATACCCGAGAAATTACAATAATAAAGCCGAAACTAAAATCAACTTATGTGTAATATACAGTGCAACATTCTCATGAAATAAATATTACAATATGAACACACACAGTGTACTCTTATTAAAATGACTGCACTTCTGTCCACAACATTTTGTATTGCTTTAGCAAAAATTATATTAATGGAGGAATATTTAAAATTTTCACATTACCACGATATGCCTTTATGTATTTGACGTTCACGCAGTAATTAAGATACTGTATAATGAAATGAAGTGACACAGCAGTGACTCAGTACTCGAGTAGTACATAGTAGTATATACTAATCATTGGTAGTAATAAGTTAAAAACAAAAATAATATCCAAGGAAGGCATAGCCGCTGCAAAAACCCATCCTATTCCATCTTCCCCCAATTTGCTAATCCAACAATATAATTTTGAAATTATATGGTCTACTTTATCGAAGAATATCAAGTCCACCTGGGTTTGAGTTGAGTTAGTAATTATTGTTGGTTATTTATCATTGATGTTGATTTGAATGTTAGAGCAAATATGAGTCATTATCCCACCAGTATTGTCAAACCAGTTTAGATTAAAATTCCTCGTTTACTGTTATTTAATGACCCATAACTAAAATCAATTTATGCGTAATATTCAGTGCAACCTTCTCATTGAATAAATATTATAACAATACGCAGAGAATATGTACTCATATTAAATTGAATACACCTCTGACCACAACATTTATTATTTATTGTATTAGTTAAAGTAATGTTGTTGACACTCCAGTTTCAAAGCAGCAGAATTATTTTTTTTAAGCAAAAAAATTTATAAAAAATGCAATTCTGCTGGTTAATAAACAATTTTCTCGGTATGTTTTTCACGTTTGAGGAGTTACAAACCGTAAAGTGTTTATCACCATAATGACCAAAGAAGCTTCCAGAAAGCCAGATACCACAAATCCCCAAAAAGTTATGCAGGTTAAATTAGAAGCTTCTATTTGCCTATTGAGGACCTCTGACCACTGACCATATTTTTAACCCTTAAGTAATATTCAAATTTGCATGTTCATGCACTGATTAAGATATAATGAAATAGAAGTTACAGTGCAGTTACTCGGTACTCAAGTAGTTTTTAAAGTATTTATTAGGAAGACTACTTTTTACTTCTATTTAAAGTTCACGCACTGATTAAGAAATAATGGAATAAAAGTAATAGTGCAGTTACTCATACTCGAGTAGTTTTTTTTTTAGGTATTTATTTGGAGGTCTACTTTGTACTTTTACTAGGGTCATATTATTCTAAAGTAATAGTACATACTCCTCTCGTCATGCCTCCTCTCCCCATGGTATGCTATTGGGCCATAAAATCACAAACATTGTACATACTGTAGTTGAACTTTACGCTGAATGTCTATGTGTTGTAATTGTAATCAAGCAACTTATTCAAAGTGGTCTTTTATTGTAAAAAAAAAAAAAAAGTTAAAAAAAAAATCAAAACTGAGCTTTTAGTCTTTGATTATACATGCCGCCAATGACTTCAATCAATGGACACGGTGAAACACTACACCACAGGGGAAAACCGCCCTTTTATTAGGTCACCTGTTGATTTCAGTAGCCCCCAACATGTCTCATGACACAAGCTTTGTCGAGTCCATTGCTTCAGTGTTCCAGATTAAACATTGTTTTTTGCTTTGATTAAGTGTTTTTTTTTCATTGTTCTTATTGACCAAAATGTTAATGTTTTGTATATTACAGACCCCCTTAGACAGATACGGGTAGAATACAGAACTAATCGTTGATTAAGATCATCCATCCATCCATTTTCTGAGCCGCTTCTCCTCACTAGGGTCGCGGGCGTGCGGGAGCCTATCCCAGCTGTCATCGGGCAGGAGGCGGGGTACACCCTGAAATGGTTGCCAGCCAATCGCAGGGCACATAGGAACAAACAACCATTCGCACTCACAGTCATGCCTACGGGCAATTTAGAGTCTCCAATTCATGCATGTTTTTGGGATGTGGGAGGAAACCGGAGTTCCCGGAGAAAACCCACACAGGCACGGGGAGAACATGCAAACTCCACACAGGCGGGGCCGGGGATTGAACCCGGGTCCTCAGAACTGTGAGGCTGACGCTCTAACCAATCGGCCACCGTGTGATTAAGATCATCTGATCACAAAAACAAAAAGAGTGGATTCCTCTACAAGGCAGGAAACAATTGGAACCATAGCACATATTTGAAAAAGTGAACAGATAGAATATCATGTATTATGTTTCCCCCGCACTCATAAAAACAATGAAACGAACATACAAAAACATACAAGCGAAGGGATGTAATTACTAACGAATTCCAAAAGTCATTTATTCATGTGTCAATTAAGATGGTAAACAAGGTCACATAATACCATAGTCTTGTAGGGTCGTGTTTTAATTACAGTATACTCAAAAGTCTGATGATTTTGCTTCGACAAACTGCTAACATGTTCTACCGCTTTTTCATTGAGTCTGTTTCATCTTACAGCCTGATTACTGGGTTGAGCAACCTAATGCTTGAAAACAAGAACTCCCTCAACCAAATCTATCATGAGGCACAAGTAAAGTTACTTAATCTAACCTAACCTATTATAAAGACTAGCATTCTGTGCAGCCAAAAGAGGTAGTGGAAGGAGGTTCATAGGGAAATATATTTTTGTAATTGTCACAGCATCAGTATTCACACATATACACACGTGGAATGATAATAAAGATAATGTATGCACTTAGGAAGGATTAAAAGAAGATTTCTATCTTAACACAGTAAAATATATTTAAGATGTTGGTAAATAATAAATAGACACCAGCAATATTTGTACAATTAGTATTAAAGTATGAAAGTATTAACACTCGTATATACTGATGAAACATAAGTACATCTGCTGCCACTGCTTCCAGACGGGAAATAGAAGTATGTGACTTAAGTGTGGCGCCGTTTAATATGTTTTCCTAACTCTCCCTAATCCCAACCTTAACCCTTCCTAAACTGCCTTAAACCCCAACCGTAGCCCTAAACCTAGCCACAACAAACTTATTTGTTTTTATTTCATACAAATGTGATACGTTTGGGATGGTCATCTCGTTACATCTGCGTAGCCTGCCCTAATCGCCAGTAGCCAGTCATGGCACAGCGGGGCGTGTCCTGCCTGGAAACTATGTGGAAATACTAATAACACGTCACAGCTGTGTGTGAATGCGAGGTGCGTTCAGGGACACTGTGTAAATGGGAGTGAATATGTGCTTTGGTGGTCATAATTGTAAAAATAGTTTGGCCTACTAAGAAAATTATTATTTATTATCGGAATGCTTTGGTTAAAAGTGTGTACACACTGTCAGGATATTGAATTTATTTTGTTTTGTAATATAAGAATAGATAAAATATTTTGTCAATATAGTCAGCCACAGCTGCAAGGATTGCAAAGGTATCAATGTCCTTTCACCATCGTTCCTGTCATACTGTGTTTCATGTTTTAAATTTTTGCACATTAAGGACAAAAGTCCTGTTTTTGTTGTAATTCCTCCTATTAAAAAAGACCATTCAACCAACACGCTTATGCGCATGTGTTTGAGATTGTAGGATGAAAGCTGCAACTGGCTACTAGTGTACACTGAATGGGTGCCAACGAGAAAAGGAAATGCCAGTATTTTAAGGGGAATAGCCTGTCAGCAACATCCATGATCCATTTTCTGAACCACTTTTCCTCAAATGCTGGAGCCTATCCCAGCTAACTTCAGGCAGGAGGCAGGGTACACCCTGAACTGGTTGCCAGTCACTCGCAGGGCACATAGAAACAAACAACAATTCGCACTCACATTCACACCTACGGGCAATTTAGAGTCAACCTACCATGCATGTTTTTGGGATGTGGAAGGAAACCAGAGTGCCCGGAGAAAACCCACGCAGGCACGGGGAGAACATGCATATGAGAACATATTGAGGGGAAAAAAAGAAAAAAAAAGAATTATGAACTAGTTCATTTTTGGAGTAGTGAATTTAGTTAAAATTTTTGAAGTATGGACTAAAGTAGTTCATTTCTGGAACGGTGAATTGAACTTTGAACTAGGGCGTGTAGGTCATGTTATAGTCGTGGACACTAGTTGTATATTATGGCCAGTGTACTTACACCATATCTGCAAGTGGCTACATTATGAGTCAAATAATGTAGGTGAAAAAAGTGGTATGTTTGTGAAAAAATTTATTAAGGTAATATTTGTGTTTGCTATCGTGGCGTCTTCATTTCATCTTCATTTTTGTTTAGTTCGTCTGATCTGAGCTAATGAACACACAATCACGAATCTATTGCATTATGATGTCACATCCTAAAATGTGCTAGCTGCTCAAGTGAAGTTGCACAACAGGCTCCTTATGCCTTTTTTAATGAATGCCATATGTTTTTTTTATACTTACAAGAAATGCTAAGAAGAAAAAATATCGTTTAAACTGAAATTTATTTGTTTTCTTGCTTCACTGAAAATATTTCTAGACATGAAAATACAGTTTGTTGCTCAATCTGAATTTAAGAAATAAAAGAGTCGATAATCGAAAAAAGAAAAACAATTAGTCGTTCATTTTTATGTGAAATGGCTTATTTTTTCTTGTGTATTCTTAATTGGCCTTTAACCAAGCAAAAATCTAATTTATCCGAATACTCGATTATTCGATAAGTTTGATTAGGATACTCGTACACTAGAATATTCGATAGCTGCAGCACGAATCTAAATCACAAAAATAAACAGATTCTGCTTAAACTAATACTACACAAACAATTATATGTTTTCATACTTCTATAGAACATAACATGCAAACATTAACGTGACAGGGAGGAAAAAGTAAGTGAACCCTTGGATTTAATAACTGGTTGACCCTCCTTCTGCTGCAATAACCTCAACCACACGTTTCCTGTAGTTTCAGATAAGATGTGCACAACGATCAGGAAGAATTTGGGACCATTCCTCTTCACAAAACTGTTGTAGTTGAGCAAGATTCCTTGGCTATCTGATGTGAATAGCTCTCTTCAGGTCATGCTACAGCATCTCAATTGGGTTGAGGTCAGGACTTGACCTGGGCCACTCCAGAAAACCTATTTTCTTCTTATGAAGCCATTCTGTTTGTTGATTTGCTTCTGTGATTTGGATCATTGTCCAGTCGGAACACCCATCCTCTTTTGAGCTTCAACTGTTGGACAGATGTCATCAAGTTCTTCTGCAAAATATCTTTATAAACTTGTGTATTAATTTTTCCATTGATGACAGCAAACTGTCCAGGCTCTGAGGAAGCAAAGCATGCTCATACCGTAATGTTCATGCTCTTCATGCTTCACAGTTGGAATAAGGTTTTGATATTGGTGTGCTCTGCCATTTTTCCTCTACACATGGCGTTATGTCTTCCTCCTAAACAATTCAACGTTGTTTTCATCTGTCCAACGAATATTTTTATATATATATATATTAGCAAACTTCTAACGTGCAGCAAAGCTTCCTCCTTGGTGTTCTCCCATGAACCCCATATTTATCCATCCATCCATTTTCTGAACTCCTTATCCTCACAAGGGTCGCGGAAGTGCTGGACCCTATCCCAGCTATCAACAGGCAGGAGGCGGGGTACACCCTGAGCTGGTTGCCAGCCAATCGCAGGGCACATATAAACAAACAACCATTTGCACTCACATTCACACCTATGGGCAATTTAGAGTCTTCAATTAACCTACCATGCATGTTTTTGGGATGTGGGAGGAAACTGGAGTACCCGGAGAAAACCCACGCAGGCACGGGGAGAATATGCAAACTCCACACAGGCGGGGCCGGGGGATTGAACCCCGGTCCTCAGAACTGTGAGGCAGAGGCGCTAACCAGTCGTCCACCGTGCCTACCCCATATTTTATGTTTTACAAATGTTAGATTTGTCAACAGAGATGTTGACGTGACAGTGATTTCTGTTAGTCTTCAGATGACACTCTTGGGTTCTTTTTTTTTACCTTTTTGAGCATTTTGCAGTGTTCTTGCAGTCATCTTTACAGGACGGCCACTCCTATGGAAAAGAAGCAACAGTGCTAAACTTTCTAGATATTTTTTAGAATTTGTCTAACCGTGCACTGATGAACATCAAGACAAAGGGTTCACATACTTTTTCAGACCGCTCTAGAGAGTCCTCATGCTTAAATCATTCATGTGCATGTAATACCCACATCTATCTAATGAACGAAACCAAACTTAATATTATCTGGCCTCCATACTTGGATTTGGCAACATACAGCATCACAGCTTTTTCAGCCCACTGACTGTGTCACTTTTTTGCCTGAAGGAATACTATAAGGACCAGTGTGTGCGATTTAATATTTGTCTATTGTACATAAGCTGAAACAGTCAAACACATACAGCGGGTCCTCTCCTGTGAGTGATGTATGGAGGGAATACTTGAAGGCAGCACTGTTCCTCCGGTATGGGATCGTGAATAGGACCAGACAGACAGGCCGCCTTCTCCTGTGACTCCTAATCCATTATTCAACCCACCTTCTCCCTCAATTCAGACACACACTACTTACACAGGTACAGCTAAGTTTTCTAAGACAAGAGGGATGTGCAGACGGGTTGGCGGGGGGATATTGAGCAAATAAGAAAAAAATTGACTTAAAACTATTGGGGAGCAGACGATTGAAACAAGTCAAGACTGCTGCTATTCAGTTTCAGCCTCCTTTGCCAAATCTTGATCAATACTGAGCCAACACAACCCCTTATATCAATGTCTTCCCTTATCTACAGCGTCTTTGGCTCGAGTGCTCTTTTTGTGAACTCTGATTTGACCTTTGCCCCCTTTTACTGTACCAAGCACCCTTGTCTTCTTCATTTGCCTTTCGTTGTTTGTTTGGTGACTCTCCAGACACAGCGGAAGCCTCACTAATTACCAAAAGGCTCTACTTTCCCAACTAAACAACCAATTATCAGCGTTTTTGCTAAAGCCGAGTCCCATGTTTTCTGATACAGTGGGCTATTAAGGACCCTTTTTTCTCCCCCACCATAATTGAATCCCCTGGCTGCTCATCAGTGGGCTATTTTAAGGCAATGTGCAGTTTGTAATCAGAGGTCCTGCCTATTAGACTATCAGATCCCAATTAAGTGCCCTCTTATTTCCAACATAACAAGTCGCTACTGCCACTGCTGTTATTGTAGTTCCCTTTTTAGTGGCCAGTTTCTGTTTGGAGTGAAAAATAAAAGGGCAAAGGTTAATTTCAGTGTTAACAGTGTTGCGTGTTTTCTTTAACATATATACATATATGTGATGAGGAATTACTGAAATGAGCGGTGATCTAGATATAAAATTCAATTGTCTAATTGATGTGGCTCTCTGGTTTGTTTATTCCTGTTTTATACAGAAAATAGTCTTTTACAGTATAAGCGGTATCAAAAGAGTTTAGTCAATTTCTTTAGAGATTAGATTTTATGGTCTGCTTCCATCTGTAGAGTAAGTTTAATGTCAACATAAATCTGTGCTGTGCCTGAAACATTGATTTCATGATGAAACTGATGGATGTAATTCAAGTGCCTCTGTAACATCAGGGAGCGCTCAACCTAATCTATTGCAAATGTTTTTTCAACCACTTTTATTTAGGTTTTATGAGGGCACATATCGCAAACCTCTCATTAGCAAATAGATAGGCACCGAAGTTCCTAAACTACAAATGCAAACATCTATCTCCTGCTGCCTCTTGGGCCTCTCTGGCAAAATTGGATGCGTCTTATTGCAGATTTTAAATTTGAGAAGAAAAAAAGTTCAGAACTGAATGCCTTGACCAACAGGACCTGTTTCTGTCCTCTCTGGGTTATATAATTTTTTGCTACAGTTCTCTTGGTCGTGTCATGATGACAGCTGAAGTTGAGGGGAGCCAGAGTGTGAAAGAGGCCCGCAGAGATCAGCTTTTGAATTTGTATGTGAATTAATACTGTACAAAGTGTTTGTATGTATGTGTGTGTGTGTGTGTGAGAGAGAGAGAGCGAGCATCCGCATGTATTAGTGTGTCCATGTGTTACAAAGAGAAAGTGTGCACATCTCCAAGTCTGTGTGTTTAGTGTTCGTGTCGACTCCCCACAGCCTAATTAAAGGGCAAGGGAAGCCACTCACAGAGTTTAAATCTAAAAGGGTAAATTAGCACTCAAAAGGGGTGTGGCAAATTCACATTTTCACACAGGCCATGAAATCTCTTTTGACACCTTTGGGAAAAAAAAATAAAAAAGGGCGGGGGGGGATGAACAAGGAGGATGAAGAAACGGGTAACATCTTAATGAGACCTCAGTGCGTATTTTTTATTTATTTTTTCTGTGATATGGGATGAATAGGCTCGTATAAAATGACACCCCACAGTTTGCTAGGTCTACATAGTGAGCCCATGTGGATGTGTGACGAGGAATCTATCCTGGGTGTAGCCCAGAAGTGAACTAACCCCGCACAATGCCCATGATAGTCGGAAATCACTATCTATATTCATCATCACATCAAGAGAAAAAAAAATGACAAAAAATTTAGCTAAAGTGCGAACGTAGGCTTTGTTGTTGTTGTTGGGTTTTTTGCTCTTTATTAGACTAACCAAAAAAATAAGAAAGTGCTCTCTGGTGATAGCTTGAGCGAGGCAATCATCCATCCATCCATCCATCCATTTTCAACACCGCTTATCCTAGTTAGGGTCGCGGGACGCTGGAGCCTATCCCAGCTGACTTCGGGCGAAAGGCGGACTACACCCTGAACTGGTCGCCAGTCAGTTGCAGGGCACATATAGACACGGACAACCATTTGCACTCACATTCACAACGTCAATGACTGGGAACTGAACCCACGCTGCCTGCACCAAAGTCAGGCGAGTGTACCACTACACCATCAGTGACTCCGAGGCAATCAAAAAATGATAAAAATGATCAGAAGAAATGTGCAGCGAATTGGCCAACAGAGCAATTAATATAATAATAAAATTGAAGACTCTAAATTGCCTGTAGGTGTGAATGTGAGTGTGAATGTTTGTTTATAATTGCCCTGCGATTGGCTGGAGACCAGTTCAGGGTGTACGCCGCCTCTCGCCCAGAGATAGCTGGGATAGGCACGCCCGCGACCTAGGATAAGCGGTACAGAAAATGGATGGATGGATAAAAATATTAGAACATTTAATTTAGTGATTCTTTCACATACCCCTAGAGGGAGCCTGAATACCGCACTTTGAGAAATACTGTACATGTTACAGTGGCTAACTTTTTTTTCCAGATGTATGGCCCACTGAGAATATTTCAAAAGTTTACTTAAACATATACTTAAAGGTGTTTTGATGATTATATCTGATATTCCTTGTTATTTCATGGTTTGAAATACAAAAAAATATCTGTGGTACAATGGCGTCCTAAAAGACCTTAAAGGTTTCATGGTATATACTACAGCTTCATAATTTCCTGTTTATCTATTGGGCAGTGGCAGCTAACTTGCCGGTACATCCTTATGTCTGTCTTATGTCCTCCAATGTCTCTGTTGCCTCTGTGTTTTATCTGCTCTGTTTGACTGCTATGAAGTGTGATGTTGGAATGTGCGAAGATGTCTGTGTGTTTCCCCAGAGTGAGACACCTAATAGAGATTCTTGGTCTGCAATACAAATATATTGTAGCGATACAAAAGCACGCACAGGATTTCATTTCCAATCTTACAGGATATTGCCCAAGGACTAAGTGTGTTTGTGCATATTGGAGATTTTATGTGCACATTGAGTCTCACATGTCACTCTATTGCATTGGTTCCTGGAAAATAGATCTTAGTTCTGCCAATCCTGGGCCTGCAGGCATAAGAGGCCTTAACGGATGTCTCTCTCAGTGAAACACACAAGCACACCCTTTCCCTTACCCACACACATACAAGCAAGTCTGAGACTCACCCTCCTGGACTCACAGTGAGGAATACAGATTCAGGTCCCTCTGTAGATAGTGATCAGCCTTTCTGTGGCTTCAGAAATGTAATCTTCACCAGGCTGCTGAATTGATAATACTCACCCGTATGCATTTTATTACAAAGGCCAAGTTTGTAAAAAGGTAATCATTTACTGTTGCTACTATCTACCCTAAGCCATACATCTTCTGTCGTCACAGGACAAAGTTCTCCCGCTTCTTCTCACTTTTCTTAAACTGTGTTTTACTTGGCAGTACATTTACAAAATAACACCTGTACTTTATGAGTTTTCACCTACTGCTTTATCCTCATAGCAAGCACCAATAACTGAAGCTTCTTAGTAGATTCATGTTTTTGTATCTATACATGATCACACTGTGTGTGTCCATGTGTGCGTGAGGGTGTATGCACTTGTTTGCGGGCGTGTACACGTGTGTGTGTGTGTGTGTGTAGACGTGTGTGTGTGTGTGCGGGTGTATGCACTTGTGTGCGGGTGTGTACACGTGTGTGCCTGTGTGTGTGTGTGTGTGTGTGTGTGTGTCTGTTGGACATAAGGGCTAAAAATGACAGTGAATGAAGGGCTAATCCCTTTGGGCGTATAGCAGAATTCAAAACCAGGCCCCAATTTCAATTATCATATTTATCATATTTATTCATTCTGTCCTACTTTATGGTGTCTCTCACATTTGCTCTCTCTCTCTCAGATCCTTCTTCTGTACATTTATCAATTTATTTCCCACCATTGCTCTCTCCACTGCCAGTCATGTTGATTGACAGCACTCAAGTGCCCCCCCCCCCCCCGCCCCCCAGTAACGTGTCTCATTTTTTCTTCATTTTGTCTTCTTGGGCAGACGCTGTACTGGAGTCTTATCAGGAAACCCAAATTATTATTACTATTTTTTTTTCTTCGAGAAAAAGCTGCCTGCCACTCAAAATGATTGACAGATCTCAGATTTGCAGCCTGTAGCGCTGGGATTTCCTTGAAGTTGCTTTGTTGATATTTTATTTTATTTAAGTTGCATGTGTGCTTTTATTATTAAGCATCCTATGTCACACACACAAACTGAAAATACACAGTGACCTTGGCGGTGATTTCAACTGACAGATGGCAATCTAGTCTTCTCAGCACGTACCAGGTTAAAATTAGCCTTGTAAAGATCTTTGTTTGGGCATGCATTTTTATCTTTAGAATCAGTGGTATAGGAATGTATTAAATTTGGTGTGGGCTCACAAGGATATTTAGCGGCTGAAATAAGTATTTAACATGTCACCATTTTTCTCACTGCATATATTTCCAAAGGTGCAATTGACCTGAAAATTTCACCAGATGTTTGGGACAACCCAAGTAATCCATACATACAAAGAAAGGAGAACAAATTAGCTCAGAAGTTAAGTAATAATGTGAAATGACACAGGGAAAAAGTATTGAACACGCCAAAAGTAATTTATTTATTACTTTGTACAAAAGCCTTTGTTTCAATGACAGTTTCAAGACGCTTCGTGTATGGAGAAACTAGTCACATGCATTGCTCTGGTGTGATTTTGGCCCATTCCTCCACACAAACAGTCTTTAAATCTTTTAAATCTCAGTCTTTAAAGGTTCCATGGGCTTCTTTTATGGACCTTGAGTTTCAGTTCTGTCCATAGATTTTCGATTGGATTCAAGTCAAGTGATTGGCTAGGCCATTTTAGCAGGTTATTTTTTTTCCCCTTTGAAACCAATTGAGAGTATCCTTGGCAGTATTTTTTGGATTATTATCTTGCTGAAATTTCCACCCGGCGGCACGGTGGCCGACTGGTTAGAGCATCAGCCTCACAGTTCTGAGGATCCAGGTTCAATCCCCGGCCCCGCCAGTGTGGAGTTTGCATGTTCTCCCCGTGCCTGTGTGGGTTTTCTCCCGGCACTCCGGTTTCCTCCCACATCCCAAAAACATGCATTAATTGGAGACTCTAAATTGCCCGTAGGTGTGACTGTGAGTGCGGATGGTTATTTGTTTGTATGTGCCCTGCGATTGGCTGGCAACCAGTTCAGGGTGTACCCTGCCTCATGCCCGATGACAGCTGGGATAGGCTCCAGCACGCCCGCGACCGTAGTTAGGAGAAGCGGCTCAGAAAATGGATGGATGGAAATTTCCACCCACATTTCATTTTTATCATCCTCGTAGATGGCAGCAGATTTTTGTCAAGAATGTCTCGGTACATTTGCCCATTCATCCTTCCTTCAATAATGTGAAGTTTACAAGTAGCATTTGCTGAAAAGCAGCCCCACACCATCATGTTCCCACCTCTGAACTTCACTGTTGGTATGGTGTTTTTAGGGTGATGTGCAGTGCCATTTCTCCTCCAAACATGGTGTGCATTATGGCCTACAAATAATTACATTTTGCTCTCATCAGACCAGATATCCCAGTATTTAACTGGCTTGTCCAAATGTTGTTCAGCAAACTTTAAACGAGCTTTGACATCCTTTTTTTTTTCCAGCAATTTCAGTTTTGTGTGGTGAGCGTGCATACAGACCATGGCGGCGGAGTACATTACTCTGTGTTTTCCTTGTGACAACAGTACCTGCTAATTCCAGGTCTTTTTGAAGCTTGGACAACTCTTCTGATTATTCTTTGCACTCCTCTGTCAGAAATCGTGCGAGGAGCACCTGATTGAGGCAAATTTATAGTGGTATGATTGGCTTTCCACATACAGTGGGTACTGAAAGTATACAGACCCCCTTAAATATTTCACTCTTTGTTATAGTGCAGCCATTTGCTAAAATCATTTAAGTTCATTTTTTTCTTCATTAATGTACACACAGCACCCCATATTGACAATTTTTTTTTATTGTTGACATTTTTGCAGATTTATTAAAAAAAGATAAAGATATATGAGGATATCACACAGCCATAAGTATTCAGACCCTTTGCTGTGACAATCATTTAACTCGGGTGCTGGCCATTCTATATAAGACCTTACACCTCACAGTGCATGTCAGAGCAAATGAGAATCATGAGCTCAAAGGAACTGCCTGAAGAAATCAGAGACAGAATTGTGGCAAGGCACAGATCTGGCCAAGGTTACAAAAAAATTCTGCTGCACTTAAGGTGCCTAAGTGCACAGTGGCCTCCATAATCCTTAATTGGAAGACGTTTGGGACAACCAGAACCCTTCCTAGAGCTGGCCGTCGGGCCAAACTGAGCAATTGGGGGAGAAGAGAAATGCTTCTTCCGAAGCCACTTCTTCGTTGCCCGGGCGGTGTGTTTGGGATCATTGTCATGCTGAAAGACCCAGCCACATTTTATTTTCAATGCCCTTGCTGATGGAAGGAGATTTTCACTCAAAATCTCACGATACATGGACCCATTCATTCTTTCCTTTACACGGATCAGTCGTCCTGGTCTCTTTGCAGAAAAACAGCCCCAAAGCATGTTTCCACCCCCACGCTTCACAGTAAGTATGGTGTTCTTTGGATGCAATTCAGCATTCTTTCTCCTCCAAACACAAGTTGAGTTTTTACCAAAAAGTTCTATTTTGGTTTCATTTGACCATATGAAATTCTCCCAATCCTCTTCTGGATCATCCACATGCTCTCTAGCAAACTTCAGACGGGCCTGGACATGTACTGGCTTAAGCAGGGGGACACGTCTGGCACTGCAGGATATGAGTCCCTGGCGGCGTAGTGTATTACTGATGTTAGCCTTTGTTTCTTTGGTCCCAGCTCTCTGCAGGTCATTCACTAGGTCCCCCCGTGTAGTTCTGGGATTTTTTTCTCACCGTTCTTGTGATCATTTTGACCCCACAGACTGAGATCTTGTGTGGAGCCCAAGATCGAGGGCGATTATCAGTGGTCTTGTATGTCTTCCATTTTCTAATAATTGCTCCCACAGTTGATTTCTTCACAGCAAGCTGCTTACCTATTGCAGATTCAGTCTTTCCAGCATGGTGCAGGTCTACAATTTTGTTTCTGTTGTCCTTTGGCAGCTCTTTGGTCTTGGTCATAGTGGAGTTTGGAGTGTGACTGTTTGAGGTTGTGGAAAGGTGTCTTTTATACTGATAACGACTTCAAACAGGTGCCATTAATACAGGTAACGAGTGGAGGACAGAGGAGCCTCTTAAAGAAGTTACAGGTCTGTGAGAGCCAGAAATCTTGCTTGTTTGTAGGTGACCAAATACTTATTTTCCACCATAATTTGCTAATAAATTCTTTAAAAATCAGACAATGTGATTTTCTGGATTTTTCTTTTCTCATTTTGTCTCTCATAAGTATACCTATGATAAAAATTACAGGCCTCTCTCATATTTTTATCCTGCACAATTGGTGGCTGACTGAATACATTTTAGCCCCACTGTATATTCTCATTTTATCTGTGTAGCTTTTTCCTTCCTAAGTGAGTCAAACGTCAATGTTTGCACCTTTATTTGATATGCATTTCAAAACAAATCTGTGTGTCATATTGTGTGTGGTTTTTGAAACGTCCTTTCCTGTGTATCCGTGTATTGCTTGTTTATGTCTATCAGCTCCCATGTCTAAGCGATTGTGTGTGTATGACCTCTGAATCCCGAGGCTTATCGTGGCAGTGTTCCACATTATTGATAGCGAGCAAAGATATCGACAGGCCATGCACCGGCAGCTTCTAGCAATGCCAGCAAGCGGGATGGGGCTTTGATATGACATATTGTGCGTCTCAGCACAAGCCATAAATAATTCTGACACGTTTTTGTATGCATGGGAAAGTCCTTGATTCAGCCTCCCATAAAAATAAACTTCTATTATGGAAGGTATTTGTCAAGTGTGTGCGTGATGGATGGCCCCGCGTTTACCCTGTGGCAGGACGATGGGTTATGGATGCCCGCCGCCCCTTACTGGGGGAGGAGTTGTACCTAGCAACACTGACACCAGAGTAATTACTTACCTCCTCACCACCGCAACACTAAGAGGAGGGAGTCGAAGAGGGCTGAGGGTATCGTGGTCTGTGTTTAGGTGCATTTATTGGGCGGGATAACAGTTTTATACAAACACCTCAAACACCTTCTCTAACTACGCACCCACCTCTACCACTCCTCAATTTCCTGCAACAGCCCATGCATGAAGCCAAGGCTACAAAGGCAGTTACACTATGTACCAATTGCAATGGGTGGCCATAAACAATATTTTGATTTTGCATCATTTAAAACATCAGACTTAACATAATTAATATCCCCATTTCTTAATCTGACTCTCCAGCCATGGTGCGGATCCAGTGAGTTGTCCTTGAGCAAGGCATTTAACCCCCAGACTTCGGGAGGGGGGTGGGGGGGGGATGTAAAATGTTCCACTCACTCCAATGATGAAAGAGAGAGATAGAAATAGAGAGAGAGAAATCGACAGAGAGAAAGACAGAGTCAAATTTGGATATTGACAGAGTAGCTCAGTAACACTTCTGGTGAAGCGTTGTGGTATTTATGTACTGCAGAGCCACAAAATCAGAGGGGTTACATATGTCCCTAGTCAAAATATTATTTCATAGCTAACTATGTTTGAATCACCGGTAACGCTCATTTAAAAAACCATGCCAGATGCAGAATAACTTCCTGGTCAAAGCATTTAGCAGTTATTCACTGTTGTTTTTTTTAATATGACTTTGTGTTTAGTTATTTGCTGTGTTTTTTAACTTGCTGTTGTGTATAGTTGTGTTTTTTAACTTGCCGTTGTGTGTAGTTATTTTCTGTTGTGTTTTTAATTTGCCATTGTGTTTAGTTATTTGCTGTTGTGTTTTTTAACTTGCCGTTGTGTTTCGTTATTTGCTGTTGTGTTTTGCACTTGAGGGCCACCGTAGAGACGAACAAAGGAAAAAAGTTAGGGGAGACTATTTGAACCGGTCGCCAGCCAATCGCCGAGCACATAGCAACAAACAACTATTCGCACTCACATTCACACATACGGGCAATTTAGAGTCTTCAATTAACCTACCATGCATGTTTTTGAGATATGGGAGGAAACCGGAGTACCCGGAGAAAACCCACCCAGGCACGGGGAGAACATGCAAACTCCACACAGGCGGGGCCGGGATTTGAACCCCGGTCCCCAGAACTGTGAGGCAGATGTGCTAACCAGTCGCTCACCGTGCCGGTGAATAGATGATATGTCACAATAATTTGTGTTTCTTGGATATCAAAAATGCACCTCTCATTTGCCTCGTCAATCCTGGTTTGCACCTGCCTTTCAAACAATGTATTTAAAGACACAAAATCAGCCATTGCAATTCGTCTCAGTTTTGATTAGTCACATTCTGCGTGCTAATTTAATCTCCTCCTCCCCATAACACGCAAAGTGAACTCCATTGCAATTTTGTGTATTTGGCAGAAGCAATCCTGGGTGTGCCGGTTAGTCGCTCAGCTTGCGTGAGCAATCAAGTTTGCACTAGTTCTTGCACCTGCAAACTTTAAGTAAATTAGGCCCTTTATCTGCCAATTTAAAGAAAGTTCTAACCAAACTGCAGCAAGATACACATTCCTAAAACAAAAAAGTTGATTGGAAGCAACAATTGGATGGTAGCGACAATAGGTCACTGGTTTGATGCGAAGGATTAGCAATCTTTAAAAATAATTTTACTGAACTAAAATGTTAATCTCTTGTCTCATATTTATCATTTGATGTCAAGCTCAAATGTTTTCAGTCTACAGCAAAAATAACGATGATTGTTGTCACTCTTCCAGTACCTTTGGAAAGGTACTTTGGTCAACTTGTATACAAATGTTACACACAACCCAGGGGCAGTGTCAACAGTATCAAATGTTCATTCAAGAGGACCATCATAGTGACTTATATGGTGCCCATTTTTTTCTAAATTAATTGTTCCCGATTTGCCAACAACACCAGCCACCTCCACTTTTATGCAACCATTTGGTTCATGTCAAAAGGAAAGCTGTGATGATTGACTGGAACTATCACTTTGTGAGGATAGTTTCCATGTAGAGAACTAAATCAGAACAATGGTCTCAATTTAGTTTGCATGCATTCATAGGTTTATGCCTGTGCACATATTTATAAATATTTACAGGCATTTATGTTTGCTAATTAGGGCATATGTGCATGTTTGTGTGTCAATCTGTGAGCTAAACAGCCAGATTGAGGGGCCTAGGGTGCCATCTGAGGATAAGGAAGGGTAGGCGTTGGGTAAGGAATATGTTCTCTAGTAACTGCTACACACCTACCCTGTGTGGGTGTGCAAGCGGCAGCCTGGGTCATGATGGGGCCACAGTAGCAGCCCGTCAGTGGGAGTGACACCTGTTCACCAATGCTCACCACTTTATCTTTACAGCTGCTCTCGTCCCGCCGCCTCAGCCTTTTTCTCTCTTCCTTGTTCACTGCACTCCTCCCCCTCCTCCCACTAATGCAATGCAGAGGCGAAGCTCGTCAGGTGTGTTAGCGGTCCAGATGTTATTTCATGCGAGAAAGAAGGAGGATTCTTGTCAAGACACAAACACTGACAACTAACCAAGAAGTAAACTGGGATGTATTACTCGCTGGTAAAAATTTAGATGAGGATTGTTCTAAATTTGCCAACAAAATACAAGAAATTATTATACAATTTACACGGATAATTAAACTAAAAGCTAGAAAGAATGGCCTGCCTTGGTTAAACACATTTATTCTGAAACTGATGAAAGAACGCGATCATTCCTTGAAGTTGTCGGTCAAATCAGGATACAATAGACAGCACTTTATCTCACTGAGAAATAGGGTAGTGAAAGAAATAAGAAAATCTAAAGCTGACTTTTTCATTACTGCTCTGAATAGTGCGAAGGGAAATTCAAAAATAACCTGGAATTATATTAAAAAACTATTGGGTGATACACAAAATAACAAAACAAAACTAATGCAAATTCAATTAAATGGAAACATCCTGACGGAACCTCAAGTGATGGCTGATGCTTTTAACAACTACTTCATTGAATCTGTGTCAGAAATCTCTTCTAAGTTTGCAGTAAAACAAAGGAAGGAATACCCTGCATTGTCTGCAACGCAGTTCTTTACTATTACAAATATTACTGAGACCAAAGTTATCGATTTAATTCATTCACTCAAACCATCTAAGGCAAAGGATGTTTTTGGAATGGACACGAGCATGCTCAAAGATCTAGGTTCAACTCTTGCTCCTCCTATTGCCTCAATCATTAATCTTTCAATTTCATCTGGTCACTTTCCAAAGGCCTGGAAATCTGCTATTGTTACCCCTGTCTTTAAATCCGGTGACTCAACTTCTCTGAATAACTACCGACCTATAAGCATTCTTCCGGCCATTTCCAAAGTTGCAGAAAAATGGGTGTCAGAGCAGATTGTCCATTATTTAATCAGCAGCTCCCCCTCTCTCCATGCCATGCAGTTTGGTTTCAGATCCAAGCATTCCACTGAAATGGCTACATGCCTCTTCATTGAGAAAATAAAATCTTCTCTCGACAAGGGTGGAGTTGTAGGGGCGGTGTTCTTGGACCTCAGGAAAGCTTTCGATACAGTAAATCACTCTGTTCTTCTTACCAAGCTCTCAAAATTTAACTTCTCTCGCAAAGCTGTGAGCTGGATTGAATCATATCTGCATGACCGAACACAATCTGTATCAGTTAACAACTGCAGATCAGAGTCTCTTAGGCTAACCTCTGGAGTCCCTCAGGGATCAATATTGGGCCCCCTTTTATTTAGTCTTTATATCAACGATTTGCCCACTGTTTGCTCTGAAGCAGAGTGCGTAATGTATGCAGACGACACAGTTTTCTTTGCTCATGGTCGCTCCAAAGATACTGTTGCTGCTAAACTCACTAATACAATGTCCTGTGTCACAACTTGGTTGCAGGAGTGCTGTCTACAGCTAAACGTTTCTAAAACTGTAGGCATGTATTTCACTAAAACAAATAGAGTATCACCTGACCCCGACATACTTGTTAATGGAGAAAAAATGCAAATTGTCAGCCAATACAAATATCTTGGGTTAATAATAGATTCACAGCTTTCCTTTAAAGCCCATATTGACAAATTGTGTAAAAATATCAAATTAAACCTCACAAATTTTCGTGCAATTCGGAATGAAATGTCAACTGAAGCTGCAAAAATTTACCTGCATTCGATGATTCTTAGTCACTTTAACTATTGCATAACCAGTTGGTCCCAGGCTGGTCAGAATGCAAAAAAACCATTGGAAGTTTTGTACAAACAAGTAATTAAAGTGATGGATAAAAAACCAAGGCACTATCATCACTGTGCAATTTAAAAAAAATACAGTCTTTTAAACTGGGACCGTCTTCACATATTTGCAGATTTAAATTTGATTTATAAAGTACTGCATGATTTGGCCCCAGCTCCTCTGGCTGAGTTCATCAGCCAAAGAAACAGCTCTGAGCGTGTCACTCGAGGCTCTGTCAGAGGTGACTGTCTCATTCCTCTGCGCAGGAGCACTTTCAGTAAGTCAGCCTGGTCAGTGAGGAGCGCTGGTGAGTGGAACTCAGTACCTGAGGAGGTTAAACTGCTTACAACATACAAGGCCTTCACAAAAAAACTGAAAATGTGGCTAGTTAACACCTATAGCTGCCAACACTAAAAGACAAGTATGTTATGTTGTCTTTTTGTTATGATCAAAAAAATTATGGTTTTATTCTCTCTTAATAGTATAGTTTGATTATGTATCCTGTATTATATTGTCTTGTAGATGTATTTTACTGCTTTTTTACATCATGGCCAGGGGACTACAGATGAAAACTAGCCTTCTGGCTAATTCTGGCTTTTTTAACCATGTGTACTTCATGTGTTTTATGAAATTGCATTGTCCCCTTTCAAAAATAAACTGATAAACTAAAACTAACATCAACAAATTGCCTCTGTGACACTAAGGCTGCTGTTAGGTGAGGTGACTGGTACAAGATGGTTTGTGTAATACAGCCCATATAAGCAATTCACACTCACAATCTTAAATTGGTGCAGGTAAGAATAAACCTAGTGTTTTACACTAAAATTACATTGAGTTAAAGAGTCAGTAATTCAATTCCAATGAAGTTGGCACGTTGTGTTAAACATAAATAAAAACAGAATACAATGATTTGCAAATCATGTTCAACCTATATTTAATTGAATACACTACAAAGACAAGATATTTAATGTTCAAACTGATCAACTTTATTGTTTTTAGCAAATAATCATTAACTTTGAATTGTATGGCTGCAACGCGTTCCAAAAAAGCTGGGACAGGTAGCAAAAAAGACAGAAAGTTGAGGAATGCTCATCAAACACCTATTTGGAACATCCCACAGGTGAACAGGCTAATTGGGAACAGGTGGGTGCCATGATTGGGTATAAAAGGAGCTTCCCTGAATTGCTCAGTCATGCACAAGCAAAGATGGGGTGAGGTTCACCTCTTTGTTAACAAGTGCGTGAGAAGATAGTCGAACAGTTTAAGGACAATGTTCCTCAATGTACAATTGCAAGGAATTTAGGGATGTCATCATCTACGGTCCATAATATCATCAAAAGGTTCAGAGAATCTGGAGAAATCACTGCATGTAAGCGGCAAGGCCGAAAACCAACATTGAATGCCCGTGACCTTTGATCCCTCAGGTGGCACTGCATCAAAAACCGACATCAATGTGGAAAGGATATCACCACATGGGCTCAGGAACACTTCAGAAAACCAATGTCAGTAAATGTACAGTTCAGAGCTACATCCGTAAGTGCAACTTGAAACTCTACTATGCAAAGCAAAAGCCATTTATCAACCACACCCGCCGGCTTCTCTGAGCCCGAGCTCATCTAAGATGGACTGATGCAAAGTGGAAAAGTGTTCTGTGGTCCGACGAGTCCACATTTCAAATTGTGTCGTGTCCTCCGAGCCAAAGAGGAAAAGAACCATCCGGACTGCTGTGGACGCAAAGTTCAAAAGCCAGCATCTCTGATGGTATTGGGCTGTGTTAGTGCCAATGGAATGGGTAACTTACACATCTGTGAAGGCACCATTAATGCTGAAAGGTACATACAAGTTTCTGAGAAACATATGCTGCCATCCAAGCAACGTCTTTTTCATGGACGCCCCTGCTTATTTCAGCAAGACAATGCCAAACCACATTCTGCACGTGTCACAACAGCGTGGCTTTGTAGTAAAAGAGTGTGGGTACTAGACTGGCCTGCCTGCAGTCCAGACCTATCTCCCATTGAAAATGTGTGGCGCATTATGAAGCGTAAACTATGACATTGGAGACCCTGGACTGTTGAACAGATGAAGCTGTACATCAAGAAAGAATGGGAAAGAATTCCACCTACAAAGCTTCAACAATTAGTGTCCCCATTTCCCAAACATTTGTTGAATGTTGTTAAAAGAAAAGGTGATGTAACACTGTGGTAAACATGACCCTGTCCCAGCTTTTTTTGGAAGGTGTTGCATCCATTAAATTCTAAGTTAATGATTATTTGCTAAAAAGAATAAAGTTTATCAGTTTTAAACTTAAATATCTTGTCTTTGTAGTGTATTCAATTAAATATAGGTTGAACGTGATTCGCAAATCATTGCATTCTGTTTTTATTTATGTTTAACACAATGTCCCAACTTCATTGGAATTGGGTTTGTACATGTGCACAATAGAAGAGCTGTTTAAAGGATTATTTTCAAAACTCAGTTTGACCTGACCCATTATTCATCAATTAATATTTGTAATTGCAGTTTACAGTGTTTTATTAGGGCACTCTATCATACTGCAAAGCTACAACTTAAGCCACCCAAACACCCAACAGCACGACTGAACTACACAGAACTGGACAATCGCAAACAAATTATAGTTGGCAACTGAACCTTTCACACCTACCAAGTGATCCCAAATTCACTGCAGCAAAAAAAAATTTGACATTAATGGCTTTTCATTACTCTGTTTGAGTAACCGTTTCTCCTACACTAATACAAACAAGGCCCCGCACGTCATAATTCGATCGACTCGTCCTCTCTTTCTTCCCTCCATTTCACCATTTTGGTTGTGAAAGGTTATGTAATCTAACCTGGAATTTTAATTGGCCGTCAACATCAGTGCTGGTGCAGTGTGTCGTAGAACCATGCGAACACTGCTTGCGATTCGACGTGGATTCGCAGCCAATCTAGTCAGAGACGGTCAGCAAGTAATAATAACTAGTTTAGAACCAGGCACGCTGTGCGACATGATTGAATAGTTGAGTTGCATTCAATCATGTCGCTCGGAAGGAATGATTTTGAATAAAGCACTTATAGGGTAGGATAAACATATGAGAGGAGGTTTTCAAGACAATCACATCATTATTGACACAGTAACAGTCAACAGTGTGTACTCTATGTCCCTGACTGTTTTACAGTGTATTCACTCTTGATTTAATGTATTGCATGTTAGCATACCAATGCAGATTCAGGCAGGAGGTCTTGAGAAATGCTTTATTTTTTTTTGTATGGATTGGGTCTTGGTTAACCTTGTAAACCCCTTTCATGATCTAGAAAGGTGGACTTAAACTGCTGTCGGCTGCTACAGATGGGGGTCAGCGAGAGGAACGGTTCTCAGTCAATAGGCTTAGAAGACCATCAGGGACTATCGATTAGAGTGGACAGTGAAGCTAGCACTGCACTAATTGTTTCTTTACTAGCCTGTGACAAAGACAACAGTCATGGGCAGGAAGTCATGAATCTTACATCTGTTTTGTTGGGAAAGCATCAGGAGTTAATAGCCTTTCATTACCAAGGTGTGTGTGTGTGTGTGTGTGTGTGTGTGTGTGTGTGTGTGTGTGTGTGTGTGAGAGAGAGGGAGAGAGTGTATGTGTGCATACGTACTTTATATAATATTTTATGAAACAATGAATTAGACTCACTGGACAAATTTTACTTTCATGTAGTTGCCTCCTGAGTGGTTGTTGGCAGAGACTTCCGTTACATAGTCTGCTCAGTTTTAGCTTAATTTCAGTTGCTGTTTCAGCTCTGAATCCCCCACAAAACACTATGGTCTCTAAACATTCCCATTTATAGATGGTGTAATGCATTAGTCTGACATTTAATTTTTCTGTGTAGACATTCCTGTTACAATATTATCATATATATCATAATGATAATGTGGTCACAAGATTTTTAAATGACTTGCTTGCAGGTGTAAATGTGAGTGCAAATGGTTGTTTGTTTATATGTGCCCTGCGAGTGGCTGGCGACCAGTTCAGGGTGTACCCCGCCTCTTGCCTGAAGATAGCTGGGATAGGCTTCAGCACGCCCGCGACCCTAGTGAGGAGAAGCAGTACAGAAAATGGATGGATGGCTATATGTTGAGCCGATACTGACTGAGAGTAAGCGTCTTGTATGAAACTCTTAAACTCTTTCTTTCCATCAGGTTCTGATTTGACAAGGTATGCTTGATGGTTCAATATGCTGTGTTTAACATCCCTTTTTTCCTCAATGATGCAAATCAACACTGTGCTTAATTACATAGGTGTGAGCTTCCCTGCCAGGATGTTTTTTGGGGTTCTGGAGGTCCTTTGTAGGAGTCCTATCTATTATTTTAACCCCACCCGCAGCCTGAATTTGTTTATGTGTGCGGGGGGTGTTTTGTTTATTGCGCGCAGCAGCAGAGTTTGTTTGTGGCCGACTGTCAGAGCGTCCAGCCAGTTTTGATGAAAGACACTTGGACCTTCCCATCCATTTCACATTTGCTCCAATCAATTATTCAACAGGACATCCAATTAAAAAAGAGGGAGAGCGGTCAGGGCCTTTCCCCCCAAAGGCCGCCACTCAACAACTCTTTCTGTGAATAATTGGTGCAATTAATTTAGCATTGAGCAATAGAGTAGTTCTCACTCTCCTCTGTCTTTCTATTTCTCTCTCCAAATTTAATGGAAAACCTCTCAACCCCAGCAGTCATTACAGACACATGGCAAAAACACAGTGTTGTATTGGTGTCACAAGAACATGATCATGAACTATCCTTGAACAAGCAGGTGAAGGTGAAGGTTTTTATGCAAATGGAAGTCTTTTTTCTTGAGAATGCAGTGGGATTTTATATGGAAAGTTATGTACTGTTAATTTTACAAAACAGATTTTACATTTATTGATCACGTTTATGGAAATATACCTTTGTCCTAACCTACGAATTGGAGAATACAGACTTTTTTGTGGTGTGTATCACTGCAGGGTTTGTGCACCCGGGTGGAGTTTCAAAAGTAAAAAAATGATAATAATCCATCTTGAACATGATTCAGTGGTACAGTGCGATTTTGCTCAGCTTTACTATTAAATTCTAGTGTATGGTTTCATCTGATCATGAGGAGCTGTATATACAGTATAGCCTCTTACATTAAAAAATGTAACACACAAAAACACAGCTGTGCCGTCTGAGAGGAAGCAGGAAGGGAAATTAGTCCAGGTCACACCAACAGTAAATACTGCCATACAAAGGCATTATTTCTTTAACTGTGTACATTTCTCCCTTTTCCCCTTTCTGCAATTATGTTTAATTTGCCGATGCCCTCACAAGATGGTGTGTTTACCAGCCTATGGCATCAACACCATGTACAAACACACGCCCCATAATGAGGACATTCTCCAGCACGGTGACAATAAATGGCACAAGAGCTTCAATTTATTCAATCAGACAGACAAACAGAAGAAATATGAAGGACTGAACACCCCCAAACCCGCCCACGTCTTCCCTCTGTAGCCCCTCCCCTGTCACCCTATCTTTATTGATCATTCTCTTCCTCCTTTTATACCCCTCCCTGCTGTCCCACCTTCCTCCACAAACAACCCCCACCCACCTCTTTTGATAGCCAGATTGACAGATGAGTAATTCCACTGTCAGTGCTGATTGACACATGGTAATGGGAAGACGTTTCAGAGCAGCAGTACAACACAAAATAATTTCCAATTTACCGCTCATCAAAAGCACTCGTACAAAAAAAGAGAGAGAAAGAGCTTAGAGAAAGATAGGATGGGGAGTGAGGCGGAGGTGAGGGGGGAAACACAAAAGTGGATTTATGGCTTCAATTACTGATATTTCACATTTAGTTTAAAGCGACATGTTTTTGTAATGTGACAGGCTTCAGTGGATTTGAAAACCTCTTCAGACCTCTCCACTCTTCCTCGAGCCCCCCACACTTGCTGTAGAGATAATGAAAAGGGGAATCAAGAAGGTGGATGATGAGCGGAGGTGGGAGCTGCAGAAGATACAGAGTGATAGCTGTGTCTCCTGAGCTTTTTTTGAAAAGCCAAACTGTGAGGAAGATGAGGCCTTTACGCTTATTTGTAGAAGGACTTGCAACTCACCACAACATTCACTGGGTGGGCTTAAACGTCGACTTTGGTGAGATTTATTTAAAACTGTCGGGTTTAGACTACAAAATGATGATTTTTCTGTATATTTAGTGGTATTTTTTCATCCCTTAGTTTAGGTGAGTTAACAAGAAAGAAATTGTCTCTCTGTATGTATACTGTTACGTAGAATATCTTGATGTAGTATGACTCTACATATGAGAATTTAAAATCATCAATTATGTGCCATTAGCTTTTTACGATTTCTCAAATAGTGTTGCCGTGCCTGTAGAACCATTTTTCATCTACAGTACACTATGCCCAATTTGAGTAAACGGGTAGGAGTCACCTCCCACAGCACCATGCAGGCAGCCCATACATACATTGTGTACCAAAGCATCTTCCATAAGTGTGTTTTCTGTACTTGTTCTCACCTCACAGCCTGTCCCCCCACGCAACAGTTTTGGATGTCAAAGTAGAGAGTGATACAACGTGTTGGTGAAAAAGCCTCTTTGTTTGGGTAGCCTTCTGGAGTGAGAGAAAAATACCACCTACTTGCCACAGCAAAATGAGAAGACACACATACAGTATACAGTATATGTAAATGGTATCAACCACACTCATGTCACCCACTGAACCGGCACAGGCAACTGTTAGCAATTTGCACAGGGCAAGTCACGTCAAATCCAAACCAATCCTCAATATTTAACTCCATCTCAAACTTGTCTGCTTATTGGTACAGTCATGTTCTCAATATAGTACAGGCCTAACTGTGGATTGAAAAGGGTACTTGAGCGGTGACAACAAGAGACTGGCTGTGTGTGTGTGTGTGCGTGTGTGTGTGTGTGTGTGTGTGTGTCCGTGCGTGTTAGTAAGTTAACCGAAATATTTAAAATACCTCTCAGTAAACTATAGGGCAGTTCTAACCCGCTGAAAATTACAATGTCATCACCGTATTATATAATGAACACACCACTGACATAATTCAACAAGGGCACCATTATTTTCTTTGTAAAAGCAGAATTTTGAAACAGTGCTAGGGCGCTGACTGCATTTCATATCAGTGAAAGCATTTGACTTTGGATCTGTTTACGCATTGTGGACAAAAAACATACATTTATGAGAACTAGTTTATTTCTTGAGCATGGTGTTAAACATGTCATCAAACCCCCAACTGCTGCACAACAGTATCTCCTTGGATCCACTTAGGGGTGACTAATGTTAAACAAAACAAAATTGAACTAAATCTGAGGACTCACCCAAAGTCAGGACAGTCACCTTAAATGTCATTTACTCAAGCATTCTATAACAGGACAAACATGTATTTGTCATTGCTAGGTAACGTCTAGAAAACAAGAAAAATGTAGAAATGTTTTTCTGTATGCATGCGTGTCCTTTGTGGGTTTTCTGGTTCTGGACCGTGACACTTTATCCGTCCGCTATTAAAATCCCTGAATCTGAACTTGTGGTATTCAATCATTTTGATTAAAAGCCGCGGTCTATAACAGAAGTGTTGAGAGTGGAGCTGCACGGTGGCCCACCACATTTGAGAATTCATATATTTTCATAAACTTTTAACAATGTCAATGAGACATGTCTTCAATCTTTGGCTGTGCGACGGCAGGGCATTCAATCTTTCTTTAGCTTTTCGACAGAAAATTTGAATATGAGTGCAGTGTTATTAATGTGACACTTGATATGGAGAGTTTCATGGGGGATTTGTGCATCTTTTTTTTATTAGTTTATGAGACACATAGCAGAGAGAAACAGAATAAGAAGAAACACGCGCTGTTAGGTCAAACACATCTAGAGGGCCCTTCTGCTGTGAGTGTAACGTTAATTTTATATGCCAAATTAACAGCACTAATTAACCAGCAACATTCATCTCTGCTGCTTTAGTATATGACAGCAAATACATTATTTGCATCTCTTCATTTAGTGTTCTGTATGGCCTTGCCTCTCTTTCTCTCTCTCTCTCTTGCTCTCATTAAATAGCAGTCATCAATTGTCAATCATTAAATATTTTTTTTCATAGGTTGTGTGTAAAGATGAATTTACCAAACCCGTGAGTAGTTTAAGTAGGATGACTTAAATCACATTTGTATTGATAGGAGGTTAAATTTAGCTTGATCTGGTATTGTGGCTCTGATTGTCCTTGATGATATGAAGAGCAAAGCCTGGCTAATATGAACAGGTTTGTCAATGCCAGATCAATGTGTATCTTACATGAACGCTTACCAGCTACATAATCCATAACAGTTGGTGGAGTACGACTATATTGAGTGTCTGATGCCTTTGACACATCTATGGTGTCACGGGTGGTGCCCTACAGGCGCCTTAGAATAAGGCTGGTTGCCATTCCTACAGCAGAGCTTTTATTACCATAGAATCACGTCAAATCCAAACCAATCCTCAATATTTAACTCCATCTCAAACTTGCTGGCAGCCCAGTAGAATCAGAATCAGAATAAAGATGATTCTGATTCTGATTCTACAGTTACATACAGTACCATAATACAGTGTATTTTATTAGCATTAAGTTCACTGCTGCAGATATCGATCTGTCAATATGCAAATGCTGTCTAATGACTCTGATTATGGTATGTTGGAATGGTCATGTATTAAGTGTTACAGTATTTAATACACACTATGGACCAAAGTATTCGGACACAGGTTTCAGTCAGGGGTTAGGCTAGACCTTTTTCACTAAATCTTAGTCCTCCAACATGGGAAGACAGTTTGGACAGCTCTTTGCAATGAACTTTCTGGGAACAGTTTGGGACACTGATAGTGTAGTGGGTCACAAGTTTTCGAAACCTTCACGCTAGCTAGGGATTGAGTCCCACTCCTGTGACCATAGATATGGTTTGAGTGTGAATGGTTCTTTCTCTGTGTAACCTTCAGTTGACAGGTGAACAATACAGGTTAAAGTTTGCTTTGAAGAATGAATGGTTGTTTGGGAAGGCTCTTGCAGATCCATAAAGTATTGGTTGAGTTTCTAAAACCCTTACCGTCAAACACCAGTATGATGAACAAAAACGGGCCTTCTTGTCCAACATCAGGGACTTGTGACTTTACCAGTATACTTCTGAACTAATGGCCCAAAAGTCCAAGTGACACCCTCTAAAACCTTGAGTGGAAGAATTTATGCAACAAGGGGGCCAACTCCATACTTTCTACTATTATATATCTGTAGGGGTAACACCTAGGTTTTCCAAATCGTTTGTCCATGTAGCGCATGTTTGTTTCTTTGGGGATGGTTGACTTTGGGACCCTCCCATGTTCTGACTAGAGTTTATTCCACCCTCTGCTGCGTATCACAGTCTTGTTGTCAACTGGATGGATGGAGTCTGTCCCACCCAGTGAAAACATGGCCAGGCATCCAATGGTAACCCGCTGGGTAACAGTAGATACAGACACCCCGCATACCCTTTTGGGGATTTAAAAACGTGGCTTTGAGTCTGTCTTTGTGCGTTTGTCTGCGTGTGCGTGCGTGCGTGCGTGTGTGTGTGAGTCTGTCTTTGTGCGTTTGTCTGCGTGTGCATGCGTGCGTGCGTGTGTGCGTGTGGTTGTGCGTGTGTGTGTGTGTGTGTGTGTTTTCCAAGTAAGATTTTACGGGCTATTGTAGCCAAGGCACTGTTATACGTACCTGCTAGCAGCCCAGTAATGATGCAGACTGATGTTAATAAGATAAGCCCCCCTCCCATTGGCTACAGGACATATACACGCTTGTCCTCATACACAGATGTGCACGCACAAATATGCATACAAAAGAAGGTGTACAAATGAGTGCTTTGCAACATTTTGTTATCACATGGTTTGCTGACAGTATTGCACTTAAGCCTTTTCATTTGTTAAAAAAGAGAAGGCAGCTGAAATGAGAAAGGACATCCTGATCTGTACTAAGATACAGAAATAATAATGGAAGTACAAATGCAATTGTGCATGCAGTGAAAATATATCTGCTGGAAGGGAGAAAGGGGGAATTACCACGTGCGGTATCGCAAGGTCTTCGTGCATGTAGCAATATTCGCTCTCTTTTTATTTAACAGATAAAAATCAGTAATTGGTGGTTGATGTATGAGTTTTGGTACAGGTGCAAACATTGTACTTGCCATATACCACTATATGCGGCCATTCTGTTTAATCTGAGCATTTTGGCTTCACAGGAATCTGTATGTTAGCAGCCTAAATGCTTAATCTGGCCTCTCAGTCCCAATGTTCCACTTTTGTTTAGGTTGGCTGTACGGGATGTTTACCTTATTTCTCTTTCCACTTTATTTGCTGTAAAAATGAAACAATATGAAAATGTTATTTCATAATTATGTGACAACAATTGTAAACGTGCACCGAACTAATCAGCAACCCTAAGAATAATTTGCACAAATTGTACAACCAAAATGAATTTGACCCCATAAAACTAAGACAACAGTGATATAGTTAACTAACAAGAAACTTTTTGGGGTGTTGATCACGGAGACAACTCGAATATTTCTCGTGTTGCCGCCTCGCAGCAACTCATAGAGTACGACCATGTTTGGTAGCATAACATACTGTACATCTGCATCTGTTGTCTTCTATCTTCTCTGTTATTTGATAGTTCGCGTCTTCTGCTTTCTCTGTGCTTTCTCTGTTTGTTCGCTTTTGTGGTCCGCAACGGATGGGCGCTGTACAAAAACAACAACTACGCTAAGAAACACGAAGTATGGTAGTCACCATAATTATAATTTCAAGTGGTCATATCAATTGTCTGGAATTTCATCACGGTTTATCGGTAAACTGTTAAACTGTTGTCTCTTGTTGGTTTTGACAAGCACAGAGTTCTGTCGGCACAGAGTGCCTGCAGTTATCCTTCCTCTATGTGCGTCTCTCTCAAGATGTAAACATTTGCAAAAAAGCTGACGGAGAGCTTGTTTTAACATCCTCAAGGTCAGCAACTCGACGCCTGCAGTCGTCACGCTAGCCCTGTCAGTGGCCTCTGTGTGTGAGTTTGTATTTGCACATTCTGTGTGTGTGTGTGTGTGTGCATAGTGATGGCAGATTTATAACTCACTGTGCACCTTCAGCCGGCACGGTGGACGACCGGTTAGCACATATGCCTCACAGTTCTGGGGACCGGGGTTCAAAACCCGGCCCTCGCCTGTGTGGAGTTTTCATGTTCTCCCCGTGCCTGCGTGGGTTTTCTCCGGGCACTCCGGTTTCCTCCCACATCCCGAAAACATGCGTGGTAGGTTGATTGAAGACCCTAAATTGCCCGTAGGTGTGAATGGGACTGCGAATGGTTGTTTGTTTCGATGTGCCCTGCGATTGGCTGGCGACCGGTTCAGGGTGTACCCCGCCTCCCACCCGAAGATAGCTGAGATAGGCCCCAGCAGCCCGCGACCCTAGTGAGGATAAGCGGTAAAGAAAATGGATGGATGGATGTGCACCTTCAATCATTCAATAATGGTGGTTGTGTTTTCTTCCCAGCGCTCAGTGTCGTTATAGAAGAGGGCTAAATGTCACCAGGCGTGGTTCATCTCTCTTTAAGTGAGCAATGGCAAACATGACAACAAAACAAACATACATAGATACATACATTCCATTGGACTTTTGCTGACCTGTTATAGCTTATTTTTGCATCTCGTTTGAAACATTGCATGAATTCTTCTTTCTTTCATGAATTCCCGCAAACTGTCTCCTCACTCTGTTTAGCTGTATTCTGCACAACCATGACTGGTATCAGAGGTCCTTCAATCTCTCTTATCGATCCAGCACCCCATCTATTGCTTTGCGCTTCACCCTCTCTCTGACCCATACTCTACTTCCTCATAGCCCTGTCTACTAACATGCCCTACACAATGGCCTCCTCGTGAATGTGTGTGTATGTGCGCATGTGAGTGTGTTCACTGTTGACCTGAGTGATGAGTGGTGACCCTCCGGCTGGCGCCTGGCGTCCTCCTCACTGCTATTGATTAGATCTGAGGTTTCATACAGTAGCCGCCTCACGTGACACTGTCATTTACTGTCTCTTCACTGTCTCTGACCTGTCTTGCATGCACATACATTCATCACGCCAAATAAGGAGCATGCATGTTAGTGATGAGCTTCATCTCATTTACACTAATGAATGCATCGGGGGTTAAAGAGCTAGATTACACACTGCATGTTTAAACATACACTGAGGAAGACTTTCATTATGAGACAACTGAATGAAATGTAAACTGTTTGTATCATTTAGCTTATTGCAACAAAGTGAAGTGCGAGAGACGGCTGAGAGAGAAAACCAGGATACAGCTGTCGATGTTAATACACATTTTACAATCGGATTGGATTTGTTGGTGTGGTTTGTGGCTCCACCATTTCTCAACATGCCAAGTTATTTCCTGCCCTCACAGCCTTTGGTAAACAGGCTCCAGAAAACAGGTTCTTTATGAGTATATGTGTGGTTGCCTGTATGTCTCGCTTTGTCTTTACTACAGTAATGGTCAGGTTAAATGTTGTTGCAGGCTATTATCCATCATTAGGGTAAGTAAGGCTTAAGAGAAATGAATTACTTCACATGCTTCATTCCTCACTGGCCATGGCAGAAAGAAGGCCTTACGTTACACACACTTGCACACACGAACCGATCCACTGAAGGAGCCAGCCACTTATCACGTCAGTCAGTCACAAATCATCGTGTCAGTCAGGTGGTTTATTGGGGCTAACGTCTCCTGATCGCTGCTAGTCAGCCCCAGCTGCCACTCTTCTGCCATAGCAGAAATTAAATTGCTCCTAATGTCTGGATATAAATACTTTATTGTGTTTTCACATTTTATGAAACATGTTAACATCGGACATTTAGAAAGTGGTCACTGTTTCTAATGATATTCATCAGAGGCAAGCTTGCACACAGTCCGGATGGTACAAATTATGGATATAAAAGACAGGTCCAGTGTAATGGATCAAAAATAAAATATGTGGTACTGACATAACAACATTAAAATTATTCACAATATAAAAACAAATATGTTTTATAGTTGCAATGACTGTAGAACTTAAAGTTCAAACATGGGCTACAGCCTTTATGTGAAAAGGACGTGTTTTGTATGTACCTGAGAAGGTTGACTTTATACATTTGGACATCCCAGTATCCGACAACATCTATTTTAAGTTCTGAAGACTGAAGATGGGTGGGCATATATTTGTGATTGGTTGTTTGTCTCTATGTAGCCCTGTGGTGGACTCGTGATCATTCTAGGTTGTGCCGCCCCTATTCTTACCCTCAGCCTGACGGGATAAACCCCACCACCGTTTCACCCTGAACAGAATAAGCAGTGTAGCTTTCGAATGGACTGATATTTCTTTTATTTGAAGAAAAGAAAATATAAACTATAAAACTACATTCACAACTACAGTAAAGTAGTAGGTTGCCTTTTTTAACCCTTGACTGACCCCTGAGAGTTTTTCCCCAATAACCTAAAGCTTAGTCTATACTTGAAGCGTACGTGAGGTCCGCACGCCTCCGAGCGGGGAAATTATGTCAATTCAGCAACCACGCCCATCCGCGCGGCGTCCATATAGCCCAAATTTTACACACTGCGCACCTTAAAAAATTTAGACTCACGCGGACGGTCTTGTGCAGAAAAACATGGTGGACGAGCAGGAGCTACTACTGGCAGAGGTTCGTAAATATAGACATTTATATGATGCAGCTCATAAAGATCACAGCGATCAACATCTTCTAAGATAATATAATACTTAAATTATATTTCCCTTCATGTGGTCGATTTTTTTTTTTAAACCTGTCCTGTTCAGCTGCATGGCCTTGCAGAATGGTGAATCTGTATGCTTTTGTGCTGGAACAGTTTTGCTGTGCAAAAGCGGAGTTTGGTATACTCCCTCTGCTTATTTTTAAATTTTTTAGTCATTCTGATGTTTATTGAAAATGCAGCCGGACAGAAAAGGGTCTTACGGGACAGACAGTGGGACAGGGTGGACAAGGGGACAAGGGGTGAAAACCACAGCAGAACAATAGTGACACAGTTTAGATAGTCAAACACAAGTAACAACCAACCAACGCCCCCCCCCCCCCCCCACTCCCGGAACCTCCAACCCATGTGGCTGACCAACAGGCCACTGAACCTATCTTGAAAAAAAGTCCACTTAATTACAACCCCAATTCCAATGAAGTTGGGACGTTGTGTTAAATATAAATAAAAACAGAGTACAATGATTTGCAAATCATGTTCAACCTATATTTAATTGAATACACTACAAAGACAAGATATTTAATTCGATCCCTCAGGTGGCACTGCATTAAAAACCGACATCAATGTGTAAAGGATATCACCACATGGGCTCAGGAACACTTCAGAAAACCAATGACAGTAAATACAGTTTGGCGCTACATCCGTGAGTGCAACTTGAAACTCAACTATGCAAAGCAAAAGCCATTTATCAACAAGACCCAGAAACGCCGCCGGCTTCTCTGGGCCCGAGCTCATCAAAAATAGACTGATGCAAAGTGAAAAAGTGTTCTGTGGTCCGACGAGTCCACATTTCAAATTGTTTTTGGAAATTGTGGACGTCGCGTCCTCCAGGCCAAAAAGGAAAACAACCATCCTGACTGTTATGGATGCAAAGTTCAAAACCCAGCCTCTGTGACGGTATGAGTCTGTGTTAGTGCCAATGGCATGGGTAACTTACACATCAGTGAAGGCACCATTAATGCTGAAAGGTACATACAGGTTTTGGAGAAATATATGCTGCCATCCAAGCAACATCTTTTTCATGGACGCCCCTGCTTATTTCAGCAAGACAATGCCAAACCACATTCTGCACGTGTTACAACAGTGTGGCTTCGTAGTAAGAGTGCGGGTCCTAGACTGGCCTGCCTGCAGTCCAGACCTGTCTCCCATTGAAAATGTGTGGCGCATTATTCATTCATTTATTCATCTTCCGTTCCGCTTATCCTCACTAGGGTCGCGGGCGTGCTGGAGCCTATCCCAGCTATCTTCGGGCGAGAGGCGGGGTACACCCTGAACTGGTCGCCAGCCAATCGCAGGGCATATATAAACAAACAACCATTCACACTACCATGCATGTTTTTGGGATGTGGGAGGAAGGCGGAATACCCGGAGAAAACCCACGCAGGCACAGGGAGAACATGAAAACTCTACACAGGCCTCAGAACTGTGAGGCAGATGTGCTTACCAGTCTCCCACTGTTCCACTTGTGCCGCATTATGAAGCGTAAAATACGACAATGGAGACCCCGGACTTTTGAACAGCTGAAGCTGTACATCAAGCAAGAATGGCAAAGAATTCCACCTACAAAGCTTCAACAATTAGTGTCCTCAGTTCCCAAATGTTTATTGAATGTTGTTAAAAGAAAAGGTGATGTAACACAGTGGTAAACATGACCCTGTCCCAGCTTTTTTGGAACGTGTTGCAGCCATAAAATTCTAAGTTAATGATTATTTGCTAAAAACAATAAAGTTAATCAGTTTGAACTTTAAATATATTGCCTTTGTAGTGTATTCAATTAAATATAGGTTGAACAAGATTTGCAAATCATTGTATTCTGTTTTCATTTAACACAACGTCCCAACTTCATTGGAATTGGGGTTGTATAATGCTGTAGTGCAGTTAGGGCATTAGAGGATAAGGTTGGGGAGTATGATACAAGATTCAATTGTAATGATTTTGCTAATTATTTTGAAAAGTGGCACAGCTATCGCTTAGATTTGTGTTTGAATATTAGCATAACAAACTAATCCAGAAGCACACAAAAGATATTTGACATGCTTGTTGCATTGTTTTTGTTTTGTTTAGTTTTTTTTAAATATTTGAATCACACTTTTTGTTATATGTTACTGCTCTTCGATCTTATAATCTTTGTGCTTGTCTCCTCTTGTGCTCTCTGCCAAGAGAAGGGACCTCTAGCTGGGTTTTAAAGACAAGGACTATGGTTGGGTGGCACAATAACATGTAGGTGATAGATGGAGGCCAGACAAAAGACTAATTGTTCTCATTACAGAACAAATACCAATCATAAGAGGGTGGCAGCAGTGCACTTGAAGTGCACTGTAGTTATTGCATGAGAGTAGATTTTGTTGGAATTACAAGCAGTCGCAAAATTAAGTGGGGCTGATCACATTTGAATTATATTCCCAATAAGGACAGTTCCATTCAGACTGATGTAGCAAATGAAAATGAGAACAAAAACAAAGTGAAAATTTAAAAATAATTCCAGATAAAGCGACAAATGTTCATTATCGGGAAAATATACTGAGGATAATTATGTTGTTAATACATCTTCAGCATTTTCCTTTAAATCCTTGTATAATTCTTCATTTTAATTGGCTGTACAAATATCTGTTACAGCTCCAGTAAAATACAATGTGTGCGCATAATGTATTTACTTTACATTCATTGTTCAAAGGTTAGCAGCTTCGTTACCCAGAATCAACACACACTTACAGTATTTGGATTTTTCCTCACTGGGTCTCTGATAGACTAAATTTTAAGTAGCGACCCTCAAGTCAGCTATAGTATATGAAAGAAGAGAGTAGTCTGGTTTTGTTTTGGCAAAAGAGAAGGTAAATATATTGCTTTAACTGAGTGCTGTGTGAATCGGTTTCTCCTTCTGTGTGGGCGTAGTCATCTTCTACGAGTGGTGTGTACATGAACTGACCCAGTGTTCAGTGTTGATATACTAAGTGAGGAAAAGCATACGAACCACAGTCAAACTGAAAATGCTGAGTTTTATGTCCTCATAACAATCTTGACCTTGTGTCAATGTAAATGTTTACTGAGAAAAGTTGACCTTCAAAGACTTCAAAAGTCACTATCCTATAGACATAGCATGTTAAAAATAATGCAAGCTTATAAAACAGTGACTGACTCATTGATTCATTTTCTACCATTTGTCCTTATTAGGGTGACATGGAGCATTGGAACGCTTAATCCTGAATACAATTTTTAAATTTAAAATTTACTCTACCGTAATGACTAGGACACTCGTCTGCTCAGACTTTCCTTGTCAGGTTGTTTGCTCTGTTTTAACCATATCTTCACCACACTAAATGATAGAAATTCAACAATGAAGCAAAGTGGCAGCGCCACAGTGGGCGGGTTGACAGTGAGAAGCCAAGCTGGGAAGGAGGCGGAGAGCAGAGGATGCAGTGTGAAACATTCAGAGAAAGTGTGGTGGATGTGATGCTGTTGGAGAGAGAGATAGGCTGTAGTTTATATAACATCTCCAGCATGTTCATTGGCATGCGTCAGGGGTTGAGGCATCAATCACTCCATCTGTGTAAAATCATGAGCTGACTCCAATATTGCTAAATATTTATACTGTCACATACACAGAGGCGTGCAGATGAAAAGATCCATTCATTAGGGCCTTTTCAAGCCTGTCAGCCTGGAGATGGAGATTAGAGGAGCAACCTCCCACCGCGCCTGCCTCTCCTCTCACAAGCTCCTCGGCCCTATATACAGTATGGAGCCATCAGGACGATACAGATTTTGAATATGTCTCTGCTAAGTATATAGTAAATATGGCACGGTGGATCGAAGAAAAATGTCTTGGCCATTGGACAGTCCTTCTTAAAATTATGGGAACAGTGAGTTCCTTTATTGTTGCTATAGACTGAAAACATTTGGGTGTGACATCGAAAGATGAATATAAGACGAGGGCAACAGATCGGCTTTCATTTCCAGATATTTGCATCTATATTGATACCCAACTTACAGTAGAAGAGCATTATTTACGACAAAGCACCACATTTTTAATTGAAAATCATTTGCTTGCATTAAATGCCTCAAGTCATTGACCCACCAGCATCACCAAATTTCTGCATTGTTCTTTTGAAATTTTTTGTTTTGTTTGTTTTTTTCCCTTGTCCCTGTACTTGTTGGTAGGTTTTGATAGATTCTAGTGTCACCTTCCTATTACCGGTAATCTTGATAATGAGTTGTCGTCATTTTCTGGTGTCACCTCTTTACTTTCGTTCTTCGCGTGTTCTGCAAACAGTAGTTTGTAGTTTGTAGTTTGACTTCTGCTCTCTGGAGGTTGTTGCTGATGTCAATAACGGTTGCTTTTGGGCTTGTTTCTGTGTGTTTTCCTTGATCTACCTGTTCAACGGCTAAAACCAGTGGTTTATTTCTTCTTCAGGATATTCAAAATAGTTGTATTGGCTAAAGCCAATACTTGTGCAATGGCGCCGATTGTTTTTTTGTCTTCTCTCAGCTTCACAATTGATTGTTTTTCACCCTTAGAAAACTCTCAGGGCTTCATTTGTTTTTGTTGACAAAAGCCAAATCTGAAACTGACCGACATTCAGGAATTTTTATTGTTTCAATAATCAATATCAATAAGACACACCTGGGCAACAAAACACCCCTATCAATGACACGTTCCAATGCTTTTGCTCACATGAAAACTGATTGGGTTAAAAAAAAAAAAAAAAGGTGCTATTTTTAGTTGTGTATTAGATCCAGATTTGAATAGCTGTAAATAAATGCTGAAATGTTGATCGCTTGTCTCATTCGTCTGTTTATGTGAAACCCAAATGTTTTCAGTCTACAGAAAAAAAAAAGGAAAACTTTTGGTGGGGAGTGTATACAATACACTGTAGATCGGTGGGGTTCATATTAAAAAGAATTGCTGTGACCAATGTCCATAAAAATGTTTATTAAATAAAATGAACTGTTTATTTATTTAGTTTTTTTCAAACAAAGTACCAAAAATACAGATGCCTAATTCCACAGTACCATTCAAAATGTACTTTTTTTTTATTAGTGCAATGGTTTTAATGCTAATGAAACTCAATGGCTCTTTGCTGTCTTCTGAATGGATGCACATTTGTCCATCTGTTCTTTCAGAAACATTCTGTTTTCGCGTTCAACGTTTCTTGCTGTCTTTGCCCCTGATTTCCGCTGTTCTGTACATATTGTATGCAACAACAATCAATTTGACTGCCTTGAAGAAGATATGCCGATGCATACATTTACAGAAATAATTCAAGTGGGAGTGCATGTCTGGAAAGCCGCTATGTAACAGTGGTACTCTCAAAATGTACAGTGAGTATGGAAAGTATTCAGACCTCCTTAAATTTTTCACTCATTTTTATATTGATGAATTTTTCAGATTTATTAAAAAAGAAAAACTGAAATATCACACAGCCATAAGTATTCAGACCCTTTGCTGTGACACACTTATGTTTAACTCGGGTGCTGTCCATTTCTTCTTATCCTGAACAAAATTTTATTGACCACGAACTACTTTCAGCTCTAATTTCATAAAAGTACACTGTGTTAAACATTGTTTTTCCAACATCAGTATGACCTTACAGCTCTCTGGGTTTGATACATATTTCTCTGAAGTACAATGGAGCCTTTAGGCTTAAAGCTTTTAACTTTTTCAACCAGTTCTCGGACACGAGTCCATTTGGAATTTTTTTTTCTTACGAGAAATTAAGGAAAAGGAAGAAAAATATAGTCCAATGCATGACAACATCAAACCTTTATAAACGGTGCAGGCCATTTTATAATAAGTATTACTCATAACAATATCTACATTCAATCTAGTACAGAGACCAACACCACTTTTAAAAGTAAAAACTCTTACACTTTTAAAAACTCTGACAAAAGTGTAATGCATGTGAATCACATTGAAGATGCACCCTACATAGCTGACTTTTTAAAGATGTGTCACACTGTGTCACAAGTGTAAAAAGAATTGAAAAACTGTTAATAGGATGGCAATGCTGGAGTCGCCACGCTATATTCTCAGTTACGGGATCCAATTAGTAAGTTATTCAATGTTTTAAAGATTTTGAAAAATGAAGAGATATAAGTCTTTGGTTTCAAAAGAGTATCACCAACTGTGGTAGCTTAGTTTAGGCGTTCCAGGCTTCTGTGCTTACTGAAGCCTTCTTTCTACATTTGACGTTCTTTCGTCTGTAGTTACTCTTTGTTTATTCTTTCTCTCACAACTCAGGCCCCTTTTTATTTTGAAATTCGTTTGCATTCTGAAGTCATTATGTTACGATTATTCATTTCATTTGCCTTGATGGACTGCAGATCACAGTGAGGGCCAGGCCTTGGCAACAAAGAGACTGTTCACACTGTAATTACAAGAATGAGGGACATTTCATTTTGATTAGCGAAAAACCTTTTATTCTCAAACTCACATCCATAATTAATCATTAAATCATGGGAGAGTGAGTGACTGGGCTAGATAGGGGGGCCGAGTGAAAGGAAGATGGAGGGATGGATGGTGGAGTGTTGAATGTAGCAATAGAGAGAAAGGGAAATGACATAATTATCTGCACAAGTTCAACATCCCTAGTAAATCCACTGAGCCGCCTGACATGGCTAATTAAAGGAGCAATCAAAGGTCCACCTCCCGAGATTTTGAGGGAAAAAAAGAGAAGGAGGATACAGGCCTGAGAAATAGAAATAATGCTTATTAGGGAAGAGAGAGAAAGTGATCCTTGTTATCATTTCATATGTCAAACGTCTTATTCTTTCCTAGATGAGGTTTTTATATTCAATCTGTTTTTTTTTCTCTTCCGATCTTGTATTTGGCCTATCACACTGATCATTTGTGACCTTCTTCTGTAAAGAGCAAATCGCAAAGATTTACAGCATCAAGGAAATAACCAGCATGTCAGCCAATAGTATTACATTACTCATATCTGATTCGCTGAAAAGATGCTTCTTCTGATGGGTATCAAGGCCAATATCAATGGCCAATATTAGTGATATAACCACCAGTCATCATTTGTCCTCTCACTGAAACACTGTTGGTTGCTCTTCATCTGCTGCCAAAGAAATACACAATGTTTTTCTCACTACTCTGAGACAAACACAAACGCCTTTCATCATCCAGAACAGATATCATATCATGCAGCAGTCTCTTTTTAGGGTAATTTAGTACTAGTAATTAGTAAATTAGACATTTTGGGAGTTACATATTAAATATATTTATAATGCTTTATCAAAATGAATTGTCCTTCCAAAACTGGCCATACTGTATCGTGTTGTTACAACCTTTCATACTAAATGTGAGAACGTCTTCCTCCTAACACCCTGCCATGGCTCAAGGTCATAGCTGTATCTTGAGTTACCTTTCCAAGCCCTCCTGCCATTCCATGTTACATTCTCATTTAATGTTTTTAAAAATACCTAGGTGAGGATTTTTGATGACGCGCTCAAATAAGTTGTCCAGGTGACTCACCCGATAAAAAAATGAAGACTTTCTAGGGTGGTAATGTACCACTCTGCAGATCTATTTCATACCACATTACTCGGTTGATGTAGAAAATTCATCCTAAGTTGTCGTATTTATTTGTAGTTGTGTTTCCTTTCTTCTACACCGCTGACCTGACCCTGAGGGGATAGAGTTAGAGTTATTGTGGACTAGATTATACTGGGTCATCCACTGTCAGCAGAAAAAGAGCTGAGAGCAGGACACTGACCCCCTGACCACTCTTACTGTGTGTTTGTGTGCTTCTAACCCCTTTGCACCTCAATCGGTAGACTGTAATATTTATTTGTCCTTACCTTTTTTTTTTTTTTTTTTTTGCCATAGGTTTCTATGTACTAAAGTTGGGTTTGGCTCAGCACAGTAGAGGTGGGGGAGTAAACTTGATCTAACTTATATTTCCACCATATATTATCTATTTGAGTTAGGGATTACTATGTAAATGTGATTTGGTTGTTTGTCTATACAGTGTATGCCCTGTGATTGACTGGCGACAGGTCCAGGCTGTACCCCTCCTCCTGCCCAATGTCAGCTAGGATATGCTCCCGCTCACACATGACCCTGAGCACCAAAAGCAGTAGAAAATGTGACATAAATAGACAATTTTATTCCTTGGATTTATTGGTGAGACACTGTCAAAAATTAATCAATGTCTTGCAATTTACCATTGAAGAAAATACCTGAATTCATACACATGTGACTAAAGCAACATCAATAGCAATCAAATCAATATTTAGACATTGAAACCATGAAGCACTTTTTAAACATGTTCTAGTCGTTGGATCCAGAAAACTTACTTCTGCATTTGGCAAAACGGGTTTAAGCACCTCCTCGCAGTTCGGTGAATGGTAAAGAAGACCGGACCAAAGCAACCATAGGAACTTTAAATGTCCACAGTCTTTTTTTTTACAAGATGTCACCACAGAGTCACCAAATATTAAAATATTTGATCTTTAGGTTTCATTAGTCTTTACATATATCGTATCATATTTGCACAACCCCAATTCCAATGAAGTTGGGACGTTGTGTTAAACATAAATAAAAACAGAATACAAGGATTTGCAAATCATGTTCAACCTATATTTAATTGAATACACTACAAAGACAAGATATTTAATGTTCAAACTGATAAACTTGATTGTTTTTAGCATATAATCATTAACTTAGAATTGTATGGCTGCAACACGTTCCAAAAGAGCTATTGAACAGCTGAAGCTGTACATCGAGCAAGAATGGGAGAGAATTCCACTTACAAAGCTTCAACAATTAGTGTCCTCAGTTCCCAAACGTTTATTGAATGTTGTTAAAAGAAAAGGTGATGTAACACCATGGTAAACATGACCCTGTCCCAGCTTTTTTGGAACGTGTTGCAGCCATAAAATTCTAAGTTAATGATTGTTTGCTAAAAACAATAAAGTTTATCAGTTTGAACATTAAATATCTTGTCTTTGTAGTGTATTCAATTAAATATAGGTTGAACATGATTTGCAAATGATTGTATTCTGTTTTTTAACACAATGTCCCAACTTCATTGGAATTGGGGTTGTATAAATAAATGATATACATGTATTTAACTTTTGGCCGAAGACACCAGCCATAAAGATTTTATATTGACATATTTTAGCAGCTTCAAACAGTCATGTAATCAAACCGTAGTCATGTACGCTAGCGTAGCATACACAGGAAGTCAGCTATCCCGTTTTCTGAGTTTGGTCACATGACAGTCCGCATATAGAAGATTGGATCGAATTCGGTGATACCACTATATTGACTTTAACTGTGTGGATGTAGCATGACACAAGGCCTTCTGTCAGTCTGTGCCCTCATTGTCTTCTTCTTTCTTCGTCCTTGGGGTGGGTTGAGTGAGTCTCTAGCTCTCTGCCCTGTCCACCTGGTGTCAATCTGGCTGCTGTATAATTGGTTGTTTTTGGGTCGACCGACTGTCCTCCGTCGTGTTGATTCATGGCGTTTGTAAAGGTGACAGTAGCGGTTGTCCCTACCAGACAAAGTACAGCCATCACTAGCTTAACCTCAGCTGACCCTCTATATTTTACACACATACATGCATGCGCACACAACCCATACACAGGAAACACGTGAAGGTTTGTCTGAGGCTTCATCAGTGTATAGAGAGAAGTCAGTTAAGGTCACCAAATACACAGCTTGACCAAACAACCACAAATGCACTCTATTAAAAGGAATAATAAGTGCATGTATTGGGTGATGTGTTCTCTGTATGCAGATACAGTCAACACACACGCTAAACTAAGTAGTGTATACAGAGACAAGTTGTATCAAATATTCTACCTTTATAAGGATAATAATATTAAATTTTGATTTGCACCGTCAGAGATGAATGAATACTGTACATAGACAACAACAATAAACATATTGTTAAATAATACCTCCATGACAGTGTCTGCCCAAATTCAGCATTAATCCCTTTGCAAATAAACGTTTTAGTAATATTTTGTTTTCTAACAGAAGCTTGCATGCAAACCTCGATGCAAACATTTATTGCCTACACATGGTGCTTTAGCCTAAACATTCACGTGTTTTATGAATAAATGTCTTTATAGCAGTGGTTATTTCCATAGCTAAATCTAGTGCAATCATAGTTTCCTCCAATGAACAAATAAAAGTTACAAGAAAATAAAGGAGAAAAAAATACTATATTTAACTAAGTAACACAATTACTAAAATAAATCACCTATCCATTTTCTTTGCCTCTTATCCTCACTAGGGTCGCGGGCTGCTGGAGCCTATGCCAGCTATCTTCAGCTATGTGGCGGGGTACACCCTGAAACGGTCGCCAGCCAATCGCAGGGCACATAGAAACAAACAAACCAGTCCCACTCACACCTACGGTCAATTTAGAGTCTTCATTCAACCTACCACGCATGTTTTTGGGATGTGGGAGGAAACCGCAGTGCCTGGAGAAAACCCACCCAGGCATGGGGAGAACATGCAAACTCCACACAGGCGAGGCCGGGATGTGAACCCCGGTCCCCAGAACTGTGAGGCAAATGTGCTAACAAGTCGGTCACCGTGCCGGCTAATATAAATCAATATAGACAAATAAATGAAATTAATAATAACTGAAGATTGCTGTTGTTCTTAAGTGACCTGGACACACCCTGAACTGACACAGTGTCACCTTCAAAAGACCTGGATCAGTGTCACAGATTTACACCCATGCTCTGTAAAAGTCCCCCACAAATAACAGCCCTATTCGTGTCAGGTTCAGAGGTCTCCATCTAGCTCTTTTTAATCACACTGCCTTCATATCTATAATTGAAGGTAATCGCTTGATAAACGGATTGGGCAGGGCTCTGTGCCATGCCAGTCTGGCCTTTCATGGTGCTACCATTGACCTTGTAACGGATTGTGAGCATGTTTTGTTGCCCACTCTTGTGTTATGGTTTGATTGTTGACTAGCAGTGGTGTCAATTCAACCTTACTTTGTGTGTGTGTGTGTGTCTGTAGGTGTGTGTGTGTGGTTTACACATGACCAAGTGTAGGTCAACCTAAATGTTGCTCTGAGCTGATGTGTGTTACAGCAAGTGTGTGTGTGCACGCGCACTGGTGTCTTAAGTGTTAAGGTTAATTTCTGTTACTGTTGGTAAGTGCTGTCTGACCACTCCCTTGGTGGTCTCTCCGAGCTTAAGTAATGCCAGTTACAGGCCCCAGGCCCCTGCTTCTGGCCAACCCATTGATCCGATGATCAATAATTGCATCTATAACATACACTGAACAAGGATGCTAACATACCAACTGCTGTTAGGCAAGGCGTCCTACCTCACACATGGGAATAATTCCATGCATTGAACATTTAAGGAGTTCCTTAAAGGGTACCAGAAGCATCATATACAAAGTCAGCATTCATTTCACAAGCACTTAATTTTCCCTATAGATGCCGCTTTTGTAAAGAAAAAAAAACCAAAACTGCATCTTCAATGTGTATTGCCACTGAGCCAGAAATCTTAACGTTGTCATTATGATTCTGATTATTTTTTCCCAGTGCCCCGGTAACAGTTTCCCAAGACCCAACTGTTTCTGCCTCTGCTTTTCTGCTTTTGTTGATTCACTCCTCTCAGCAAGCCTCCATCTTATTTCACATTTCAGTCAATGAAAAAGCCTTCTCCCCTTTCTCTCTCATCCTCTCTAGTACTTCCTTTTAAAGGAATCAGTCGCTTACAACACTCAGAACACATATTAAACAGGCATCAACCTCTTGCCAGGGCCAAATCACGCTGTTCAAATGTTGTTCTTCCACCGGGGAGCACAGGACAGCACGAGAGATGGGATGTGCAACATTAACTTGATTCACGGCTGCGGCGACTGAGTGACACTCCATAAACCTCAGCGGGCCGCCACTGGGACCTGCCAACAGCACCCCATGGCTAATGTGACACACACTAGCAATGCATAGCCTCACCACCCCCAAGGCACAACATAAGTACGCCCACAACCACATACAGGGATTTCTTGTACTAATAGAAACATGAACTACAGTAATATCCATCTGACTCAGACCATTTTACAGACATTTAGCCTACATAGATTAATGTGAGATTCATATTCAGAAACAAATGAAGTTCTGAAGAAAAACCCATTTATTGAGCATGACTATATATTGAGAGGTCCTTGTCCTATGGTAATCGCGCAGCCTCTGCAAGCTTCTAGCATATTGGCATTGGCATTCAGTCAATACAATATACTGTATAGATCAAAGTATACACATACGGATGCTGAAACTACACAGACGCACTATATATATATATATATATATATACACACACACACACACACACACAGTGGGTACGGAAAGTATTCAGACCCCCTTAAATTTTTCACTGTTATATTGCAGCCATTTGCTAAAATCATTTAAGTTAATTTTTTTCCTCATTAATGTACACACAGCACCCCATATTGACAGAAAAAAATGGAATTGTTTAAATTTTTGCAGATTTATTAAAAAGGAAAAACTGAAATATCACACCGCAATAAGTACTCATACCCTTTACTCAGTATTTAGTAGAAGCACCCTTTTGAGCTACTACAGCCATGAGTCTTTTTGAGAATGATTCTTTTTGAGCCATGAGTCTTTTTGAGTTTTTTACACCTGGATTTCATGTCATGCTGAAAGACCCAGCCACGTTTCATCTTCAATGCCCTTGCTGATGGAAGGAGGTTTTCACTCACGATACATAGCCCCATTCATTCTTTCCTTTACAGTCGTCCTGGTCCCTTTGCAGAAAAACAGCCCCAAATCATGATGTTTCCACCCCCATGCTTCACAGTAGATATGGTCTTCTATGGATGCAACTCAGCATTCTTTCTCCTCCAAACACGACAAGTTGAGTCGTGTTTGCAGGGGGCATGTCTGGCACTGCAGGATTTGACTCCCTGGCGGCATAGTGTGTTACTGATAGCCTTTGTGTGTTACTGATAGCCTTTGTTACTTTGGTCCCAGCTCTCTGCAGGTCATTCACTAGGTCCCCCCGTGTGGTTCTGGGATTTTTGCTCACCGTTCCTGTGATCATTTTGACCCCACGGGGTGAGATCTTGTGTGGAGCCCCAGATCGAGGGAGATTATCAGTGGTCTTGTATGTCTTCCATTTTCTAATAATTGCTCCCACAGTTGATTTTGTTGACACCAAGCTGCTTACTTATTGCAGATTCAGCCTTCCCAGCCTGGTGCAGGTCTACAATTTTGTTTCTGGTGTCCTTAGACAGATCTTTGGTCTTGGCCATAGTGGAGTTAGGAGTGTGACGGTTTGAGGTTGTGGACAGTTGCCTTTTATACTGATGATAAGTTAAAACAGGTGGCATTAATAGAGGTAACGAGTGGAGGACAGAGGAGCCTCTTAAAGAAGAAGTTACAGGTCTGTGAGAGCCATAAATCTTGCTTGTTTGTAGGTGTGGTCGCCTCGGTTACGCGCTCTCTAGTATTGTTCTGTTTTTGTGTTTTTCTTTCGTCTTTGGAGACATTACACGACTTCTGTTTTTTTTGTCAATGTCTTTATGTCTCCAAAATGTTCTCTGTCAATTGACTGTCTGTTGTCGTACTAGAGCGGCTCCAACTACCGGAGACAAATTCCTTGTGTGTTTTTTTTTGGACATACTTGGCAAATAAAGATGATTCTGATTCCGACCAAATACTTATTTTCTACCATGATTTGCGAATAAATTCTTTAAAAAACAGACAATGTGATTTTCTGGATTTTTTTTCTTCATTTTGTCTCTCATAGGTGAGGTATACCTAATATGAAAATGACAGGCCTCTCTCATCTTTTTAAGTGGGAGAACTTACACAATCGATGGCTCACTAAATACTTCTTTGCCTCACCGTATATACCTTGGCCACCCTTTATACTCATAACAACAAAAACTTTGTACGATATTTCTGAGTGTTCTGGTTCACCCCAAATAAAACCATTCAATTATGCCTCTATGGACCTTGCTGTGTGCACTGCTGGAAAAGAAAAAAAGTCTGTAGAAAAGCATGGAATTGTCTAAAATTTCTTCTTCTAAGCTGAAGAATTAAGATTCACGTGCCATGGTCTGTGTTTTTGTTGATTGTATTTAGTTTGTTTCATCTTTTGTCAGCTTGCGTGGTTTTCATCTCCACCTGTTCTCATCAGGCCTGTTTTCTTGTGTCAAGCAGTCAGCTCCCTCCAGCCACTCGTGTCTAATCCAAGTGTGCCTCGTTGTCTCATCAATTTATTTGTATTTAGTTCCCTGGGTTTGTTCAGTTTGTGTCGGATCTTTCTGTCAGGGTATGTGGTGATTTGGAAGGGGGCCTGGAGGTGGGTCGAGGGTCCGCCCATTGGGGCCAGTCTGGTGGGCACTCGGACTGGCACGGCCGTCTTTGCCGCTCAGTCCTGACGTCCACGCTGTGCAGCCGCCATCTGACCCTACGTACCATACATACTATGAAGTTCTTAAAATGATCCCTGATCACATTTAACCTGTTAAAACAACAGAAAACACTGCAACGCGAGGCCGTGCTGGTTGCTAGCGATAAAGAAACACTACAAGCATGTCATCCATTTTTACAGACTGTGGTTTGTAGTTGTCAGACATAAATGGTAACACTGTTGTTTTAAAAAAGAATCCTCCCTCTTTGCTTTTCTGTGAAAACTTTCAACATCCGAGGCTGTCTCTGTTAGCGTTAACCTCCTCCAGATACACACCACTATCTGTTCTTATGACTTGAGATACAAATAGTAATTTCAGGTGATATTTACAATACAAATAATGATTGAAATGACAACCAAATCATTCAGTCTCTAAAGTATGTAGTTACTGTCTCTAAAGTATGTAGTTACTGGCTTACTCTCTTGATGGCCTGAACTATAGTGTGTGACAGGTATACATTCAGCATTGTATTTAACATATATTTAGTACAGAAGAAGGTACTTAGCCTACAAGGTATACAACTGAAATAGAATGCAATTCTCTAGAGCACAGCACATACCTCCACAATAGACAAACCGTCCTAATTTAAATCAGTACGAAAATGTGCACATTAATACTCAATACATTTTTACCAATGCACTACATATGGCTGAATTTTATCATCAAGATGGTTGTATTATTCATACAGACAAAAATGCCTTCAATGTAATGTATGCAATGTAAACAAAAGTTTTGATGATAACAAACATGAAAACAGAACACCAACAGCTAACTTAGTCATTGTTGCATAGTCAGTATTATGTGTTCATTGAATTTAGATTATCTGTCCATTATAATAAGATTACGCCAAATTAGTTTTTTTGTTTTGTTTCTTTGTTTGTTTTTATGTCATGATACAGCATTTTAGTCATTGCATTCCAAAGCAAAGGCACATTTGTAAAAACAAATCTGACTTTCTGATCACATTGTCACCTTTGGTGCTGGACATGAAATGTCTGGGAGAGATAAATATATCAGTGATGGATGATTTTGTCCCTCCATACACTCAAAGATCTTTTCGATGTCGTCTGAGCATTAAATCCTGGACCTCTAAAATGTCAACGTCACCAGAGCCATACATAAAAAACATAAAAGCTTTTTAACTTTTTCCTTTAAAAAGTTTGTGCATTCTCTAAAGCTTTAGTAGCCTTGAACAGCATCCCATCTTCACTACTACGGCTATTGCTACTACTATATATTGCATTTTTTTCTGAATAGATGAGTCTATTCATGTTAGAGCCAGGCACTGCTCAAACAATGGCATCTTAGCACTGTTCCTACCACCTTGGTAACGCCATGGCAACCTGTGATCCAAGAGGGCGCCACATGGCTCAATTAGTCCCAGCTGTGTCTTGCTACATTTTTTTGGCAGCCTTATATCTTGCTATACTGTCTCATATCAGGCATTAAGTCACACAATTATATAAAGCATGATCTCGCTTTTTGAAACACAACTCTCTGGGCTCGATGCTGGCCGTCCGTGTCCACCTTGCTACATTTTTTAAATTCATTTATGCAAATGTCATATTTCTTAAAGGTGGGCATTTTTGTATGATTTTGTCATTTGTGACTTCAGTTTTTGAAATATACCAATTTATATACAGTTTAAATTAATTCATTCATCTTCCATTCCGCTTCTCCTCACTTGGGGCGCGGGCGTGCTGGAGCATCCCAGCTATCTCCAGGCAGGAGGCGGGGTACACCCTGAACTGGTCGCCAGCCAATCGCAGGGCACATACAAACAAACAACCCTTCACACTCACATTCACACCTATGAGCAATTTAGAGTTGTCAATTAACCTACCACGCATGTTTTTGGGATGTGGGAGGAAACCGGAGTGCCCAGAGAAAACCCACGCAGGCACGGGGAGAACATGCAAACTCCACACAGGCGGGGCCGGGGATTGAACACCAGTCCTCAGAACTGTGAGGCAGACGCTCTAACCAGTCGTCCACCGTGCCGTCGTTGGGACATTGTGTTAAATATAAATAAAAACAGAATACAATGATTTGCAAATCATGTTCAACCTATATTTGAATACACTACAAAGACAAGATATAAAATTTTTAAACTGATAAACTTTATTGTGAGTCACTTATGGTGTAGTGGTACACTCGCCTGACTTTGGTGCGGGCAGCGTGGGTTCAGTTCCCACTCAGTGACGGTGTGAATGTGAGTGCGAATGGTTGTCCGTGTCTATATGTGCCCTGCGACTGACTGGCGACCAGTTCAGGGTGTAGTCCGCCTTTCGCCTGAAGTCAGCTGGGATAGGCTCCAGCGTCCTGCGACCCTAACCAGGATAAGCGGTGTTGAAATGGATGGATGGATGGATAAACTTTATTGTTTTTAGCAAAGAATCATTAACTTGGGTAAAATGGAGTTAAATTCAAGAATCAACGCTTCAAGATGTTCAGGTTAGTCATGAAGTTTGGGAAAAGGGAGCAATTTCATGTAATTCTCTTAGTTTAATGACTTAATGCACTCCAGTGGAGAAAATGATACAATTTAGAATTTTAGATTTGGAGATACCCTCTTTTAACCATGGAAAAGAATTACTTTTTATTTTAAGAAGAGGAAGCTCGCTCTGCAGACAGTAGAAAGACTGTATGACTCGCAATACGGTATAAGGGAATAAATAAAAATCTCATTTTTGAGGTTGTTTTACAACCTGCACATTGTGCAAACAAACTGCAACTTGAAGGCTTAAAATATGAAAATGTAGGGATATTTCATACTGATGATAACTAATGTTGTTTAATAAACTTAATGGAGTAAAAGAAGAAAATAAAACATCAGACATCTTAAAAATTTGTGACAAAGTTGTCTGTACATGGCCAATAATGGCCACACACTAGCTGAAATGGTAGTCAAACCTGACATAGTCAGAGGGTTAACTGCTTAAATGGGGTGTCGAACTCGTTTTTGTCACGGGCCCCACCATAGCTATGGTTTCCCTCAGAAGGCTGTTATGACTTTGAACCCTATAAATGTATGATCACCTCATATTATTACATATACACAAAAAATTGATGAATAACTAGTTATCAGAAATCAGAAGCCGCTAAAAAAAATTTGCTCAACTCTTAGTCAATTTATTTGAAAAGAGGGATTGTTGACAAAAAAAATGCTTGCAGTAACTTCACTAGAAGTGTAGACAATTTGCAATATTGGCTTTTAAGCAATAACATCAAGTTGACGCATATGATTTGCTTTTGCGGGCCACATAAAATGATGTGGCGGGCCGGATCTGTCCCCCGGGCCTTGCGTTGGAGAGTTGTGGCTTAGAAGATCCAAAGATATTGAGCGTTTGCTTGTGTGAGTGCTTTTGGGCTAGATCCTGGCGTCAAAATAAGTATTAAAAGGTGTGCTAATGTGCTATTCCTCCTTTCTCCTCAGGTATCGTGTCCAAGTCTTTTGAGTGCCGTCTTAAAGGCCAGGGGGCTTCTTTTGTGGAGACAGAGGTTGTGGACTCCTCTGTGGACAGGAAGCTCAGCAATGAAGGAGATGTCCAGCAGGTCATCATCATCCAAGGCTACAGTGATGAAGAGGTGGCCGTCGACCAGACCCTGGAGGAGTCTGCCGCTGCCACACTGCAGACTCTGGCCATGGCGGGCCAGATGGCAGAGGTCCTCCACATCACAGAAGACGGACAAGTTATCGCCTCAGGTAGGGAGGTGGCGTCTGCAGGGGCCCAGCTCGCCAGAGGGAGCACCCGGTATGTGGTGCTGTCAACAGGGGAGGCTGCCAATGAGCTACAGGCCACAGCCCGAGGCGCCTCTGAAGCCACGGGAAGAAGTCACATCGTGTCAGAGTCGTCCACGGCTCTGGATGCCCTCCTCAGCGCTGTGAGCAAGATGGACCACCAGGAGAAAATGCTCGGAGAGGCATCTGCCACTGACGAGGTCGCGCCCCCCGAGACGGCCGAGACCGTGCAGAGTGAAGCGCGGCCGCTGGTCAAACAGGAGGAGGAGGTGCAGGTCATTAACCAGACCGGTCAGGAGGACATGCAGAACCTGCTGCAGCTGGCAGCCTCTCGGATGATTAAGGAAGGTCTCACCCAGGTCATCGTCAACGACGAGGGCACTCACTACATCGTTACCGAGCTGGACAACTGCACCCTACAGGTAGAGGGAGGCGTGTATGAAGTGGCCGCAGCCGGAGAGCAAGAGGCTGAGGGCCATCACGATGACGCCCCTTAATTCGACGAGTGCTGTTTGTCTTGGCCAGGAATTTTTTTTTCATCCTCACCCCTCAACGTAACTCCACATAGACAGCTAGTATACAATGAAGGAAGAGGACTGTTTTAAAAAATAAACAGATGACTATTTTGGGACCACCCAGACGAAGCTAAATTAATGCCAAGCCACGTTCCTGGGAGCTTGTTTTACATTTAATATCACAAACTGTAAATGCTCATCAATAAGGTGTCCCTATGTAATCTGCTTTGAAGTGTTGCAGTGGATGTATTGTTTTTTTCCCCGCCATAAGGCTTTGTTTAACATTACTTGAAGCTCTCCAATTTTTGTCTTCTGTCCTTTGAAGTTATTAGCATATGATTAGCTACAAAACACTGTTTTGCATAGTTTGAAAGCACATCTTATAGTTAGTTGGATTATGCATCGCTGAGGCTGTATTATGGCTACATTATGCATACGGGTTGAAGGCCATTTGCTTATTTGTGAGCTCGGTGTATTCTAAATTCATTTTCATTTCTAACAATAAAGATTGAAGCCAATTATAACAAGTGCATCCATAGGTTTTCATTGTTGTCCTGACACTTTATTGTCGTGTTTGCAGTGATTGTCATGTAATTTCAGCACCAATACGGCAATTACGTTCACAGCACTGTGCTGTCCAGTGAGAAACCTCCATGCACATACATGCATTAAGTGATAGCTCCCATCATGCTTTCTGAACACTAACACAGTCATTATCATCACCATTATCATTATCACCACAATGATCACCATCACCCTAATCGCCGTCCTCTCTTCCTTTCCCCCATCAGGCCAATTCCCTTCATTGCATGTAACACACTCATCGTTTCCCCCCCTCTGCAGTATTTGGCACTGGAGGGAGAATCAATATTCATTTACGCCGCTACACAGGCCTGTAGTTTCTGATGGAGTGAGTGGGAGAGCAGTATGACGGCTGTGAGCACAATGGCTGACCGCTAAAAGTAGAGGGAGAAAGCACTCACACACTACGAGGGCATCAAAAGATCATCCCTTGAACACAAATACGCACACACATACACACTCAGCGAGCGAGAAGGTGGGCTGAGAGAGAAAGTGCTGGACGAGTGGGCAGCAGAAATGAGAGGATTGCAGATGGATGTTGAGCGAGGTGAGGCCACAGAAGTGGAAGAGCAGTAAAGCCCACAAACATACAGAGCCAGCAATTTCACAAAACACCAGTCTGCTTTTTAAACCTGTCTTGGTCACCTCTTCTCACATTCATACAGCATTTATAAAGTCAAACTTTTCATCCTTTTTTCCCTCTCCCTTTACAGAAAAGGCCTGAGCGTATATAAACCTTTTCGTGGCGTCAGTAATGTAAAGTACCACAATATTAAAGTAATGTAACTTTTTACTTTCAATTACTTTTGGATGAATCCAACACCAAATATGAGAAAAGAAAATCAATATGAATAAAATCTATCTATATATGCTCTCACCAGCATGACTAACGAGCTCACACTTTTCTTTGTACTGTACATCTTATTTCATTTGCGACAAGCAAATTCTTCCTCGCCAGCACAACTTTAACGCCAACGTAAACTCCCACGGCCCAAATGGCAGTCAGGATTACCCCTTTGCCCACAATATCGCGGCTATGACCGTGCAAGTGGAGTCATGGTGGAGGCATTGAGCTATATTATGACAATTTATACACGTTGTGCTGCTAACTCTGGAAAATGTTGCTCCGGCCGCTAGTTTGAAAGACGCCTAGGGCTGAAATTAACAACCGGCCTCAATTGTAATCCTGCGAAATAATCCCAAATTTAAATAAATGTAATGTACCTGTAATCTGATTCTATGTTGTTGTTGTTGTTTTTTTCTGGAACTGTAAACGGAATACAGTTAACTTTTGTTTAATTCTGCAGCTGCAGATTGGAACCCTGTCAGAAATGTGAGGCAGACGTGAGACCCACTACGCCGTGCTGTTTGAAAAACATAAAATTGTAACAAGGATTTGATTCACGCACACAAAAATCCTTTTTTAGTATGCATTTAGTATGATTGTATCCATCAAATTACTGCATTGTAATCCGTAATGTCAGGTTTGAAAAAACTTTTAAAAATTATTAATGAAATTCATTCATATTCAAATAAATAATTTATGAATGAAGTACCTCTGACAGTGTCTGAGCAACATTATCGTCTGTAAGGGAAGAATTTCTGATACAGCTCTTTTGCTCATTACATTGTGCAAAGGTACCTAATATTGTAACTTCTGTGTGTATATTGATAGCATGCAAGCATTCTTTTGACATTGACTTCAGTTTAGTCTGTCTGAAGCATTTTACTGTGTGTCAATCAAAGTGAGATTGAGTGAAACAGGGTCCGTGACCTCCACTAGCATCACCGACAAACTGTTGAGGACTCTGTTCTAAATATGGACGCCTGTCAATTCATATGCACAGTTATTATTCTCCACCTCTGACTGAGTGATCGTGCGCTGTATTGTATGCGTTTCCGACCCTCCCTCACTGTGTGTATCTCCCTAATCAGTGCAGGATGTCTCGTTATTAACTGCAGCAGACCACTTGTGTGACATGGAGGAGGGAGAAATTAGCAGCTGTCACCCAGTGATGAGTTAATTTCCTGACAGGCTTTCTGCTGCAGATGACCAGACGGCTGATGGAAACCTGCCGCTGAAGTTTAATTGGAGAGCAGGAAAGGGCAGTGGGGGAGAAGGGGAATCGGGGATTGAGAGGCGAGACACGAGGAGGACAAAGTACAGACCAGGCTGCAAATGATGCACAGTAAAAGTATTACATTATATTCATGGTTGACTAATCAGGAAGAGGCTGCTTTGTTGGAATGATCTTTGCTGTTCTCTGTAAATGTATGCACAAGAAACCCATTCATTTGGACAGTCTGTACAACAATCGAGTAAAAATGTTAAAATGTAAGAAGTTTTTGTCTCATTGTGTTCCACACCCAGATGACATTATCAGACCCAGTTACACTGTTGCAACAATGTTTAAAAACTAGACTTTACACCGATTTTAGCGGGCTGATCGGTATCGGCCGATATTTAGCATTTCATGCTGATCGGCTTTAATGTCATAATTCGCCGATCCGATCAATGCTCCGCAAAATACATTTACTCCGCGTCGCCGCATGCACAGTATATTTGAATCCAAAAGCTAGTTTATTTTTAGCCTTGTCGCGTGTCTTTTGACGTAGTATTGGAAATAGCTGACGGCCAATAAAGTTTTTTTTTTTTAAAAACATGTCGGCGGTGTGGAACAGACAACACGTCTGAGACAGACAACACGTAATGGCCGGATTAAAAAACAAGACAAATTTGCTCTTTCACGATTGCCCTATGTCAGACTACTGCAATAAAATAGCCTAGCAAGCTAGTGGTACCACGAACGGTTGTACGTAAACATTCCGCCGTTCTGTCGAATCATGCTCTAAAGTTTTGGTGTGGGTGAAGTAATTTAATTAAAAATAAAGTAATTGAATTACAATAAGTTATTTCTGTCATGTAATGTTGGTTTGACCTGACTGATTAGAATACACGATCTGACTTGAGCAGTGATTTCCAACCTTTATGGAGCCAAGGCACATATTTTACAATTGAAAAATCTCTCACGGCACACCAACAAAGTAAAATGTCACAAAAAGTGGATACATAAATTACTGTATTTACTTTGTGGCGTCTAATAGAAGACCATTCATTTGTTGTCTGTCACTATGCCTCACTGGCATAAATAGAGGAACAAAGACACCATTTTTATTGTAAATGTAATTTTTTGAGAAATTAAGTACACAAGTATATACACTAAATGAACAAGTCATTTAAATAAACACATTCCTCCATCTTGTGATCGGATCCGTGATCGGTTATCGTTTTTTTAAACTCGCTGATCGGCCCCAAAAATCCTGATCGTGTAAAGCCTACTAAAAACACTGTCACTGTCACACCCTGTCTGTCACCTCTTTGATCCACTTGGTCTTATCCAAAATTGTATATTTAATCATCTGTGTATATTTGGGTTGAGAATGTGATGGACATTTCTTTGGAGAAGATTTATTGATCTTATCTTGAGCAACGCAAACACAACAGACCCATGTTTCACCATTCATGAACGTTCATGCATCCGCGCATCCTCCGTTGTAGAATTTGAGGTTTTTCGTGTTCCCACAGGACAAACAGTATTACTGATGTTTTTAAAAAAGTAAAATGTAACGTGTAAAAATGTACACTTTGAGACACATTGTTAAACGTTTGCCTTCTTACTCATAACCATGTATATACAAGGGCCCAAAATGACACCATTTTGAAAAAAGTCTGTTTTGATATAAACATGGTTTTGTAATCGGGTCCTCAGGCAGCAACAAGAGAAAATAAATTGTTGCGTTTGTATTCTTGCCCGACACATGGGCCACTCCTTCAAGAGTTTCACAGAAATCAATTGTGTTGTTTCTCCATAAACCTGATGAATTGTCATCAATACATCTCTGACAGTGTCATAAAGCTGAGTGTGAATGTGTGTAAAAGCAGAACCACATACATTGAATCTAATTTGAACTGGTGGTGTGGGTGTGCATTCTGTTTCTTTTCATGCAGAGGGCGCAAGGTCGATTCCCTGCCAATGCCCCAATACACTCTTGGTGTCAAAGTCGGATAAAAAATGGGTGATTTGCATCAGGAAAACCATCTGGTGAAAGAACTGCACCAAACAAATCACCCGAGTAACTCGCTGTGGCAACCCCTGATGGGACAATCTGAAAGTCACAACTACAACACTGGGCCTCATTCACTAATAAATGCATGGAAATGTTCTCACTCTGGACACAAGTTGAGCATGTACACAAAATCACGTCAGATTCATGACACGTGCGTGCCGGACAATTTTCTTCACACCACCGTGCATATGTTAATGAATGATAATAATATAATTCATTCTCAATGACGGGCTCATGCCCGTGACCTAAAATCTAAACCGCACGCCTAGGAAGGGAAAAAAGAACATCCGTCTGATACATCTCAGCCAATGCGCAGAGGTTTAAGTCACAAGAGATGGCTGATTCAAAACTTTAATAAACTTTCTTAATCTTCATCCTATTTTCAAAAAGTTGGTCTCATTGGAAAGCTTGCTAAACACAGAAATTGACAACATATAATTATCAGTTTTAATTAATTCTGAAGTTAAACTAGAGAATGGTGCACAAAACATGCGTATATATGTTTACTGTCACGTGACCACATCTGGGTAAGGCTCACCATTGGCGCCATACTGGATGACTGGAGTTTTCCCATTGCAACCACAAATACGTCTTAACAGTGACAAACAAGTCTTTGGGAAGTTAAGGGATTAGATCTTATTTCAGGAAAGATGATGAAGCTAATATGACATCATACAACTTCCGTTTTTGAAGCCGGTCGGCGTTTTGGTTGGGTGAATGCAAGTAATCAGCACGAAGGCTACGGTAATGCACACCGAATCTTATGGCACAACCTGAGCTGGTCACCAGGCAATTGCAGGGCACATGTTGACAAACCATCATTCAGACTGACATGCACACCTATGGCCAATTTAGAGTCATCATTTAACAACAATTAACATCATTTCTTTTGGGATGTGGGACCAAACCGGAGTACCCGGATATTTGGATAAAACCCATGCAGGCACGGGAAGAACATGCACACAGGCAAGCCCGGATTTCAACCCGGGTTCTCAGAACTGTGAGGCAGATGTCATCAATACTTAGCTATATTCATAATGTATAATGTGCCTGTGGATGAAAAAGCAAAGCTTGTGACCAAAATGTATGCGAATGGTATGTACACGCTGGGTACGTCAGTGAGATGCCTTTCAAATATCCACACTTTTGCTTTTATTCTCACATAGGTTCTTTCTTTCTCTTTAGCAACCCGCTTCTTCCTTGAATTCTATCTTTTTTTGGATTGAGAAAATGTGATCAAGTACAATACACTGTATATACAGCATCAAACATCTAGCTGGATGCCCTATTGGTGCCTACTGGAGCCTTATTTGTCTGTACACATGGTCTGAGGAGGTTTTAAATTTATTCGCAGAGTACAAACAACACCAAGTACGAACAAATTGATGAATTACAGATTTGTGCATCAAACGTGCGTCCGTTGAAGTTAGTGAATTAGGCCCATTGAATCTCATTTGTACATAATATGATTACAGTAATACAAATCATTAACTTATTGGTGGTGCATAGTAATCACATTATGCTGTGTATCACAGTCAATCTACTGTTCGAAATCTTTTGTACGCTATAATTTGGCTAATACAACATATACTTATAAAAAAAAATATACCTATAAAACGCAGTGCAATTATGAACCTGAGGTTTCTCAATATACATTGTTCGTTAATATTTTCTAACCTATGATTTTGTGATCAGTAACATCAGAGCATCTCAAGGCACTGTCTTGTGTCACCTGCATTAGTATTAAGGATGGACAGGCGATTGGTACATATGGACAACTGGATGGACTGATGGAGCAGGAATTTGCACCTCAACACAAGGAAAACCAACGAGCTAGTTGTGGACTTCAGGAGGAGCAGAACCACAACTAAGTCAATTTTACAAAGCATCACAGTGTCATCAAAGCAATGCATTGAACATTTTTCATTCATAGTTCCAGGTCTAATTCAGCCCCAAGATTTTGAGCTGAGCAGCATGGTGGAGCAGTGTTTAGCACATCTGCCGAATAATCGAGACATTCTGGGTTTAAATCCCTCCTGTGTGGCATTTTCTTCTATTCCCCATTCTTTCTGTGGGTTGTCGTCTGAATTTAATCCGCAGAGAAGAGTGTTGTTAACGACCCTGATTAATAATATCACCAATATATGAAATTAAACTTCAAAATTGTGGGTGAAGTCAAGCCATTCTTTCAGCTCTTAAAGGTTCGCTGAATGTGCTGAAACCATGCCCCGCTCGACTGTCAACTGTCAATCAAATAACATGACGACGACCTGGAAAACGGATGCTACTTTTCGAGCATCTTTCTTATAACGACATGTTGGAGCTGCTTAAAGCCTTTCATTTTTTCCAAGATGGTGCCATGAAATAGGCATCCGTCTTTAAGAGCTTCGCTGTTTGTTTGTTGTTTATATTTGTTGTCATTTAGTGTTTGTTGTCCCTTGTGTGGACTCGTGGTGGACAGTTTACAGCGACAGCAGGCCATTCATTGGAGGAGAATGTCGGTGCTTGACAGTTGCGCCCTGTCGGCAGCAGGCTTGCAGCAGCGCTGTTTCTGATGAGGGGAATGTTGGCGCTGTTTGACTGTCGCCGCTTTTTGCTTTTGCGCAGCACTCTTGCGACAGCTGAGGAAATGTCACTGCCCATGATGGGACCCTACAACTGGACGGATGGCGGGAGGAGCTGAGCTGAGCGAGGAGTGTCGGCGAAATGGCCCGGAGGAGTTGAGGAGGGATGCGGAGCTTGATGAAACTAGAGAATTATTTCTGTCCGTATCTTATTCAAAAACAGACCTTAAAGTTGCTTGTTTAATTTGAACTTGACTTGTAGCGAACAGGATTGACATCATTTACGCTGTGATATCATAATGATGTCATATTAATTTGTCAGTATTGTAATTATATTAAGGGCCTCTGCGGGCCCCCCCTGTCAATCATGGCCCCCTCGAATACTTGTCCTTATGCCTAGATATGACTGCAGAATTTTAGCCCCAATATTGACCCGATTCGCTACCGCAGGCGATTTCCCGGATCGGGCCCGACATACAGACCTCTTGTAGTGTGACATAACCCCTGACCAACCATTTGGGCCTACGACGGGTAGGGGGGGGTGGGGAGTGTTGCCCGAGAGGGGGGCCTGGCCGGCGATCGCGTGTTGTGGCCACAGGTGCCACCTCAGTAAACGTGAAATATGGATTAAAATCATCCACGCGTTCCTTCTACACTGAGGCAACCAATCAGAGGAAAGGGGGAGGTCTTAGCCAAAGCAGATACAAAGCTGGATCAGACAGTAGCTGTCAGAGGGGCCTTTTCTGGACACTTGTATGGCAAAACCAAGGTGGTTTTTTTTAAATGAAATTTACACTTTTATACTAAGTGCATGTTAGAGAGTCACTCTACAGAGGTCAAAATATCCAAAATATGGGACCTTTAATGACTTTAAATAAAGTTAAAATGTATTATAGAAAGATTGAATATACAGTACAATGGAATTGTACAAAAAGAGTGTACTTTTATTAGATTAATACTAGGAATATGCATATTCCCTGTACAACTAGTGTCGTGAGACCATATGAATTCCTTGAAACTGACAAGATTGCATGCAGCACAAGGATGGGTGACAGTCTCTCTCACACACACACACACACACACACACACACACACACATACATTTGAATGCACACAAAGAAACACTAAGTTGCTCTCCCTCCCGCAGGCAACTCTCATCACTCTCCCGGGGACAAGTGCGAGGGACGGCAGTGAGGATGGGGGGGGGGGGGGTTCTCTTTCGCTCTGTTTCTCTGAGTATGATAAATATAGCAATTGTGTTTCGTCGCCATCAATAAAAAACACATCAGCCTGGGGATCATTTCCTTAATGTCTCCGCTATTAGTTTTTGGCTTCCCTTTGGCAGTATTAGCATGCCAGCTATGATATGCTCTGCTGTGTGTGTGTGTGTGTGCATTTGTGTTCTAGGTGTGTGTGCGTGCGTGCGTGCGTGTGTGTGCGTGTCCTCGAGGCTACAGGTACAACTCTATTAAGCTCCATTTTCTTGTTTATTTCCTGTCTGATACTGCACATCCCAGCACGTCACTTCAATGTGATGTGTACAAACTAATGCTAGGTACAGTAAGGTTTTTAAAAATGCTTTATTTGTTTGAGAGGTGGAGGGCATTTGAAGCCACGGTTCAGTTCTAGTTCATCGCCTCCCTGGAAGTTATTATACGAAAGGAGGGAGGAAGGGAATGATGTTGTATGGGCCCTGCATGGCTGTTCTTGCTCTCGCTTACCTTTCCGTGTGGCTCTGCATTTGTGTCTTTGATCACGTTAATCCCTGCCTAACGCCCACCCCCCTTCGCTGGTCTGCACGGCATACACTCCCTGCCACACACACCTCAACAACTGACACAAATTGACAGCCCACTCTACCACCCGCCACTACCCACCACCTCCCAAAATGCCAGCCATTCTCCATTCCTTCATAGAGAAGCTTACCCTAACCCACGAAAAAGAATCAAACGCACCGAGAAGGCTGCTTGTGTCTCCCAAAAAGTCTGCAGCACTATAGAAGGACAAGCTCTGATTGAAAAGGGACCTGATTAGTTCAACATGTTTAAAACTTGAATTTTTAAAAAACATGTAAGTTTTAATTAGGCCCACAATAAGGTGGAACAGTGCTTAAAAAAATGAATAAGAAACATTGAGTGTCACCTGAAGGGAACGTAAATGATAAAGAAAAGAGAGAGTAATTCATCACTAACACATCTTCATTGTCAAAACCAAGTACAGTGGAAACTCCGTTCATGAACTTAATTCATTGTGAGACTGTTCGCAAACTGAAATGTTCGCAAACTGAAGCAATTTTTCCCATGAACTATCTGTGTAGCGACATCACAAACGGGAACACCGATCTTATGCTTAGCGAGTATTTCCTTCTTCTTTTTTTCTCGTTTTAGGAGTTTTAATTTGTTAGTGGACCATGCCGTAACTAAATTAACGTGTATATCAAATACATTGAAATGCCATTAATCATTTGCAGCCCCTCCAAATAACACAATTATTTTGTTACATGTTACAAAAATAGAGCTGTATTGTAAAATATAAATATAAAAACGTACAATCTCCAATTCCACTGAAGATGAGACATTGTTGTAATACGTAGATGAAAACAGAATACAATAATTTGGAAACCCTTTTCAACCTATATTCAATTGAATACACTACATAAACAATATATTTAATGACCGTTATTGTTTTTTTTTGCAACTATTCTCTCATTCCTGCATTAAAAAACGGAATCCTTGTGTAAAGGATATTGCCACGTGGGCCGAGGAACACTTCAGAAAACCAATGACAGGTAACAGTGTTCGTTGCTACATCTAAAAATGCAAGTTACAACTTTCCCATGCAAAGCAAATGCAATATATCAACAACACCCAGAAACACGACCAGCTTCTTTGGGCCCGAGCTCATCTGAGGTGGACTGACACAAAGGAGAAAAGTGTGCTGTGAACATTAAATATCTTGTTTTTGTAGTGTATTCAATTGAATATAGTTTAAAACAAATTTGCAAATCATTGTATTATATATTTATGTTTTACACCACGTCCCAACTTCATTGGAATTGGGGTTTGTAATAAAAGAGAACGTAAAGACTATTGAAAAACTTGTAAGTTGGGGCAGGGTATTCAAAATAATTACAGTATATAAATAGTTATTGAACCGAGTCGATACTCTATTGATGGCATAAACCACTATTGACTGCTCATTGGTCAAGCATGTTTGTCATCACCTTGTCATTGCAGCATTTGATAATATACATATAGAAATTACAACAACAAAAACAGAAAACACACACACAGTAAAAAATTACCACTAATAGATATACCTAAATTACTGCACTAGGATGAGGTTTGGGGCAATACGTGTAAGCGTTTACTTCATTCACTCTTCATACTGCAAAAAAGAGCCATCAGAATAATCCATAAGGTAGGCTATCTTGAACACACTAATCAATTATTTGTAAAGTCTAAAATAATAATAATACATAATAATAATAATATTGTGGAATTTAGAACAGCACAACTTCTTTACAAAGCAAGGAATAATGTATTACCATGCAATTCGCTGAAAGTTTTTCAGGAAAGAGAACGGAAGTCTAAATTAAAATTAAGAGATTTGGCAAATGATATGATCCAAAAATGCAAATAAAAAAATTATGCATATCAAATAATTGGGTGAAACTGTGGAATAGAGTATAGAGTATGAAGCTGAAACAATATCCAAGCATCAACCACTTTAAAAAACAAGTACAAACAAATGACCTTTACAAAATATGAGGCAGAAGTAGTAACAATATAAATATATGTCAAATCAAATTTATTTATATAGCACTTTTCATACATTAAAACACACAGTGATTTACAGAGATTTTAAAAAAAACTGACAATTAAAATCAGAAAAGATATCCAAGAACCCATCCATTGCATCCCCACATAAACGCAAAATACACCCACACGAACACACCCCCGTGCACATTCTCACACACAATAGTGAAGAGACATGGCAAAGCACTGCGTTGTCATTTATTATTATTATTAGTAGTATTATTATTCGGTACAGTGAACAACTGGTTTTACACATCTGCCTCACAGCTCTGAAGGCCCGGGTTCAAATCCGACCTCACCTGTGTGGAGTTTGCATGTTCTCCCCGTGCCTGCGTGGGTTTTCTCTGGATACTCCGCTTTCCTCCCCCATCTCAAAAACACGCATTGTAGGTTAATTGAAGACTTTAAGTTGCCCGTAGGTGTGAATGTGAGTGCGAATGGTTGTTTGTCTATATGTGTTCTGCGATTGGCTGGCAACCAGTTCAGGGTGTACCCCGTCTCTCACCCAGAGTTAGCTGGGATAGGCTCCAGCTCGCCCCCGTCCCTAGTGAGGAGAAGCGGTACTGAAAATGGATGGATTATTATTATTATTATTATTATTATTATTATATGGGACAATTAATAAATGTATAATTATGTATTTTTTATTTTTATATACTATACATAATAATAGTTATTATTATCTATATATTATATATGTATTAGCGTATATAGGAATAAGGACGTGTATATAAATATTTACGATTTATTATATTATCATACTATTATAGTACTATATAGTTTTATGTCTTCCTGCTCCTTTTCCTTTCCTTTTGCTTTCCTGTATAATTTAACTTCATTTTTAGCTTGCACTGTCTTGTATCCCAAAGTCTCCACTTTCGATTTCTTGTTGCTCTCAATAAAATCTTTTGACTGATGCATTCAATTTGGTATGTTTTCTGCAGTTTCCCGAAATATATTATTTAGAAATGGAAAACCAACCACTTTAAACCGAGGCCAATAGAGCTGAGCTGAACAAAGACAGTAGTGACCTGTGAGAAAAGTCGCTTCAGGTAGGCTCTGCCAGATATTCTTTACTTCCAATTTCCAGTAATGGACATAACAAACAGTCTCTTTGATTCAATATAAAACAAATGTAAGTAAGCATAGTGATGAAAATCAACAGATTTTTTTTATGTTAATATCATGTTTGCATCTACTGTTGTTGATCTGGTGGAGAGTTGTTTGCTTGCCTCTAAAGCAAAATCACTAGCGGACGGTCTGTACTTCAAAACCATGCATATTATTGCCAAACTTTACACTTAGGTTTGGCAAACTATTTTTACACCTAAAAGGTAAAAACCTGCCACCCAAACGTATGATGGTATATTGTGTAATGTAAATTGGAAAGGGAATGCCCTAAAAGCAATTCCGCTTCTGTATTCAGACACTCATTGTTTGGCACTCTAAAGACTTCCGTTTCAGTCTATCACTGATCGTGTAATGGTTCTAGCTGCCTGCAACCCTTAACAGGATAAACGACACAGAAAATGAATGGATGGAGTTTCAAGTTTAAATCTAACTCCTGCCATGAGACAAGCCTGGGTTTTATCTCACAGTCGCAATACTGCATATAGACTGAGGGAAGGTGGCACTTTACCTTATGCCAACACGCCGCCCCTCTTGTTTCAATAGCAGATCTTCACTGTCAGCCTGCGATAACACCTTTCTACACGGCTGCTGCAACCATCTGCTTCATGTCAGCACTGCCACATAGGGCTTGATTCTGTTCGTGTTTTCATCTTGGGAAAATAAACAGTGTGACAGAGGAAGTCAAAGAAAATGTTTGAATTTGTGTTGTTGATTTTTTTTAATCACACCTTGGAATAATATTTAATGACATGGTGTTATTTTCCATAGCAAAAATGGATCAAGCGGTGCAGCGTGCAGTTATGCAGTCAAATGCAGTGGAAAGTTGATAACGCAGCATATATTTTGCTGTATATAGTTTGCTTATTTTATTTACACTCACCAGTCACTCACATTTGAAGAAAGGTATAATAATAATAATAATAATAATAATAATAATAATAATAATTATTATTATTATTATTATTATTATTATTATTATCACAGTTCTGATGAGGTATATCCCGTCTCTCGCCCAAAGATAGCTGGGATAGGCTCCAGCACGCCCGTAACCCTAGTGAGGATAAGCAGAACCCAAGATGAATGAATGAATTATTATTCAAGATCTAGGGCAGCATGGTGTTATAGTGGTCAGCACAGCTGCCTCACTGTCAAGAAGTCCAGGGTTTGAATTTCAGCTCCAGTTCAGTGCATTGCATGGGAGTTCTCCAGGTATTCTATAGGCTTCCTTGTACATTCCAGATAGATGAATATTAGGTTAACTGAAGACTTTAAATTGTCCATAGGTGTGAATGTGTGTCTAATGTTTGTTTGTCTATACTGTATGTGCCCTGTGATTGCCTGGTGACCAGTGTTGCTGTTAGATTCCAGTATTTATCACAAGGATTGATTTCATCGATTTCATATTCATTTCTGTTGTGCACAAATCTTGAACGAGTGGCAGTAATGCAAGCACTACAAAGACGCTTAGTGAAGATGAATAAACATATCTTGGTTTTCATTCATAGCACTACACTGCCGCTGTCCGCCCTCATCACAGTGTGTAATGTGTATAAATGAGTACAAACAAAATAATGTGAATTTGCTCTTTCTCTGCTACTTTCCCTTCTAAAGTGAGGAAGTGAGGCCTCCACTCTCAGCGTGATCTCATTTGCTGTATTGAGTTTTTCTCTTCACTCCTATTGAATGTGATTGTTACGGTGTCCTTTGGAAAAGTGCAGTCCCAAATTTATGGTGCTGCCAATGGGAGGTGTCAGTGTCATTGAGCTGAATGCATATTATTGGCCAATTCCCTCATTCCTACTGATCTGCTTGACATTTCAGTCCCTTAAAACTCCCTCCATGGGAGTTAGCCTTTTGAGTGTAATGTTCTCAGAGAATAAGAATACGTCATTGTGAGGATTTATTCCCAAATTGATCTTAAACACATCTGAGCTTGTTATAATTTCCCGGCTTCTGAGTGCTTTAAAGCAGGCCATAATTGTGGTGAGCTTCCTTCCCCTACAACCTGACTTTTAACCAGCTTGCATGGTGAACTGAGTTGAGCCCCGCATTTGTGAAGTGTAACCCTAGGAGTCCCCAAGTGGCCCCTGCCTTGCGTAACAAGGGTGGGGAAGGGGGGGGGGCCTGCAGTAAGTGTTCTCCAGGGACTGTAGCTGTGATCTGACCATCCCTGGGGTCCTGTTAATTTCTTCTCCTTTCACAAAGCCTCAGTGCTCCTCCTCTCTTCACTTCCTCCTTTTCCCCACTCTGCTCTCCTCCACTACTTCATCCAGCCATCGTCGTCCCTCTCTTCCTGCTCTTTATGTAAGGTATGCTGTCAATGGGGACCTCAGCAGTCTCATTAGAAGCTGGTGGAGGGTGTGAAATCTTAACGGTGACATACTGTAAATGTGCAGATCAGTGTCATGGTTGGAGAAACAGTGCATTAACCAAACCCTGCTCTATTGTCTTGCCCAGTACTAAGCACTCACTTCTACCTTCAACACCAAAGCAGGAGGTAATGTGTTCTAAAAATAGCAAGGCAGAAGGTGAATTGGATATTCACGTAGGAGTTCATCATCCATCACTGACCCGCAACTTACATCTACATTTTTATTCTTCATAACGAATCAAATCAAACAGATGTGTTCCAGTAGACGAAAAGCCACGTGTATGTAATCTATAGGTCAATGGAAAGTTGAGCTCATGTTTCTAACAACGCTCAGAAGTTCAACAGTTTCTGACCTCTTCTAGATCTAAAGAATGTTGCACTCAACTCACAGTTTTCAGTGACAAGCAGTTGAGGACCGAGGCAGTAATGACTACGAGACAAAGGTCTTGAGCTGGAATCAACCTGATGGCCCTGCAATTATAGGACCATCCAGCCATGTACACTTGGACTGAAACTATGGGGCTAAACACAACTGCCCCTAAGTGCCTCCAACAAAACCCTAAGACGCCTTCAAGATAAGATCATCGTTCACTCAGTAGCTCCTCTTGCCCTTTGCCTTATGCTCTTCTACCCTTTCCCTGTGGTCTGGCGAACAAGCGGCTGAAACATTCAGGAAGGATGCGGGCTTGGGTGCTGTTAGGGGATCTTAGTGGGTTAAAATTGGGGAGCCCGATAGAAAGGACGGAAGTGCCCATATCAAGCCGGGCGACTCCACAGGAGTGATAAGAGCAATTGTGCTGTCAACGTGGCCGTCAGATGAGCCTTATTGTTCATATTTAGATGGAGGAACAATGGTGAGGTGTCAGGCAACTATAGTTCATAATGTGCTGATGCTGACGAAGTGTCAGTGTGATCCATGTGTTCTGAGCCTCCTGCATCCTCAAGCATTTCCTCGTAAGAATGTCACGGGGGAGAGTACAAATGGGACAGCATCTGTCGGACAATACAGTAGATACAGTGGATAGCGAGAAATGGGGGTAAAGGAATCATAGTAAAGAGAAACAAGGTAAGATGGATTCAAAAAGGACATATGCATAAAAAGTAAATAACTAGAAGAAGAAGCTGTTGCTAAAACTGGTGTTGAGAAATAGATATGTGCGTTTGTCAAAGAACCTTGAGCGTCTAGATGGCCTTTAAAGTATTTTTTGTTCAAGAAAATGAAACTGGCAGTCATTTTCAATCATCTCAATCTATTTTGGAGCAATTGATGAATAACTAATTGCCCTTGTAAGGCCCCTTTTACATCACCAAAAAGTCAATTGGCTGCCATTTGTTGATTTGACGTCTTGGACAGAACTGGAGACCAAATTTGTGGTGTAGCCGGTGTGGACAAAGGAATGTACTATACTATAAAGTGGCAGCATTTTCTTATATTTTATATATCATCGCTGTTGGGTGGAATCATCGCATCTCCAAAATTACAACTTTTCAGGAAATAAAAAAATAATAAATTAATAAAACAAATAAACGCCATCTTGTTTAGGTTTCCAAACAACGCTTTGTTCAATCAAGTCCGATTCTAACCACTTTTGTTAGTCCGGGAGCCATTGGCAGCACTTATTCGATCCTATGACAATCAGATGGATTTCTGATATGTTTGAAATTTGATTGCCAGCAACAATTATCTTCTTTATTTCACAGTTGGCAACACTTGCATGACTGACCCGAACGCACAGTGTGAGCAGTCAATTTTTTAATTTGAGTCTGTTGGTACAGTGTTAAGCGCCTAAATTGTTAAATTTGACTCATTGCCGTAAGCAATTAACTTGTACAGCATGAATTTGAATTAGGACACTGAATGCTTGACTCAAAGATATACAAGCTACACTAACGTATGCCATGGACATCATTATTATTACTCAAAAGTAGCAATTTACTTTTACAATTGCTACTTCCAGGGGGAAGAAAGTTATTATAGTAGTAGTATAGTAATTATAGAAGTACAAAAGTAGAAAATATAGCCATGTTTCCACAAAGTTTGGTTCAATTTTTAACAATTTTATGTCATGAACGGAACAGAGGATAGGACCCAAAAATGCACGACTCCAAAACAAATGGACAGTTTCAAAAAGAGAGGTTTAATATACGGGTAGAGGTCGGTACACAGGCAGGCAATCCAAAAAGGGCAACAGTATCCAAAAACGTGAGGCAAAAAGGAGAGGTTGACAATCGGAACAGGGTCTAGCCTTACTGTGAGTCTGTGATGTGGAAACAAGGAATGCTGGAACGCGACAACAAGGTACAACAAAATGGCAACCAGAAAGACTGAGACAGGAGGTTAAACGCATGGGGTAATTAGGGGAAACGAGGCACAGGTGGGGAAGATGCTCTCAGGAGCAGGTGTGTATGAGACAGGGGGGAAACAACAACTGGAACACACACCCATGACATTTGAATGGGTTGTCAAAAAGACGATCTATTTAGCTACTTTTCGCAGTGGATCTACTGCAGTCTATTGATTGATCAACAGAGAATTATCACCCTTGTTCTCTAACAGCAAAGCAATAGGAATAAATGAAACATGTAAAAGGCATTTTATATTATACACATTCTCTACCAGATCAGAATCAGAATCAGAATCATCTTTATTTGCCAAGTATGTCCAAAACACACAAGGAATTTGTCTCCGGTAGTTGGAGCCGCTCTAGTACAACAGACAGTCAATTTACAGAACACTTTGGAGACAGAGACATTGACAAAAAACAATTGTGCAAAAAGATGCAGAGTCCTCTAGCACTTAGAGCAGATGATACAGAGAACACAATTGTGGTCACCTGTGAGCTCCTTCATCAACAATGAAGGTTTTATTGTGAGATGCCAGGACTACCTTGGTCCCATAACAATACAGCCACACCCCTCCCCCCTTTTGTTTTTGTTTTTTTAAATATGCATCAAGATCGAAATGTAACCGCTTCATCCTAGCCTCATCACAGCGGTGACAGATGACAACTAATGGCGGATCTTTGATGGAGAATTTGAACAGATCGTATCAAGCTTTCAGTGTGTGTGTTTGTGATTTGTGACAGCACTTTGAAGTGTTGTAAAGAGGCTCACGAGCACGCACACAGATGCACACATGCACATCATGTTTGCTAGCGTTCTTAAATGTGTCACAATGAAAATGCCCCCCCAGGCATTCTTCATTTACTGTCACAGCCATTAGACATGGGAGGGGAGCAAAAGAAGAGATTGTATCAGTAATGCATGAGCTCCAGTAATTAGCCTCCTGATGCAAGTATGTGTACATGCAGATGTGTGTGTGTTTGTGCGACACAAATGCTATACAGTATATGTACATGATCTCATCACCTGAACTGTGTCAACTGGAGTCATCATTTTCATGGATGAGTGGCAGATTCTTTAAACTCACATTTAATTATATACAGTGGGTACGAAAAGTATTCAGACATCCTTACATTTTTTACTCTTTGTTATATTGCAGCCATTTGCTAAAATAATTTAAGTTCTTTTTTTTCATTAATGTACACACAACACCCCATATTGACAGAAAAAATGGAATTGTTGAAGTTTTTGCAGATTTATTAAAAACGAAAAACTGAAATATCACACAGCCGTAATTATTCAGACCCTTTGCTGTGACACTCTTATATTTAACTCGGGTGCTGTCCATTTCTTCTGATCATCCTTGATATGGTTCTACATCTTCATTGTAGTCCAGCTGTGTTTGATTATAGTGATTGTACTTGATTAGGAAAGCCACACACCTGTCTATATAAGACCTTTCAGCTCACAGTGCATATCAGAGCAAATGAGAATCATGAAGTCAAAAGAACTGCCTACATTACTCAGTGTTTTCCTTGTGACAACAGTACCTGCTAATTCTAGGCCTTTTTGAAGCTCTCCACAGGTGATCCTTGGCTTTTGGACAACTCTTCTGCTAATTCTTTGCACTCCTCTACCAGAAATCATGCGAGGAGCACCTGATCAAGGCAAATTTATGAAAATCATGAGGTCAAAGGAACTTCCTGAAGAGCTCAGAGATAGAATTGTGGCAAGGCACAGATCTGGCCAAGGTTACAAAAAGGTTTCTGCTGCACTTAAGGTTCTTAAGAGCACAGTGGCCTCCATAATCCTTAAATGGAAGACGACCAGAACCTTTCCTAGAGCTGGCCGTCCGGCCAAACTGACCAATTGGGGGAGAAGAGACTTGGTGAGAGAGGTAAAGAAGAACCCAAGATGACTGTGGCTGAACTCTGGAGATGCAGTTGGGAAATCGGAGAAAGTTCTAGAAAGTCAACCATCACTGCAGCCCTCCACCAGTCAGGGCTTTATGGCACAGTGGCCCGACGGAAAGCTCTCCTTAGTGTAAAACACACGAAAGCCCACATGGAGTTTGCTAAAAAAAAAAAAAAAAAAAAACCTGAAGGACTCCAAGATGGTGAGAAATAAGATTCTCTGGTCTGATGAGACCAAGATAGAACTTAATTAATTGTAAGTGCTATGTGTGGAGAAAACCAGGCACTGCTCATCACCTGTCCAATACAGTCCCAACAGTGAAGCATGGTGCTGGCAGCATCATGCTGTGGGGGTGTTTTTCTGCTGCAGGGACAGGACGACTGCTTGCAATTGAAGGAAAAGATGAATGCGAAGTGCAGGGATATCTTGGACAAAAACCTTCTCCAGAGTGCTCAGGACCTCACACTGGGGCGAAGGTTCACCTTCCAACAAGATAATGACCCTATGCACACAGGTAAAATAATAATAATAAGGAGTGGCTTCAGAACAACTCTGTGACTGTTCTTGAATGGCCCAGCCAGAGCCCTGACTTAAACCCAATTGAGCAGCTTTGGAGAGACCTGAAAATGGCTATCCGCCAACGTTCACCATCCAACCTGACAGAACTGGAGAGGATCTGCAAGGAGGAATGGCAGAGGATCCCCAAATCCAGGTGAAAAACTTGTCACTGGTCATCATTCTCAAAAAGACTCATGGCTGTATTAGCTCAAAAGGGCGATTCTACTAAATACTGAGCAAATGGTCTGAGTACTTATTGTGTTTCTTTTTTAACAAATCTACAACAATTTCAACAATTTCGTTTTTTCCTGTCAATATGGGGTGCTGTGTGTACATTCATGAGAAAAAAAAAAGAACTTAATTGATTTTAGCAAATGGTTGCAATATAACAAAGAGTGAAAGGTTTAAGGGGATCTGAATACTTTCTGTACCCACTGTACACACACACACACACACACACACAAACACACACACACACACAGATCCCTCCAAAAATATTGGAACGGCAAGGTCAATTCCTTTGTTTTTGTTATATACTGAAGACATTTCGGTTTCAGATCAAAAGATATAATATGAGACAGCAGTTCAGAATTACAGCTTTTCTTTCATGGTATTTACATCTAGATCTGTTAAAAAACTCAGGCCAGAGCACCTTTTGTTTGAAGTCACCCACTTTTCAAGTGAGGAAAAGTATTGGAACAGACATTATTAAATTAACTTAAAGTGAATAGCATTTATACCCTGCGACTGAGTGGCGAACAATTCAGGGTGTAGTCCGCCTTTCACCTGAAGCCGGCTGGGATAGGCCCCAGCACCCTGTGAAAATGGATGGATGGATGGATGAATAACTTAATATTTGGTGGCATAACCCTTACTTGCTTACTTATACAAACAACCATTCACACTCACATTCACACCTACGGGCAATTTAGAGTCTTCAATTAACCTACCATTCATGTTTTTTGGGGGATGTGGGAGGAAACCGGAGTACCCGGAGAAAACCCACGCAGGCATGGGGAGAACAGGCAAACTCCACACAGGCGAGGCCGGATTTGAGCCCGGGTCATCATATATATCCAACCATCCATTTTCTGTACCGCTTCATCCTCACAAGGGTCGTGGGCGTGCTGGAGCCTATCCCAGCAATCTTCGGTCGAGAGGCGAGGCACACCCCGAACTGGTCGCCAGCCAATCACAGGGCACACACAAACAAACAACCATTCACGCACACATTCACACCTATGGGCAATTTATAGTTCTCAGTCAACCTACCATGCATGTTTTGGGGATGTGGGAAGAAACCGGAGTGCCTGGAGAGAACCCACGGAGGCACGGGGAGAACATTCAAACTCCACACAGGCGGGGCCAGGATTTGAACCCCAGTCCTCAGAACTGTGAGGCAAATGTGCTAAGCAGTCGGCCACCATGCTAAGCAGTAGTCCACCGTGTTGCCTCGTCATATATATATTATAAAAAAAATTCTGCCAGGCATGTTGGAGTACAACGTGGTACTACATTGACTGCGTGCAACTCTAAATTCGGTCTTGCCTGTATACTTTAAAAAACCCAAAATAAACGTTCATTTAAAAATCTTCAATGTACTGGGGGTGTGAACGAAGATCCACAAACTCAGCATTGAAAGTCTGTTGACAATGAATCAGAATTGATCACTTGGAAATGCAGTGAAAATCAAGCCAAGGACGCAATTTGAAAAAATGTTCAGGTTAAAAAACATCCATTTATCCATCCGTTTTCTTCCGCTTATCCAAGGTCAGGTCGCGGGGTCAGCAGCTTTAGCAGGGATGCCCAGTCTTCCCTTTCCCCAGCCACTTCATCCAGCTCTTCCGGGGGGATCCCAAGGCGCTCCGAGGCCAGCTGGGAGACATAGTCTCTCCACCGTGTCCTGGGTCGTCCCCGGGGTCTCCCCCCGGTGAGACATGCCCAGAACACTCACCAGGGAGGCATCCAGGAGGCATCCAAATCAGATGCCCAAGCCACCTCATCTGGCTCCTCTCAATGTGGAGGAGCAGCGGCTCCGCTCTGCACTCATCCCGGATGACCGAGCTTCTCACCCAATCTCTAAGGGAGAGCCCGGACACCCTGTGGAGGAAACTTATTTCAGCCGCTTGTATCTGGGATCTTGTTCTTTCGGTCATGGCCCACAGCTCGTGAGCATAGGTGAGGGTAGGAACGTAGATCGACCGGTAAATTGAGAGCTTCGCCTTTTGGCTTAGCTCCTTCTTCTGCAGACGCTGCACCGATCCACCTGTGGATCTCCCATTCCATTTTTCCCTCACTTGTGAACAAGACCCCAAGATACTTGAACTCCTCCACTTTGGGCAGTATCTCATCCCCGACCTGGAAAGGGTTGGAGGTGCTGATTTTCATCCAAGCTGTTTCACACATGGCTGCGAACCGCTTTAGTGAGAGTTGGAGATCACGGTTTGATGAATCCAACAGAACCACATCATATGCAAAAAGTAGAGATGCAATACTGAGGCCACCAAATGGGACCCCCTTTACGCCTCGGCTGCGCCAAGAAATTCTGTCCATAAAAGTTATGAACAGAATCGGTGACAAAGGGCAGCCTTGGCGGAATCCAACCATCATTGGAAACGAGTCAGACTTACTGCATGCAATGCGGACCAAACTCTGACACTGGTCGTACAGGGACCGAACAGCAACCGTATCAGGGGGTTCGGTACCCCATACTCCCGAAGCACCCCCCACAGGACTCCCCGAGAGACATGGTCGAACGCCTTCTCCAAGTCCACAAAACACATGTAGTCTGGTTGGGTGAACTCCCATGTACCCTCAAGGACACTGCCGAGGGTGAAGAGCTGGTCCATTGTTCCACGGCCAGGACGAAAACCACACTGCTCCTCCTGAATCTGAGACTCAACTTCCCGACGAACCCTCCTCTCCAGCACCCCTGAATAGACCTTACCAGGGAGGCTGAGGAGTGTGATCCCCCTGTAGTTGGAACACACCCTCCGGTCTGCCAATCCAGCTCCCCGATGTCCACGGGATCTTGCAGAGGCGTGTCAACCAGGACAGCCCCACAACATCCAGAGCCTTTAGGAACTCCAGGCGAATCTCATCCACCTACAGGGCCTTGCCACCGAGGAGCTTTTTAACCACCTCGGTGACCTCAACCCCAGAGATAGGAGAGCCCACCTCAGAGACCCCAGACTCTACTTCCTCATGGGAAGGCGTGTCGGTGGAATTGAGGAGGTCTTCGAAGTATTCTCCCCACCAACTCACAACATCCCGAGTCGAGTTCAGCAGCGCCCCATCCCCACTATACAGTGTTGATGGTGCACTGCTTGCCCCTCCTGAGACGCCGGATGGTGGACCAGAAGTTCCTCGAAGCCGTCCGGAAGTCTTTCTCCATGGCCTCACCGAACTCCTCCTACGCCCGAGTCTTTGCTTCAGCGACCACCAAAGCTGCATTCCACTTGGCCAGCTGGTACTCATCAGCTGCCTCAGGAGTCCCACAGGCCAAAAAGGCTCGAAAGGACTCCTTCTTCAGCTTGACGGCATCCCTCACCATTGGTGTCCACAAACGGGTTCGGGGATTTCCGCCACAAAATGTACCGACCACCTTAGCAATGGAGGCGTGGAACATGGTCCACTCGGATTCAATGTCCCCTGCCTCCCCTGGAACATGAACAAAGTTCTGTCGGCGGTGGGAGTTGAAACTCTTCTGACAGAGAGTCTGCCAGTTCCCAGCAGACCCTCACAATACGTTTGGGTCTGCCACGTCGGACCGGCATCTTCCCCCACCATCGAAGCCAACTCACCACCAGGTGGTGGTCAATTGACAGCTCCGCCCCTCTCTTCGCCCGAGTGTCCAAGACATGCGGGCGATGACACGACCACAAAGTCAATTATCGAACTGCGACCTAGGGGTTCCTGGTGCCAAGTGCATGTGTGGACACCCTTATGCTTGAACATGGTGTTTGTTATGGACAATCCGTGATGAGCACAGAAGTCCAATCACAGAACACCGCTCGGGTTCTGATCGGGGTGGCTGTTCCTCCCGTTCACGTTCTTCCAGGTCTCACTGTCACGCCCACGTGAGCATTGAAGTCCCTCAGCAGAACGATGGAATCCCCAGCAGGAGCGCTCTCCAGCACCCCTCTAAGGACTCCAAAAAAGTGGGTACTCTGAACTGCTGTTTGGTGCAGAGGCACAAACAACAGTCAGGACCCATCCCCCCACCCGAAGGCGGAGGGAGGCTACCCTCTTGTCCATTGGGGTGAACCCCAACGTACAGGCGCCGAGTTGGGGGGCAATAAGTATACCTGCACCTGCTACGCGCCTCTCACCGTGGGCAACTCCAGAGTGGAAGAGAGTCCAACCCCTCTCAAGAGGACTGGTACCAGAGCCCAAACCGTGTGTGGAGGCGAGCCTGACTATATCTTGTCAGAACCTCTCGACCTCACACCCCAGCTCAGGCTCCTTCCCTGCCAGAGAGGTGACATTTCACGTCCCTTGAGCCAGCTTCTGTAGCCTGGGATCTGGTCGCCAACGTCCCTGCCTTCGGCCACCGCCCAGCTCACATTGCATCCGACCCCTATGGCCCCTCCCACAAGTGGTGAGCCCATGGGAAGGGAGACCCACGTTACCCTTTCGGCCCCATGGGTGCAGGCCCGGTCACCAGGTGTTCGCCTTCGAGCCCCACCTCCAGGCCTGGCTCCAGAGGAGGGCCCCGGTGACCCGCGTCTGGGCAAGGGAAACCTCAATCCATTGTTTTTCATCATAGGGGTATTTTAGCCATGCTTTGTCTGGTCCCTCAACTAGTTGCCATGGGTGAACCTACCAGGGCGTGAAGCCCCAGACAACTTAGCTCCAAGGATCATTGAGACACACAAACCCCTCCACCACAATAAGGTGACGGCTTCCAGGAGGGGAAGTTAAAAAACACTGTCATGTCAAAACAGTATATGTATATATATTTTTTACTCTTTGATTACATTTATTTTATATGAATGGACTCTTGTGTGGCTTTTCCATTGCACAGTCCTTTTGCAGCTCAGATCAGCTCTACTCAACTCACCTCAATTTGGCCCACTTCAAAACTGTTCAGTGAGAAACTGCAGAAACACACTGCACTAAACACATCGGTTGCAATGAGATTTGCTCCAACAAATGGGTCTCCAGTATTAAACCGCAACATAAGGCTGTTGGCGACTCTAAGGAGATAATTCATTTGAGAGGAGATTCGGGGCAGCAAGTATGTAAAACGAGGATGTAAAAGTGTAGATTATGGAGGTACAACAAACATGATCAGACATGGTTTACACTACCCATATAATCACCAGGAACTAGAAATAGTGCCTTGTAGTACCTCGAAAAACCTGGTTTTGACAATGGAAAAGTGCCAATAGTACAAGTAAGTAGAGCCGTGTCAAGTTCAATAGTTAATAGTGGGAAATGGACATTAGTTGACATGCTGTTTAGTGAAAAATAAGCTAATCATAGAACCCTTTCACTACATTCAAATGTCAAATAATACATTTAATTTCAAAATGTAGTTTAAAAACATTTCATTGATAGAAATGATAGAAATGCATTGTAGCCAGCGCTGCATGCATTTAGGTAAGAAGTACAATGTAAAATGTGCTTTGCAGGAAAGAGGAAAAGTATGCCCTTTCAAATGTCAGCTCACATCTCTGGAGGAACTGAATGCTTTCATTAACAGTAGCTTAGTAGATTGAAAACACATGAAGGGCTGCAGTAAATTAGTGAATGGGGACAGTTTTATATTTGCATTAAAAAGAGACATTTTGAGGACTATTGAGGTGTACTAATGGAATTAGTGTTATTGAATTTATCAAGAGCGCTTATAATATAAGAACCATGATCAAAAACACCATGCCCTTCTGCGGTAAACGTAAAAGTTCTCATCTGTCCATATGTCTTTGCTACTTCAGGATGGAACAAAAACAGCATTGCAATTATGTTTTAAAAAAAATAAACAGTCTCTGAACTTCAAATCCATAAACTGTGGCAGGTTGCCATGATCTTGCTGGATCTCCTTACTCAAAATACCCGTGGTTCTTCTGCATGTTCCTCCTTTGTCTGTGTTGGCCCCGCTCTGAGTTCTGCTCAGCATCAAGGGTTGTGAGCTGATGCTAACACAAACACACAACAGTCACAGTGCAACTCAGTGAGCGACAGCTGTGAGGCTTTTTGGTCTCTGCTAAATGTTGCTGACATGGCAGAGAGCTTAGCCAGTCCTCCACTTTGTTCCCACAGAGGAGACCCACCCTCAGTCATCAGTGGGTACACACTCGGGAGGGGAATTTCAAGTTAAAAATGTGCCCTTATTTTCAGGAAAGTCATCCTAACATTTATGATATTAGAAATATGCATAAAATAATACTAATGAGCGAGGGAGAGTTTGAGACTTGCCACTGACAGCGTATTGTGATAAACATAGTCAAATCAGAAGTCAAAGCCCAAGAGTGAAAGGTATTGTTTTGATCAAGTTCCTTTAAAGTGAAATCATATTTGTCTGTTTCTAAAAAGTGGTGCTTTGTGATTGTAATTAATTCCATGACCACACTCGTAACTCAAAACACATATCTCAAATCATCCTTTCCCATTGAAATGAATTAAAATGCCATTAATCCGTTCCAGCCTCCTGAAAGAAACACATTTTTACTGGTTTTTAATAGGAAAAATCGCACTCTATAATTTTATACATAATAGAAACATGAAGTGATGACATAATTAAATAGAATTCAACAGTTTTGCAATGCTGCTTACTCTGGTGTGTGCGCCTTGGCCACAGTTGGGACAGTATAAGACAGACATACTGTACTGGAGAATCAGCTCCTCTCTTGGTTTTTCAGTACAGCAGTAAGCTTCTGCGCCTTTTACCTATGCACATTCTCTCATCCAGACTTACGACACCCACCATGCATAACCTGGAAATTTGCGTGCAACCACCTCAGAGATGTGACTCATTGAAATCTGAGGCTGGCTAAATTCCTGAGACTTGTGAATCTCACAGAATCCATTTGAAAACTATAGGAGACCTTCATCCATCCATCCATTTTCTGAGCCGCTTCTCCTCACGAGGGTCGCGGGCGTGCTGGAGCCTATCCCAGCTATCATCGAGCAGGAGGCGGGGCCGGGGATGTGGTGTCATCCTCGACAGCACACCTCCTTTTAAGCACCCAGTACCCACCCTTTTTGGAGTCCTTGGAAGGGGTGCTGGAGAGTGCTTCCGCTGGGGACTCCATCGTTCTGCTGGGGGACTTCAATGCTCACGTGGGAAATGACAGTGAGTCTTGTAAATCAATATATTCTGTTTGTAGTTGGTCAACCAGTTGGCAGTCACATTATATTAATTGTTGTACCATGGCCGAAGGGAGAACCCAGGCAGGCTTTCACCGATGTACCTATCTTTTAGCTCGTCAGTGAACCTATAAAAATGGACGTGCGCCATCTCAATCGTGAAACGGAGCAGGACTTAAATAGTTAATCTTTTGCTTTTGTCATTCCTTGATTATTTTTGTTTTGTTTTGTTTGTTGTTGTTCTTAAAAAGGGGAACCACCACCCCAGTCTGCCAATCCAGAGGCACTGTCCCCGATGTCCACGCAATGTTGCAGAGGCGTGTCAACCAGGACAGGGCTACAACATCCAGAGCCTTTAGGAACTCCAGGCGAATCTCATCCACCCATGGGGCCTTACCACCGAGGAGCTTTTTAACCACCTCGGTGACCTCAACCCCAGAGATAGGAGAGCCCACCTCAGAGACCCCAGACACTGCTTCCTCGTGGGAGGCGTGTCGGTGGAAATGAGGAGGTCTTCGAAGTATTCTCCCCACCGACTCACAACGTCCCGAGTCGAGGTCAGCAGCGCCCCATCCCCACTATACAAGGTGTTGATGGTGCACTGCTTCCCCCTCCTGAGACGCCGGATGGTGGACCAGAATTTCCTCAAAGCCGTCCGGAAGTCGTTCTCCATGGCCTCACCAGACAATTTAACAATACTCACATTCATATACAGTAGGGCTATAGTCTCCCGTGCGCTAAGTCAGAAAAGGCGCACAGCTGCATGCATTTTTGGCTTCGGGCATTTTCCCGTCCATTAAAATCTGTCACTTAAGCACCCTCATGCCAGGTATTAGAGCATCTGTCTCACAGTTCTGAGTACTGGGGTTCAAGTCCCTGCCTCGACTGTGTGGAGTTTGCATGTTCTCCCAGTGCCTCTGTCGGTTTTTTCCCGGTACTCCGGTTTCCTCCCACATCCCAAAAACATACCTGGTAGGTTGATTGAAGACTCTAAATTGCCCGTAGGTGTGAATGTGAGTGCAAATGGTTGTTTGTTTATATGTTGCGATTGGCTGGCGACCAGTGCAGGGTTTACCCCGCCTCTCGCCCGAAGATAGCTGGGATAGGCTCCAGCAGCACGCCCACGACCCTAGTGAGGAGAAGCGGTACAGAAAATGGATGGATGGATGGATGTTTTATATACGGGAAGTGTATGCCAGCTAGCTAGCTACACAAAAATGCTGCCACAAAAATGGGGTAGCGGTCCCAGCCAGCAAGACCTTACCGCACCAAGTGGATCCTTGAGTTTAGCTAGTCGGTGGAAACTCCTCGATGCTCAATCCTCGCACCTTGATGCACATTTAAGACAATTGAGATGCTCCTTAATAAGGAGGCACGAGAACAATTACTAGGTGGACGCATCAAGGAGCGAGGGACAAGAAATGTTGAAATTAAGAGACATAAGATCCACCCCCACTTATCAGAATGATTTATGTGAAACATGGCAGAAACAATAGTGTGCAACTTGCAGTGAGAAGAGGCACCGACCCCACATTCAATCTATGTTTATTTTGCACACAATGAAAAAGAACAACTACTGTATGCCATGCCATCTCTGCCTGGCTAGTCTATTTCACCACTGTAAACAAAGAACGTTAATTTAAGACCATTTACTGTGGATAAATCTGTCTTAATTTATGTTATTTAATAAAGTTAATTTATTATTGTTTTAGAGTGAATGCTGGGCAACACCTAAAGTTGCACATTCCTATTTCATATTTCTTTTATTTGACATTCATGCTCCGATTTAACAAACCTAAAAAATAAATCAGAAGTTACTCACCAGTTACTCAGTACTCACTGAGTACTTATTTACTCTTACTGAAGTAATTATTCGGAGGACTACTTTTTACTTTTACTTGAGTCATATTTTTCTAAATTAACAGTACTCTTATATGATGACCATTTTTGGCTACTCGACCTGCCCCTGGTGGTGATGCAAAAGTTGCACATTCCTATTTCATATTTCTTTTATTTGACATTCATGCTCCGATTTAACAAACCTAAAAAATAAATCAGAAGTTACTCACCAGTTACTCAGTACTCACTGAGTACTTATTTACTCTTACTGAAGTAATTATTCGGAGGACTACTTTTTACTTTTACTTGAGTCATATTTTTCTAAATTAACAGTACTCTTATATGATGACCATTTTTGGCTACTCGACCTGCCCCTGGTGGTGATGCAATTTGTGTGAACACAAATCGAACCAGTAGGAAGAGGAACATAGTTTACGAACCATCAACTGATTCAGGCCAGGGAATGAAAGCCAACCAGTGAAGAAATTAAACAGTAATCATTTTGAAAAATAATTAAATAAAATAAACATATTCTGACTAGTTTAACCTGCGATTGGCTGGCAACCAGTTCAGGGTGTACCCCGCCTCCTGCCCGATGACAGCTGGGATAGGCTCCAGCACGCCCGCGACCCTAGTGAGGAGAAGCGGCTCAGAAAATGGATGGATGGATGGATGACTAGTTTAAAGCAAAATGGAAAAAAAGTCTTGTAATGTATGAGTAATGCTAATAACTTTCTGAAAATAAAATCTGGAATTTACACTAGTTGAATATCTTAAAAGGGTTAAGGGAAGTTGTTTTGTAAGTTAGATAAATTGCATCAAACACACCAGAATTTGTGAGGATATTCTAAGGTTTAGTTGAAAAAAAAAAAAAACTTTGCCCGTGGTCATAGATGAGGATTGTTCACTATATTATACACTGTTGGGTTATGAAAATGACTCTTCCCAGATGATCAGGAGTCATATAAGACTGTGTTTCTTTATGACACCTATGCTGACTTCCTTCCACCAAACTGTATATGTACATATTTTATCTCTGGCATTTTTAATACTGACATATCTCAGTTTGCAGAGGAGCCTTATCCCTTTTGAGAGGCGTGGTGAGGGTCTCAGACTTCAGTGCAGAGATGGGTGGGTGTTGCTGAGGAGGGGCCCTGGAGAGCACCTAGTGAAAAAAAGCAGTGAGGTGAGTCGCTACAGTGCAATTTTAGAATGACGACTATGCATCCACAGTAGTGTACATGGCAGTGTAGGACGGGGATAACTGCCTCAGAGTCGACTTTAGGGCTCTGACTGCAGGCCAACATTTGCATCAGACCACATTTCTTTTCCAGTAGTAAGGTCTCCAGTGGTCGCTACAACCGGCCTGCATTTGGGGAGCTGGCAATATTTGCTTGAGAGCACAAATCCGCAGTGCTAATAGAGCTGTTTTTATCCTTCTGTGGTGTAGGGCGCAAACAGACATCCCAGCTTGCTGACACTCCTGAGAAGGAACATTACCGTGACAAGTAGGTGAGCACATAAATACTGGGGGGACACTTTCATTACTCCCCGTAATGCTGCACAGTTCTCTCTTTTCATATGATTCCAAATCCAACATATTTTAGGGAGTAAAATGACAGCTGGGGAAGTTTATGGAAAGTATTCATATTTATATTTACATTAGAATAAGTTCCATAACACTTTGTCGTCCATCGTTTTTACAGCTATTCTAATTAGTACATCTATTCCCAGTCCGTCTGTTTTCTTGGATCTTTTTTTTTGTAGAGGAATTCATTTTTAAGTGAGATTCTGTATTTTATCAAAAGATTGGTGAAGCCCCAATGGCATATTTTTAAGACAGCATGGAGTCCATTCATGTATTTCCATAAACTATAGCATATTCACTCACAGGTGAGTTTTGCAGAACTATATTGGGATGAAGTTCAAATGAGTTCACAGTATAAATGAGGAAACGATGTTACTTTTGCCTGTCAATTTCTTCCATGCAAAACTTTCTTAGTAATTTAACTAGAAGCCGTTGGCGTCAGTGTGATAGGGGGTAATAGCGAAGAACATGTTTTATTACTTAATTGAGTAGAGTTCCAGCCGGTCCTGTAAATGAGGAGTGACAGTAGGCGTTATCGCCGAGCAACCTGGCTAATTATGTTTGTCGCTTGATGGAGATGATGCTCTAACAATGCTTCAAAACAACACTTTGGTGGATTAAAGCTGTTTTATTTCCGCTGCAGGAGCCCTGTTTTTGTGCAGTCTTATTTTACTGACTGCTTATCAACTTCGACTTCCATCTCCAGGCTCACTCCAACAGGTTTGCGTGCCACAATTAACGTACATAATAACACAGGAATCAAAAACAAAAATAAGCATGTTTGAAGCACTCTGTCCTGGTGAGAGGTGTAATCATGCTCGGGGCAATTAGAAAGGTTTGTTGTTCTCTACAGCCATGTTAGGTACCTGTGGGATGCTGATTGACTCAACAATCTAATTAGGTTTTGTGATGTCGGCTCCACAACATGTTCCAATTGGCTGCGAGGTGTGCATAGTGCACAGGGCAACAAGGTCATAGTCACGAGTGGCTGCTCTTGACAGTCTCGCGTCTTGTTAATCTTCAGACTTCGAACACTCTCCCGAACAAAACAAGGGGGTCAACATTGTCTCATGTTTGAAGCTGTCATGGTAATTATTTGGCAAACCTGAATGTTTACTTGCATGCCACCGAGTGTCGCTAGCGCATCTACCTCACGGTCAGAAGTTCCATCCATCCATCCATCCATTTTCTGAGCCGATTATCCTCACTAGGGTCGCGGGCGTGCTGGAGCCTATCCCAGCTGTCATCGGGCAGGAGGCGGGATACACCCTGAACTGGTTGCCAGCCAATCACAGGGCACATACAAACAGACAACCATTCGCACTCACAGTCACACCTACGGGCAATTTAGAGTCTCCAATTTATGCATGTTTTTGGGATGTGGGAGGAAACCGGAGTGCCCGGAGAAAACCCACGCAGGCACGGGGAGAACATGCAAACTCCACACAGTCGGGGGCCGGGGATTGAACCCGGGTCCTCAGAACTGTGAGGCTGACGCTCTAACCAGTCGTCCACCGTGCCGCCGGTCAGAAGTTGTGGGTTCAAATCTCAGTTCTTCTGTTGTTCTCCCCATGTTTGCTTGGGTTTTCTCCAGGGACTATAGATTCCTCCCTCATTCCAAAAGCATGCTTGTTAGGTTAATTAAATACACGACATTGCCCATCCGTGTCAATGTTTTTTGTCTATCTTGTATAAGGGTTACAACACAACCCGCAAATACAGAATGTCCCATGAGTCATGATACTCTTATTTTTATTTTGTTTAAGGTATCATTTGGGCAGACGTGAGCCCATCAACATTAGACAGCATAGGCTTTGCAGTTCTTGTAACCATATCCCTTGCCTGTGGCTCACCAATTGATATTGGAGCAGTGTTGCAAAATTACCGCCTGGCAAGACGTTTTTCTGTCACTGACTGCAGTTCAGCACCAGTTTGAGAAGCTTTATGACCATCACACTGCTCCAACACGTACAGTACAATTTACACTATTCATGGCAAGTTTCTTTGACAACCATGCAGCAGAAGGCCTGCTAGTACCACCACTGATGAAAACACAGAACCTCTACAGCAGGCATTGGCGCAAAGCCAGGGAAAGTCTATCCGGACGGCTGAACTGGATCTCCGCATCAACAAAATCCTGATTCAGCAGATGCTTCAGTGAGTGATAAAGGTTGATGAGCCAACACAACCTGAAGTCAGTGCAAGAAACTTGCTATAGATACCATAAATTGTACTATGTGTCGGAGCAGAGGGACAGCAAGCTACCTTTTCAAACTGGTGCTGAACTGCAGTCGGGGACAGAAAAACGTTTTGGCAGGCAGCAATTTTGCAATGCTACTCCAATGTCAATTGGCAAGCCATGGGCAAGGGAATGATATGCTTACAGAAACTGCAAAGCCTAACTTGTCAATTGCTGATGGCCTCATGTCTGCCTGAATGATACTTATAATAAAATAGACAAAAAAGTGACGTGGGACACTCACTGTTGTTAAAAAATACTTGCTTGGACTTATGATGTTTGCGTTGTGAATACAAACAGCACATTATAAGGTAGTTTGCGCAGCGGTGTAAGAATAAGTCATCAGGAGGCACTTGAACACCTTCCAGTATGCAAGCCAACCACAGAAATAAAGGTAAAGACAGTTTGTCTTTTTTGTTACTGCTTTTCATTTTATTTTATGGCAAGAATTTTTTTTCATCCAAATATTTACTGTAATTATGACTTTACTAATCATAGTTTGGTAATAGGCTTAGGGATTTACGCACAAAATTGGGTTACGTTAGTGTTGTAGGAATGCAACACCATTGTAAAGTGCCCTGTGACTGATCGCTTGCTCAAAGTCAGCTAGGATATGCTCCTGCTCACCTGTGACCCTGCAGGATAAGTGGTGGAAACAGGATGGATGAAAAATACAATGCTGAAAGAAAAAGAAAAATAACCTTTTTCTGTATTAACAAAATTATTATTCATTATGGTGTCATCAACTCACCCCGAGTTGACAAGTGAAATGCAATAGAACCTCGATTTACTGGACTAATAGGGGCGGGGGGGTTGTCTGTTACAATGCTCCGATGTTACTGTGTAGTGCAAAATTGTTTTGTACTTTTTTGTGGCCGAAAAAGCCCAGTACATTACAAAGTTATTGCAAATAAATATATAAAAAATGAAAATGAAAAATGTTTTAAATTTTATCCAAACTTACCATGCTGGTGTGCTTGTTGTCATAGTGACTAGTGGAAAGTCGAGGCGGGTCGCTTTCATGAGCTGCGAGGAATTAGTGTGCTGCCTATTTCCAAAATCGGTTAAGATTAGATGTCATAGATGAAGGGCTTGACAAAAAAAAAGTTACTGTACCAAAAATACCATGTTCCAGACTCCAGATACTTGTGTGTTGTATTCCTCTTAAACACCATTGCCATGCACACTCTCTCTACGCAGAGACGGTCCGTTACAGCCGATATCCGATATGTCAGGGTCCGTTCTATTCAGGTTCCACTGTATGTTTAGTTTGATAATAAGATAATAATCAAAGTGCATTTGAGGACAATTAGGCTGCACGGGACTCGGTTGTGGACGTCGGGCCCTCAACCTACTCATATGGAGTCTGTTCCTGCACTTTGGGGAGAAACATGCTCAGGAGTGGTCTACGGTGGGTACATTGGTTGGTAGGGATGAGAATCATTGTATTTGAGTTCGGTAATTTTTTAGGCTACGTGTCTTGTGACAGCCTAAAAAACTAACTAACAAACTAACATTTTACAGGTGATCTCTGGGATATGCACTGAAAAAAAAATTTGATAAAGAAAAACACCACAGCTGCAGTGGCCGTTGCGCACTGACATTGATGATGAACCAAAAAATCTTTGCGACATTATCAACTCAATGATCACTTGAAAAATGTGAAAAAGTGCTGTGTGGTGACCTTCCTTGTGCTTGATAAATAATAAGAAGAAAGAGCTGAACCCTGAGCAGTGTATGATGGAGATTCACAGATGTTTCAGAAGAGGGGCAGACGATGACTGTGTCACACATTATCTATTAAAATGGATAAAGCGAGAAGAATGGAGGATCAACAGTCAGGACAAAGTCTCCGTAGACTAATTATTCCTTGTGACAAAGTGGCAAGTGTGCCACCACTGACCCACCCAATCACACGTGGCGCTCATCTGAGAAACTCTGTGAAAGCTACATTTTCTTCTGTGTGACTAAGGTGAAAAGCGAAGAGAAGCTCTGATTATAGTGGTGCACAGTGAGGAGAATCCACTGTGTAGTCCACCTTTGGGACCCTCCTTAAGTGGCTTTAAATAAGATAATAAGGGCGATGTACAGAGAAAAGGAGGACTTTGTCTTTTGGCATTAGTGCGACGGCTATGTTAGTGGCGATATCTTTTTTTTGGGGGGGAGGAGTATGTGGTGGTGTACACTTCCAGTAATGAGACAGGGCTGCCTTCCTTGCCAGCCTAATTAATCTTATATTTTCATAGCGTAAAATCTGTTCTCACAGGGCAGTCTTCTACTGGCCAGAGAAGAGAGATGTCAGAGGAGTCGCTATCTGTTACCCCATCTCTTGCTTTCCTCTGACCGCCTCTTTCCTCCCGCAATTTATTACACTGGTACCAGGAGTGAAGTGAAACCTCCCAGTACGGAGCTATCTGTCATCTCTACATTATCAGGAAAACACATTGCCTTCCATACTGTGCTACAAGGGGCTCCAGCAAATTACTAGTTTTTATGGGACATGATAAAGGAAATGCTGCCTTATGTTCAAATGTTTTACTGTCTTATTGCAAAAGGGAAGGACTGAGTGGTGTAGATTGCTATTTGGGTGTTGATCTGTGCGTGTGTGTGTGTGTGTGTTTTTGTATATTGTCTGTGCAGTTGTTGCTGACAGATAGCATGATGATTGGTTCGAGTCACACAAAAGTGAGTTTCTAAGGGGTTAAAATGCAATAAACAAGTGCCACTGCCACATGATATAATAACTATGGAAGATGGGAAGACAAAGAGCAAGCACTCTTAATTGCTACCGTGCGGGTAAATCTAGCTCTAGTTATTTATTTATTGTTACACTCACAGATATGCCCATGTAGTGGCGGCAGAATTTTATGGCAGGAGATGCACACTGAGGGATAATGTCAGATTGTGCAAAAGCAGTTGGAGGTTCATTATTTCACTCAAGTGTAACTCAGGAGTGCAAACTGGTACCTCTCCAGCAACGTGCCGCAATGGCCATGCTATTATTATTGTGATTATTATTATCAATGTTTCCCACAGGACCGGAATTTATTTGTGGTGGTGGCCACCCTCTGCGTTGGTGGGCGGAGGGGTTCTCTTTTTGCGCATCGTTTATGACCCCCGCAAAAAAAGTTTGATATGGATTTTAATCGAATACTGTACTTTTCTTTTAATGGATGGTAATACTAAAATACATTAAACAACAATAAATTCATGTTGAGTTTAAACAAACACAGAATAACGAGAAATTCCATAAGAAATACATTAACTAATTTATATAACTATAAATAAATTAAATTGTAATATCAAACACTTACCAAATAACCTAAAGGATAGTCCGATAAAAATATGATAGCTTACTTAAATAAGAAATTAGGTTGGTAACAAATCAATCAAAGTGTTACATTTTCTTGCAGCGTTTGCACTCTTCACTGGAGCACTGAATTTTACATGGCTTCCTAAAAAGATATTGCAAAGGCTTTTCAAAATTTAAGTCCACAGGATCATGTCCATTCACAGATATTTTGAAGCAGGCGGCCAAGTGATCTCCTTGTAAGCGATTATGGAGCTTTGTTTTCACATGAGGATGAATTGAAAATATAACTGTTAAAACTGCACCAATAAAAACAAGTTTGTTTGTTTGTTTGTTTTAATCATTAAAATGATGCTTTTACCCTATTCATTGTTGAAAAGTGACTGTGAGAGATGCTTAGTCCTTGTGTGCTGATATGCCGGCCGTTCCAAGTCGTCTTTTCTGTAAGATTCTGCTCCAAACTCAACAAAGCTGTACGCTTGTTTGATTGTGCTTTTGATTTGATTGCATACTGCACAATTGACAAAACATCCCTAAAATGTAGCCCAATAATAAAATTACAAAGTGTAAAAAAAAAAGATTATTAACTGAAGCTATAATGCAGCTTCTAAATTTGTGTCTGTGTCACATACAGCAATGACTTAAACTGATGCATTTTGAGCCACTCTGGGTCAAATGCAGTAGTTCTGTGTTTATTGTGCGCTGACGCAGTCATAAAGGCATCCATCCATCCATTTTCTGAGCCTATCCCAGCTGTCATCGGGCAGGAGGCGGGGTACACCCTGAACTGGTTGCCAGCCAATCGCAGGGCACATAGAAACAAACAACCATTCGCACTCACAGTCATGCCTACGGGCAATTTAGAGTCTCCAATTAATGCATGTTTTTGGGATGTGGGAGGAAACCGGAGTGCCCGGAGAAAACCCACACAGGCACGGGGAGGACATGCAAACTCCACACAGGTGAGGCCGGGGATTGAACCCGGGTCCTCAGAACTGTGAGGCTGACGCTCTAACCAGTCGCCCACCGTGCCGCCCAGTCATAAAGGCAAAGAAGAAAATAAATTAGGTCCAGCCTTGTGTTAACTATTAAGTTTCACCTTTTGCTTCTGAACTAGCAGACTCTACAGCATGTTGGCGTGTGTCCTCAGGACAGGGCTTTTTTGGTATTCGCTTGAAATAATTTTCAATATTGAACTGTGTGAATGAGACGTCATTCGCGTCAACTGATGAGCAGAACTGCTCCATGCAATACAAACAGTGCAAGTTACTGCTGTCTATGCACATGTTTAGCTTCTAGCTACGTTAACAGAGAGACAGTTTAACCTAACATAAATTCAACCTGTTCAAACTTCTGGACTTGTTTGGTGAAATATTTGTACAAAGTGTAGTTTATTTTTTGATTTTTTTTTTGCAAACGCATTACTTGTTTACCTTCATTATTCCCTTCGTCTGGTCGTGTCCCTCGCAAGTCGCGCTGGCGGCCCGCTTCGGCTTGAGCCTCTTCTTCTCTGGCAGAGCAAACTGCGCGTCTGCGATACATACCGCCACCTACTGACCAGCATGTAATGACAGACAGCGGCAAAATCTATAAGTGGCGGCCTGCCACAAATAAATGTAGAAGTGCGAAACCCTGAAATGTATTATTATTATCCAACCATCCATCCATTTTCTGAGTCGCTTCTCCTCACTAGGGTCGCGGGCGTGCTGGAGCCTATCCCAGCTGTCATCGGGCAGGAGGCGGGGTACACCCTGAACTGGTTGCCAGCCAATCGCAAGGCACATACAAACAAACAACCATTCGCACTCACATTCACACCTATGGGCAATTTAGAGTTGTCAATTAACCTACCATGCATGTTTTTGTGATGTGGGGCCGGGGATTGAACCCGGGTCCTCAGAACTGTGAGGCAGACGCTCTAAACAGTCGCCCACCGTGCCGCCAATTATTATTATTATTGTTGTTATTATTATTGTTGTTGTTCTTGTTATTGTTATTTACCACAGATTTTGACCTATTTATTTTGTTGGGTGAATGTGAAGCTCTGCACTATGGGGAACTGTAAAGGAACGTAGAGGCTATTGTAATTATTCTTATTTATTCTTGCATCTCTCAATAGTCATTTCATATTAAATCTTTATACATGTCACTAGATGTTTAAAATACAGTGGACCCAGAAATCAGATTGTTATATTATTGTCGGATGGGTGGTCGGCTTGAGCAACACCTACAATTTCTAGTAAATTGGGTCTACGGTAAAACTTAAACCAGAATCTACAACTGGGGCGAGATGGGATTGTTTTTCAAAACAATAAATATAATATATAAGTATAGTTTGTATTTGGCTTTTTTTGTGTATATCCTTTCACAAGGGGATCAGTGATGATAAGCAAAAGAGAAATCATTGCAAACAGTATAATTATAACAGAACTAAGATAATTCGATCAATGCACACACATAATGGCAAAAACTCAGAAATTTGCAAAGATTTCCCAAGACAATGGTCAAGCAAAACCACATACAGGATATTATTAGACTGCAGTACCATTGGATCATAGGAGACAAAACTAACAGCATTTTAAAGCAGCTTTAAAATGTTCCTATGAACAACAATAACTTGCAGCAATTCATTCTGCTCTTAAATGACTGGCATAAAATGTTACTTAAAACATTAATTTTACTATATTTAAAAGTTTTATGGTGGCCAAAGTTAATTCCTGTATATAGTTATTTCATTTTATTATCATTATTATTATCTTATATTTGGGGGGAAATTGTATTTGAAATCAAGACAAATCAAAGGTGAATATCATCTTTCCGTTCTTTTCAAATGAATGCGAAATACACTCTGAAAATCAGTTCTGTAAATCAGTACAATGCCTTCAAACAGATGCAATATGGAAAATAAGTCAGATGTCCATGTGCTGTTCATAGTCAGTGATGCCGTGTGACATGAATTGTTTTTATGTCGATGGAGAAGGCGAATGCATCGAGGGCTTCACTGCTCCGCTGCTCAGTGGCATTGAAGCCTTGTTGCAGAAGCATCCCTGAGATGATAAAGAGAGGAAAGTGAAAAGTCACATCCTGTCACATCTCATGATCTGCAGGCTGAAATGCGAGGCCTGCAGGGCCTTGAGGGTGACATCCTCTATATACCAACACACCACAACGCACACCAGAGGATGAAAGAGGCGGAGAAATGAGAAGAGCTTGGATGGTGTGGTATGGAGGGGGAGTCAAAAGAGAGATGGAGGATTTAATGGTACATAAGAATGTGTTATATCAACTGATCATGCCCCTTCCCATCTGCAAAAAAAACAAAAAAACTCCACTTCTCTTTTTCTATCTCTCCCTCTCAATCGCTGTCAGTGTGAGACAGATTCCCCACCTCAAAGTGACAGGCCCTCAAACGACTCGGCAAGGAAGCCAAGCATTAATTAAGTCATTGCCGGACTGTAATTTCCTTGAGAAGTGAAAAAATGCACGAGAAAAGGTTACTGAGACCTTTTCTGTGTCAAAATTACCATTTGTCATGAATATTAATGCACCTAATGAAGACAACCTTTGCTTCATCAAGAGTGTTCTGGAGCAGGGTGCCACACTGATAGACTCTCCCTGGCTGTTTTTCTCCTTCAGTCAGAAGGAGAAACTGGCACACACACACAAACACACACACACACACACTCACACTGTGTGGTTTACACATTTGAGTCACACACAATCGTTTTCCTTATGTGGTGCACTGTAGCCTTCAAATGTAAGGCGTTGCATTCGATCAAATAGACCACTGAAGATAGAATCCAGTGTAGATGCTGATTTAATTCAATTGCAAAACAGAAACACACATTTGAATGAATGTTACAAGCAATAAGGAATAAGAAAATTAATTATTTATTTTATAGAGACTGTCCCTTTACTTTAGATCCAATAATCCTGTGGGGAAAAGGCAACTGTATTTTTAAAATTAAGTTCATGTTTTATATATGGTAGTAGTGTAGTATGTTTTTTATGTAGAAACATAAACCCTTTTAAGTTTGTAACATCTTCTGATATATTCTGTTTTGTTTCATTGGCTTTATTGACAGTGCTTAAGAAATTTATAACACAGCACTGCCACCAATTATTAGTTTCTGAGACCATCCAGCATCATGAGGTGCTTGAATGCAGACTCTCTCATTTTCAGTGAGCGCTCGACATTTTACCATTTGAGCAAGTCAAAGTCAATTTCAATTACAGTATAAAGCGGCAATTCATAACAATATTATCTCGAAGTGCTTTTCTCATGGAATAGGTCTCGAAGCATACTTTGCCCACATCAAAGAAAATCAGCTGAACTCCACATGAAAAAACAAAAAAACTCTATGACAGCAGAGGGAAGAGAAAATCTACCTCTAAGGAAGATTCCTTAGACTCAGTGTGGGACGGCTGTCAGCCTCGACCGTTCGGGTTGAGATGGAGACACAGAGAAGGGGAACAAATGGTACCGTGAGAGAAAGAGAGAGAGAGAGAGGGGTATTAGGGTAGGAATGAGAAAAAAGGAGGCTCACAATAATTGTATTAGCAATAATGCTATGATAATTAACAGCAATAATGAGGTAAATTTTTTCCAATACTATTATTTGTATTACATAATAATTACAGTATAGCAGAAGGTGTTGCTGGTGTCGGGAGCATCTGTGGAAGCACGGGCTCCTACTAGAGGCGAAAGGGAAAGAAAGAAGAGACAGGTTAATAACACTACATAGCTGGGGATGACCCAACACATACCGATAGCTGTGTAACTGTTAAGTTATAATAAGCAATCGATGTGTTCTATCTATCGATGTGGAGGACTATTGCTGACTATTTGTGCCAACTGCTAAAAATATTGACTGTAGTATTTGTGTTGTTGTGTGTGGCACTCGAAGTGGGAATACATACTACCCACTAACCCGGGCCACATTCACCCCAATTTGATCTCAAGTGGGCCAGACCGGTATATCCGTGGGCTAATAAGCTAATAATAACGACAACTCGTCTGACTTCGGTGCGGGCAGTGTGGGTTCAGTTCCCACTCAGTGATGGTGTGCATGTGGGTGCGGATGGTTGTCCGTGTCTATATGTGCCCTGCGACTGACTGGCGACCAGTTCAGGGTGGAGTCCGCCTTTCGCCCAAAGTCAGCTGGGATGGGCTCCAGCGCCCCGCAACCCTATCCAGGATAAGCGGTGTTGAAAATGGATGGATGGATGGACATATGAGGTAAGCATTAGTCTGCACAATTATCAAGCCATCTTCAACAATTAGCATGCATCAAATTAGCGTTAGCCTACATCGAATGCTGTGTTCCAAATAAGTGGGAAGTCAGAGATTTCCAAACTCCGATTAAGAAAAGTACACTGGGATGCCACTCAAACTGGGAGGTCCAAGTCGCAAAGTCGGAGAAAAAATATGAACCCCGACTGACTTCACTGAGTTGCTTCAATCTGAGATCGCTCGACAATGGCGACCCCGATGGAGACACAGACCGTGAATGGTAAAGCATAATTTGTTAGATTATACAAATATATTTATCCATCCATCCATCCATTTTCTGAGCCGCTTCTCCTCACTAGGGTCGCGGGCGTGCTGGAGCCTATCCCAGCTGTCATCAGGCAGGAGGCGGGGTACACCCTGAACTGGTTGCCAGTCAATCGCAGGGCACATAGGAACAAACAACCATTCGCACTCACAGTCATGCCTACGGGCAATTTAGAGTCTCCAATTCATGCATGTTTTTGGGATGTGGGAGGAAACCGGTGTGCCCGGAGAAAACCCACGCAGGCACGGGGAGAACATGCAAACTCCACACAGGCGGGGCAGGGGATGGAACCCGGGTTCTCAGAACTGTGAGGCTGACGCTCTAACCAGTCGCCCACCGTGCCGCTAAAAATATATTTATCAATGTTTATTTAGTTATTCAACATAACTTCACATAACACAACATGATTTGTACTGACTGCGCGAGGATATACTGTTCTGCCTCCATAAAATTATTCGATGTTATGTCTTAAATGCTTGTAAAATAATCCATTTCTTTATTTTATAAAGCAAATTATGATTTTATATAGGTTTGCTGGAGGTCAAAATGTGTTTTGAGCAACAAAACTAAAAACAATTTATAGCGATCAGCCATCTTTGCTGTTTACATTCGCCCGGAACGCTTTAAGGTCGCAACTGCTACAATCCGAGTGGGATAAATCCCACATTTCTGGAATGCAGCATAACTGACTTTCAGCTTTTCACTGTCAGGGGTCGCCGCCACACAAAGTCACTGGCATGATTTGTTTGTCTGACGTAACCCAACCATTTTTAATAAAAGTCCAATTTAACTTCATAAACTGCACATGTGCATATTTGCACATGAAATTATTTTACAAACAATACATGATACATACAGGCGTTGCATCTGCAGGAGTTACACAAAATCTCTTACTGCATGTACATGATTGGACTGGATTGGAGTCGCGCCCCGCCGCTCTGCTCTTTTTTTTTTTTTTTTCCCCTCAGTTTTGTGCGTGACACATTCCGCAAGTCAAACCACTTCTGGTTCTACAGTGCTTGTGTCAAAATAAAAGCATGAGTTTCACAATTAAAGAACTAAAACTTGCCTGATGGACAGATTAATGCCCACGGGCCGGATTGGACCCCCTGACAGGCCTGTTCTGGCCCGTGGGCCGTTCGTTTTGACACCCCTGCACCCCAAAAAATCTGTGACCAGGGCGCAACCAGAGAGCTGTAGAGAGTTTTTCCATAATCAAGTTGAATTTTACTTTTGTTGGACAATGGCAATGCCTTTAGGAATAGTACAAGGAGTAACGATTAGATTGTCATCCGTTATTCGTTACTGTCAATGTGACGAGCCGGGAATTGAAGGGGCAAGTCCGAGCCCAAATATTGTGTATATGTATATTCTTTATACATTAATCGCAATATCATCGTAAATGAAAAACGTTATGTAAATGTATTGTATAACTATATCACATCGTGAAGTTTGTTGAATTTGTTTGCGTATGTGTATTTGCTTTTAGTTTGCTTTGTATCAAGCCAGGTCAGCATTGGAATTGAGAATCTGTTATCAATTGCCTTCCCTGGATAAATAAAGGTTCAATAAAATAAAATAGAAATCTATATTAACAGCTTTCTTAGCCCTTCTTCTAAACTGCCTTTGAATTTGCGACACTCTTTTGTTTAAAAGACTTCCGCTTGCCTGTGACTAAATCGGACTCCATCCTGCAGCGAGCAGCTAGTTTACAATACACTGTGCAAATGTTTAGCTCAAAGAACCATGGGGTGTCCATAGCTGACACATAATGGATATCCCAAGACTTAATTCAACTGCACTGTAAGATCCATACGATATATCTGCTTCCTTTTAAAACGTTTGGCTCCTTCCAGTCAGCAAGCACTGGCTACAATTTCACTTGAGACTTTGATCAATATGTCTGTGACAGATTCATGTACCCTTATCTTTTTTCTTAAAAAAAAAAAAAATAATAATAATAGAATGTTATTACCATTTCTATGTAATTTATGGTACTACAACTCTGTAAAAGCGAGGATATTTTTTCGTGTGAACAAAATACATATTCAAATAAGTCCGGTAGTGTTGAACAAAATAATTTTCATCTCTATCTAACAGATTAATTTATTCAGTACTTTAAACATTTTAAGATGAGAAGCATACAGCATATTGATAAAACTGGCCAAAACCCAAAAGAATCAGCAGAGAAGTTGGATATGAATATGAATATATTCACTGAAGAGTATATTCATTTTTTATCACGCTGGAAAGGTTGTAAGATGTAATCATGATGTTTCGAAGCCTGATTGATCAAATATACCTTTTAGATGGATTCAACATGGAAATAGATCGAGTTAATTATACTCGGAATATTAAACCTAAAAACAATAGCCACTCTCAAGAGTGAGCATATATGATATGAATTGTATCCCTGGAAATAGGCCTTTCCTTTTAAAACTGGGAGTTTGTGATGCAATTTCTTGAATTTTTTATGAAAACAAGTTTGAGCCTGCTAGACGGCATTACATGTTACATTTTATGCTGAACTAGAGCAAATCATTTGATATTTGGAGCCCGGCAGGTGTTACTGTATGTATGCAAATGGAAAAAAACAGATTTCAGACTTGCTCCCCCATGCTCACCAGCACCATCACAAGAGGAAAGATGCAATCATCAACGCATTTTTGAACTTAAATATGTAACACTCCAATTTACCAACAAAGCTGTGAGAAAGTGTGACTTTTATCAACACATGACAAATACCAAACTTCATTCTGCCACCTGTTATGTGTGATTTGTATTTCTTTGAATGTGTCATCCATATTTTTCAGTCATTTAAATAGTTTTCCATCGGTCTCGACCACAAAGATAACAATATTTTTTTATTAGTTTTCCAACTTTTTCTCGAGCTTCTGCAAACATAAAAATGAAGGCAGAATTTTGTTTAAGTCGTTCAGAGATTGGGTCTAATTTAAAGCTGTTTTAAGTCTTACTGTGTGACTGTGAGTCATACCATCATATTTACTTGCAGCAGTCAAATACAGTACCTCATGGACTTCCTCTGATAGCACAGCCATGAATTAACATCATCCATGTATGAGGATGTGTTCTCTCATCCACCTCCCTGCTGTAATGACAAAATGTGAGACCTCTTGCTCATGTTTTTGGTCCTTTTTGTCTGCTGACACTACTCAACTGAATTCCACTCAACTTTAAGTATAGAGCCCTTCAATCAACAAAAGCAAATGAAACAAAGTGCTTTGCATACATAAAAATCAGACCACAACAATGATGATAATAATAATAATAATAATAATAACAATAATAATAATGATACATTTCTTTTAAATAAAAATATATCTCTTTTTAAAAAACGTAAAATGAGTGAGGTGGAAACACTTCTGCAGTGCCTTCACTGTGTCTTTCGACCAAACCGTCTCAGACTTTTTGTTAGCGGCTTGCTGTTCCACCAGCGACTTGTTGGTGGTCTCAAGATGTGTGAAAGTGTGGTCCGATTCTCCTTAGAAGGGAGAGAGAAAAAAGCGGTATGCTCCGTTTAGAGTATTATTCTTTCTCGTTTCACACTCTACATGTTGTGTGAAATTAGTAGATGAGAGAGAGGAATATGACTGAAGTCTCCACAGTCCTTTTTTCTTTTCTTTTTACTTTACAAAACCTATAGTAACTTTAGCACAGGCACTCGACCCTCTCCAGATAACCCCCGGCATACATTATTTGTGAAGGGGACAGTTGCTGGCTCCAAGTTAGAGGCAAGTTTAAACATCAATGAACTCTAGGGGGCATTCGAGGATTGGCCACTGACATAAGTTTAGGTCAGATCAACATTACAACATGACATAATGGGTGCTAACTTACTGTAATTAATTTTTTTTATTGCAATTAAATTACTTTAATAAATACTGTTAATGACAAGCTAACTCTAATTCTCTCACTGTCCCAGCTATATGGACGGATGTTGTCCAGAGTTTGCGTTCGTTTGGCTTTTCCTTTATTTTATTTTTTCATTTTTATTTTTTCCACGCTGCATTGCCTGCACGCGGCATGCTCCTCCTCGTGTACATTCTTCAGGTGCCCGATCAAATTTGTGTTGAAGCATTTAGATGACGTTCCCCACGACGTACTTCAGTCGTGCACAGACTGCAAATAACTTACGTGTTGTTTGTCTGAGACACCGCAAAATAGTCCCACAACGATGACGGGTTTTTTAACCGACATGACTGAAAAAACTTTATTGGCCGTCAGATAGTTACAGTACTGCGCCACAAGACACGTGACAAGGCTAAAAATAAACTAGCTTTTGGATTCATACGCAACGGCGACGCGGAGTGAAATGTCTGGTGCGGAGCCGATCGATGACGTCATTGATCGGATCGGCGGATTATGACATGAAGTCCGATCAGCATAAAATGCTAATTATCGGCCGATACCGATCACACCGATCAGATCGGCGTAAAGTCTACCAATAACCCAACTACCTCTACTATACCCATATACAGTAGTGTCAGAAATAGGGCTCTGTCTACATTAATGCACCACATAACGCTAATTATTGGATTTATATTCATTGTATATTTTAGTACAGCTATGTTTCCAAGTTATAAAAGTCAAGTTTTCTTTTTCTTTGAGTGCATGTAATATTTCATTTTATTTCAATGCCTCGCATTTTACCACTAGGATCCCTTTGTGCATGCATGTGTGTTGGATCTTTCTGTCTAAATGTATGAAACAAGAATCTAGCAAACTGCAATAGTACAATAAATGTTATAATAGCATTCCAAGCACACGTGAGGTGCATTTTGGTACCCATGCCAAGGTTGAAACATTAGTTAAGAGGACTTAAATTATGAAATGAAGTTATTCATGAAATATATATTTTTTAATGAGCTATGAAATGGTTGCTGCAATTTATTAGGATTTAATCCAGGCCAAGACAACATTTTCAAATACCGAAATATATTAAAACATACATAAGCACATATAAATCCGTCTTCTCCTTCTTCAGTTTGGCAGCTGCATGCACTGTACACAGAAACCCAGCTGCAGACCAAAGATGGGAAGCAGATGACGATTGTGACAGTAATCTCGTAAAAATGGTACAAACAGTGGTTGGCTGGCAGATCAATAAACTGACATATCATGAAGGGGTGCTTCTAGGATCAGAGGCTAAGGGCTGCTGAGCCCCAGCCAGGCAAAATAAATTTCACTGTTTTGTACATTTTAGGGCAATTTCATTCACGCATTTATGAAAGAGAAGCAAAACACTTTTTGGGAAATTCTGTGACTAAACAATAAAATCTGATAAAGGTTATTTAAATGTTGAGTCACAGCAAAACAGGAATGGATTGGATGTATAAAACATATTGTAACCCGACTAATAACAGGATGCATTTTTTTTTCGGGAGTAAACCACCCCCTTATAGTGAATGCTAAAACTACCAAAAATGGACTTTGGACCTATTTTGGGGAGTTTTATATGAAATGTAATGCACAACATGTAAAACACATTAACTGAAACTGACTTTTGTGAATACTTTGAATACTAATATAAAAGGATCATCTGTTTGCGTCACTCTCTCTCTCTCTCTCTCTCTCTCTCTCTCTGCTTGTTCAACCCCCCCCCCCACCAAAAAAGGGCTCGAGACACCTATGTCATTAAGTTTCCTGTGTGAGAGGAGTGTTGGTGTTTGATTCAGCTGTTTCATGTAAACATCACAAAGACAGACATTTTTTATGTCTAATGCAAGAAATATTGAGAATATTATTTCTTACAAACAATATGATATACTCAGAGTTGTAAGGTACACAAATACATTGAGATGTCTTTATTTGTGGACCCTTTGGGTCATTTTGTGGATTTCGATTGAGTTTAAAGTTAGCTTTTAGGCCCAATGAGATTCTCTGGCCTCCCTTAAATTGATTTTCGAGGTAAAAGATCCACCAAGAAATTACTTGAAGAGTGTGAGCCTCCCAAGTCAGACGGAAGCATAAATGTTCAATCAAAGGGTTATTTACTTTTATTGCATTATTTGATCCATTCTGAGGTGGTGTACGATAAAACAAATAATTGGTCATTTAGGTGGGTGCAAAAAAACAATTCTTTGGTGTGAATCTGCATATGAGTTAAAGCCATACATTATCATGAATAATACATCCATATCCCATTCATAGCCACGGGTGGTAGGGAATAGATAAGCGCCATAAATAAGCTTCAAAGCTGGCTGTACGCCGTTCTGTTACACCTCACCATGGCGGCTTTGCTTTAATCACAAACTTAGCCTTAGCTGGTGAGCCCCTTTTGTTGTGATTGCTGGTGTCGCCATTAGTGCAGGGTGGCACCGTCTGTACTCACATCGTCATTTACCCAATTAACACGGGACTCACACTGGGAACCAACAGAGAACAAAGCTTGGGGAAGAAGGCTTGCTTCTTACTGATGCCCGCCATCAGAATCAATCTGAACAGAAGTAAAGAAATTAGCATTGGCCTTTGGCAGGTTTCTTTTAAAGAACTACACGATGAATGGACGTCAGTCTAATAGGAGCAGCAACTTTTTCTTTTTTCTCTGTTAAATGGTAATGATATAAAGTCATTCACTATATGTAAAAGTCATAATTGTTTCTGTTTTGGATTTCCATGTACTGCATTTATCTTGCCTTATTGTTTTCTTTTCCAGAAAACAGTCAGGTTCGGCTTCAGTCTGCTATGCGGTCTCTAAACGTTAGCGGTTTGTATTCTATGTTTACATTATGTGTGTATGTGAAAGGACAAACAGACCTTTATATTAGATGTGTGTCTGTGTGTGTTTGCATTATATATGTAAGATAAATGACATAATATGTGCAATATACTGTATGTGTATGGAAAAAGACAGACAGATCTTTACATTTTATGTGTATGTGAAAGGACAGACTGATGTTTACATTATGTGAGTGTGTGAATGGATAAACAGTTGTCTGCAAAAATGGTTTCCACAAAGAAAACACAAGGGTCAGTAATGAGGTAAAGTGATGCATTAGATTGTCTATTACATCAGGTAAGTGAGCATGTGCTGTTTCCTTTAAGTTATAACCCCCCCCCCCCATACACACACACAGACACACACACACCCACACCCACACAAATTAATTACATAGGGCTGGATGTTGCATCAGCCGCCAATTATCACCTGAGGAGAGTCAGTTAGCCTCAGTTGGCCAGAAGTTCCCCCTTTTTTTTCTTTGCACGCCTTCCCCGAAACCCATCGACTCCAAGCAAATTGGATAAGGGACAGGGAAACATATTACCACCTAAACACAAAGTGACAACAAATATGCGATGGCAGTAGTAATGTAAATAAGAATGAGGAATGAGGGATGCATCCTTGTCAGAGAGTTGGAGAACATTCAGAGGCGAACAGAAGGGCGAGAGTGAAATAAATGATGTGCTTCAACTTTATTTGTCCACCAAAGTCACAAAACAATATTTTATTTGTTTGTGATGGTTGTACTGTGCACTGTTTTCAATTACCGCAAAGTGAGGGGGAAAATCCAACAATTCTTTGTTCTGTACTAGTAGTAATAATTGTGTCAGTGTGGTGTATTGGGGGCAGGGGGGGTGGGGGGGGGGGGGGGGGGGGGGGGGGGGGGGGGTACTTCCTTTCAGAGCGCAGGTGTTAGCAATTAGTTGTTTTGGGGTTGAGGCTGAATACTGTATGTCATAAAACAACTGTTTGTAGAGGAAACATTTGTCGTATATTTCTAAATCTAAATCTGCACGTATCTTGGTTTTAGTAATCCAATGATGTTGTTACATGTTATGTATGTTAAGTTGTGTTAGTGGAGGCCCAAACTAACCTGATACGTTCTCCTGATACAGTCATGGAACAAATTATTAGAGCACTCTTTTTTTCTTCAATTTCTTTTTTGTTTTAATGCCTGGTACCAGGCATTAGATGAAGAATACAATGAACATGACAAAAATGCAGCTGATTCCATAATACATTTTGTCGTATTTGACATATACTTAGTAATCTTAATTGTATTCCCAGTGATTTTGGTTACTATCGACTCTACTGAGGATAAGCAGTTCAGAACATGGATGGATGGATGAAGAAAACCATGGAAAATGGCTAGATATCAGCACTTAAATTACATTCTCATGAGCTACAGTGTTTTTGTTGTCATCATTATATTTGTCCAAGCAGATGTACCTTTGGTTGTACCAGGCATCCTTCCATAATTTTTTTTCTTACCAAACCCCTTTATACAGTAACTTCACGGAGGCGGGAGGGTTTAACAGCAACCCTGATTAACGTTATAGTGTGCTGGAATACAGCGCCCAACCTCAGCAATAATTTCTGTATTTCACGAGGACTGACTGCACATATCAAACATTTAACGAGACAATGAGAAAACTTCAAAGCACCCTAAACCGGACGATTTTACTCAACGTTAACTGTGTCCTATTTGACTTGTAATATTTTCATGATAATATTTTATTTTCATCATTTCACTTTTGTCCTTTTCAGGGTGACTCAGCAGTGGTGGGGTGGTGCCCTAGCACCCTCTATTGACCAGCTGCCACTGAATACTATGATGAGATGATGAAACTTCTATATGGTTTCACAGTCTTAAGGGCCCCTCTGAGGGAAAGGTCTTACCAACAATGCGGCCCACGACAAAAAATTGTTTGACACCCCTGCTGTATAGCATTGGAGGGTCTCAGTGTAGATTTAAGTCCCTTAACAGCTGAACAAACTAAACTGTCAAAGAAGTTGGCTATGCAAGGCTGCCTCAGTTAAGCTGATGTCAACATTTGGACCAGAGAGTAAAGACGATTGTAAGAATAGACTCGGCAGCCATTAGCAGGGACAGAGGACGTTTTTATGTAATTTCAGTGAACCTGCATTTGCCAGCAGCCTGACCTCACTTTTATGTGGATGATCTTTGTTGCCTTGGAGACTCACAAAACAAGTGTGACACTAATTTTGAATTTTTTTTTTAATTATCTGACCAAATATATGTGGGCTCCATGGTCAACGGGGAGTTTGGCTACAAGTCTATATTTTTCACATTCATCTTGCATCGGTCCAGTAAGTTGTAACTTGAATGTGTGCACATGCAGATCCTTTGAGGTGACTGCGACCTCGCGGGTCTGTGTGTGTGTGTTGCGCACATATACCTTTATAATGTGTCATGGGAGAAAGTTGTATTGAACAAAAGCTAGCCACAATGTTTGAACTGCTCTATTAAAACAATCGTTATTTTTGATATACAGAAAGAGAAAACGAGCAAGGCTGACAGAGCACAGGCTGGATGTCAATCTAAGAGAGGAGTTTTGTTGTTTGATTTTGGTTTTCTTGAAATTTTGTTTCTCATTACTCTGCAAGGTTTCACATAAGGGGAGCAAACTGAAGCAGAGCAACAGTGCCTGAGCCCAGGGGCCCCCAGGAACCACAGGGGTCCCTACTTTGATGGGGGCCTGAGCATCATTAGAACAGATTGCATGATGAGGTCAAAAAATAAGTAAATCCCAAGTAAGGCTCAAACTGCTAAACAACCAAAGTTCCATGCAGCTTTTACTGTGACTTGTATTGATCGAGGAACCATTTTTAACATGCGGGTGAAATATACCCTGAAATATCAACGGAATGTCAGCACAGTTTGCGAAGACAAAAAGATGGATGACCATCATGAAACCATAGTACTGTAAAATATCTAAAATTAATTAGGAAAGAGAGGGAAATCATAATGCAAACCATTGATCTCGCAAAGTTCACTCCTCGATGCAAAAAAAATGACTGCAAGTGCCTATGTTATGTGCACAATCAAAAATTAATAGTCTTGCATTTAATTTTTTTAATAAAGTGAATGGGATAATTTAAGGAGACTGGCATATGTTAACAAGTACAAGAGGAACACGCTGTCTAAAGAGTAAAGAGAAGGAACAATTGTGCTCTCAACCATCTGTAGCCCTCAAAGGTCAACCATATTTTTGGAATATCAGTGTGGTGGCCGACACTAAATCTGCCCAATGAGTGTGGATAATAAAATTTGGCGCCTACCGAATTACCACACCATATATAAGTAGGAGTATTCTGAATGATTTTTTTTTTTTTTGGTTTCATGAGTGTGGCTTTAGATATACAACGCCAATTCCAATGAAGTTGGGACGTTGTGTTAACCATAAATCAAAACAGAATACAATGATTTGCAAATCATGTTCGACCTATATTTAATTGACTACACTACAAAGACAAGATATTTAATGTTCAAACTGATAAACTTTATTGTTTTTAGCAAATAATCATTAACTTAGAATTTTATGGCTCCAACACGTTCCCAAAAAGCTGGGACAAGGTCATGTTTACCACTGTGTTACATCACCTTTTCTTTTAACAACATTCAATAAACATTTGCGAACTGAGGACACTAATTGTTGAAGCTTTATAGCTGGAATTCTTTCCCATTCTTGCTTGATGTACAGCTTCGGGCTGTTCAACAGTCTGGGGTTTCCGTTGTCGTATTTTACGCTTCATAATGCGCCACACATTTTCAATGGGAGAGAGCCATATTATTATATATACATTGGAACTAAAGGTGGGACTTTAATGCATTAATCATGATTACTTAATTAGAAACAAATTAAATTGTTAAAAGATTAATGCATTTTAATCATAGTTTGTGTTCCAGACAACACGGAATCTTTGTCCGTGCACAATTTCCTGGTACACTGATTACGCTGACGCACATGTCAGAGCTCGGCTACCAAAATGAAGTAATTGGATGCAACAGAGTTGCTAGGACTGATGGAGGGCAAATTTCATTAAAAAAACATCCATCCATCCATCCATCCATTTTGTCTACCGGTTATCCTCACTAGGGTCACGGGCATGCTGGAGCCTATCCCAGTAATCTTTGGGCGAGAGGCGGGGTACACCCTGAACTGGTTGCCAGGCAATTGCAGGGCATTAAAAAAAAAAGCTACCCGATGGAAGCCTTGATTTTGTGTTTTGTGCAAATTGCACAAAATAAGGAATTTTTATACCACTGAAGCATTCAACCGTCTGACGTGTGATCCAACTTTTCAACTGCCACGCAAAAACTATTTAGACTTTAACTTTCGGTCTTAATTTTTTTTTCTACTGTTTTGTATTCAAGGGAAAGTCAATGCATTTTTCTAGAGTCAACAATATTCCTGTCCGTGTCAATTATTTGATTTAGTCGTACACTAAAATCCATTGAAATTAAACTATGTTGCTTTATAGGACACATTTATATATATATATATATATATATATATATATATATATATATATATACACACACACACACACACACACACACAGAGCGGCTGAAATAATAATAATTAACATGTCACCATTTTTCTCATTAAATATATTTCCAAAGGTGCTATTGACATGAAAATTTCACCAGATGTTGGGAACAACCCAAGTAATCCATAAAAGAAGCTCAGAAATTAAGTTGTGTGTAAAAATATGAAATGACACAGGGAAAAAGTATTGAACACATGAAGAAAGGGAGGTGCTAAAAAACATCCTTTCACCTGCATGAGCTCTGCATGTATGCACACACGCAATGACACACCTAAACAATGACGAGGCCCGTCGTAACACAATCTAAAAACATGGGAGACATGATACAGGCAGCGGTTAAGGGCTTTGGATGAGGGTATGTTATTTTTATGAAATACAGTACTGCGCAAAAGTTTTAGGACGCCATTGTATTTGTTGTTTTAGTGTTCTAATGATCAGTACAGTTACAGTACAGTACAGTTAGAATGCCTCTCAGTAGGGAGCAGACCTCCACCGAGGAAGTACTGACAAAAGGGATTAAAAAAAATTGCATTTGTTTGTTTGTCAGTTTATTGGGTAACAGACTACTTCCTGGTTCATGAAGGATGAAAAACAGTCACTGATACCATTATTATTCTGGAGGGTAGACTGTTCCACTGATGCCACGGTGACTCAAATGGTGAAAATAAATTACTGTATTTGTCCAGATCTTCACGGAAATATAATGGTGCTTCTTCTTTGGCCCATTTGCCACCCTTGTACAGTTTTGTGGAAATGGATTTTCCAATTCCTTGTATCTGTCCTGCTATTTACTGTTTTACTGTCTCAAAATTGTGTGGGAGAGGGTAATCTTGGCCTAAGACAGAACTGTATATTCTTAAAAATACTAAGGATGAAATACAATAATAATAATATACAGTATACGGTAATCACAGTTTCTTTTTGCAACCAAAATATCTACCTATTTTTCTACTAATTACAGAACATTGTTTTATGTTCATACTCGATTCTTGACAGAATAAGCTACAACTACACAACCTAATCGTCAACTTAATCTATGTAAAATGTTTATCCTAAGAAAGAATTTCTCATTCTATCCTGATTTGTGAATCTCATTTTTCATAACAGATCATTAACGTCGCATGGATACCCGTATTGTCATACTAGTTTGCTAAATACATCGAGCTTGAGTATTAATTGAACCATAATGGAGTCCCAGCTAGTATATGTTTTATTCCCTTTATGTTTGTGTGTGTGTTTGTGCGTGCATACACACATGCGTGTTGGGGCTCTCTGAAGACTTCTCTTTTTCTTTTTCTTGCTTTCTGCGTGTATGTGTGGGTTCCCAGTCGGTGATGAGCCCCTGTCTCTGACACGATGCTGCTGTGTTAAGGTCAAGCCCTACAGAATGTCAGGGATGATGACACGCACTGAAAGGTTTCATCTCATCCCTCCATTTCCTCTCTTCCCCCGTATCCCTCCAATCGGACCCTAACCCCCTCCATCTCCAGCCCGCTCAGTCACAAGACAGACATATACCAGCTTTCACCTACCGTTTGCGTCAAGACTCGTGGGTGTTTGTCGGCCTGTGTATAAATAGTGTCAAGTCAGTAATGCTTGCAGCCCCTGTCTATTTGGCTGCATGTTGGCAATACCTTTGATTCACTTCTTACTATATTCAAAGTATTAAGGTAAATACAACTTTGAATGTATGGAAATATTCCTTAGCCTGTGCTAAGGAATATGTCCATGCACATCTCACTTCTGGAATGAAAACACAAGTGGAAAATTGTATGAAGTCAGCATTTGACCCCTGAATGATAAAGTATCTAAACATTTTTAATCATAAACATGTTGCTGTTTAATCACACACTCTGAGAAGTAGCAGCTTAGTCTATATGGACTTGGCTTTGGTACCAGACGGCGAAATGTTGGAGTTTCGTTTGGGATGAAGGATTGTGGACTGATGGTTGGAGAGACGCTAGTCTGCTGTCTGGACACTGTGGAGGCTGCCTTGAGCAAGGAACTAAACCTCTGTGGTTTGGTTCTCTGCGTAGTTTATTGCATGCAGCATCCAAAATACAGCAGAGCGAAAACCTCTGTGGTATAAAAGAATGTGTCAATTAAAAGACAAAATTAGTTTAAAAAAAAAAGACAATTCAACACTTTTCTTCCCAGTATGAAAACTATAATAACTAATATTAGATTCTATTGAAGCAGTGTAACATTATCCATGCAAACGTTTGATTATAATTTTTTGAGCTAAGACAAAAAAAAAAAAAAAAAATCCTGAAAATCCTTTCATCCATACTATTTCTTACCCTCGTTAGGGTCACAGGTAAACTGGAGCCTATTCTGGCTTCTTTTGGGCGATAGGCAGGGTACACCCTGGACTGGTTGCCAGACAATTGCAGGGCACACATAGACAAACAAGCATTCACACTCACATTCACACCTTTGGACAAATTAGAGTCATCACTTAACCTAACATGCATGTTTTTGGAATCCATCCATTTTCTGAGGCGCTTCTCCTCACTAGGGTCGCGGGCGTGCTGGAGCCCATCCCAGCCATCATCGGGCAGGAGGCGGGGTAAACCCTGAACTGGTTGCTAGCCAATCGCAGGGCACATACAAACAAACCACTCGCACTCACATTCATACCTACGGGCAATTTAGAGTCGTCAATTAATGTTTTTGGAATGTTGGAGGAATTCCCAGTACCAGGAGAAAAACACCGCAAGCAACATGCAAACCCGACACAGGAAGTTCAGAGCCGTGATTCCGACATGCAGCCTCAGAATTGTGCGGCGTATGGGCTTAATCTACTGGACCACTATTAAACCACCGTGCTTCAAAAATTTGAAAACGATATGTATTCTAATAAAACCTCTATGTGTATAAATGTTAGACATTGAATCATTAAGTTTTAATGCTTCTCACACGCATGTCTTCCAAGGTTTTTTTTCCCTCCACTCATCGATAGGTTAGTAGGTTAACATGTCCTAAATTAGGAATCATGTAGTGATCACACAACAAACTACCTTGTGAAACAAAAGATGGCCACAGTCTGAAACCTGTGCTTAAATCTACTTTGGTCCAGTATCTGGATGCTGTACTCGGGTCAAAATAAAGAAATAATGCTAGCAAGCTTCAAGATGTCTGGATTCCTCTGTGCCTGCTCAAGCTGTCATTTATCCTCTCACCTTTGTGGATTGCGTCTGGAACAGTGGAAGGCTGCTGGAGATGAAAAGAGCAGAGGGAAAGGGGAGAAATGAAGGATTATATGAAGAAGCAGCAGCACTTGACGGTAACTGGTTGAGATTAGTGCCTTAGGGGTACAGCAGTGGCTGTGATTTTGATACTGCGCCCCCAGCTAAACGCTGAAGGCCGCCTTGCCTGGAGGAGTCTGCCTTCACCCACAGGCAGTCAAAGATTGTTTTCTTACCATCTCTTCCTCCTCCACCACCCCACAGACACCTGTCATCTCCGATGTCAAAATTCCACTTGGAAAGGCAAAGACGATGCAAAGAATAAACAAAAGAAACATGCTTTTTTTTTTTTTTTTTTTTTTTTTTAAATGGCACACTCCGCATACAGATGAGTGAGGCAGAAGCTTGCAGGAGCTAAAATCAATTCATGTCACCACAAACATTGTTCTGATGGTTAGAAAGGTTTATTTTGATGTGGAGATGAAATGGTATGAACATTTCCCATTACAATTTTAGTACCCCAAATTATCACTGTTATAAGAATTATCATGGTAGTAGTAAAACCAGACAAATATAAAACAAAACAACCCCAAAAATAACATGCACAGTAAGCATTAACAACAGGTTTTATTTTGAATACAAAATGATTTTTTTTGCACATTAGAAAGTATAAACTGACACAACCAAAATTAATTTGCAATGAGATTTTCATCTGTGGTAAGGTCACTAGGGTGAAATATATCGCTGTCACCTGGGCTACCTTTCGCTCTGTTTTGTAGCACTGTAACACAAAATGGTAATACTAACTGTTTATCAGTTCATCGGTGGACCATTAACAGTTTCATCCCTGTTATGCTGAGCAACGCCACAATAGTTAGTGCATTTCCATTTATGATTGCTACAGTAAAAAAAAAAAAAAAAAAAAAAAAGTGGAATATTTAGAGCTGTGCAAGTCAAGGAAGAACCCCTCACGTTTTCGAGGATAGCCAGGTTAAAAAAAAATGCAGCTACATTTCGGAAACGCAGACATTTATTTAAATGTTTTAGTCAGAATGGAACTGTCCAATAGATTTAAAAAAATACAGGTCCCATCACAGGACAGATACACATTTTTCTCTGGAGATAACCCCTCAACATAAATTCAGACAGAGTTAATCCTATGATTCTGGCTGGACTGAGGTTTCGTGAGGCCTGCTGATGTCTTGCACTAGAAACATTACAATACATCAGGGGTGCTTAACATAAAACGTTGCGCTATTATGTTATAAAATAAATAACCATAATAATCTGGGTGGCATGATGGGCGACAGGTTAGCACATCTGCCTCACAGTTCTGAGGACCGAGGTTCAAATCCTGCCCCCGCCTCTGCAGAATGTGCATGTTCTCCCCGTGCCTGTGTGGGTTTTGTCCGGGTACTCCTGTTTCCTCCCACATCCCAAAAACATACATTCTAAATTGCCCGGTGTGAATGTGAGTGTGAAAGGTTGTTTGTTTCTGTGTGCCTTGCGATTGGCTGGCGAACAGTTCAGGGTGTACCCCGCCTCTCGCCCGAAGATAGCTGGGATAGGCTCCAGCACGCCCTTAACCCTAGCGGTACAGAAAATGGATGGATAATAATCTGCAATTTTTTTCTCCTCTCAGCTAATAAAAATTGAACGGACTTTTGGCGAGTGAAATAAAGATAGCAAATCAAGATTTACGGTCCTCGGCCACCTTGAGCAAAGACAACAAGGCTAACAGAACGAAACAATTAGGTGATCACGACGGTGAAATCTTCCTTGCAGATGCACGTTTTTGACGTGACATTGGCAACCTCGCCAGGCGGTGTTGTAACAGCCAATGGGGGGCAGAGGACACGACTGAGCGTAATGGCTGCGACATGTCATCAACCTCACACTCATAACAACACACTGCCATGTTTCCTCTGCTCTCTTTTTCTCAGTTTTAATGCCTTCTGTTTGTTTGTTTGTCGACCTTGCTGTGTCAGCTGACCTCCTTCCATCCAGGCCATGAAGAGAGGAGGGGGACGCTGACATTTCTGCACAGGGGAAAAAAAAAAAAAAAAAACGGCACATGCAAAATGGCCCCTACCCCCTCCCCTTCGATACATTTACTCCAAAATATGTGCGTGCCATGGATGTCTGTGGCCGTCCTGATGGTTCTCTGCCGCCATTGCCAGGGAAGTGTCACAGTATTGTGACAACTTCAGCGATGGGTGACCCGCGACCGTCGGAGGGGGTAGGTGGGGGTTGTGCTGAATCCCCCACCCACCCTGGATCCTGACAGATGTCATATACCTCCTCCATGGGCACCTTCTGTTTCCCGTTCACCTTTCTCCATCCTGCAGCGTTAGGGCTCCTGTCTCTGCCGCGTCAAAGTGCACACACACATAAACACACAAAGAGGAAGGAGGGATACTATCATGAACCGCCATGGGGTTTTAGTTGTTGATATGTTTAGATTGACAATTATCACATTATCCACAATGAATATTTCCCACTTAAATTAGCATCTTGAGTGCACAGCTGCACCACCATATCCTTGCAGGCAGTGTGTTTTTGATAAAAGCCCAACATTGGCTTGATGCGTCCATTTTATTCAGTTCATCTGTTTGCACGGAATCTTTTTATTTATTTATGTGTTTAAATACGTGTTTTAATGGACAGCCTTGCGTCTGTGCTCTCTGGCATTCACATCGTCTTCTCAAGGGTCATTTCCTGTTATTTACCAAAGGATTTTCACTGTGAACATTTGGTATTTTAGTCTTAGCACAACCCACTCAAAACCTGTTTGCACAGATTTTCCCATCATCCTTCAGACCAGTTTGACAGAAACACTTAAAAAATATGGGATTCTGCCTCGTTACATTGTCTTGTATCAAACATGTCGCCTGCCCACTCTTTGAATAGCATGTCCAACAAAGCAGAAAACTCATATTAGATTTCCATAAACCTTCTGCCAGCTGCCTATTTGCAGACATTGTGCATCATCCACTCCAAATGCTCTCCTCGATGGAAATGTGCAGACTAAATCAGATCATGGCGCTAGATAATGTTCACTTCTCACTCCGAAACAGTGACAAGGGTACGAGGCAAAGGGGATCCCGTGACTAAAGCATCAGTCATACTGACATTTGGCACACATGATGGATATTCTAATTTCCATTTTCTATACAGGTACAAAGGATTGATGACGATTACTGGTTGGCAAGGTTATTTCAACTAAACAAAGGAAGAGGCCTCCAGCTTCACTGTAAAGCAAGTAAAGTCATTTTCCCGAGCTTTTACGATGATACCTCACATTTGGGACTCTATTCGAGATAAATGAGCAACTACGAAGTAAACATCAGCAGTTGACAAAGGTGTTGCTAACACAACAATTGCCTTCGTTGCTGCGGCAGGTTTTAAAGTCGCTTCTATGACGGGCTTTGACACCCTCACCTCATTTTCACACAACCTGTTTCTCACATTTTTTCATTGTCACCACCTCCATAATTATTTCTTTACTTTCACGCCGCTTCAAACTGCACAGATCTCAATGTATTTACAACAGCATCCTCCTCAGGCCGACTCCTCCAACGCTTATCAGTCAAACTCTTCAAAGACGGAGTCGTGCCAGTAATGTGTTTGATGAAAACCTCTGACATATCAGTGCTGTAGGCTTGTTTCGCTCGCTACAAGTTTGAACTTTTTTCTTTGTCTGCTTGAAACCAGTTTCATATTGGTGAAAATAACTCTTGCCAGCAAAGCATGAACAAGGCATTTGAGGTTACAGTACTGTATATATTTCTCCTTCACTAAATGGCCAAATCCATTGGACTGAAATTAATTACAGTCCATCTCTTGTGTGGACAGGCTTGTTCCTATATACACTGAGCAGTCACAGCATTATGACTATCTAATGAGACCCAAAACCATATCCATATCAAACATGCACCAATCTAATGCTCAGCTTTGATCAACACTGTTAGAGATGTATTAATTTACCAACATGACTATAATTCTTCATTTACAGTGGCTTAGAACTGCATTGCATCATTCAGTGAGAGGTGGCTCTAATATTTTTGGTAATTTTATAGCCGCATAAAAGTCAAAATACTAGAAAAAGCGCTTGATGTATTACAATGCAGTAAACTGCGCCCGCAATAATAAGTATCGTTAAATTAATACCACTCTGACAATGTGAGTCACAACTGAACAATATTATTTTGATGAAGCCACTGTTTTGGATTTTTGGCTGCGGTCTAAATTCGTGGCCGGCTGGTGTGAGTTGAATCGTAAAACAGATTTGTGATTTCTTCCCCTGTTATACCCTGATTTGTGGCTGTTAACTGCACTCAGCTCCTTTGCTGGACAACAGCCGCAAAGCATTTCCTTTGTGATTTCCAGTTCATCCTTTCCCAGCTGACACCGGACAAGAGCTTTCATAAAGCATCCCGCACTTGAGACTTTTCATAAGACGGAGATCTCTCTTCCACCTCTGTCCTTCTGCCTCTCTCTCACTATCGCACTTTATCTCTCACTCTCCATCCAGTCCCCCCTCCCGTGTCCAAAGCTGTCCACCCAGCCATCTGTCATGTAATGTTTATGAGCCCTTTTGCTTTTGTGTCTTGATGACCACTGTCACAGAGAGCTACCCATTACCGATGCGGCCTGATGAACGATGTTACCCAGACGCGTAGCTGACACCCTTGTGTCCTTGGCCGCAGAAAACGCTGTCTGCCTAGCCTTCTCGGTCAGTAAAGAATGAGGACAAGGGGACCTAGGGGAACGGAACTGAGGATCTGTCCGTTATCCTGTCGACACGACGCTCATATTTCTCTCCTCCTCCCAGCACCGTCTCTCGTTTCCTCTTTATCCGGCCAATGGAACTCGAGGGCTGGTCAGCAAGGCAACGGCAATGATGCTGTCATTAATCGTAAAAGTGTTGAATACTGTCCTTACCTCTCACCTTAATGCATATCTACATCTCCACAGATGCAGTTGGGGACCCAGACCCCCACCAGAGACTGCCGCAAGGGTTAACAAAGGGTTAATGTAGGTGTGAAAATGATGAATGCGGAGTGCGATTTCATCTATCGAATGGAATTGTTTGTTTGTTTGTGTCTTTCTGCAGGTTGTGAAGCCAGCTAAAAGCACATATTTAGCGCACAAAGTTGGTGTTCTATGATTCATTTCACATGCAGTTGTATGATATTGGTAAAAGAGTGTTGTGTAGATGCTATTGCACTTGGCCATGACAAGCCTAGCATCCTGTCTTCTTTTTTTAGAGAAAGAAGTTCAGGTACATAACATGCATTTTTAATTTGAAGTCTATTCACACATTGCATTTACTCGATCAATATACACTATACCTAATATTGACATGATGCCCATCACCAATAAAGGTCTGGCTAAATATTTACCAACAAGAAAACCATAGTCCAAAAATACAAACTGCTAACTACAGCTACATAATTAGATTAGATATTGTCACTGATTTAATCATTTTAATTGAATTTCAACATTCAAACTACTTTTGTCTAGCTTGCTGATAAATTCATTGTTAAAGCTATAAAATATATGTATGATCATACTGTATATATTTTGAGTTCCCCTTCGAAAACCCACCATGTCTGTCATTTTAAAAAAACAAGTACATTTCTTTGGTTGGTTGTTTTGTGCTGTAGCACGCTAGCTGCGAGGTGTCGTCCGCACATTCCGATGATCCATCCGTCTATTTTCTGTACCGCTTATTCTTGTCAGGGACGCGGTTGCGCTGGAGCCTATCCCAGAAGACTGGGCAAGAGAGGTTCTGCACTCTGAACTGGTCGCCAGCCAATCTTACGGCACATACAGTATACACACACAAGCTTGACCCTGCAACCAAATAGGACAGTTTTTTTGTTTTTGTTTAAAAAAAAAAAAAAAAAAGAGCAGTGGTACTCAAATATAAATATTAAAGGGCAACAAATATTTTTTTTAATGAGTCAAAGATCTCTGTCTACTGTCTCTGGCTACATGGAATCATACTGTAATCTTAAAACCAAAGGTCCTTATCATTCAAAGCAACAAACAGAAACTAAAATAAAATGTCATTTCAACTTTGATATAAAGTAAACTAAATAGTAATAAATAATAATAATAAAACTGAGACAGTGATTTGCCTAATTCTGGCTGTCATTTATTCTTTTTGTTTCCTGTCAAACATTATGTCCATCACACCAGTCAGGCATTCTTTTTTTTCTGAATCTGAGAAGAGCTTCTTGTGCTTACCCAAAATCCATGCCATAAATATGACAAGAATCCTGCTTGCAGCTTGATAAGATTTTAGTGCATTTATTTTTGCTGTTCTTACCAGTGAATTTTGAGGAAATGTCTCTTCAAAATTCCTATGCTTTGTCTCAATGCAGTTTCAAATTGGAAATAATCACAGCCTTTCAAGTCTCCTGGCATATTAAATACGTTGGTCTTGTGATGGTTGGAGGGAGGGATAGGGACTCCTATTATAGCAGCTGACCTGGAGTTGAAACGCACCTTTTTTATCTAATTTAGGCTCCGACAGCTGGCAAAGTGTCAAAAATATGTCAATTGTGCCAAAATAAAGAGTGAAAGTTCAGAATTGCACACGGAGCAGTGAATTGTACCACAGTAACAGGCTCTTTGTATTTTTGCATGAAGAAAAATCCCAGTATACATGTGCTGACCCATCCAGAACACATAGTGAAGGAATGAAGGTCCTTACACACTGCACTTGGTTTTCACTGCACCAAGTGCGGGGTGGTCACCACATGCGTAGTCAGACTCAGCTGCATGGTCATTGCCGACCAGCAGCACATGACACAATGAAAGGGTTAGATGATGGCAAACTGCGCTGTGCGAAGTGCCACCTATTGAGGCCCACTGATTTAGGATCTTCAATGAACCTAAGATACATGTTTTGGGAATGTGGGAGGAAGCCAGAGTACCTGCAGAAAACCCACACAAGCGCAGGGAGAACGTGCAAACTCCAGACAGGAAGGACAGAGCCCGGATTCGAACCCACAATCCCAGAACTGTGAGGCAAATGTATAGACACTTGACCCATGTGCTGCCAATCCAATGATAAGTATTATAAATTCTGTGTTCATGAAGATGGCTATATTTGCAGGATACTTCAAATGGATGGAGCATGCCATTGTGGTGAGTCGCAAAGTACAAAGTAAATGCATTCAGTAGTTTATCTGGCTCTGCACCAAAATTCAACAGGCTCTTCCTTTTCCCATGTAACATCCTCTCTATGTAAATCCATGCTTGGCAGATGTAACCTTATTCTCATTCTCAATGAATCCATTCTCATAATTAACACTTCTAAATATTACTTAATACAGTTCTGTACAACTACAAACTACAACTAAAATAAAAAATTTAAATGAAGCCCTCTCTGGCGGCACTGGTTAGCACATCTGCCTCACAGTTCTGAGGACTGGGGTTCAAATCCCGGCCCCGCATGTGTGGAGTGTTCATGTTCTCCACGTGCCTGCGTGGGGTTTCTCCAGTCCACATCCCAAAAACATGTGTGGTTGGTTGATTGAAGACTCTAAATTGCCCGTAGGTGTGAATGTGAGTGAGAATGATTGTTTGTTTATATGTGCCCTGCAATTGGCTGGCGACCAGTTCAGGGTGTACCCCGCCTCTCTGGGACAGGTTCCAGCACGCCCGCGATTCTTGTGAGGATAAGCGGTACACAAAATGGATGAGTGGATGGGCCTCTCTGACTGCCTGTCAATCATAATTTCAAATTATCTTTGCACATTTGTATACATATGTATATATTGTATATATATATTAACATATATATATATTGTATATGTATTATATATATATATATATCTATATATATATCATATTTATAACATAGTTTTATTTCATTGTGTTGGTGTGTGTGCCTATTTCTTTATCTTAAATTATTCCAAGCATCACTTTTATATTTGAGTTTCAATCCCCAAAAATCAATGCTTAATGATTAACTTTAGTGTACATTGTGCAAAAAGAGGTTTTGATAACATAAATTTGTTTCCACACAATCTGAGTTCATTCATGAGGTCCTCTGTTATGTGTCAGACCCCCACACACAACTGCATCCCTCTCTGAACATCTTGCATGGCCGCTAAGGCCACAGATGAATTCTGAAGCAGATAACAATGATAATTGTATCTCATAACTGTCACTTATGTGAAAGCTGCCAGTTTGCCCAGGAGTGAGCAGTGTCTTTTTCAGGATCTTCTCCGCATGGCAGCAACGACCCCAACCCCTAGCAACACTCGTCTGCCCCCCCCCCCCCCCCCCCGCCCCTCCCCCTTCTGTCCAACACCCCAATCGCTGACAAAGTGTCCGGCCCTGAATTACTCAATCAGAGCGACAAGTTTATGGATGACACCTTCATTACAATTAATCATAGGGACTTGATTAATAAAGTTATTTCGCCCCTTCATTAAGACTTGCACAAGTGGTGCTGTCGCATATTGTAATTTATATCCCTCTGCGTTTTGGTGGTGATGATGGACAGAGAAACAGACATATTGCCATTTGTTCTCAGACATGTGGAAGTGCATGTAGGAGAAGGAAAAAAGAGTGGGTATGAGAGTGTGTGAATGTGGAGTACATACGTATATGTGCCTCAGTAAACATTCCCAATCACTGTCATGCACAACTCAACAGCTTTTGCAGAGTTTAATAAATGACTTTAATTGGCTGTAGAGATGGGCTCGCGAAAGGCGGCTCAAATATTCCATTCTGTCTCCCTTCTTGACACACACGTGTACACACATGCAGGCACACTCCTGAATGAAGCCATCTCTTTACCTTTACTCACAGTTCCCGGGTCTGCTGTGGCTAATTAGTTGAGAGGGGTTTTAGGTTTGGTAATTAGACAGAGGCAGGAGTGACGGGGGCTGTGGGAGTTGAGGGTGTCTGACTGACTTGCTGGGGAAGAAACTGGACTGTCTGGCAGCGCCAACAGCCAGCCAGTGTCCCTTAGGCATCTGGCGGTCCACACAACAGCGATGATGTCTTTGTTTCTTTCCACATGTTACAGCCGGCAGAAACCTGAGTTAAAAAAAAAAAAAACACACACACACAAAAAAAACTAACCTTGTTCTTACTTTTGGATTTGGCAGTATCACCTGGGATTGTACATTTCAAAAGAATTAAATATACATGTAACACTATATTTCAGGTACAACTCTGCATTGTTTCTATATAAATGTATATTTATGTATAATTGGATTATTCACTCACAGGCCACATTAGGTAGAATATGGGATTTATTACAAGATGTATATAAAAATTTCTGCCTTAATACATTTGTTTTAATTGAACCCATGATTGAGTTACTCAAACACCATTTATGAGCTGTATCATATTGGAAGTGTTGCTAATATTGTGACCTTCTTCAGTTAAAGGTTCTCAAATTATACAACATACAGTATTGCTGTATGTTGTGGTGCAGTTCTACACCACTGAAAACTATCCACCCATCCATTTTCAACACTGCTTAGCCTATTCTCCGCTTAGCTGTGATATCAGCCAACTTTAGGGCACCCTAAAATGGTTGCCTGTCAGTCACAGGGATGTACATTGGGTCAGACACACATTGATACAAACATTCAGTCACTTACTGGGAACTGAACACACTCTGTCTTAGAGTCAGCCAGTGAACTGCTACACTGTGGCTCCAAACCTATACTAAGGGTGGGACTCAAAAAAAAATAATCTAATCAAATTTATTGGAGGCTTTGTAATTAATTAATCTCTATTAATTGCATTTTAATGGTATAACAATATTTGCACTAAAAAGCAACGTTTTAATTTTAATGGATTTTAAGTGTATGACTGAATCAAATAATTGACAGACATGAATATTGTTAACTCTGGAAAAAAAAACATTTAATTGCATTTCAATACAAAACAGTAGAACAACTCATAGAAAATATCACTCGCCAAAATGAAAAGAGACCTAAAGGTAAAGTGCCATTTTAGGACAGTTTTTTAGAACAATATTGCCTTTCTGTGTGCCAGTTGAAAAGTTGGATTTCATGTCGGAGGGTTGAAGCGCTTCGCTGGTAAAAGAACTCCATTTTGCACAATTTGCACAAAACCATGGTTATCAAGACTTCCACTGGGTAATTTATTATTATTATTATTTTAATGAAATTTGTCTCCCATCGGTCCTAACAACGCTGTTTTATGCAATTCCTCCATTTTGGTAGCCGAGCTCTGACGTGTGTCACTGTAATCGGTGGACCAGGAAATTGTGTGCTGACAAAGGTTCTGTGTTGTTTGGAACAACAAATGTGATTAAGTTTTTTTTTTTTTAAACTAATCAATTTGTAATTATTTGCAATTCATTTTTATAAATTAAATAAACACATTAAAGCAGCTATTTAACAGTGTCTTTCAAAATCGAGCATTATAAGGTACAAGGTACTTTTATTGTCAAAGACAATTTTTGACACAGCTCTACGTAACTGCTGTGTAAATTGACTCTTATGGGCAGTACTCAATATTCATAAATTAGAGAGAATATGAATGAATCAATAACCACAGTTGCACTACTATGAATAAACTCCCCCGAAAAGACTTTCCCAGTCTTTATAATGTCTTGTTTACACCGAACAATTCCAGGTTGCTTCCCTACGTAGCCAGTAAGGAGCCCCTGTCTGCAACACAGTCCAATTAAATAAAGAGTGTTGTCTCTCCAGGTTCCTGTGTTCTCTAATTGGGGCTGTGACTGCTCACTAATCAGCTGAGGTACAGGTGGGCCCTGGAGGACGTAGAGACAACGCTGCTCCTGTTAATTGAAGAGATGCTAAACCTGGCCTCATTGCCATGCAACATAGATGCAAACAGTAGTCAAGCATGCAAAATTTATCTAAACATCCATGTGCATCAGCTCCACTTTCACCTTTTGTGTCGCTGATGCTTTTTTTTTTTTTTTTTATTCCATAATGCTCAATCAACAGGGGTGTTACAGAGGTGATTGTGATAATTAAATGATCACCACCTGTTTGTACTTTTGATCAACTGATCCTTCTCCCCCCACCTTAATTGTAGCCTTTAATCCAGTCACAAAAGGACAACTTCATCTCGATAACGGTGCATGTAAATGCTTTGACCTCAAGGCAATAACAATGCCTCATTTGAATTTACCTGTTTCCCCCTGATTTGCTCCAGAGAGATGAAGCAAATTTGGCTGGGTGTCTTTGTGATTTCCTGTCCCATCTGGTGAAGTTAGCCACCATGCATGCTGGGTCACACATGTAAAGTATATCACATTGGGTTGTACTGTGAGCAGCCACCTGGATAAGGAAATAACATGCCCATGATGTAATTAAGGCTCCAGCCATCCCTGCCAGTTTTTTACCTACTTTCTTTGATAAACTTTCTTGAAAAGGGCTTGAAAGCTTTTAAAGTTGTGCAGTTGTATAATAAATCTAGAAAATATGCAGCTTTTATGCAGAATGTGTTAGCCCCAAGAACATGTGAGTGGTTTACTGCTACATATCCTTTTTTTTCTGTGTTGAATACAAAATATGGGAATGAAAATAAATGTCAAAGGGCAAGTAGGGCAGAGTAACTGAATAAAAATGGTCTTTTTTTCTTTTTAGAGTACAAACAGCAATTTTAAATCTGACTGCTAGTTAAGTGGACACATTTTTATTACGTGAAGCTTTGGGGCATGTGAAGGCAAAGATTGATTGTGTGGATTGTGTTTCTGTCAGCTACACACAGGCAATAAAATATCAGGCACACCTGAAGCAGTATTCACTTTTGACATATCCACGTAAGCCCTTAAAAGACAAACAATGAAGTCTATAAAACATTTATGGTAGATGAAGTCCTGGAGAGTGCTAAAAGCTAGCACAGTGAGGCATCTGAACATTAAACACTGCGATCATTTTGCAACAGCAACTGTAAAAGAGGTTAAATTTATACATTTATGCAATATATTTAAATGCACGGTAATTTTTTCCCTGATATTAAATTTTGATGGTGCAAAGTGAAAGTCGAATCATCACACTGACAACACAACTGTGATAACTCATTTTTATTTGTAATTACAATGTTGTCAAACATATAATCTCAAAACCTTTACATAGCTGAAATGTTAATCAGGCAAACTGACCAGTGCCAAATTTGCATTGATGATGATGATGATTTTAAAATGAAAGTAGAATTTCTTTGTTGCAAAACATTTACAGTTTACTTTTAGAATTAGAGGGAGGTGCCACTTCTACCACAACCTTGCCGACGTTCTTTCCTGCATACATGTAGTCCACTGCTCGGAAGACTGACTCCAGGCCAACAAACCTCCCCTCTTGGGCCAAATCCCCATAATCCACCTCGCACACAAGTTTGCCCATGGCAAACATCTGCATCATGCTAGTCAGAGCCTCTGTGTAGTCGCTGATGAAGTGGGGAAGGAAGAAACCTCGAATGCTTGCTGACTTCTGCAGAAGCTTTACGGGTAGAGTTGCCCCTCTGAACTGCGGGATGCCTGACGCAGACTGGTAGCCTGAGATGAAGCCAATCACTATCAGCCGGCCTTTTTTAGCCAGACAATTAACTGCCAGTTCTAAAGTGCTGCCCCCGACCGATTCATAAACCACGTCAATGCCGTTTGGGTACTCGTTCTTCAGGGTCTTGGCCAAATCCTCTGCTTTGTAGTTAATTGGCCTGTCGCAACCAATAGACTTAAGGAAGCCCGCTTTCTCATTGGACGAACAGGTTCCGATCACGTGACAACCGGCCTGTTTTGCAAACTGCACTGCAAACTGTCCCGTTCCTCCTGCAGCCGCTGTGACCAGAACTGTCTCGCCTTTGGCCAGGTCACCCAGACGCTTCAAGGCAATGTAGGCGGTAGCACCGCTGACCAACAGGGTGAGCAACTCGGGCTTCGTTGAAGGGACAGGCACACTTTCCTTGGCGGGGACGACGGTGTACTCGGCAAAGGCGCCGCTGCTGAAGTAGGCCACGGTGTCCCCAGCTGTGTAGCGGGAGCTGGCGCTGAGGCCGAGGCCGACAATCTCACCGATACCTTCAAATCCAGCGTCGAAGGGTGGTTGCACCGTTGGGTCATAACGGCCTGCTGAATAATTAATATCAGAGGCGTTGATCCCCACAAACCTGAAAGACAATGAAAAAAATATTAATTTGGGAAGGAAGATGAGATATTGAACAGTTAACACAATAACCCGTCTTGACATACATCGGCACTTGGATTTGTTCTGGGAACTATCCACTTTTTATCTTGAAAAGAGCTGCAAACTCCACTGGCAGGAAATGCTCGTATCACACAACACAATGCACGATATCATGATTCATTTCCTTCAGACACTCATAACAGACTGCACTTTGAAAACTGTACATAGTTCAACACAAGGGCGACTGTTTTCATCTTTGGCAAGATGATGGAAAGAAACGTGAGATGGAGAAAGTGAAGAAATAAACTGTCTTTACCGTCTCTCAGATCAGCATTTGGGTCTCATTACCGTGCATGTGGCATGTGCAGTTTATGCTTCTGCCGGTTAGCAATAGGTCAAGGTGATTGAATAACTTGATTACAAATGAAAAATAAAACTGACCATGGGCAAAACAGAAAATACAGAGGTTACATAGGTTCAAATAAGCAGTTAGTTGTGATACTGATATCCCATTCTATTTAAAAATGAGCTTAATTATACAGCTTTACAAATCATGTTCTCATGGCTATCAGCAGTTATAATTTGATATTCTAAAAAACACTCAACACATGAAAACGTTTTAATTTAATAGCAAAAGTTGCTATCACAACTATGCTATCAATTCATTTTGGGTGTGCACAATATTTAATGTAAGGTGGAATTGTGGCCGATCCTCCGAATAAAAGTGGACGTAAAAAAATATATATATTCAGAGAAATACCCTTCCATTATAGTCTCACATGGTTATGTGCTTTTTCATTTACGTACAAATATTTGTAATGTGTTGTACATAGACAACTCATTACATGATTCATATTTGTAGAGTAAAAGAGAATATGTCTGTCAATATTTTCTGAAAAACTCTTAACATGTGCTTTATACTCTCCCTTACTCCTTTTCCTGAAATTAAAACATCCAAGATACACAGCTGTGATATCACCGCGACCAACAACTGCAAAGTACCTGACGGTCAAAGGTCTTCGTTTACAGGCAAATAATCACGATCCTGTAGGCTATAACGTGATCTTCACTCAGACCGATGCAAAACTACATTTTATTGGGCCGTAAATGCCACAATATAAAACCTATGCGGGCTGTGAAAGACGTATTTAACATAAAACCTCAGGTCAAGCATGCATATCGAATAAAAAGCAGAGGTAAGATTAGCTTTCAGCAGGACTGATAACTTAAAACTCTATCATGCTTAGTCCTAAGCTATTTGTAACCGAATCGTGCAGAAATATGTTTAAATTGCAGAGAGGTCCAGTGAGCAGTATACTGCTCCTTTGAATAGGTGAAAACAGGGGTGCTGCATCGCCTCCATCATCTCATCTGCTGGCACCAGTGGGCCCCCCGTGACTTTGTGTTTGCAGGTTGGTGACGTAGACGGGGATGAAGACAGAGAGAGAGAGAGAGAGAGAGAGAGAGAGAGAGAGAGAGAGAAAGAGAGAGAGAGAGAGAGGGGGGGGGGGGGAAGGGGCGAGGGAGAGAGAGGGAGATGCCGAGATGGATTGATAGACAAATGCAGAGAGGGCGGAACTTGGAATTACAGTACAGCTCTTATTCCTCGCGTATTTTGCCATCTTGTGATGTGGATGATTGCGGCTTCAGGTGGACATGGCTGAATCGAGGCAAGTACGGCTAAAGCCCCTTCTTTTATTTACAACTTGTCAACGCATCATAATAATCGCACACGTAGTGAGGCAAGATTGCGATGTGTATTTCAAAACGTGGAGAATCGACAACTTACCGATTTCTGACGAGCAAGTCGGCGTCTGCGGGTGTCGGAACCGGAACAGTTTGCACCGAGGCGGCCTCTCTAAAATTTGGACTGAGCTTGCTCACGACCACCTTTTTCATGCTGCTCGCTATGGAGGATCCTTGAAAATCAATGAAGTGCGCCGAGTACGACATGTCGATGATGGGGCGCCTCGGAACCGGAAGAAGTCCACAAAGTGAGTCGGTGCCTCTCCGTCTCGTACCGACGACAGAAAACAAAAACGCCCTCCGAGCACTTTTCGCCAACGTCGCACAGGACATTGCCCCCTAAATGTGACAAAGTTCACGGGGCAACTTGACGTGTGGCGTTAGCCTGTTAACACGCTCGTCCTCCGCGCGCCCGACGTACAGGCCCAGCCCTGTTCAAACTCGCCCATTATGTCGCTTCGAACCGAAAACAAACATTACGGCGGCGCTTTCTTGTACGCGAAACGCAGCCGTCCACACGTGGAGTATTTCACTCACACACACACGCACGCACACAAAAAACGTTCGGTTGTGGCGAAGAGAAGCACAGCACGCAAGCCAGCCTGTCACACGCACACACACGCTAGTCGGCGAACGTCGCTGGAGTCCCTCCCCCTTCCGGTCCCCTTCTTCCCGGACACTTCACTTCCTCGTGGGGCCAAACAAATCGAAGCTCGCTTCCCAACACACCCCCGTTACCCCCCCCCCCCCCCAGAAAAACAACAACAACAAAAAACAACAACAACAACAGAACAACAGCGTCACTCACGTGTTCGCTTTCACATTCAGACACAAGAAGGGAGACAAGGCGTGGACGTGAAGCGACGTGTTTTTGAAGAGCTGTGGAGCACCTGTAACCTCATTGAATAGGCAGCTTGCTTTTTTTGGGGGGGTGGGGGGGGGGCGTTATCAATATGTTAGCGATGTCAATGTCTCACATAAATATATAAATCAATCAGTATGACGTGGACGTAGTGAATATTTCAATCTGCCTCGAGGTTCTTGTTCGTGTGCTTTTCAATGGCTACGTGAGAATGTGACGGGCTGCTATTGTCGGGTTTCTTTTTCCCAGCAAAGCAGGGGAGCGAGGAGGGAGAGGGGGGGAGTCGGTTGGGTAAAGGGACAAGACAATTAAAAAGATTGACAGGTAGCCTCCTCTGTCAGGGGTGACGCTTGTGGAGAAGGGGAGGAGTAAAAAAAAATGTAGCAGGAAAAGCCACTCGATGCGTCTGTCTATCAGTTGAGACGCTCTCAAACAGCTCCTGGATCCGTCGTGTTTCAATTTTTACTTTTTTGGGGTTTATTTTTTTTTTAAGAGGGGAAAAGAGCTCGGATGTGTCGCCGAAGTAGTAGCCCTCCCCTCCCTCCCCTCTCCCGTTCTTTTAAGAGACAAACGTGTTAGTAGTCCATGCCGATCTGATGTTTTTGTTGGGGAAAGCTTCGGATGCGTCTTGTTCGCCTCTCAAGTGATCGCTTCCTTGTAACCGCATCACACAAAACGCGACATGTCCTCGAGATGCAACGAGATGAATCCTTTGCGCCGTAGGTGAGAGAGCAAGACAATTGTCGTTTCTTATTTATTTGCACAACGAAAGAAGTGGCTTGAAGGGGGAGGGAGGAAAAGTCTCCGCCGGACTCGCGAGGCTGGATCCCGGCTGAGGTGGCGTAGGGGTGACGGGACTGACGTGACCCATCTAATGTCTGCATGTCTTTTATCTCCCCTCTCTTGCAGGGTTCCGGCTTGGAAAGAAACCGAAGGGACGCGTTTCTTATCAAGAAGTGTGCGTGGCGTTCTCAGCGGACTTATCTGTTTGTTTTATTTCTTGTTTTAGTTTTGTCGTGTGTAAAAAGTGCACCAAACTAGCGCTCCCTTCAAAGAACATTGAAGATTTTTTTTTTAAATTTATTATTATTATTTTTTTTAAAATCAAGCAGAAGTGAACTGTAAACTTTGGGGCTTTTGAACCTTTTGCTCCGCTTTCCGACCCGGCCGCAAGGGAGATGAAGGAAGATGATATTTGATGGACATGAAGGTCTCCCGAGCCGCTCCAATCTGTTCGTAATTTTTGAGCTCCACATCGTTGGAGCCGATCCAGCCATTACGTCTAAAAATATCAGGCAGTGTGAAAAAGAAGACTGACACTTTCAGCTCCGAGATCAAAACGCTCTCCCACCAAAAAAGGGATGATTCTTCACCACTGACAAGTCTTGAGTTCTTTGTCATTCCTGCATGAGAAACACCGTGGAAGCTGACGGTCACTATGCCGAGGAGAAAGCAGCAAGAGCCGCGCCGATCAGCAGGTATAATTTCTCAGCCCACCGGCCAAATACTGTACCCTACTTGTTTTCTCTCTCTTTCACACATTACACCCTTTCAGTTGCGCTGCATGCTAAACTCACATGATTCAACTTTTGAATGACATTTATTTTTGAAGTATCACTGCTACCTCTCTCCCACTTGTGTTATATGTGTATAATTGCAGAAATGACACGTTTCTGTACATCAATCCATTTTGATTGTTATCTATTGGCAGGGACGTTATAGGGCTGGATAATTGAACTGAATGTTCCAATTTTGGGGCGATAAAAGGAAGCTTTTGAGGCCAAAGAGTGAGTAATGTTGAGTGGGTGGGGGAGAAACTGGCAAGAGACTTTTTTTTTTTGTTTGTTATTTTATTAGAGGATTGCCATCCTTGATTTGACCGGTGATTGATCGCCTGTCACGTGCCTCTCTCTGATCTGTTCATTCCTGATATACTTCAGTAAATCCCTCCATACAGGCAGGCATGCTCTGTCAGGTTTAACACTCAACCCCTCTGTTGTCTCAGCAAGGATCAGAAAAAAAGTTTTGAATTAATACAGGAAAATTGTTTTTGAGAGAGCGCAGTAAAAAGGAGGGTGTGCATGCTGAGTGGTTAATTGACAAATGAACCGAAACAATGAAATATCTGTCACATCAGAGACTGTGTCTTTTTTTCTCACTAAGAAGTATTGAGGTTTTATATTTGTATTCCCATCCAAATTCACCCAACATCCCCTCCAAAAAATTAGTCTAGTATCCTAATCGATATCCAGTTCTGGAGGGGAGTCTAATATTTACTGTGCGGCCAGCTGATAAACCCAGGTGTTGGCAGTGGTTTGACACCATTGACTTCTAGTGGTTTGGATCTGGACTCCCCCCTTTCTCCCTCTCGTCTCCCTGCAGCCTTTAAACAAATGTAAATGAGTGACAGGGATTTCTACCTCTGTGCTAATGAGGCAGACTCTTTGAAGTTAGGCATTAACAACTGGAGTGAACAAAAGACAGTTACAGAATTTTAAAGAGATTTTGAAATATGAGGTGCAAAGCGGGTCGAAGAGGAGGGCCAGCCGCCGAAGACTTTGAACTCGGCAGGTTTTCTCTTTTTAAACGTAGAGCTGCTGCTGGTGATGTTGAGGATGATGATGATGATGATGATGTTAAGGAGTAGAGAACATGCAACCGGTGCTCACAGTTGACTTATTTCTGTCTGCCTTTCTAGCAAAGCCGCTGTAACGTGAATTCTGGCCCAGACTGTGAGGAAAAGACTCAGATTTAGATATGCAGACTGACTTTTCTTCTCTTGAGTGTGTAGTGTGCATGTCGGGGTTTTGGTTATTTCAATAAAATACCCCGTCTGGAAAAGGTCCCCCTTGTTGGAATCAGAGTGACACTCATTAGCCCTCTGCATGAAAACATGACATCTCTTTGACCCCTGCGTTCCTCACGCTCCCTCCCTCTCATATCTCACACCCCATTGATCCATCACATTGTCCACTGAGTGCCATCATCTGTTGTAATGGTCTATCACAACTTGGCATACAGGACGTTTTCTATTCTATCAAAAGAGCAGTAGTACAAAGTATCTCGCTGCCATGATTCCAAACGCACCAAATAACTAACATGCACGCACACACGCACACACACACACACACACACACACACACACACACACACACACACACACACGCACACACACACGCGCGGACACTTCTTGTAATTACCATCATGCACCATAGAAATAAAAAATTAAATCTGTCTACTCATCTTCCTCCTTTCAAACTAAATCTTAACCTTGGTGAAAGAAAGCATCAATAAGTTTTTAGTTTTTAGTTTTTTTTAATCCTACCTTCTCATCAAGTTATTCAATGATACTAAGTCTGTAAATTTAATAATAGCCCACACGAAAGTGAGGAAAGAAATGGACATTGTTTTTTTGTTTTTTTTTGTCTCCAGAATTTTTGTACACTTTTTTAAAATAATCTTTCTAAATTGGAGTCATTTTTAACCAAAAAATAACAAAAACAATAATAAGAGATTATCAAATTAGCAAAATAACCATTTATAACTATATTAGTAGATTTTTAAAAAATGTCCTAGTTTAAAAATTGTATACGCTATTTCAGATTTTAACCAAAACATTACGTATCTATTTTTATGGAAAGTAACAAAATAATATTAACTGTAAAATAAGGTGAAAATTAGGGGAGTCCATAAAAGACTTTTTTTTTTTTTTACTACTCAACTGACATGACGCATAATATGACTTTATGACTTATGACCTAATATGACTAATATACCTTCCAAACTAATGTACACAATAATAAAAATGCAATAATTAATAAACACTATAAACTTCAAGAAATTACAATTAACCGTTCTTACATTGCTATATGCTATTATTTGTTTTCAACTTTTTAGCTCTGATTTGACAACTATGTCTAAACTGAAGTGCGCTCCGCTGTACTAGGGGGTAACCACAGGTCACAATTAACTCCCACTGGAGCCTCACATTAGTCTGGTGTGTGTACATTCAGAGGAGGGAGCGATGGGGGTAAGGTTGCCATACCCGTCGGCTTCATTAGAGAGAGCCCTAATTATCTGTGCAGCTGATGGATTTGTGACAGGCCCTAACGATTAATGCTGACAAATTCAGTAAGGTGTCAAGTCCGCAGCTGCCTTGATGTAATCAAGCTGATATTATACAGTCCCCATAGCCCCTAGTGCAGCACCAACTCAATTTGCCTGTGCAGGTGACAAATGGACTTTGCTACCTGACTAATCACGTCAGGAGACAATGCGAGTTAATGACCTTTAGTAAGCCCTCGCCTCCCCCACCGACACCCCTCTGATAACCTTGTAATAAGTAGAAGTGGCTACAGCGCACCACATCGCCTTTCTACAGCTTTCTTTAAAATTATTTCATCTCACAGGCATTTTTTGAGGAAAAGTGGAATGCTGTTTTCCTTTAAAAAAGTGAATGGGTAGAGCATTTCCAACTGTATAAAGGACCACTTCCAGCGTCTTGTTGAACAAGCCTCCTGTGAACCCCTTTCAAAATAAAGCATTCGGTAGATGTGTTTACACTTTTGTGTATGTCGCGCTCCTTGGATTAAATCACAGCCACATCATAACACGCCCGCCATGTATTTTGGTTGAGGGAAAGTTTAAAAACAAAAAACAAAAACAAAAAACAGCATCCCTGACTCAGTTCTGTTGCTGCTTCGCTGAAGGCCTCCAGTTTATTCCCAGTTGAAGGCTTGCTGTGCTCAGGGATTAATGATTTTGCATGCTCGGGGTAGCTAAGATTACACAGCGACCTTTGTGCTCTTACTTGATGATACTGTTATGCGATATTCTCCCCCTGAAATCAACAGTATGCTCAGATATATGTGCCCCCCACCTTTCTGTCCACATCGCTGTCCCGAGGAGTGCGTCATCTGTTGCTAGCGTGCTTCCTTTATAAAAAGTGAATTTCCCATTCAGTTATATTGAAAAGTGGTGTTTTAGCAAATGAACTGATGTTTTTTCCCAAATTCTTAGGTGACAAAAAAGTTTCTAAAGATGACTCCACAACTTAAGAAAAGATATGTGCGTTAAAATCAAAGGTAAACATTGTATGTGAAATAGAAAACTAATACATTCTAATAGTGCTAGACTGTTTAAGAGAGTGTAGCTTAGCACGGACTATTGTTAGTTTTCCTGGAATGAATAACTTGAACGGGTGTAATGGTAACCATACCACGTTAGTCATCCTCTGCAGGAGGACTTGTTTTCAGACACCCGCCCCCCAACGCCCACCTCTTCTCTTTTTTTTTTTTACATTCCACCACCGGGGCACAAAAACAACTTCGGAAGAGCAGCTTCACGTATTTATCACCTCCGACTGTCAAATTTGTTCACTCCTCGCAATTAAAAGGGGAGCTGGAACACACATCGATCCACAACAACCTGTTTTTATTTCCCTGCTTTAGTTGACCTATGTGTGTTTTAGGTATTCCCTCATAGTGTGTGTGTGTGTGTGACTGTGTGTGTATAGGGGGGGTATTCAGACTCGGCTTGAGGTTACCATAATTGGAGCAGCAGTGCCGTTAGCTGGTGGCATTGATTGGCCTCATCGATGGCCACTTTTCTTCCTGGGCCTTCTCGCAAACAAATTGTTAAATTTACATGTGGGATTCAGGCCATTCAAGGTTAAACAATATGTTACTTTCACCTCACCAGGACTGTTGGTCTGAGGGCTTCAGTTTAGTCTGTCTGTGCTTGCAACTATGAACTGTTAGAAATGAACATTCTCAAAAGCTGTGTCAACAGTGGTACTGATTACTAGTGACTAATAGCAGGTATTAGTGAGGTTAAAGCACTGTGTTTTCATAGACAAGGAAATAAAATGCATGATATGCAGAAAAAGCCCCTCCTTGTTTCAGGGCATCCTTAACCAGACATGCCCCCAGGGCACTCTGCCACCAGCACGGGTGGTTGTGTTGTCCTCGCTCCACTTTACGAACACAAAAAAGGACGATGCAACACACACACACACGCACGCACGCACGCACGCACTTCTACCTAATGGTTAAAGTGGAGCCAGCATCCGTCTCCATGGGAGGTCATAATGGAGGTGGCTTAGGATGATGGGAAATCTTATCATTAAAGTAGCCAGATGTGCTTTGTTGTGTGCCTTGCAGCGCATAAAAACAGCAACAAGTCAAGGGATCCAAAAAAGAAAGAATATAATGCTGAGAGAATCGAGTTTAAAACAGATAGAAAGTTGCCCTTTGGGATTGAGCTGAAATGAAAAACTATTTCCCCTCCCCGAATCAAGTTTTTTTTGGTTAATAGAACAAGGTTGTAGCTGCAGAACTGAAATAATTTTTTTACTCTGGTGAATTTAAGATTGGATTGAAACCTAAAAAAAAATGTTGCACGCTTGCTGTTATCAGCGCTTTGTTATCTTTGTGAATCTTTACAATTTGTTTTAATAGAGGAAATGTAAGATTTAAGGAAAAATTTGTATACATTTTTTCTTTCGGCACATTATTTAAAGACATGAGGAAGATAAGAGGGGAAGCGTTCAAGAGAAGTAGTCATCCAAAATTTAAGAAGAAAAAACTGACATCTAAAATTTCTTAACTAAAATATTACATTTTTGTAGCTGGGGTACATTTGCTCTCTTGATCAGTGCCTTGGCCCCTCCAGAGGCTAAGCGAAAGACTGCTAGAACCAAATTTAACATGTTGCTTCTATCAATAAAAGATGAGCAATTACAGAATATTTTGTCTAATAAGTATTTGAATTCCTCAGTGCAAGCAAAAAAAAAACCAAAAAAAAAAACATGTAGCTTACCAACTCATTACATCAGTACAGCGAGTGAGAGGCAGAGCTTTGATGCCAACAAACAAACAAGATGGGCCCACTACAGAAGAGTCCTATCAAGGGACACCCAAACCCGGCATGTGCCTCCGCCTCAGCATCATCTAACGCAGCTCTGCCACTCTCTCTCTCTCTCTCTCTCTCTCTCTCTCTCTCTCTCTCTCTCTTTCTCTCACACTCACTCTTGCTCTCTCTCGCTCGCACTCACTCTCGCTCTCTTTCTCTCCACACCTCTCATCTCCTTTTACCCCTGCACTTCCAACTCCCTTTTTTCTCCCTCACTCTTTTTCACTCACATGTATGTTTTTCCTCTCACATCCCTCACTCACCATGCTGAATAAATGCTTTCTGACACTCAAAAGCATTCAGAGAATAGTAATTTTTTTAACTTATAAATAATGGTCCTGTTTTGCTTTATTATTTGGGCCGCAAAAGCAAATCATGTGCAGCTACTTCATGTTTGTTGCTAAAATCTGTTCCAAAATTAATAATGTTGATTTATTTTGTTTGTTGAAAGCATATTTTTGTGACCAAACCAGTTTTTAAAATAGATTGAACAATAGATGAACAAATTGTTTTCCTTAGCATAATATTTCAAAACGAGTTATCAATCAAAAAATTGGACACTGTGTGTAATAATATGATGAGGTGATTATCCATTTACTGTATATGGTTTCACATTCATAACGGCCCTCTAAGGGAGACCTATAACTACAGTTTGGCCCGTGACAAAAATGAGTTTGACACCCTTGTTTTATCAGATACAGTTAGGCTCTTATTATTTTGTGTCATTAAATAATGCATCTCCTCAACGTATACAGTATGCTTAATTTAGCTTAGTTGTTTTATAGTCTTTCGAATGGATGCAACTTTAGATGGGCACCAAAGCATCAGATCAGAGTATAGGGTTGGCTGGCAGGCAAAAGGGTGGAGGTACGGCTTTTAGGATGGGTATTAGAGCAAGACAGATGAATGAAACGATGGACAAATTCTCCCCCAACAGCTGTGACTGCCACCATTATACTGACAGGTGTCAATTAAGAATTATTGCAGGGCAAATGCCTCCACCATTTTCTTCTCTACACACATGTACACATTTAGTTCCATTCATCCTCGCTACAACACTGACATGCACCCATGCACACACACACACACACACACACACACACACACACACACACACACACACACACAATGTCCAGCTGTCGACATAGGTGCGGAGAAAAGTAACATTTTACCCTTGTCAGTCTTGTCACAGTGCCTGCAGCCTGACTCCTCTTCCTCTTTGAAGCAGCTGCCACCAGCAGAAGCTTACTGATCAATAACTCAGTGTGCTTGTGATCATTAGGATGGTTGTCTGTCTCTGGAGGTGTGAGAGCGGCCACTTTTTTGACCACGTGCCCTCTCTTGCTTATTTAAAAAAAAATCTGCCTTTACTGAGTTAATAAGGCTCTGTTTTTTATTGAATGTCTCAGAGAGGAATTAATGTAACAATATGGTTGTGGTTTGCAGTGGATGTAAAACTGCATCGTATCATACTGAGAGCTACTGTATGTCAAATACTTCGACTCGCTCATGCAAATCAGTTAAATCACTTCATGAAAACCTTTGAGCATTATCGCCTTTGGATCAAAAGAACATTTTCATCTATTTCATGTAATATGTTAAATAGTCCTGCGATTGGCTGGCAACCAGTTCAGGGTGGACCCCGCCTCCTGCCCGATGATAGCTGGGATAGGCGCCAGCACTCCCGCGACCCTTGTGAGGATAAGCGGCTCTGAAAATGGATGGATGGATGTTAAATAGTCCCGAACTGCATCTTCAGACTAACTGAGATCTTGCTCGCCTCGATCCAGTTACCCACCATGTTGGTTTAACACATGGCTGCCATTATTCTATAGTCTCCATATGCCATTCTACATTTTCCAAGTTTATTTCTGCTGTGGCACAGGGTTTTATGATGTCATGCTTCATCAAAGTGCAGTGAGTAAAGCAGAATGTTGGCCATAGTGGTTTCAGTGTTTGTGTGTAACAGATACAAAGTAGTTTATTTAAATAACCCTTTTTAATCATAGAGCATATTTGGTGTATTTTAAAATTTTATTGACCTTTTGATACACTGCTCACACTGTTGGGTTCTGTAATTAATGCACTTTCCAGTTCCATTACAAAATAAGCATGAGGTTGTGTTATAGAAGCAGGAAGCAAAAACGGCAGCGCGAAAAAGCGACACCAGTACAGAAGGTTCTCCAGAAATATACACATGGATTTGGATGTTCATGTTGTGATTTTTGGATTTATTCCCTAGGAATAATTTTCCTCACATAAGATAATGTTGCCGTTATTTTGCTGTTCCCGGTCTAATTGCATATCGTGTTTTATAATAAGAGAAGCCCTCTGAGGGAAATTCAGCCTGTTTTTAGAGTTACATTATTATGCATCACTTTCCACCCCCCACCCCACCAAACATAAACCAAACTGTTTCTTTTTTTTAAATGTTGTATTTCTTCCGGCCCATATCTTCTCGTCTGTCTGAAACTGGCAATGTCCTGCTCAGAGTGATTATCAGTCCTGAAAATATTCCCATCCCCATGCAAATCACTTAGCATGCATGCTCTCTTATCATTCTTGCTTTGCCCCCGCTCACCCTAAACGCTTGTGTGTAATCAAAGTAAACGGCAGCTAAAGCTAAAAGGGAAATGCTCTTTGTGGAGATGGATGGAGGGATTAAATATTAACTGGATGCGGCTGACTTAAGGCAAGTGTTTTACATAGCTGCTCTTGCCGCAGATGCCGCACATTGATTCCATCTCCCTGGCGCCTTTACCCATTTGGCTGCCTGCTGTTAATTTTTCACTATCATGGTGCTGGCTAGGCCTTTAGAAAACAGAAAGGGAGACCAATGAGCGGATCACTCATCCACCTCCAACCCCCCCTCCTCATCCTGTACGGGCAGGTGAGATGGATGATAGCAATTTGAAATTTTGTTTGTGCCTGTGATCATCAAGATAGTTTTTGGTATTACCATGGTGTAACAATTGCAGTGATTAATTGAGGTGGATGTACGCAACTGGGGCCGTAGGAATGAGGGAGACTTGATGTAGCAAGTTCTCCGCCTTCTCCGCACTTGACTTGCGAATGTGTTATCAGCTGACCTTGAGGTCCAACACGGCTGCTTTTGGCCTTGCAAACAACAGCACATTGTCCCTCTTGTCAACTCACTTCCCTCATTTACTTATATCGCTTTCCTCCCTTCGTCCATCTGTGATTTTCAGAGAAAATCAAACCACTTGACAAAAAAAAATAACAAAAGAGCCACAGTGGTTTCACTATGTATGTAGATGGATATTAATGGTAGTACTATTCTTCCAGAGGCATCGACAATGCGTGTTTTCAATGTGTTTATTGTCTACATGTCTATGGCCTATCCTGTGGATCACAGAGGCAGCTTGTTAACAGGGGTGCATACCAGTGGTGTTGAACCCCCCTCTCTACTAACCATACACACGCACTGCTGTCGACAGCATTGGGAGGGCCTTCTGGCATGTATAAATGCAGTGTTGGTACTGCTCTATCCTGCAGTCGTCTGACATCGGCACCACTCATCACTCAGTCCTTATAATGCCTTGTTTTCCCGCCTCCCACCTACCCCTCCCATGCACACAACCCTACCCCGGTCAGGGAAGGCATCTCATGGGGTCGTGAGCAGGTCATGACCTCCAGGTGCCCGCAGTCCGGACAATCTGTGAATTCCTTGTAGTGTTTTGTTCGCTCTCTCTTTCTCCCTTTGGCTTAGTTTCATCCTCCTCCTCAGATCACTTCATATGTATGTTTATATACTGCATGACACTCACAAATAACTTCAAGGTGATTTTCTTTTTAGTGTGACTTTATAATATCTGGTATTCCACAAATAATTATCTATAGCCTGTCCCGAAGCTAGTAAACCACAAAATGCCATCTACCCATTTAGGTACTGCTTAACTTGTTCATGGTCACGTAACGACAATGATAGTAGTTCATTGTTATTTTATATGCAAACAGAAATAATGTAGTTTTGTTCAGTACAGTTAGGAGGAAAATACCATACATTTAAGTATAACAGGTAGACTTACAAATATGCTTTAAAAAATACTTTTTTAAATCTCTTGTATTTTTTAACAGCATATTTCAAAGTATCTCTGCTTCCTGAACAATTTCACTGGATGTACTGGAGTAAATCATAGTCATCATATTTAGGCACACAGTACATGCCTAATTCCAAATCGTTGTGTGCAGGGCTGGGCACCAAGGCTTGATAATTATGGAAAAAAATAATAATCCCGGTTATTTTGATCGATATTGAAATCTCAAATAAGAAAAACAATTATTAATTGATTTCAAAATGTAGTGTTTATTTAACTACTAACAAAAAAGAGAACAACAAGAAAATAGTAACAAGTAAAATAATAGCATTTAAATAATGGCTATTAATAACAATAAAAATTAATTCCTGCTGTGCACGCCTTGGCTTTTTAGGGGCAGTGTGGCACATGCATGGAGAGAAACACTTCAATTAGGATAAAATCAGTAGAAGAAGAAAGTTGCAGTTGAACTTTAGTAATATCATTTGTTTTTTTTACAGATTAGGAAGACTGTATGCCTGTGAGCATTGTTACTGTATATTACCTTACCACAGGGTTTGTCCGTGAATATTCATTATTTGAAGGTAAATCGCTCCCGTTAGAGTGTGACTTCTAATGCTAATTGTTTGCACTAATGGCAATTCAGAAATGAAGGTAAAACACTAAAAGTATGTGTTGTATTTGAATATACAATGTGTGTATTTCTTTTTGTTGTATGTTTAATTTTATAGTAAACTTCTACTGGCGTGTCTAGCAGCTTAAAGCACTCTCAGGGAGGGCGGAATAACATGTCACACGCTTCCTACTGCAAGCATCACATGTGCTTTTAGGGTGCTTTTACAAAGCAGGAACTTGTGTATACACTGCGTCGTGTGGCATAATCATTTTTCTTCGATTATAAAGCTTTTATGATCGTGAGATGTCAAAATCAGAATCATGGTTACAAATTTTGATTAATCGCCCAGACCTATTTGTGTGTATTATGCTGAGATACATGCCCCCCTTGACATGCTTGACTTGTGCATATTATTTTCTTTCCTTTTTTGCCTAATCTCCAGAGCACCAATGACAGGTCAGCTGTTGAGAGAAATTGTGTGCGCATGACTGTGTGTGTTTTTGTGTTTGCATGAGTGCATATGGGTGTGTGTTTGTGTGTGTTATGTGTGCGTCAGGAGGCAGGGAGGTTCCGATCAGAGCATAAATAAGAAAGGATATACAAGAAGAGGAAAGACAGAGATTGCTCTTACTATACTTAAGCCCACCCATTGCGTGGGCGGTGCATTCAGAGGAGGGATCAGTTGGATGCTGTGATAGGCTGTCCGCCAGGAAGGTGGCTGAAGGTTGGCCTTTAGGGAACAGTTCACTGGCTGGATCCTTTTGCACTGCAAAATAACATCTCTACATCATAAGTGTTTCCACCGTTTGAAGACTGATGGTGCAGGCTTCTTGCTTTTTCCTGCTTTTCAAGTGCTTATGTTTATACTTGCATGTGTCTATGCGTGGCTTACTTTTCGAAGTTCATTCCCAGTTCCTGTGCGACTGTGTTGTGTGTGTGTGTGTGTGCGTGTGTGTGTGTGTGTGTGTGTGTGTGTGTGTGTGTGCGTGCGTGCGTGCGTGTGTGTACAGTTAAGCTGCATGTGCTCATCCTCCAGTCAAACACATGGATGACAGATGACCCAGTGGGAGACACCAGTCATCCTGCTTAACCGGAATTTTGCCCCCACCCCACACACCCTTCTTCCTCTCCTTCCCTTTTCACCTCTTGGCTGAAAAAAACAACAACAGAACAAAACATAAAAACTGTGTACTTTGTTTATTTCCTCTGTTTTAGTCATAAATCCTGGGTTCAACTCCAATGCAGTGTTGACCCCTTTGCTGAAGTTTCAGCCTCGTACAGGATGATAATAGCAATGTGTGTGTGTGTACGCCTGTGAGACTGAACTAGCTTCAACTTGGCTTTGTGCATGCCTCTCTATTGCTGTAGAAAGAGAGAGAAGGTGGGAGCTCACTCGACCAGGGGGAAACCTAAATCCTCATATAAAAAGGCCATGCACTCAGTCCTAGCTGGGGAGGAGGGAGAGAGCAGAGGCAGAAGGGATGAGAGAGGCAGACAAACATTGGGAGGAGAGAGAGAGAGGGGAAAAAAGTTGATTTCCTTTTTCAGCAGAGCCATACATCACAGGGCCTCCCAGCTGCAGTGTCACAAGCTGACAGAATGACATGTGTCATTTATCAAAGGGGCCAGGCGGGGGCCTTGGGAAACGCGCACCACAAAGCCTGAGAGAGTTCATTCCAACACTCAACCCTCCCTCTCTCCCTTGTTCCCTTCCTCCCTCATCTCTACACCCTCAGCCCGCCCCCGCCGTTCACTCTCCTCATTTTCTCTCGGTACAACCCCCCTTCCCACCGACTACCTCGACCCTCCCTGTTCACTTTGCCTGGTGCCAAAAAAAATGGCCCTGTTATATTTTCTATCTTCTGTGTATTCACTACAAATCTGTGTACCTGGGTGTACTGAGTGAGTGACTACAGTGTGAGCCCACACTTATACAAGAAATAGCTTTTCAGTCCAAATCAAAGTGAAAATAGTGAAAATAATTTAACTTTGCAAAACCAGTTTATATTTTTCAGCAAGAATTAGAATATCTACTTCCTATAACCCACATCACATTATTGCTGCAGTTAATTAAACAAGTCTGCTTGAAGACATTTGTATTGGCTGCCTTCTGGTTATACTCTCACTATAACATTCTGAGTTTACATTGACATTCTGCATACCTGCCACAAAAGTGTCATTTGACAAGGAGATTACCGCTTTCCTGGCTGGTTGGGCCTACGTTACCGGTCTGAAGGGGCATGAAACTTGGCACTTGAGGGCCTGTTAAAGAAGGCATTAGATTGCAAAACATCTTGTATACAGGAACATCCGTTGTAACCAGCAGTTACAGTAGCGAGCAATGTCAGTGCAGTCACGGCATGCCTCTTGACAACTTTTTGAGTTAATGTCTGAGCACTGTGCAGTTGCACCTCTTCCAGCTTCCTCTCATCCATCACTGGGTCGCCTTTCATCTGCACCCTTCATCCATCCTCATTGTCATTCCTTCCAAGGGTTAACTCCATCTGAGCCAGTTCCAGAATCATTACAGCATCTCACCTGGATGCCTTTTCCTTCTTTATTTTTGTTTACTGTCCAAGAAATGCTCGCTTTGCTGCTGCATTTGTCTCTCTCTCTCTCTCTCGCTCTCTCTCTCTCTCTCTCTCATATTATATATGTATATATATACACACACACACACACACAGTCCCCTTCAAAAAGTGTTGGAACAGCAAGGACAATTCCTTTGTTTTTGTCGTACACTGAAGATATTTGGGTTTCAGATCAAAAGATGAATATGAGACAAAAGTTCAGAATTCCAGCTTTTATTTCATGGTATTTACATCAAGATGTATAAAACAACTCAGGACAGAGCTCCTTTTGTTTCAAGCCACCCACTTTTCAAGTGAGCAAAAGTATTGTAACAGACATTATTAAATTAACTTAAAGTGAATAACATTTAATATTTGGTGGCATAACCCTTACTTGCAATAACTGCACCAAGCCTGCGATCCATTGACTTCACCAGTCAGTTGCATTCTTCATCTGAAATGCGTTTCCAGGTCTTTGCTGCAGCCTCTTTCAGTTCTCATTTGTTTCTGGGGTTTCCCCCCTTCAGTCTCCTCTTCAGGAGGTAAAATGCATGCTCTATTGGGTAAAGGTCCAGTGATTAACTTGGCCAGTCTAAGACCTTCCACTTTTCCGCCCTGATGAAGTCCTTTGTTGTGTTGGCACTGTGTTTTGGGTAATTTTCTTGTTGCATGATGAAGCTCCTCCCGATTAGTTTGGACGTATTTTCTGTAAATTGCCAGACAAAATGGTTTTGTAGACTTCAGAATTAATTCTGCTGCTACCATCATGAGTGACATCATCAATGAAGATGAGTGAGCCCGTTCCTAAAGCAGCCATGCAAGCCCAAGCCATGACATTACCTCCATCATGCTTCACACATGAGCTTGTGTGCTTTGGATCATAAACAGATCCTTTCTTTCGCCATACATTCCATCACTTTGGTAGAGGTTAATCTTGGTCTCATCAGTCCATAAAACTTTGTTCCAAAACCTTTGTGGCTCATCTCTGTACTTCTTTGCAAAATCCAATCTGGCCTTCCAATTCTTTTTGCTGATGAGTGGTTTGCATCATGTGGTATGGCCTGTATATTTCTTCTCTCGAAATCTTTTTCGAACAGTCGATTGTGATACCCTCACCCCTGCCCTGTGGAGGTTGGCAGTGATGTCACTGACTGTTGTCTTAGGGTGTTTCTTCACAGCTCTCACAATGTTTCTGTCATCAACTGCTGTTGATATCCTTGGTCGACCTGTTCGATGACTATTGCTCAGTACACCAGTCATTTCTTTCTTTTTCAGGACATTCCAAATTGTTGTATTGACTAAGCCCAATGTTTGTGCAATAGTTCCGATTGATTTTCCCTCTTTTCTAAGCTTCAAAATGGTTTGCTTTTCTCCCAAAGACATCTCTCTGGTCTTCATGTTTGCTTAACAGCAAATGCAGTTTTCACATGTGAAACCCAAATCCAAAAAGTGCATGTTTTTGTATCTAATGTTTAAGCAATCAATCCAAAAGGCAACACCTGAGCAACTAGAAACACCCATCAGTCACATAGCAATACTTTTGCTCACTTGAAAAGTGGGTCGCTTCAAACAAAAGGTACTCTGCCCTGAGTTGTTTAACACATCTAGATGTAAATCACATGAAATAAAAGGTGGAATTCTGAACTTTTGACTCATATTCATCTTTAGTTCTGAAACCAAAATTTCTTCAGTGTACAGTATAGTAGCTGAAAATAAAGTATTTACCACGTCACCATTTTTCTCATTAAATATATTTCCAAAGGTTCTATTGATACAAAATTTCACCAGATGTTGGGAAAACCCAAGTAATCCATACATACAAAGGAAGTAGAACAAATAAGATCAGAAATTAAATTGTGTGTAAAAATGTAAAATGACACAGGGAAAAAGTATTGAACACATGAAGAAAGGGAGGTGCAAAAATGAATGGAAAGCCAAGACAAGACTTAAAATCTATCAATATTCAAACAGCAATCCAGTGCAAATTAATATCAACTGGTTCAGTCCTAATCGATGGCTGACAAAAAGGTCTCATTGCCAAGGTGTGAGTCAAGACACATCTCATGGTGGGTAAGAGCAGAGAGCTGTCTCGAGACCATTGCAAACTATTTGTTGCAAAACATAACCATGACATTGGTTACAGGCACATATCTAAGCTTCTGAACATTCTAGTGATATTAATTTAAGTGACATCCCATTCTTAATCCATAGGGTTTAATATGACATCGTTCCACCCTCTGCAGTTATAACATCTTAAACTCTTCTGGAAAGGGTTCCCACAAGGTTTAGGAGTGTGTTTACAGGGATTTATGACCATATTTCCAGAAGCGCACTGATGTTGGATGAGAAGGCCTGGCTCTCAGTCTCCGCTCTAATTCATCCAAAAGTGTTCTATAGGGTTGAGTTCAGGATTGTGCAGGCCAGTCAAGTTTATCCAACTCAAACTGTCTCATCCATGTCTTTATGAATCTTGATTTGTGCACTGATGAACAGTCGTATTGGAACAAGAAGGAATCAGCGCCAAACTGTTCCCACAAAGCCGGAAATGTCCAAATATTAGCCCCAGAGCTCCAGTGAAAGGAACTCTGAGGTTCAGCATACCAAGAGATTTTGGACACTCAAACAGTTTGGGGATTACTCCTTCCTCTTCCAAAATGTGCACCAGTGTACAAAGCAAGGTCCATCAAGATATGGATGAGAGAATTTGCAAAGGATAGACCAACATCCTATTAAACCATATGGATTTAGAATGGGATATCACTTAAAATCATGTGTGTCAAGGCAGGTGTGCGAATACTTTTGGCAACATAGTGTATTTGCAAGGAGCCATGACTTATTCTGTTGTATGAATGGCAACAGGTGGATTCACAGGTTTATTGTACCTTTTGCCATCCAATGGAAGAGCATTTAACTTTTCTGGTTAGATGAACAAAGATATATTTCTGATTCATGAAAGATATATTTCTGATTTATGAAAATAATCCATCCATCTTCTTTAACACTTATCCTCACTAGGGCCAGGGGCTGCTGGAGCCTATCCCAGCTATCTTCGGGCGGGAGGTGGGGTACATCCTGAACCGGTTGCCAGCCAATGGCAGGCCACATGGAAACAAACAACCATTCGCACTCACATTCACACCTATGGGCAATTTAGAGTCTTCAATCAACCTACCACGCATGTTTTTGGGATGTGGGAGGAAACCGGAGTGCCCGGAGAAAACCCACCCAGGCACAGGGAGAACATGCAAACTCCACACAGGCAGGGCCGGGATTTGAACCCCAGTCCCCAGAACTGTGAGATAGATGTGCTAACCAGTCGCCCACCGTGTCGCCTTATGCAAATAATTTAAATAATAATACAAAATATAAAAGACAATTGATTTTCTTAAGCGTCAAGGTATACTGAACCTAACCTAAAACCGTCACCACAAAACCAAGATACAAACCAAACCATGGATTTTGTGAACCATTCCACCCATATTGTTTAGTAAAAATTACAACAATCTCCCGTCGTCTTCACATGTCTGGGCTTTGGGGTAAGGTGATAAGACAGAAGCCTTATCTTGCAAAGACACTTGAACACTGCTAAACACATGTTGGAGAATGTGTTATGGTCCAATGAATTCACGTGGGTTGAACTTTTTGGCCACAATTCCAAAAGGTACAGTATGTTTTGGCTCAAACACAGTACTGCTTATCACCAAAAGAACACCATACCTACATTGAAACATGGTGGAGAGACAGCATCATGCTTTGGGTCTGTTTTCTTCAGATGGAACTGGAGTCTTAGTCAGTGTGAGCACAAAACCTTCAGGCTTCTACTCGAAAGAAAAACAATGTCTGGAAAAGCCTACTAGAACAGCAGAACTTTATTAATCAAAGGCATTCTGAATGGTGGCTGTTGTCTTCTATTATCTTAGTTGTTTACTTTATTTACATTCTCTAAAAGATTTCTTATTTTTCAGTTGAGTCATACAAGTTCACATTAATCGTGGCAAATGTTTAAAATGATTTATCTTGTTTATTTTTTATATCACAAAGACCTGACATTTGAGCAGGGTTTTTTATACTTTTTTCTATCCACTGTACATATTGAAGTGGCTCGTAGGTTTCTTTGGAAATCATGAAACAACTTCTAGAGTATACATACAATAATAGCAGAATGCAACAGTACTAGTCTTCTAATACTAGATACTTGCCGCAGACAGGTCAAACAGCCTGAAGAGCTTCTGAACAAACTCAGTTTGAGAGTCTTTGTTCAATAATTAACAATCCAACTTTGGGTATCATGAGGTGGTGAACAGACATAAAGGGAGCTAGAAAGGCGAGGCAAGTCTCAAAAAGACCAAAACAGTCTAAATGTTTACCTTCTTTGTTTATGTGGGTTAAAAGACATGTCACTGAGGCGAATATTCAGCGGCAATATCACTGAGTGGTGACCCTTCCTAAAGGTCATGTATAGTTCATTCTTTGGTCTCAGTCAACTAAATCCTTCCCACCCCCAACCTCTGTACACACAGCCGAAGGTAGTGTGTCATGTGGGAGTTCCAACACTGAGTGTTTCAGTCGTACAATAGCCAAGAAAAGCTTTTGGTCCAGAGCAGAGTAAAGTGTTAGGTTCAATAGTGAAACTACAGACTTACAGAATTTGAGAACATATGCAAAACTTGGTGTAATGTAGGCCTACTCAGCTTATTTGTGTCTTGGTATTATGGGACTTAGCCATAAAAATAAAAATTTACAATATTTAGGGTTTGGAGTTATAACAGCTTCCACTCTTCTAAAGATTTTTGAGTGTGTCTGGGGGAAACATTTGTCTGTTCATTTGTGTATGTTATTATAACGGTTTGGGTTTGCAAGACACCATTCTCATTTGTCTTATTTGTTTTTTTTAAGCCAAATGTAAGCTGACAGGCATCACTCAGTGGCTCCCACATCTTCTAGTAGTACCCCACGGCCCAAACATATCCCACCCTCCCACAATGAGGTCAGGCCAGCACCCCTTCCTCCTGCATCTCATCCTTCTACCCCTCTCCCCACCATCAGCATTTCAGAAGATGGATGTGTCTTCAAAGCAGAGATTGATTGTGGCTATCAGAGTTATGGCACCATACATCACCGCCGATGTGATTCCGACGAGCTGGATTGAACAAAAGAGGTGGAACTCCTGAGCCTATGGGTGGGTTCTAGTGGGACAGCATGGACACACTTTAATAGCTTGGAGATGACAACGTGCGCTTTGGTCTCCCTGCGTTTATTGCACACGTACTCGCTTGTACGTCCGTAAGTTGGCCTCGCTTGGGAATGCTAGCATGTGTTTCGGTCTGGCTGTTTCTCATCTTTATTCTGTTATGTGTGTTTGTGTGTCCATGTGTGTGTGTTTGTGCGTGCGTGTTTGTGCGCGTGTGCATGCTGCTGTCTGCACTGATCTCCAGTGATGTGATCTCCCTTCAGAGTCTGTTCTCATCGGACTCTGATTTACGGCTTCATTAGGATCCTTGCACTACTGCCCCTACTTTTTGTCTCCCTTCTTTCGGCAGACGCACACACACCCACACTCACACCCAGTTGTAGGGAAAAAGCTGCAACGAAAGGGCATTTGTGTAGTTTGTTTCTGTTCTGTTTGTCATCTTTATGAGTAATCTCTTATTATTCAGAAAGGCTTAGCACCTCATTGTGCTGCAAGTTAAAAGCACTGTGGCAGTTTTGGAGGTGCTTCCCTACCCCCAGGCAGCCCCACTCGACTGAAAAGAGCCCTCATTGTGTGTGTCTTCTTTTATGGTGCTGTCTGAGAGAGAGGGATGCACTCCAGTCCGCATTCAAATGCACGTGGTAAAGCTGCCAGCAGAGCAGGACAAACACCACAGGTTGTAAATGCTCTGAAAAAAAGTGTGTGTGTGCGTGTGTGTGTTTCCATTGGTGGTTGCACACGTGTTTTAGGCGAATGTAAATGTACACATGCATGATTGTGTGTTCACAAGACTTTCAGTACATAGCCAGCTGCTTTTTTCCTTTCCCTCAATCCACCTGTCTTATAGTTGCCTGGAATGACTTTCTTTCCATCTCCACACAGAGATGAAGTTTTGCTTCATATGTTTTTTTCAAACCTCCACCATTATCAGAAGTCAAGTCATGCAGAAATGTAAAAGAAGAAGGAGAAGAAGGTAATCACACTGTGTGCTGGTGCTTTTGTCGTCAGTCCGTGATGGAAACGGGTCTAAATATGAGATTAGAACCTGCCAGTGACTGATGCTATTAGGCAGATATGCCATAGACTTTACTATCTCCCATGAAGGATTAGTACAAATTATACCGGGAGACAGGCCTGATTTCTCCTCTGCTTTTCTCAATGTGGGCATTTGAGGCACTCTAAGTTGACAGCGTCTGTCTCTGCTTAGTTTTTCGAGACAGGTTGCGTGACAGCTGATGCCAAGCGAGGGCTTAAAAAGTGTGTCTGTTTGTGTGTTTGGTCTGTGTGTGTGTGTGTCTGCATGGAAGTTTGTGCACGTGTGTGGCTATGAGAGTTATTAAATGATGGGAAAGTGTGTTTGAATGTGATTGTGCATTTTACTTTTCTTCACATGGCAGGTTATTTTTGAGAACGCTGACAATCGGGGGAAGGCTCATTTTAAGCTGGGTGGCTTCCTCTTTAATTCTACACACTCTCATCTGGCTTTAATTCTAATAATTAAAGCACCTGTAAGACTGTCCAGGTGATGCAACATTTATGTAACTATGAATAAGAAAGAATGCTGCCCAGGTGTTGGCTTTCAACATTTGTCCATTTGTGGGTATTAGGACTGTCACTACCGAATCTTTTTGCAGTCGATTATCCTATAGATATTTTGTTAAGTACGAACATGAATTTTATTCTCATTTATGAGGGATAGACTTCTATCCTTAAACTGTATATGTCTGTACTGAGTTTATAGTATAAATCAGCCTTTGCTAAACTGATAGCATTTGTAATTAGCATTAGTGCGCTAGTGATAACCATTTTAGGTAAAAAGAAAATACTAACTACCATTCATCTCACTAATACAGCATGCTGTATGTACATTATACCTCTGATAGTGTCTTAAAAATCACTTACATACACTCTGCTGTCATTTTTTGGGAATAGTTTTCCACTGGCCCAACAGTGCATCCATCTGCAACAAATGTCCATTTGGTAAACATGGACAGTGGCCAAATGTTTCCAGGCGGCGGAAATATGCTTTTATTAATACCTTTTAGGCGGCACGGTGACCGACTGGTTAGAGCGTCAGCCTCACAGTTCTGAGGTGCGGGGTTCAATCCCCGTCCCCGCCTGTGTGGAGTTTGCATGTTCTCCCCGTGCCTGCGTGGGTTTTCTCCGGGCACTCAGGTTTCCTCCCACATCCCAAAAACATGCATTAATTGGAGACTCTAAATTGCCCGTAGGCATGACTGTGAGTGCGAATGGTTGTTAGTTTCTATGTGCCCTGCGATTGGCTGGCAACCAGTTCAGGGTGTACCCCGCCTCCTGCCCGATGACAGCTGGGATAGGCTCCAGCACGCCCGCGACCCTAGTGAGGAGAAGCGGCTCAGAAAATGGATGGATGGATGGATAATACCTTTTATTGCCTCAAGGCAGAAGTTTTTGCGTTGACCAATTTTTGTGGCCGAGTTAGCTGACTTTTTTTTCACAGCCCAAGTGGGTATGTAGATTAAAAGGCAAACATGGATAAAATATTTATTTGAATACAAACCCCCACTTTATAAAAGTCCTTTATGACAGTGAGTCCATGGCATCCATCCATTGAGTGTAATCAACATTCTTCATCAATCTTCACCTTACTTTGTTCACCTCTTAGGAATGCCTGAAGAAGCTGTCTCCTGTCTCCTCTAGGCCTGCTGATTTAGGAGGGTGACCTGCTCTTTAGTATTTGGTTGTAAACCAGAGGGATGGATTTATAGGCTTGAGCCTTTATTTTGTATTTTTTATTTCTTAACTCTACTGTCTCTGCACTTTTGACAGCAGAACAACCTCCTCCTTTCCTGCCTTCAAAATATATTCATGCAACAGTGGTTAGTTAGCCATTTAACTTGTGAGTAAAGCAACCTTAAATGCGAAGCAAGAAACCAAGCCAATGTATATGCTACTGAATGAAATTACTCTTTGAAAACACCTTTTCCTTTGCTTGACCTTTTCAGTCCCAGCTATCCTTCATTTTCATTCTTGACAGAAATCTGCTCTTACTAAATGGTCTTCTGTGCTCCACCTGCATGCTTAGTTGGTGCGCTATGATGCTTAGCAGTGCAGAGTCAGCAGGACTGAAACAGGTCAGTAGTAGAGGGACTCCAACTCAGAGGACACTTGATTATGCACAGCTGCACAGTCAATTGAAATCAATTGAAGCTATATAGAAAAAAATTTGATAAACACAAAGATATTAATTTTCCGTTTTGATTCATGCTGTCATAAACATTTATTTAGGACCATATGTATTATTTTACTTGGAGTGTTTACTGATGTAGAACTGCACTACATCATACTCTCACCTCTTCATGTGGCTAAATAAGTTCAGCAAACACCTTCTCATTTTTGCTGCAGTATACTTCTACACCGCTACAGACTGCAAATAATAGTCATCATTTGCTGCTATGCGCATAAAAGCAGAGAAACTCATGCCCATCCTCCCCTGACCTCAACCCTATTGTGAAACGTTGAAGCATCTTCACGCAATGAACAATTGTTGAGGGTGAGAAGCAGTTGACATCTAAATGGCAGCCCTGGGAGTCTATTCTGACATCCTTCAAAGAAATTCAAGCATAAACTCAAAAAACTCACATTGTACACATTGTATTTGGGCTGAAACCTGCCGAAGAGAGAGCTGGTTGGCTTATGGTCCCTGAAGTGTGAAATACATCAATACCTTTGAATAATAATTTTAAAAAAAAAATTTGATTAAGGCCTTATCTATTGAATCAGTTTGTGGGAATTAGCTTAGTTTTTAGATGATGGCTCATTATAGATAGTACATGATATTAAAGGGTGAATTGGAATGTCACATTGCTGACCTCAGTTGCACATTTGTGTGTTCAAGGATTGAGATGTTGAGTTAAACGTGGCTTCTTGGCTTTCATAGTGCAATAGTGTAGACGATCATTTATTCTGAGATATTTGGGCATAATTGTTTTATAACTAGATGAAAAATAGTTTCCTCTACATTGGATGCTACAAATCAGTTTTATCGGCTCCTTAAAACAGTTTGAATGAACCAGTTGAAGTCCTAGTTTCCCTCTGCCATGGGACTCTGTCCATTTATTTATTTCCACATCGCTGTTCTGTTTTTCCCTTCATACAATCCATGTCCAAGCGTGTCATTGTGTGATTGATTGCATAGTACTCTTTGCTCAGGAAGAGAAAGGGGGATGGTGAAAGTGAGGAGAAGGTAGGAAAGGAGAGGAAGAATATACAACCCCAATTCCAATGAAGTTGGGACGTTGTGTTAAAGATAAATAAAAACAATACAATGATTTGCAAATCATGTTCAACCTATATTTAATTGAATAAACTACAAAGACAAGATTTGTAATGTTCAAACTGATCAACTTTATTGTTTTAGCAAATAATCATTAACTTAGAATTTTATGGCTGCAACATGTTCCAAAATAGCAGGGACAGGGTCATGTTTACCACTGTGTTACATCACCTTTTCTTTTAACAACATTCAATAAACATTTGGGAACTGAGGACACTAATTGTTGAAGCTTTGTAGGTGGAATTCTTTCCCATTCTCGCTTGATGTACAGCTTCAGATGTTCAACAGTCCGGGGTCTCCATTGTCGTATTTTACGCTTCATAATGCGCCTTTACATTTTCAATGGGAGACAGGTCTGGACTGTAGGCAGGCCAGTCTAGTACCCACACTCTTTTACTACGAAGTCACGTTGTTGTAACACGTGCAGAATGTGGTTTGGCATTGTCTTGCTGAAATAAGCAGGGGCGTCCATGAAAAAGACGTTGCTTGGATGGCAGCATATGTTTCTCCAAAGCCTGTATGTACCTTTCAGCATTAATGGTGCCTTCACAGATGTGTAAGTTACCCATGCCATTGGCACTAACACAGCCCCATACCATCACAGATGCTGGCTTTTGAAATTTGCATTCATAACAGTCCGGATGGTTCTTTTCCTCTTTGGCCCGGAGGACACGATGGCCACAATTTCCCAAAACAATTTGAAATGTGGACTCGTCGGACCACAGAACACTTTTCCACTTTGCATCAGTCCATCTTAGATAAGCTCGTGCCCAGAGAAGCCGGTGGCGTTTCTCAGTGTTGTTGATAAATGTCTTTTTCTTTGGATAGTAGAGTTTCAAGTTGCACTTACGGATGTAGTGCCTAACTGTATTTATTGATATTGGTTTTCTGAAGTGTTCCTGAGCCCATGTGGTGATATCCTTTACACATTGATGTCGGTTTTTGATGCAGTGCCGCCTGAGGGATCGAAGGTCACAGGCATTCAATGCTGGTTTTTGGCCTTGCCGCTTACATGCAGTGATTTCTCCAGATTCTCTGGACCTTTTGATGATATTATGCACCGTAGATGATGAAATCCCTAAATTCCTTGCAATTGTATGTTGTGGAACATTTTCCTTAAACTGTTTGACTATTTTCTCACGCACTTGTTCACAAAGAGGTGAACCTCGCCCCATCTTTGCTTGTGCATGACTGAGCAATTCAGGGAAGCTCCTTTTATACCCAATCATGGCACCCACCTGTTCCCAATTAGCCTGTTCACCTGTGGGATGTTCCAAACAGGTGTTTGATGAGCATTCCTCAACTTTCTCAGTCTTTTTTGCGACCTGTCCCAGCTTTTTTGGAACGTGTTGCAGCCATAACATTCTAAGTTAATGATTATTTTCTACAAACAATAAAGTTTATCAGTTTGAACATTAAATATCTTGTCTTTGTAGTGTTTTTAATTAAATATAGGTTGAACATGATTTGCAAATCATTGTATTCTCTTTTTATTTAGGTTTAACACGTCCCAACTTCATTGGAATTGTAGTAAGCGAGCAAGGAAGAACAGTGGCATGGTAAGCTGTAGCAGTGAAGGACATGGCAGCTTAGCGCTGGCCAAAAAGACTGTGCTGAACACCTGCTCCTGTCTCCGTCGCCCCTTCAACCTCCTCATTACCTGCCAATCTATCAAGCCAGCCAGATCAAATGTCTGCAGAAGTCAGGACTCGCACAGGGAGGGAAAAGAAGAGGGAGGGACTGTGAGGAAGGAATGAGGGAAAGACAAAGAAGATGTTTGATTTAAAAACCAGTCAGATTTAAATTTGTATTAAAGTTTGCAACTTAAAGCCCCATTATTTACAAATGAAACATGCAGGAATTATATTGTTTTAAACAAAAGAAATACAATTACACTAGATGAAATTAGAAGTTGTAGCAAATCAATACATCTTCAAAATGTTTAACAATTACACAGATAAATGGAAAACATACCATTTTCATGGTAATTAGTGTGTATTTTTTAGCAATGCAGCTGTTTCTCTTGTCATCACATCACACCCTTCAGCACCGTCTGGCCTTTGATTGGCGCCTGCGTATTACAGAGCTGAATCCTCTGACAGAGCTTCAGGAGGAGGCGGGACCTACAGTTTCAGATTACAGTGATAATACTGCCCGTGTAACTGCAGGTGGATTTTTTTTCTCTCTCTGTTTTTCCACGCTATTGAAACACAGTGAGAAACAAAACTTGTGGTCAACACAGTTGTGGTCATGCATGGATTTGTTTTGTATGTCCATTTGCCGGTGTGTGTATATACTGTCTATGGCAGAGTGCATTTGCACACCAAAGACAGAATGAACGTGTGCTTCAAAAAGCAAATGAATTTGAGCTATTCAAGGTGCATTAGTGCACACATGACCAGTCCAGGCCCACTAGTTCTGATCTCCCCCTCCCCTTTACTCTCCTGCCTCCCTATGTCCTTGTTTTCCATTCTTTCCCCAGCTCTCCTACCTCTAGCTCGCTGTTAGTGTGTGAGCTGTGGTGATTTACGGTAATTATCCATCGTTGGGTCATGTATCAGGCTGGCCGTTGCTAGGAGATGGGAGCAGCTGCTGCTGGCTGTTGTCTTGTCATGGATTTTGTGTGTGTGTGTGTTTGTATACATATATAGGTGTGTGTGTGTGTGTTCGTGGGATTTGGGTTTGCGCTTGAGGGTGTATTTGTCGTCGGTGTATGTGATCAGGTGATGTGGGATTTAAAAAGGTCCAGGTGGTGGTGAAGAAAGGAGTGCATAGACAAAGGGAAGACTACTGAAAGGAGGGAGACTGAGGTGATGATGGAGGTCAGAGGTTGAAAGGTGAAGTATGAGTGTGTGGTTTTAGGGGGGCATCTTAAAATTCACAGGTGTGTGTGTGTCTGTTTGAATGTTTGTGTCTGCGTACGTGTGCAGTGTGTGTGTGCGAGAGAAATAAGAGCTTTATAATCATTGCCCATTTTATTAGGTACACCTGTGTCGTTTAATGAGCCCATTATGAGCTGTCAATTCTGCTTTTTAGAAGGATAAATGGTTGCGTACGTGGTTAGCGTGTCTGCCTCACAGTCAGAATGTTCCTGGTCGGAATCTCGGGTTGTGCCTTTCTGTGTGGAGTTTGCATTGTTTCCCCGTCACCCAGGGTAGGAGAATCATTAGAAATTGGATGCATGGATGGACGATAGTATGATGTGGTGTCGAATTGCACTGCATTCTATGTAATATTGTGTTTATGTAATTTAATTACATTAATTCTACATCCCTTCAAACTATAACCAAAGTAATAAACATAATAATATTAATATCTTGAAACTGACCATTATTGTCTTTTTACATCGCGGTTTTACGAGCCAGTTAATTTCTTGTATTAAATCGCTTTAGTTTCTGAGGCTGTTCCTAATGAAGTGCCCAAACCAATAGGGAGTTGTTTTTGTGTTAAATAAGAGAGAGGGAGTGAACGAGAGTGTGTTAGAGGGATAAAGCAGAGTGTATTTCCCATTGGCAGCCATCACACAGATGGGTGCTGGATCAGGTCCCCGCTGAGGGACCTATTGCTTCCATTTGCTGTGGTAATCCGCCGTAGCCCATTGTGTTGAGGCTGATTCAGGTTTCATGACCTATACAAGGACGCAGACAGGAACTCAGGTATATAGGCCACCCAAAGGTCACAGGCACACACACCCATACTGCAAAATTTTAGTGAGCAAGGAAGTTTAATGCATTGTGGTTACTAGTATGGCCTAACTGAATTTAATAATCTACATTATTAAATTTTATATTGCTTTATTATTATATATTTGTCATAATTTGTGAGACATGTAAAAGGCATCTGCATTAAAGCTACATGTCATATGAGCCACTACAACTGTAAATACAACATCAACTCTTCCATACCGACCTAATTAGCACCAGTTAGCGTTTGTCATTGTGTTTGGGGGGGGGGGGGGGAGATTAGGAACACCTCTCAATTAATCTGCAATCAGTCTGTTTGTTAATTAGCTAACCTGTTCTAAGTGGCCTTCGGGGCTCTTGTGTAATTAGCTGAGCTGCTGGGAAGCAGGCCTGCATGTTGACATTGACCTGAAATGTGCCTGTGTGGGCACACACACACACACACACACACACACACATACATCCATTCATGCACCTACACATAAGTACAGTACACTAACTGTATAACCCATAAGAGAGACAAATGCTTAAACACACATTTAAACATTCTCCCACTTACTTCATGCAGATACACAGATTTGTACATAGTCATGCTCACAGTGAAATGCTTATACTGGTTATTCCTCCCTACACTTTGCAGAAAACGTGCATTACTCAAAAGCTTTCTTGGAAAAGGAAGGATCGCTTGCATTTCATACTCCCTTTACACATATACTCATTTCATCCTTTTCAAGTGCAACAATGAGCCCACCAAATAGAATATCTCCATTGGTTTGTTGTAGTGTTTTTTCTTAGTTCACTTCAAAGCCATTTGTTTACTCTGCTGCCTCCTGACATTCTCTGCGGTAATTAAAGGAGCGCCCTTAAATTTATGGTTTAATTATACAAGCCTTGTTATGCAGAGAAGAGCAGGATGGGCTGATATGCGCAATAAAAATAAATAAATTCCTCACAGGTTTATTGAACCTGCATTTTAGTAGAGACTGCAATCATTTCAGACATTCAGGTGTGTGTTACTGTGTTTATGCGGTTATGAGTGTGATTGTGTGTTCATGTATTGCACTGCTGTGGTTCTGAACATTGTGAGCGTGAGTGAGAATGAACGTAAAAAAAAAGCCAGATGAATTACTATTGATTGCTGCTGGTTCACTGTATTGATCCCCAGCATGTTAAAGCCTCCTGTACTCCATGAAGAACACTCAGTCAGTGTGGGCTAAAAAAAAAAAAAAAAAAAAAAAAATATAAAACTCTTGCCCAACTGACTTAGAGCTGTATATATTGTCAATACCTCCATGTGTTGTTACTGCATGTGTAAGAAGACCCAATGTTGCTTGCAGCCTCACCTGTGTGTGTGTGTGTTTGCATCCGTGCGTGCGCGAGTTAGAGGTTGAAGCGTTGAGTTGACTTTACTACTGCGTCAATATTTGAAGCTTGAAGTTGACTAAGGCTATGTTCATACTGCAGGTCAATTCCGATTTTTTTCATTTTCCATTTTTTTTATATCTGACCCAGGCCTCTTTCATATGTGGATATAAATCAGATATGTATCCGACGCGAGTGCAGTATGAACACTAACGGGGCACGCATCCGACCTATACGTCATCAAACGGTGACAAAGGTCACATTTGTTCGACAAAACAAACACACCACAAAATGGCAAAGGCAGACGAAGTGGCGGAAAACAGCCAGTGGCGAAAAAGAAGATACTTTAGAACTGATAAATATAGGAAAATGTTGCCTCCGGTTGCACAAATTTCTTGAAATTGCCACAAATGCGTCATGACGAGACCTACACGAGGGGCAGATTTATTTCCGTCAACACAGCGACTCGTGGTTCTGTTCACGCGCAATGTGACGTCCTGTTTTGTGCGCATGCTTATGACGTCACCAGCGGGTCCATCACAGTAGAAGCCGCATTTGTTTTTGTAATGTGAACAACTACATAAAAAGATCGGCTTTCACAAAAAAATCCGAATTGGGCATCGTGCCCTGCAGTGTGAACGTAGCCTAACCGCCAATCATGCATTTTTGGCATCTTATCTTCCAACTGTCCAATTTACAGTGTACTTTTTACTCGCTCCTCTGCTGTTGTCGGCGGATTTTAACGCTGTTTGGAGCAGTAAGATGTCCGGCCAAAAAGACGACACATTCTTCATACATCGGTCGAGAATGCGAAAATAAACTACTGTAGTTGTGCACCAGAATAGAGGTTAGCCTGGATAGCTTCGGCTGTTCCAAAAATATTCATACGAGTGGGACCACGAGACTGGCAGCGAGGAACGAGGCCAGCGGCGTTTATTATTAATATCACATTCACAATAAGCGCCAACATCACAACACCGTATGGCCATTTGCTACAAGTGTGTGGAAATGTTTTTCCTAAAAAAGAAACCGGTCACTTGCAAAGCATGCAAGTCTATCCTCAAATACAATAAAAGCACAAGTGAAATAGAAACAGTGAAACAGAAAAAAGTTTAAATTTGTGGAGTCTCACAACCATTTTCCATCTTACAACACGCTATGCTCTGGAAGATTAGACTGGCTGGCTCGTTGAAGAGAAACATGCAGGATTTTTTTAAACTAATTACAACAACTACATTCAGCGTAATGGGTGAGTTGTAATTTTAATCATTTGCTTTTATTTGTTTCTATGTCAGTGCGGTGGAATTTGTATTTATGTGAAACCGGTCCATGGCACAAAAAAGGTTGGAGACCGCAGAACTATCAATGACGTTGATTAATGAACGTTCATCATTATTATAGTCGATGACAAAAAATCTTTAGCCATTCAACCTCTAGTGTGCGTGCTTGTGTGTGTGCACGTGTGTTTGTGTGTGTGCGTGCGCACACTCCCTCTGTAATTGAGCGTAATCTTGGCTATGGCCCACAAGATGCCTCTCTGAACCGATATCTGAGTTGGTATAACTAGTGCTTACTCTATAAATATAACAGCAGTACCTTTCACACTTCTCTTGACTCTCATTCACTCACTCACTCTCTCTCTCTCTCTCTCTCTCTCTCTCTCACATACACACATGCTAACCAGGCTGACATGGATTCCCCACCTGTATCTACACACACACAATCATTTGCACATGTACTCTTACGAAGACCGAGCTTCCGTTAAGCCATAGCTCACTCTTTAGAGGTCAGGTGGAAGGGTGTCTGTGGGACATATTGACATATTTACATGCGAGCGTGACCTCTACAAGCTTAGCACTGACTACCTGTCTGACCTCTGACCCCTTCTGCTTGACCTACAGTCTTGTATTCCCAACCTTAAGCCCCAATGGATACATTTAGGCATGATGCTTTTATTCAAGGTGAGCAGGTAGCTATTGTGGCAGCTGGTGAAGACATTGAACCTGAGCCACTCAGGGAGATTTTTTATTTATGCTTTTCTTGCTTTCTAAAACAGACTTTACACGGTTCTATTAGCAAACTGTTGTTACTGGTGCTTGACTAAATATCTGCCAGTAATGCAGAATTTTACAATAATCCTATTTGCACAGCGCTTATTCACATTCAGACACCACTTTCTGCTTAGGTCCATTATGCAGCCCTATGTATCGGCAGAAAAACATGTCCCATCTGCTGCTATCTGCTGAGCTCAACTCAGGCTAGAGGTGTTTTGAAACGGGCTGGAGAGCGGGGTGAGAGATAAATTGGTACATCGAGGTGGAATGCTGCAGCAGTTATTTAAGGCCCTGTAGGTGCTGCCTAGACCATATGCTCCCATTATTCCACTTGGGGGGAGGCTCATGCGAGCATGTCTGGGGGAGAGGAAGAGGTTGATGGTATTAAATGAGAAAGGAGGGGGTGTTAGGAGTCAAAGGGGAAATGTACCAGAGGTGTTACTTAAGGTGAGCCTCCCTATGGAACACTGGAGGAATACAATTTTAAAAAAGAACCGGATACAAGGAGATGGCCACAATCAGATAAGAACGAATTAGTAAATGTTCGCCTTCACCCTCAATATCCGGCTCTTTCGCTGACATCTTTGCATAATTCAACTCATCAAATGTTCAGGTATGACAGAGTATAACTGATGAACTCCTCAACTTTTAGCTTGAAAGCTTCTCTGAGCTTGGTTAGCTCAATCATATCCATATCATCAACGTGTTCTCAGTTGAGAAATAAATGTGATAGTGTAAATATCCTTCCTGTAGAGTATTTGTGATGTAGTATTTAAACACTTTGCAAATAATAGTCCCTTTAGGACAGTGTTTCCCAACTTTTTTTAAGCCAAGGCATATATTTTACATTTGAAAACTCTCACGGCACACCACAAATCTTGTGCCACATGTCTCAATTTTCTCAACAAATTTACTGAATGTTTAACCTTTCTGTTGTATAAATGACAACAAGTGGATACAGGAATTAATTGTACAAGGGGCAGTCAAAAACTAGTGAGCCCAATTTAATTCAACCTACGAATAATTATTTTTTTAATGTTCATGGTTTGTAGTTTAAAAACTTGTTTGAAGTTTTTTTAATTTTTTTTTAAAGTTTTGTTTAAGCCTATCCTCTTCCTGTCAGCCATTTTGGAAATGACATAACTGTTGGATGCCCATCAGAAACAGAGCTGTGATTGAGTTTCTTGCTTTGGAAGGGGAACCACCACTAAACATTTTCAAAGGTTTGCAAACTGTTTATGGAGTTAGGTCATCAAAGATGATACATGATGGTAATGTCATCAATGGTGACGCTACAATCTTTTTTTTATCAGTGCCTCTACCCTAGCACTATTCCCAGGATCATCCTCTGTAGATGGTCTGCCGCGCTTTACTTGTCACTAGGCTTTACACGATCAGGATTTTTGGGGCCGATCAGCGAGTTTGAAAAACTGATAACCGATCAGCAATCCGATCACAAGATGGAGCAATGTGCCTATTTAAATGACTTGCTCATTTACTGTATATACTTGTGTACTTAATTGCTCCAAAAATTATATGTACAATAAATAATGTATCTTTGTTCATCTGTTTATGGCAGTGAGGCTCCGTGACAAACAGAACAAATGAATTGTCTTCAATTAGATGGCAGGAAGTAAATACAGTAATTAATGTATCCACTTTTTGTGGCATTTTTGTTTATTGGTGATATTTTTCAATTCTAAAATATGTGCCTTGGCTCCATAAAGGTTGAAAATCACTGCTCTAGTCAGGTGGTGTATTCTAATCAGTCAGGTCAAACCAACATTGCAACATGACAGAAATAATGGGTGCTAAATTACTGCAATTAAATTACTTTATTGTATTAAACCTCGCAAATTTTCGTGCAATTCGGAATGAAATGTCAACTGAAGCTGCAAAAATTTACCTGCATTCGATGATTCTTAGTCACTTTAACTATTGCATAACCAGTTGGTCCCAGGCTGGTCAGAATGCAAAAAAACCATTGGAAGTTTTGTACAAACAAGTAATTAAAGTGATGGATAAAAAACCAAGGCACTATCATCACTGTGCAATTTAAAAAAAATACAGTCTTTTAAACTGGGACCGTCTTCACATATTTGCAGATTTAAATTTGATTTATAAAGTACTGCATGATTTGGCCCCAGCTCCTCTGGCTGAGTTCATCAGCCAAAGAAACAGCTCTGAGCGTGTCACTCGAGGCTCTGTCAGAGGTGACTGTCTCATTCCTCTGCGCAGGAGCACTTTCAGTAAGTCAGCCTGGTCAGTGAGGAGCGCTGGTGAGTGGAACTCAGTACCTGAGGAGGTTAAACTGCTTACAACATACAAGGCCTTCACAAAAAAACTGAAAATGTGGCTAGTTAACACCTATAGCTGCCAACACTAAAAGACAAGTATGTTATGTTGTCTTTTTGTTATGATCAAAAAAATTATGGTTTTATTCTCTCTTAATAGTATAGTTTGATTATGTATCCTGTATTATATTGTCTTGTAGATGTATTTTACTGCTTTTTTACATCATGGCCAGGGGACTACAGATGAAAACTAGCCTTCTGGCTAATTCTGGCATTTTTAACCATGTGTACTTCATGTGTTTTATGAAATTGCATTGTCCCCTTTCAAAAATAAACTGATAAACTAAACTAATTAAATGACTTCACACACACACAAAACCTTAGCGCGTGATTCGACAGAACGCCGGCATGTTCGCTTACAACCATTAGTGCTAGCACTAGCTTGCTAGGCTACGTAACGTTTTGTTGCCTGCTTGTGAGCCGTATCGTTTTAAAAGTAAGTGAACATTCCTCAATCAAGCCTTAAACGAATGTCCTCTCCTGTCCTGAGCACCGGTGACCACTAACACACGTTTTCCCCCATTTTGTTCTTATAAACACACGGCACGATCCATCGTTGTTGTCATCGCCATGGTAAGGAGTGTATCCGTTCACGTTTGTGTTGACAAAATGAAGCCAAGTGATCGTAAAAAACGGGATGCGGTGGTATCAGAATACAAGATTTTATAGCAGTAGTCTGACATAGTCCAATCGTGAAAGAGCAAATTTGACTTGTAGTCTTATCCGGGCATTACGTGTTGTCTGTCTCACACCGCTGACATGTTTTTTTAAAATTACTTTATTGGTGGTTAGATATTTACTGTACTACGTCAACAGACACGCGACAATGCTAAAAATAAACTAGCTTTTGGATTCAAATATACTGTACACGACGGCGACGTAGAGTAAATGTCTTTTACGGAGCCATTGATCTGATCGGCAAATTATGACATTAAAGCTGATCAGCCGATCAGCATGAAATCCTAATTATTGGCCGATACCGATCACGGCGATCAGATCGGTGTAAAGTCGACTTGTCACATAGGTCACTTATAGCAGTCTCTTGTTTTCCACATTTGATCCTCGAGACCCACTTGCTGTTGCCTATTGCAGCTTCCTCATACACATTTTGCAACCTTTTGAAAATGTTTAGTTGTTGTTCCCCCTTCAAAGCAAGAAATTCAATCACAGCTCTCTGCTTCTGATGGGCATCCAACAATTATGGCATTTCCAAAATGGCTGACAGGAAGAGGACAGGCTTTTAAAAAACTTTTTAAAATTTTTAATTAACCTTCAAACAAGTATTTAAACAACAACAACATTTGAGGGGAAAACAATCAATTATTAGCAGATTACATTAAATTACCTCATAACCTTTTGACTATGCTTTGTGCCTTCTGAACAGTGGGCGACTGGTTAGCACATCTGCCTCACAGTTCTGAGGATTGGGGTTCAAATCCCAGCCTCGCCTGTGTGGCGTTTGCATGTTCTCCCTGTGCCTGCGTGGGTTTTCTGCAGGCACTCCGGTTTCCTCCCACATCCCAAAAACATGCATGGTAGATTGATTGAAGACTCTAAATTGCCCGTAGGTGTGAATGTGAGTGCGAATGGTTGTTTGTTTCTATGTGCTCTGCGATTGGCTGGCGACCAGTTCAGGGTGTACCCCGTCTCTCGCCCAAAGATAGCTGGGATAGGCTCCAGCAGACCCGCGACCCTTGTGAGGATAAGCGGTACAGAAAATGGATGGACGGTTGGATGGATGTGCCCTCTCCCATCTAGTGGAAGAGCATTTGATTGTTCTGTTTGCCACGACATGTTGCTGGCATAGATAAATGAACAAAGACAGATTATTTGTAGTACATAAATAAGAATTTTTGGGCCAAGTACCTGAAAGTGGATAATTTCCTACGGCACACCAGATCATCTTTCACAGCACACCACTGTTTGACGAAACAGTGGTTGGGAATCACTGTTTAAGGGAACAAAGCTCAGGTACAGCTTAATGTTTTCTATATCCTGGTCTCCTTCTCTCTCTGTCCTCTGTATTTTCTCGGCAATCTCCTGTCAAAATTAAGTCTGTGTACCTCAGCAGGCCATGGCTCTCATGTTAGCCGCTTCACGGGAACCACATCCCAACATTCCCTCTGACACGCCGGCAGCAGCATTACCATAATTGGCTTTTCTACATGACGGGACAGAGGAAATAATAATGTCATTTTATTTACAGCCCTCTTGTCCTGGTCCGAGAGCAATCACCCCTCCCCTCCAAACCTTTTCACTGCTGCACTCTCTCTTCTATCTGCCATATGAAACTCCTCCTTTTTTTTATCTCATCTCCCTCTCCACTCTTTCCCCCTATTCACTCCGTGTAGGGTGCGTCTCATTCTGCCACAGCGTGTAGGTCAAGCAATGGCTTTTTGATCAGCTGCTGTCCAAAGCCATCAGTGCTGAGAAGCACGTAATGGAGAGCAAGGTGACAAACAGAATCTGGGGAAGGAATAAGACTGCCAGTTTCCTATTAGGGGCCAGCCTAAACGGCCCCGGCCTACAATCCCCCCCATCCCACCACACAACAACCGCCTCCACCAGCATTCTTCTCCGCAAACCCACTCTTGCACTGCCTAAATCACATGAGTGAAGGGGCCTGTGATTGGACATTAGTGCTGCAAATGACTGCTGTGATTGCCCCCTCTTCCCAAATGCATATCAAATAAATAAATAAATGTGTGTAAATAAATAGAAGAAGGGGTGTTGGAGAAAAGCGGCGGGTGAGGAGAGGCTGACTGGTTTCATCTCTTTCTTTTCACTCTTGTTTCATCGCCTTTCTGCTTTTCTTATCTGGTTTGTTTGGTTTTGACAGTGGCCAAATGGTGAAGCTCTGCGAACCTGACAGAGAGTGTTATTGATTTAACAACCAAGCAGACTCCGCGAAGAAGGGCAAAAGCAGGAAAAACAGATGGATGGAAAAGAGATAGCAAAGTTATGAAAAGAAGTGATGTGTTGCCACTCCACTCCTTGCCAAAATGTAGACGTGAACTCTGGTTGGATTCAATATGGTATCATTTATAAAAATCCAAGTGATAAAAAAAAAGTCACTGCTTATGGGAGAGAATGTTTTAAAGATGATCTCTACTTAGGTCAAGCTTGTGTCGCTCTGTGAAGCCCAATTTTATACTGAGACAGGATGAAGGGCGTTCACTGCCAAATATAATCAACTGTCTGTCTCTGTCCTCTCTGCATGCCTGGACTGCATGTTCTTGCCCATGTTCTGTTCTTCAAGAACACATTTTATTTACATAGCACAGCACAGACTGCATGACACAATTTGTTATGATCCATCATATTGTAATACTGTATGTAAGAGATGTATTTTCTTTCCTTTTATCCGCGTAGGCATTTGAAAAGAGTCACACTTTCTTCTTGAGCCTATTAAAGGCATTTAGCTGTTTGTCCAATACTTTGTAGCGTGAGACATACCGTAATAACCTACTATAAAGCGTTATTATGTGTATCAATCCATTTGTGCATTATGCTTTTCAAGGGGTCCTTTATTTCATCCAGAGAGGCTACTCAACCTTTTTCGTGCTTAACGTATTTGATATTATTAAAGTTGTATGAACCATACGCGTAGACTCTGTAGTTGCGTGATATGCTGAGAAGCTAATATCCTGCCGCTCTGGTGTGTGTTTGTCGCTAGAGTGGCTGGTGGCGGGGCTTGATCGCTGCAGTTTGTGACAGTGAATCGTGGCACTTTCCTGGCCAAGCTACCGCCTGTCTCCTTGATGGCGGCACGTTCCCGAGCTAAAGTGACAAGCGCTTTGGTGGCCGTGCAGATGGCCCTGCTCACAGCCATCAGCCTCTCTGCAACCCAAACCGCCAGGGATGCCATCCCTAGCCCACCCTTGGTCCGCCCCTTCCTCCTGCTGTGACATTGCATATTGTATGTGCGTCCAGGGCACAAATCCGATGTGAAGTGGTAGTGGGTTTTTTGTGGGTTTTTTTTTTTTTTTTGGAGGGGGTTAATCTAATTGCAAGTTAAAATCACACATCTTCAAGTAGCAGTGATTGAAGCATCACGTTTGATGTGTAGCTCTTAATATTTTTACCTCTTCATTGCCAATTCAGCTTTCAGCATCCTGTCAGACGAGCATTTCAAAGGCGAGGGAGAGATCATTTATTTCAGGCTAACTTTAACCGCGTTTCATCACTAATGTACATTTATCGTTTGCAAAACAATCTAGATACCGCCTATGATTTTTACAGATGTCTTTCTCTGCCACTCTTTTGTCTCTGTGCTTTTGATAGCTCCCTCTTTGTTGTTTCCATGACAACATGGCAGGACAGGAATTGATTGACAGGGATCGTCAAAGGGTTCCCTGGCGACCTGCTCATCGCTCGAAGCCCCTCCTTATTGCAGTCTGTGTTTTGTCACTCATGCACAGATTTTTGTCTTTCTCTTTCCTGCTGTGATTTCTATATTTCCAACTATTGGGGTTTAGCTATTTTTGGGCTGCAGCTGATGTAAGTGACTCAGCTATGTTATTCCTACTGTACATTTGTGCTTGTGACGGATAGCTAGCGATTCTGCAGGATGCGGTGTATATTAAATACCTAATATGCATTGACATCCTCATGCTCTGGAAGCAGGTTTGTGCAGGAAGTCACCCTAACAGGAGACACTCTGCAGATGTGTTGTAGAGAGTACATCACATAATGCTAATCTGCTGTGTTAGGGATTTTCAGGAGTTTTAGAAACTGTCTCGGTCTCAGTCTGTCAGTGGGATTGAAGCGCAGCCAGGTTCTCCTGTAGTGCTCTCATTTCACTGAAATCCTGTCAGGCATTGGGGGTGGGAAGAGGGGGTCGGTAAGTTGCTCATTTGGAGAAGGGTGTATCAGCACCACACAGCACACTCTCGATTTATAGACAATATTATGGCTGGAGTCTCGTTTGCAGTTTAAGAGCAGCTAAGTGTGAGCTGCATTGTGAAGGTGAGCGTGCAGGCAAACGTGCATTCCCAAGCCGATGCGCTCAAATGCACATCATCACATAGTCACAGTGCATGGTGCAGCTGCTCACTTCCCCCACCACATCCACCCATCTCCTCTCAGGCAGCAGTAAATGGTGCCAGTGTATATATATCAGGTATTATGTCCACTTAGATTATGATATGACAGGTTAGCGTGCCGTTTGAGGCTGACAGCACATCTGTTTCATCAGGAAAGATTGATACTGGCATCTAGGACACACATCTCACCATGCAGGAAGGAGATAAAGGAAGAAGCTAGGGGGCTGTCTTTCCTGTCTCCCTGCCTCTCTCACCCTCTCTTTTTTCTTTCTCCTGTACTTGCTCCCTCCATCTCTCCTAGAAAACCCGACACGTCGTGCTCACTTGTTCTTCATTCGCAGTGTCTACTTTTCATTCACGTTTTCCCCTAACCACTTCATAGCTTTCTTGCTTATGGATGCTTGCAGTGACTTCCTGACCTAGGATGCACACATGCACGCAAGCACGTATATACACACAAACACACACACACACAGACGCACACACACACACACATACAAACACATATCTTCTTCTTCCTATCCTTTAGCTTGTGTACTACAATATTTCTTTATTTTTACAATGCATTGTCTGTCTACCTCATTCTCTCCTTCTTAACAATCACTAGCAGTCTGATTTCAAACAACATTGTTTTGTCAGTTTCTGTGTTTATTATCTGAAATGGGAGTGACCTTTAACTCGGTTGAACGGGTAAGGAAAAGCTGCAATACCTTCCAATTAGTGTTTTTTCCCCCTCTCCGGATCAGTTGCATAATCTTAACATTTGAGGAGTTGAACTTAACGGACTGGATGATTGAGAGGCAATAAAGCTTAGAGAATAGAAAAACAGAGTGAAAAAGGGAGTTGGACATGCAAGCATGCAGCTGACTAACAAGGCCAAACAGCCAGTCATTTCCCGGGAAACATGAGACATGTGTGAAGGAATAGGGAGTTGGGTAGGAAAAGGACAACTGTCAGAAGCGCAGTGATTTATATTTCCCTTGGAGGCTTTTTTTCACCACACGCTTTTAGAATCACATGTGTGTAAAATATAAAGTAATGCATGAATACAAGGAGATGTAGAATCGCAGTGGTTAAGAATAAAAGGCCTACATTTTACATTGAGTGTTAGGTTTGTGTAATTTGTGTCACTGTTAGTGCTAATGTACTCTGACTCTTTAATTTCACTCTGCTAATCTAATTTCTTTCCTCCAACTTGTGTCTTCTGTCTGTGCTCCAGCCTACATGCCCGAAGATGAACTTAAGGCACCCACTCAAGAGGAGGAAGAGCACCTCCAGGATGATGGCCTCTCATTAGATGGCCAGGACACTGAGTTTCTGTGCAACGAGGAAGAGGAAGATGTAGAAGGAGGCCGACCACCTAGGTACAGAGACTCTCCTCTCAGCAATGGCACCAACCCTGATGCTGGCTACGGGTCCCCGCTTAGTGACGCTAGTGACCGACTTACAGACTTCAAAAGCACTTCCTCACGGGATGGTCACGAGAAGGAAGGTACAACTTTGCCCTTCTCCCCCAACAACGGCCTATCTTTCCAAGATAGCTTAGCTCAGATGAAAGCCGTCTATGCAAACCTAATTTCAGATGCCTCTTGGTCCAGCATTACAATGGATATCATGAAATCCAAGTCTGCTGCAGCTGGCAGTGTCAACAGTACCCTCATCACTTCAGAAGCTGCCTCTTCTGCTCCGGTTTCTACAGCAACAACAATGAACACAAACAAGAGCAATGGGGTCAACATAGTCACAAGTCATCACAATGGCAAGAGCTCTAGCGCCACTGTCAGCCACACTGGCACCACAACTGTTAACACAAATGGTACAGCAGCTAGCTCTGTTAGCATCCAGAATGCAACCAGCATTAGTGGGAGCAGCAGTGGAGGGACTAATAACGGCAGTGGTGTGGCCTATGACTGGCACCAGGCAGCACTTGCAAAGACTCTTCAGCAGGCCCCCTACCATCTTTTACCAGAGCCTAGCCTTTTCAGCACAGTACAGCTCTACCGTCAAAACAATAAGTTGTATGGCTCTGTCTTCACTGGTGCAAGCAAATTCCGCTGTAAAGATTGCAGTGCTGCCTATGACACTCTGGTTGGTTTGACAGTCCATATGAATGAGACTGGCCACTATCGAGATGACAACAAGGACAAAGAGGAGGATCAGGGAAAGCGCTGGTCAAAACCCCGCAAACGGTCCCTGATGGAGATGGAAGGCAAAGAGGATGCCCAGAAGGTACTGAAGTGCATGTATTGTGGCCACTCATTCGAATCTCTGCAGGATCTCAGCGTTCATATGATCAAGACCAAGCATTACCAGAAAGTGCCTCTCAAAGAACCAGTGCCAGCCTTGGCCACTAAATTGGTATCCGCGTCCACTAAAAAACGAGCAATGCCAGATACTATAATTTCCCCTTGCTCTCCAGAGTCTGTCCATACTGGGGGTGGGGGATGCAATTTATCACTTGGTGATATTAGCAAAGATGCAAAAGCAGCAGCTAATCCCTATGTAACGGCAAACAACCGATATGGCTACCAGAATGGTGCCAGCTATACATGGCAGTTTGAAGCACGAAAAGCTCAGATTCTGAAATGCATGGAGTGTGGTAGCTCTCATGATACGTTGCAGCAGCTTACTGCTCACATGATGGTCACAGGTCACTTTTTGAAGGTCACAAATTCTGCATCCAAGAAAGGGAAACAACTGGTGTTTGATCCTGTAGTGGAAGAAAAGATTCAGTCTATCCCACTGCCGCCTACCACCACCAGACTCCCTGTACCTGGTAGTATTAAGTCTCAGCCTGTGTCCCCTGCCCTCTCCTCGGGCTCAGAGGAAAAGAGGGAAGTGAGTGAGGATGAGAAAGTTGAATGTGGGGAGCCAGTGGAGAAAAAAATTAAGGAAGAGCGAGATGACTCGGGTGAGAAAGTTGAGACTGACACAACATCATATAAATATCTTAGAGAAGAAGATCTGGAGGAAACTCCTAAAGAAGGTCTCGATATTCTTAAATCCCTTGAAAACACAGTGTTAAGCGCCATTAGCAAGGCTCAGACAGGCACTCCCACATGGGGTGGATATCCGAGCATTCATGCAGCTTATCAGCTGCAAGGTGCTATAAAGACCTCCACTACTGTTCTGCCCCCCACCATCCAAAGTGTCCAGATGCAGCCAATGTTTAACAGTGGGCTTCGAGGGCTTGTGAGTGACCCCAATTCAGTCATCCACTCGCCTCGGAGCCCCTCTTCTCCTACTCCACTCAGGAGCAACGTCACTGCCATGGAGGAGCTGGTCGAGAAAGTGACAGGGAAAGCTACCACAGTAAAGAAAGAAAAGGAGGAGAAGATGGTGAGCGTGGAGCGAGCCCGACCTCCATCGTTGGTTAAGTCCCCCTCTCCTGCACTGAGAGAGCAGAGAGAGCAACTGGCCTCTCCAAATGACCTCATTGCAGGTAAAGCATCTGGTATGAGAAGTACCAGCCCGGTCAGTGTAGAGTCCGAGCTTATCTGCAAGAAGGAGCCGAAAGAAAGTCTTGTGGATGTCTATAACAACAATTCAAAGAGCGGCACGGAGGCGTGCCAATCGCCGGCGACTAACGGCAACAGTCTCGGCATCATTACTGATCACTCACCAGAAAGTCCTTTTATCAACCCTCTCAGTGCACTCCAGTCAATCATGAACACACACCTGGGTAAGGCCTCCAAACCAGTAACCCCAGCTGCAGACCCACTCTCCATGCTTTACAAAATCAGTAACAGCATGATGGATAAGGCAGCCTTCAACCCAATACCTCAGGGCAAAACCGCTGAGCCCATCAACCACTTTCCTTTGTATGAAAACAGTGACGAACCCATAGACCTGAGTAAAAACAAGTCTATCACTAACAGTAACAGTAACAATAACAACAGCAGTAGTGTGGTCAACAATATTGTAAATGGTAGCAAACCTATTATTACCATGCCCGAGACAGTTTCCTCCCCTTTGAGAGAGAACGCTCTAATGGACATCTCTGATATGGTAAAGAACCTCACTGGGAGACTGACTCCCAAATCGTCAACGCCCTCCTCTATCTCAGAGAAATCAGATGCTGACGGCAGTGCATTTGAAGATGCTCTTGAGGATCTCTCCCCAGTGCAGAAGAGAAAAGGGAGGCAATCCAACTGGAATCCCCAGCACCTCCTTATCCTGCAGGCACAGTTTGTCTCCAGCTTGCGGGAGACCCCAGAAGGCCGCTACGCTCTGACTGACCTGGGCCCTCAGGAAAGGGTCCACATCTGTAAGTTCACAGGCCTCTCCATGACCACCATATCCCACTGGCTAGCTAATGTCAAGTACCAGCTGCGACGGACTGGTGGCACAAAGTTTCTCAAAAACATGGACTCGTGCCAGCCTGTGTTCCTCTGTGGTGACTGTGCTTCCCAGTTCAGGACTCCCTCCTCCTATATCAGCCACCTGGAGTCTCACCTGGGATTCAGCTTGAAGGACCTGTCCAAACTGTCAGCTGAACACCTACGGGAGCAGCAGGCTGCCTCAAAGGTGATCACGGACAAAATGACATTCGGCAGTTCCCTGTCAGCCTTGACTACGCCAGAGGACGACATTAGCTCTGTGTACCAGTGCAGACTTTGCAATCGGACATTCGTCAGCAAACACGCAGTCAAGTTGCACCTCAGTAAGACCCATGGCAAGTCTCCTGAGGACCACCTGGTGTTTGTTACAGCTTTGGAGAAACTAGAGAAACGAGACAAAATGGAGTCAGTTTAAGGAGGGTGTCAATGAGAAGAAACATTGACAGCTATAGAACTGATTAGAATTTCATTGCACTAAAACAACATTGTTCACAGTTACTGCACTGGGCCGAACTGAGCCAACAGAAAAATATCTTATTTTCTGTTGTAATGAATGCCTGACTGGACCATGTTGATTTGTTGTTCTTTTGCCAACCCTTTTTTTTTTTTTTTTTTTTTTTTTACACTTATTTCGTAAGATATTTATATGCTATTTGTCTGATCTGTGCATGTATTTTAGTGAATCAAGGTTAAACAAATGATTTTAATATTCTCATGGCAAAAATACAACTACTGTTTCAATGATAAAATTTAAAATGCATCGGAAGAATGGAAATCTGTACTATACTTATGAAGAAACAAAATTAAATGTATACACCCAAAATAATTAAAGATACCCCGAAAGACTGAAGTAGCACCTTAGATTTTTAAACTTTGCGTTTGTAAAAAGAACAATAATTTTGAGTTCCTGTTATTGAAATGTTTTGAAGAAGAAGAATGGCCTGCTTATTGTATTAAAAAAAAAAGATTATATGAACATTTGGAACAACTGAATTGCTGCTTCCAGTGAGTTAAAAGTGGCCATTGTATGCAAGTTTGCTTAAAAAAAAAAAATAATGTTGTGAAGTATCACCTATTGTCAAATTTAATAACTACGATTGTTTTTTTTTGTTTTTTTTCAATTTTACTCTTTTACCGGTGTTGCTTTCAGCTGTAAAGAGAACAGTTGTAAATGTCAGTACTCCCATCAGACATATCTCATCATTTGAAATGACTGCAGTCTTTGTATCTTAAGGTGTGTGCATTCTCTAACTTTTATATTGTGATTTTATATACTAAAATGATTAAAAACAAACAAAAAAACAGATTGTGTATATAGATATATGCTGTAGAGTTACAAAGTGTCTTTTTTAAGGAAAATACAAATTCAGCTTCTTTGGCTTGGTTTACAGAAATGATTTTAATTATACTTGCATCCGATTTGATGCATGAAATGGTGTGGGAAATAAATAAGCGATGCACAATGACTATACATTTCAATGTTTTATCAACAATATTGTAAAAACAACAAAGAAACATTTTCAGCACCGGTTAGATTGTTTCTTTTCTGTGTCAATTGTAAAATAAACCCCAAAGCAGTTGTTAACAGTCATACATTTGTGGTTGTGTATTCATTTGTCATAATGATGCATCAAGTTCCGTATGTATTTTAAAATGCTCTGTAGCATCCTCTTTGCTGCACATTAAAGCAATCACAGCAAAATCCAGCCCTAGCCCAGTGTAATACATTTTTTCTCTCCCTTTTGTACATTTTCAATTCCCTCCTTGCTCTCGCTACTTGTGGTGCACAACACTACTTTTCTCTTTACAACTTTTAAGAGAAAAATAACTGATGACAGAACTGCATCATACCACCAATGATTACAATAACGATGATGATGAGAGGAATGGTAAGCCAGTCAGAGTGCCTATTGTGCTGCAGAAACTCATGGTCGGCTTGTGACTGGCCTTCAGAGGCCCTTCTCTGAAGAGCCAGTGTTATATTTATTCATGACAGCAGTGTACTTTAACCTGTGATCCGGTCAGATTTACTGAGAACTGTAGGCCTAAGGAATAAATTAAAAAATCCATTGATTTGGTATTTCAAACCCAGCTCAAGAGTAGTTATTGTGGGTATTTTCATTTGTTTTAATTTAAGTTAATGCTTATCTTTTTAGATATATCAATCTGAAGCTTGTATAATTAAGTATTCTTACAAATATATCCATCCATTCCATCCATTTTCTCAGCCGCTTCTCCTCACTAGGGTCGCGGGCGTGCTGGAGCCTATCCCAGCTATCATCGGACACCCTGAACTGGTTGCCAGCCAATCGCAGGGCACATACAAACAAACAACCATTTGCACTCACAGTCACACCTACGGGCAATTTAGAGTCTCCAATTAATGCATGTTTTTGGGATGTGGGAGGAAACCGGAGTGCCCGGAGAAAACCCACGCAGGCACGGGGAGAACATGCAAACTCCACACAGGTGGGGCCGGGGATTGAACCCGGGTCCTCAGAACTGTGAGGCTGACGCTCTAACCAGTCGACCACCGTGCCGCCTCTTACAAATATATTCTGATCAAATCAAGTAAAATTGTGCATTTGGCAGAAAATTAAAATTACATTTAATATTTTCAAATGCTAATCTCATTTTATACATAGTCATCAGTTCAGGCAGAACTAGCCCGGTCAAGCTAAACAAGGTAACTATAAAAAACTGCTCTAAGTTAAAATAAGTGCGCTTGTACGCCCCTGAAAATTGACATAATTTAAAATTAATCCCACCCTGAAAGTGTCAGTATCAAAACTGAGCATTATTTATTTGTAAGGTATCTTTTTTTTTAAATTGGATGTAATTTTATTGTGCAGGTGTCATTGTGAGATGAAAGCAAATTAATCAAGTTTGTGGAAACTATTGCTGCCCTTTTAATTGAAGCCTGAATGTTTTGTGAGAGAACTTTTATGTTACAGTATACTCTATATACATATGTATATCTGCTGGAATGGATGGCTGTCTACGACCATGCATTTCTGGTTAGGCTCAGATTTGTAGTGTTCATGGATGCTTTGAATCGAGGTAAAATTCCAACTCATCCCTTCAGAACAAAATGTTGTCACAATCAAAGTTGTTCACTCATTAATTTCACATGTGATAAATATTTAAGCCATGGTATAAGTCTGGCTTCCTCCCACCTTCCAGAAACATTTATGTTAGGTTAATCGAAGACTCTAAATTGTCCATCGGTGTGAATGTAAGTGTGAATGTTTTTTTTTGTCTTTTATGTACGTGCCCTGCGATTGACTGGAGACCTCGGTGTGCCACATCTCATTGTCAACTGGATTGAGGAAAAGCAGTAAAGAAAATGGTCACAGTACAAAATAAGATAACAATTCAAACAATATTGCAATACATCTAAAACTCAACAACCGATGTGTAAGTAAAAATACAGAAACCGTGCCCAATAAACTAGTGAATGAGTCAGTTTGAATGAATTAGTTTTGAACCAAAATCTAACATTTGCACGAGCGTCCAAGTTTCTCATGTCTGGAGGGAGAGATTTTCTCCAGGGCACCCTCAAATCCTTCACCGTCAGCATCTATCTTGCACCCACCTTTTCATGTACGGTTTCTGTTTTTTCATACTTTCTTGATGCTGTCTTTTATTTTTTTCTATATCTATTTCTTTCGCTCAATTCTATATATAGCAGTGTCTTAACCTTCATCTTTAGAGAGAGCAGAAAGGGAATTATTAGGAACAGTGAACTCCTGATGACTCCCACCCAAATATCGCGTAGGTTTGGAGGTTTTCTTCTTGCAGCATGCTCACAGGTAAAGCGTCTGGATCAGGCAGTTGATCTCTCATCTCACCCTCATGTCTCAAGTTACAGATAGAGTTTACAGTGGCAGCCATTGTCTGATTGAAATCGTCCGGCAGTATTATGAGTGCAATTTCTCACGTTCACTACTTGTCTCACGTTGGCTCAGTCACCCACATATGCTCTAACAACTCCAGCAGTTTTAGCACAAGCGTCTTTGTGCGATTACACACCTCCTCGATCGGGCTTCACCTCACTGTGTTGATACATGGATTCAGTGACAAAAGAAACACAGGCAGAGGGCAGATTAGACTGGTTGGAGGATTCAGCTTTCTAAATAAGTGCCGCTTGAGTTGGGTTCTAAAACAAATAAGACAGATAAACAAGCAACATTTGTAGGATATAGTGTTCACTAAAAAAAACCTTTGTAGGTTTAATGCACACACAGCTAAACCTATGATTTTTCTGTAGCGCCAGATAGCTGCTGAGCAGATACTCTTCTTTGCTTTGTTCGAGATCAGTGCACTGTTTCTTGTGCATATTCTATGTAAATTACATGCGATAATCGCCGTGCATGGCACAATGCAGGTTCCCGCGGTGCTAGCGGAAACCGAGCGTTGATAACGCAGCCTGGGAAGATTTGCATAGCCTTTGTGTTTTGGGCGCTGCTGAACGTGAGCCCTGAGGATTGGTAGGGCTTTCCTCAAGGTTTTGTTTAAGTAAATGCCTGCTTCCTCTCAGGGCAGCAAGCATTATGTACAGCAGACAGCATTGGGTGGGGGCAGAGGGCACAGACAGAATAACAAAACTACCTAGTCTAGTGGGAACATGAGGAGGAATTCATAGCCCTTTTACTCAGGTCTGGCGCTTCCTAGAAAGAACCCAGGTATACTCAGCAGGACACAATGATACTATTCAGTACATTATTGGACCCAAAGAGCCATGGAATCTGGTCAAGATCATGCACAAGAAGTGTCACTCAGATGTGAAAGTGAACCACAGAGGGCTTGTTAATCCGTGTTGGGTCTTTTCTCGGCGGCTCTGAAGCTTCAAGGTGTGCACTATCATGAATGTACGTTTGCTCTGAGAAAAGACACACACCCTGCTATTTTTCAAAGTCTTTTCCTTTGGTTTCACATGCTCTTGCTCCTGGCTTGTATATGATAGCGGCATGACGATCATTGTCACTATTAAACAAAGACAAAGCTCCCACTGAGCATCTCGCTGCGTGTGTGCTGTCTATAAAACCTCCAACTTTGTACAGAACCTCAACACAGTTTAATTCCCTTCCAAAACGCTTCAAACCAAACAAACAATGTCTGACAGAGAATCAACAAAGAAGGCAACAACGGCTAAGAGACTTTGTTCTGGATCGGAAACTAAAGTCTGGGAAATCTGTTTGGCTCATGATATGTTTCATTGTGGAAATTGCATTCAGGGAGAAGTTATCAGTATTCACATATTCTACCTCCCTCAGTCTATTTTTATGTTGATTTAAGTCAGCTTGTGGACTTGATTCAATTATGCTGCCAAGCCTCGCTCTGTAAAATGTGCAGGATCTGTGCACTCCGGAGAGGGACGCGTCTATGTTTTTGAGGGGGGGGGAAAAGTGCCTTTGGATCTGTAACACTTGTTTTACCAGTGTTTAAATTCACAAAACAACTAACATTAAAAACATTGAAGTCATGATACGGCCCTCTCCTCAACTGAACCTTATTTAAGAGTTAACATCCAGTAATGCAAGATATATAATTCATTGCATAATTTCATAATTGCAGAAGAGATTGATCAAAAATTATGCATTTATGTTAATAATGCTCATGGTAACACCACAAAATGGAACCTCCAAAGTTGAATGTTTCTAAAGTTGTACCATTCAGGGGTAAAATACAATAAAAGTCACTCAAAAACTTGGATTTGAAATGGTGCATTCAAAGCGGATTGAAATTTAACTATTCACGCGATGTGCTTACACGTAAAGTCAATTCAAATGCCTGAATAGGTGCAAATTCTTGCCGGGCGACGTGAAAGATGCTTTTGAGGAAGTCGAGTGAGCGTGAAAATGTGCTTCTTCGTCGACTCGCTCGAGTTGAACAATTCCAACTTGAGCCACAAATTTACATGACACCGCCACATCGTGGCAGCCAGTCGCCATCAAGAATATACTGCGATACACACCACGTCTGAGAACAATGGAGGACATGGCAAAATGGCAGGCCTCGAAAATGGTGAGCGAGCAAGTTGGCGTAGCTGGTAAGTGTATTTATTGTGTTTACAACTGTTGGTTGCACTTTACTGTGAATCCTCTCCGGTTACGTGTGGAATGAATGTAGCAAATTCACTTTCAGTGTGTACGCAACTCCCGCAATCAAACTCGCGTAAGTAACGCGAGGCGAAACTTCGCTTTGCGTCCAGTGTTAACGCAGCATAAAGGTCGTTATGTGTTATGACATGCGAGACTACAGCAAATCTTGCTTGACGTGATCTCAGTGAGCATCTGAAGCAGTAGCTCCACAAGTGACAACGGCCACGACAGAAGTCTTACACTGATGGTACAGTATAAGTACAAATATGGAATTAAAACCATAAAGCCAATAATGGAAATTACGACATAGAAACTATGTAAGATATCTCTGTGCTGGCAGCAATGTTGATATCATTAATATAAAATGGAATTTAAATCACCTGCTTCTTATAGAGGAGACCAGATTAATGTGAAGAGACTCACCTCTCAGGTATGCCTGCCACATAATGTGAAATTTAGGAATGTGTAATTGCATTAAGCAAGCCCTTCTCATCTTTTCCGTATCAAACGCATCGAGTACATGTAATCAGAAGGTGAGTAATAGTGCATCTTTTGTCATTTTAGTTCCCTTTAGTCTTATTTGGTCAAACCTGCATATGAATGATAAGAATGTTAAAATGTGACTTAAAACATTGCCCGTACAATTGATAAAAGTTTTAGGATGGCAACAATTTGATCTAGGAACAGATCATTTCTATTGTCAGTGATTCAAATTCAAAATCCATCCATCCATCCATTTTCTGAGCCGCTTCTCCTCACTAGGGTCACGGGCGTGCTGGAGCCTATCCCAGCTGTCATCGAGCAGGAGGCGGGGTACACCCTGAACTGGTTGCCAGCCAATCGCAGGGCACATAGGAACAAACAACCATTCGCACTCACAGTCATCCCTGCGGGTAATTTAGAGTCTCCAATTAATGCATGTTTTTGGGATGTGGGAGGAAACCGGAGTGCCCGGAGTAAACCCACGCAGGCACGGGGAGAACATGCAAACTCCACACAGGCGGGGCCGGGGATTGAACCAGGGTCCTCAGAACTGTGAGTTTGACGCTCTAACCAGTCGCCCACCGTGCCGCCAAATTCAAAACATACTCGGATTGTTGTTGCTAGCTCTTGTACAGAGGTGGATAGTAACATTGCATTTATTACGTTCCACTTACTCAAGTTACTTTTGGGATAAATTGTACTTTTAAGAATAGTAGTTTTAATTTTTACTTTTACTTGAGTATTTATGTTAAGGAGAAACAGTACTTTTACTCTGTTACATTGAGCTACATTCCGCTCGCTACTTTTACTACCTACCAACGTTTGCTTTTCAGTAGGTATAAATGTGAGTGCGAATGGTTGTTTGTTCATGTGCCCTACGATTGGCTGGTGACCAGTTCAGGCTTTACATCGCCTCCAACCTGCAGTGAGCTGGGATAGGCTCCAGCATAACCGCAACCCCAGTGAGGATAAGCGTTGTAGAAAATGGATGGATGGATGGATGGATATTTTAGATTACTGAAAGTGATACTGTTCAGAAATATCTGAATTTATACAGATTTTATTCATTTACTGTATTCTAGTGAGGATAAGCGGAACGGAAGATGAATGAATGAATGAATGTATTTTGTCTGATGTTCATGCTGTTTTAAAAGTAAATCAGAAGTTACTCACCAGTTACTCAGTACTTGTAGTTTTTTTCATGGAGTACTTTCCTACTCTTACTCAAGTAATTATTTGGAGGACTACTTTTTAATTGGACTTGAGTTATATTATTCTAAAGTAATAGTACGCTTACTTGAGTGGAATCTTTGGCTACTGTACCCACCTCTGCTCTTGACCTAGATTATTTGTGCAGGTGTACCGAATATAATGTTTGGTGAATATTTGTCCACCCTCTTTTTTGTCTGTCTTTCTCCAGATTACAACTATTCTGCTGCCTATCTACTTTACTTAATAAAGTGTCCATTCAGATCTTACATATGCTGTAAGGCCATTAAACCGACTGCAAGAGCTAAGCAATATGATTAATATTGAACAGTATATTTTGAATGATAAAGCACATCACTTAACAATATGATGCAAAGGCCATCACTTAATAATATGATGCTAAGGCTGATGTAACAATAACAGCAGCCTGTGTGATGAAGCAACCTGCGTGCGACGAAGAATATTTTTTCTCTTTTTGATGGACAAGCTGTAGTTTTTCTTGATGGTGTGTTATTTGAGTGGGAGGGCTGATTTGACAGACTTGTCCAAGGAGACTAATGTGTTTAACAGCATCAGGCTTCTGGATGTAGGAGATCATCTATAAGGCATTAGTTTTGTTTATGTTGTGGGTGAGACTTTAGGTGTGTATTGCCATCCAAGCGTAGACACACATGGTGTGAAGTGGATGAAAAGCATACTCTTTCCTTTTCAATAAAATGTAGTGTGCTTTATAGTATTTCTAGACACAAAATTCTGCGGAAAACAAATCCTTAGCTGAAATCTACAAATTAAAACATTGAAAACGGTATGACCTGATCCATAGGGAGATGTCTATAGCTACAATCTTCTTTATTTCAAAGATTCATAAGGTTTTGTATTATTCAGTGTGTATACTGTATGTGCTATTCCGTCAGTGACCTCTCAGGATTATATTTGAATATGAGAACTACCATTTCCCTGTCATTTCCTATTTCAAATCAAAGAGGTCAACATGGAAAATGTCTCCAAACCAATTTGTGTTTCAAAAAGACCCTAGAGAAATAGTGGCTTGTGTTGTGTTTGATATGCACAAAGACACTTCTCCCTTATCTATCTTTTCAGAGCAAAAGAGAAGGAGATGGAGGGTGAAGTGCTCCAGGAATCAGTGCTGCCTCTATGAGATATGACACAGCTTGATTTTGATCATTGACATTTGCTTTTTCATGCATTCAGAAAAACAAAGTCTGCCTTCCATTAAGGAATTATTCAAATGACCTTCAACAGTGCATGTTTTCCTACAGTTTTGTTACAGGAATATGAGAACACATACTGACATCTCAATTACTTATGCAAGGCTCAGAGTAGGCCCAGTGGATGCAATCACCGTGTGTGCAATCCTCAGTCACTCCGAATCACAGAGGCTCCCGGACAGACACACATAATTCAGACAAGTCAGACAGGATTTGCATACAAAGACTACAAAAAAAAAACATAAATAAAAAATGCACCATCTTGAGTGGGGGGGGGGGGCAGATTTTTTAAGGGCAGGGGGACAGTGATGGACGGAGGGGAGCCAAGTAAATTATTTTAAAAAGGTCTCAAATGTGATGTTTTATGCGCTACACCGAGCTGATAAACAAAACCAGACATAAATATTAAAGGTATTAGAAACTGGTAGGTATGTGTTTGAAATAAAAGGCTCACCTTATACTGGACTAGCTATTATTCTTGTCCATCTCGATTCTTATAAAACATTTTTATCCCCTCCGACCCCTCTGGAGGTGACACGCTGTCTTGTCGCCTGGTGATGGGTAGAGGGTGTTAGAGCGGTGGGCGATGGGGTGGCTGAGGGCAGGCGGGAAGATGAGGTGGGGTGCAATGCAGACTAACCCAGCATCACGTCATTAGCGTCGCGCGACGGAGATGCAGGGGCACCCTGACACATGTCACGGACAGCCAACCGAGAGCCCACGTATGAGGCTGACACACTGCGCATAATTTATCTTGTGACATGATCTGCATGCCGAGTTGTTGATCTGTTGTGTTTGGTTTGGACATGGGTGCTCTGGCAGGGAAGGCAGGGTGGGGGTGATTATGCATCGGGTGGAGGTGGTGGGGGCATGAAGAGGAGGGAGAGGGTGAAGAGGTGGCAGGATATGTGTGTATGTGTATGTTTAGTTGGGGGCGCTCGCAGCGTCTCGGTGTAGCAGACACTGAAGGGGCGACATGTTTGTCATGTCCACTGAGAAGCTACATAAACAAGTGAATTCAGATACACTAATACAGACACCCACTTTTTTTTTGTTTTCTTTTTTTATACAAACTGTCATTTGATTCACGCTTTTGTGATATGCATGTTGAATCACAGTAAAATTGCAGCCATAATCTTGTGATTCAAGACATCTGCTCACAAGTGAGTGACTAATACTATTGAATTGACCTGCTGTCATTTGATTGGATGACAGTTTCCCAAGATACTGCTGCAGAGTGGTATTAACACACGGCTGCCACCACTTCTCATCAGCTTCACATTATTTTCACGCCACTGATTCAATAAAAAAAATTCCCAATAAATACATGTGCATGTGTGTCTGTAATGTTTTCTTTCAACGCACCTTCGAGGAATAAAAGCAATACTGAATTTGCATGACCATAAAGCCCCGGTTTAATTGGAAATGGTAAATGAATGTGGGTGTGTCTTGATAAGTAATTAACATTGTAATGAGAAGTGGTTATGGTTAGGTTTTAGTGATAGTTGTGAATCACACACATCTTTGTGAGGCTCTCTCATCCATTGGAGAAAAGCTCATCAACCATCAGATACTCGTGCGCCCCTCCTTCCTTTACTCGTTTACATGAATTATGCATATGACCAGTCTCGTTAGAAAAGCCCCTCCCTCATCATTCTCCTAATCCCTACTGTTGCCGAGGTAACCAGATTAGACATCACTGTGAGGTAGAGTACGGGCCCTTAGGCCTTTTTTCTCGGCAGACCACATCCAGGGCAGGCATGGATAAAGATCTGGAGGTCCTTCAGGCATCTAGGTCACTTGTCCAATATTATTATGGGACTTATTGGTTGATGGAAATATGATGTTCATTTGCACTGAATCGTTTGCCATTAAGCATTTAGTTGTTGCCATAAAAAAAAAAACGAAAATCTGAAAAATTACAGTCACTTTATTACGTAATTTACATGCTGTCGTTCATCTCCAAAAGAAGCATTTAATATAGGAATGACAAATGTTTATGTTGATCGAATAAATATTTTTCGGCCTTTTGGAACAATTGAAGCTGTTGACCATATGTAATTTAATTGAGTCAAGATCAAGCAAATATAATCAGAAAACACTGGAAAATCTGTAGATTTTAAAACATATTTATGAAAATATACATGTTGTCAAAGGATACAATGAAAATTTTCATTTATTTCTATTGATATGGGGATTTTTGGGGGGTAAAAATATTAAAGAGAAAAAAATATATATCAATTATGTTATTTTCTGTGAGATTCAAAATTTGCTATTTATATTTGCATGAACAAATCTTTGTGAATAAAAAAAGGTCCAGTCTTCCTAGAGAGCAAGTAAGTAGGTGAGTAGGTAAGTAAGTAAAGTAAATGTTCCTATTACCGATCTGACAGATAGTATGCGATATTATTTTATGGTTAATTTTGAATTCATTCATTCATTCCATTACATTTTATTTCATTTAACTCTAAAGATAATAATTCCTAGGGGAATTATTTAACTGTTTTGGGGGAGAAACTGTATGGAGTGAATGAAAGTATTTCAGACATCAAAATACTCATCTTTGACCTTAAATCATACTGGTATAAATAGTGTTCCAAAAGCACAAGACTGTCTTGCCGTACATCGATGAGATAAGAAAATGGAATTAAAAAAAAAAAAAAGCAGCTGCAGGCTCCAGATGCTCTAAATTGATACATATTTATTCAGACAGAACAGACTCTAGAACCTCTACATTCCCAATCGTGGTTTTTCCCTTGTTAGTAACATTGTTAATGTAACTGTATGAAACGACTCCAGCTGTGGTGTTCAGGATATCCTTCAACAGTGCGTAAAACCTGCACTGAATCCTTTCATGAATTTCAGTGGAGAGTTTTAGGATACCATAAAGATCTAAAGGCTGTTTTCAAGTATAGTCAGATCATTTTGGACATCACACACATTGTTCATTCATTCCTTTTCTAAAGAGAACTAAAATGAATTTGTTTGGAAGTGGTTTCTGTTTGACACTTTCAGTTTTGATCCTTGCTCATGGTGGCCTCTGATTTAAAATTTCAATTTAGAATAAATAGATAAAATAGTAACTAAAAACCCTTGTGTTAAAAGCATATTATCTGGGCGGTCATTTTGAGGAACCATTGTTTTACTTAGTGCTTTTTTAAATTGTTATAGGGGGCATTGACACTGGAAAGGAAAAATTGTAGCTACTGGATACAGTAACAATACGTTTAGAATGACAAAAAACACAAATCTACACATTATACAATATAAAGTGCTCCGTGGAACACAATTTACTCAGTACACTATGCATAAAATGGGCTTCTCTCCATCTAATATATGCGCACAATGCATCAAAAATACCCCAGACACCTATTTTCATGCTATATGGGAATGCACACCAATTCAATGCTTTTGGTTTTCGCTTACACAAAAACTCTCGTTTGAATTTCAGGATTCCACTTTCCCCAAGATTGTGCATACTTGGCGACTTAAGCACAATTGACCTCCCTAATAAATATTCACAATCATTACCCGTCGCGTTAGCTACTGCTAAGAAAACAATTCTATTAAACTGGAAAAACAAACAAGCTATTAACATCAATCAGTGGCTAAATCTCATCATAGAATATATTGCGTTAGAAAAAATATCAGCAGAACAAAAAAATCAATTACATATATACGTAGACAGCTGGTCACCTTTCCTCAACATGCTAAATCTAGTCTCTTGATTCCTTTGCCTGGGTCGTGTGCCATCTGACAATAACTATTTTTGTAAGTGGGAAAGTAAACCTTTGACTTCTGTGTTCTTTGTTGTCAAGGTTGTGGTTATTTCATTATTATTCTCTTTATTTATTTCTTTATTTTTCTTTCCCCCCTTTTTTGCTTTTCTCTTTCTCACATTTTAGATCGGTTTGCATGGTGGGAGGACAGATGCATGGAGTAGGGATCTTCTTCTCTTGTCCCTGTGTTTGCGGTTCCGGTGTCTGTGGGGGCGGGACTTTCTTCACTCCTTCCCGATCTCAGGGGTTGGGGCGGGACCACTGGGGTGACCTCCCGGGGAGCATTGGTGATGTGATGGTGACTCGGTCATGTTCCATGGGTGCTGGGGCGGTGCCCGCTGGCGCCCGCCTAGGTCCCCTGCTCTGGCTGCTGGTGGGGGCGGTGGTGCCCCCCTGTCACTCCTCGGCTTGCTTCCTCCTCTTCTCTCTGTTCCTTGCGTCCCGCTCCGGTCGCGTCTTCCTCTTCTCGTCCACCGTGTCCCGTCCACCGGGCTGCTCTCGGGTGGACCTCTGTGCCCGATCCTGCCCCTCGATTGATTGGGTGGGGTCCTCAGCCTCCGTGGTGCAGGCACAGCAATTCCAGGACACTTCTGTCAGTCTTTGTGCATGTAAAACGGAGTCAATTCAGTTGCATGTGTCCACAGGCACACACACCTGGGACCCTTTCGCTGGGTGGGTGGCCACTCACTTATTGCAACAAATAACTCATCAATATGCAAATTGCTTGTGTATCCCCTCACTCCCACTCTCGTCCTATAGATTTTTATAATTTACACAGTCAATCACACCACACTTCGGTTGTACAGCCGGGTTCACGACCCTTGTCCTGCATGCTTTTTCTCCTGTCCTTGTCCTGTTCTAGCTTGTCCTGTTCTTCCCTTACAGGGTGTAGCACTACAGCCTCATGCAACACTCATATCTAAGGTTTCATTGTTGTAGATATATAATGATTTTTGTCTTAGTTTCTCTCTCCCCTCTAGAAACTTTGTTTTGTTCAACTGATCGATTCTGATTCTCCACCCATCCATCCATTTTCTTTACTGCTTATCCTCACTAAGCCTATCCCAGCGGGAGGCGGGTACACCCTGAACCGGTCGCCAGCCAATCGCAGGGCACATAGAAACAAACAACCGTTCACACTCACATTCACACCTACGGGCAATTTAGAGTTGTCAATTAACCTACCATGCATGTTTTTTTTGGGATGTGGGAGGAAACCGGAGTGCCTGGAGAAAACCCACCCAGGCACGGGGATAACATGCAAACTCCACACAGACGGGGCCGGGAATCGAACCCCGGTCCCCAGAACTGTGAGGCAGTCGTCCACCATGCCGGGAATTCTGATTCTCAATAAATGTAAATTATAATACTAAGAAACCACAGCGGAAGCTTAAAAACTCCACTGTGACAGTAAAACTGTTCCGGCATAAGAGGGATACAGATCCTCCATTCTGCTTCACCGAACAGGACAAAAAGAAGAAAAAAAAAGACACTGGAAAAATTGTTGAAACAAGTGAGTTTTTCATGTGGAGTTTGTATCTTTGACGAAATCCTCTTCTCTCACGAATCAATACATAACCACTGCAACTGTGATGTTTTGTCTTCTCGTCGCCTAATTTACTCTGATTTGCTATAGAGGGCATACAAGACAAATTACAGCGTCTGTGGACCTATACTATATTTAAGTATCATCATAAATGAAATCCAGACAGCATATTGATGAGTTATTTCTGGCATGGAAGATTTGGTTGCCCCTCTTAGCCCCATTCCATTTTGTTAACCTTCTCCAGCACATATTGGACCCCCACTCTGTTCCTTCTGTAATACAGTCTGCTGTCATTTACTGTATCATGGAATTACACTATATGTGAATAGCAGCAAAGAGCATTCCAGTAGTTTTGAAAGTTTATATTTTATCACAATACAAACTCTGAAAAAAAATAATAATTGTGACTTAATGTCACAGCATGAGTAGAACCCAAACGCAGTACAATAGACTACAATAATAAATGATATTGACTTATAAAGCCCCTCTAATGCGAAACTAAGTCTTAAAATTTGACACCACAGAGAAGAGTATTGTTAACAAGCCTGACAAATTTAAATAGTTAAAGCTGCCAAGTAGCTATATAAAATTAGGCTTAAAAATTGTGGGAAAAAAATAAATTAAAAAAAGAATTAAAGCCATTCTCCTGTAACCACACCCTGCTCAACTGTCAAGCAAATATATTTTTATGTCCAGCATCTTTCTGCTACCTACACATGCCTATTTGTTTGAGCCACAAAAATACAGTATATCCACTTGAAGCCTCCAATTGCTAGACTATATCCCACCAAGTCATCGCGGGGCTTTTCCACATCGCGACAAGAGGCGCTAGTCACAAGCTGGCTGGTCGGCTAAAAGGCCATCATTTCTTTTCTCCAGTCAACTTTTTTTTTTTTTTTTTTTTAGCTGTAAGTCACAATATAGTTACTGGTATGTAATAACATCCATCCATCCGTCCATTTTCTGTACCGCTTATCCTCACTAGGGTCCGCGAGGGCGTACTGAAGCCTATCCCAGCTACCTATGGGCGAGAGGCGGGGTACACCCGGAACTGGTCGCCAGCCAGTCGCAGGGCACATATAAACAAATAACCATTCCCACTCACATTCACACCTACGGGCAATTAAGAGTCCTCAATTAACCTACCATGCATGTTTTTGGGATGTAGGAGAAAAGTCACGCAGACACGGGGAGACCATGCATACATGTGTTTGTATTTATCCATCAATTCATTCATTGATGTATATTTTTCAAGTTAATGTTGCCAAAAATGTATGCAATTTGATCATATACACCCTGGTTGTTTTTGGTCTTCAATACAAGTATATAACATAAATGAACACAGTAGAAGGAGGTTGTTGAGCGTTCACTGCAGAGCTTTATTTTGACAAATAATCACATGATTTTTTTATTTGTTTTAAATTTGGATATTGCATATCATGTGCAGAATGGCCTTTGCAACTTTTTGCACTGTCCTCAGCACAAATCAGTCCCTAAAGAAGAAATTAATGACTCCACATGATAATGTTTGACAGTGTAAAGGTGGACTTTGAGTTACAGTGTTGATTCAATGCATGGGTTTTAGTGCAATTGATATGGACCAAGTTAGGATCCTGAGACTTACCGGATTGTCATATACAGTGGAGCCTCGCATATATGCAGTTCAGCATTTACAAATTAACCAATTTGCAGATTTGTATTTTATTTTATTTTTTTTATTTTTATATTTTATTCACGTAAACAGCTCACTTATTTGTGATCTTCTATAGCATGGAAAAAAAAATTTTAGTTTGTTATTTTCTTGGTACAGTACTGTCTACAGCAGGGGTGTCAAACTCATTTTTGTCGCGGGCCATATTGTAGTTAGGGTTTCCCTCAGAGGACCGTTATGACCGTGAAACCATAACAATCTTTAATCGCCTCATCATATTTACACACGAAATTTATGAACTAGTTTTGGAATCAGAAATCAAGGTTAATGGGTATTTCAACTATTGCTCATGTTTGGTAACACAAAAATTCTTGCAGTATCTCAACATGATCATTTACGATATATGACTATTTGAAATTTCAGTGCAGATTTGAACAAGAATCATGGAAGTTGACACACATAATTTGCCTTTGCAGGCCACATAAAATCAAGTGGCGGCCCGGATTTGGCCCCGGGTCTTGAGTTTGACACCTGTGGTCTACAGCATGTACGTATGATATTTATTGTGTTGTAGCGTTGCCAAACTATGACTAAAAACCAGTGGAATCCTTACAACAGCTCAGTGGAACAGTGCTAAGCATATCTTTGACCGCCAGTTTATGTTGTCCCTGCATGCATCCAGCAGTTTCGGGTCAGTAAACACTGAAGCGCTAACCATTCTAGAGCTAACAGCTATGTCGGTCGCTCTCAGCAGCCTACAAAGCAGCTGAGTTTCCCACCAGTCCAAGCTCCCCCTGGAGTGGCAGCAGTAAGCGCCATCGATGTAATGCCAGCGCTTTTTTGTGCAGTTAAATGTTCATTGTTTTATACTGGACTGTACCGCTAGAATAATTCTTTATCATCATCATCAGAATTGTTGACATGTATAGGTACTGTACATCGTGTACCTGTGTGCTTTGCTTTAGGCGGTTTACTGTATGGTATGTTTAAGGGTACAGCAATGTTTGGTGATATTTGTCCTGTAAGACTTTGAACTATGTTGGAAAATACCATTGATGTGTTTTGGGATCATAGTTTGTGCGATATTTATGGTTTGAAGTATTAATACAGGCAAGTATAATCACATTTCAGTGAGCGACAACATTGACGTAATTTCACGATTCGTGGCGAATAGTGGTGGTCTACTGTATCTAAATTTATTTGACTAACTTAAACCAGGGAGCTTGCACGTGCATGCATGCGCGCAAACACACGCCACCCCACTACCCTGCCTATCCTTTGTTAAGCCAAGCTCGAGTTCCATAGACACAGATGAAGGCGTGGAGAAAACACATGCCGAAAAGGCCCCCCTGCCACTCTCACTCTTGCACAGCGACAATGATAGGCTGTCATCACACAGCGATCAGCACTGTCACCCACAACATTGCAGTACACAAACACACATACACAAAAGCACACAAATGCACGATCACACACACAAAGCTAACACACACGTATGCAGGAACACACATTCACACGGATACACAGGAGCCACGACTGTGAAAATCCGCAACAGCCTCGACAACACTGACAACCAAGTCACTGCTGTCATTTCAGTTATTTTTAGTGGGACCTGACAACATATCAAAAATCCCTCTCGCTATGGGAACAATATGGGACCACCGCATCAAGCCCATTAGACGCCATGTGTCACATCAAATATCTAATTATCTGCAATTCAATATTCCCAATTAAGTAAGAAATGTTCTCTAAACACATGCACACAATAATCTATCACAGTACAGTGGATGTAAACTAACATGATACGACCCTAGTTGTTTCAAAGAAGAAGAAGAAAACATTGCCTCTGTATCCTACTGACAATGAGAAGGCTTAGGCAGATCCTGAAGAGAGTCCTCTTCACTGCAAACAGTCTGACCACAAACAGTGAGGAAGAGTTACTCAGAAAAACACATCATACTATTTTAATCCAGGCCGGAGCAGGAGTAGTTAACTTTTTTGGCCCTGACTGCTGTCACCAAGCAGAAGGCAGCTATGTGATGAGTCTGATTGGCGGCCTATGGTGGTGAGATCAGTGGCAGGGCTGTGCGATGGATGCCATCTTGGCTGCCTTGTGATGTGCAGTTTGTCGCCCAGGCTTCACGAGGAAGCAAAGCCTTGAAAATACCACTGGCTGTCACTCAAAGAGAAATGTGGTGTAGTTCCCAAAAACCCATCGCCAACTACCTTTTGTTTCTGCGTTTGCTAGCTTTCACAGCCCCTAGTATGTTGCATAGTGTTACAGCGTGAAATAAAATTGATGTACATTCTGTTTTATGAGAATCAAACAGCTGACAATCCAATATTAATGACTTTACATTATTATTAACCAATTTTATTAACAAAGATCCCAAATACGTCCACCTCCCACAGTTAAAACATACCTTTATAATAGTCATCTTGAAGAGGCAATACATTTAAAATGTGTATATAACATAAGAAAGTACTGTGTGCGTATTTGGTTTTCCATTCGTTATCAAGCCGGCTACTTTCTATTAGGGGTTGAGTGACTGTAGATTTGTTGTGTAGTTGACGCTAAGACGATGATAGTCGAGTCGACGTCGGGACTAATCGATGACGTCTTTCCTATATTTTTTCAGTCATCAACTTCAAACACAAGATCGCTCACTCACTCCTCGGTTGCACAGGGCCACCACATCATCCAATCACATTCAGACACTTGCTCATCCACATTCGGACACCTTCATGGACTCGCAAACAGTTGGAACTTGTTCAATAACTGTCATTGCAGAGCGGTCAAGTCGACACATCGACTATTAGCCTTTTCTTTTTAACCACTTCTTTCTACCATTTTCAATCTTTGGCATGGGGAAAGATTCCATCCATCCATCCATTTTCTGAGCCGCTTATCCTCACAAGGGTCGCGGGAGTGCTGGAGCCTATTCCAGCTATCTTCGGGCAGGAGGCGGGGTACACCCTGCTGGGGAAAGGTTCCACTTTCAAAAAATGGAAAATCATCTGCAATCTACAATCTCAATTTGCATTTTTGTCTGAATTTACACCAAAGTTTAAAGTGGTTCTTGTTTAGCGCATGTGCCGCCACGAAGCTCCCTGTGTCAAAGTGCAACAATAGCCCAATAAAGGATTCCAAAGCAACCAAGATCACCATATGACAGTAATGCAATTCAACAATGAAAACACAAAGAGCATGAAATACAGGCACATCTCAATAAATCAGAATAGTGTCAAAAGCTTAATTTAGTTGGGTAGTTCAACTCAAAAAGTGAAACTCATATTATAGAGATGCAATAAAAACAGTTAGAGTAAAATATTTCATGATTTTTTTACATATGTATTTGTATAATGTTTATGATTATAGTTTACAGCAAACAAAAATCCCAAATTCACCATCTCTAGAAACTGCAATATTAGGTAGTATACAATCAAGAGACAATGAAGATTTTTAATGCAGAAATTCGGCAGGGATTTGCCCGTGTTTAACTGAATCTACGGATATAATGTATGAGTAATGACATGAATTTACTTTTCTACCATATTCAAATTGATTGAGATTATTCATTATATATTATTGGGAAGATAGTGAGGAAACACAAAAGGACGTTGTGAAAGAAGATAATCAAAAACTAAAGTACAACCAAGGTAAGTGGACAGAGCCACGATGGGAAGAAGACTAATGAGGAATAGCTAAAGACCATCGAACAACAGAATCATTTCTACACAAAGAACAAATAAACACTCACACAAAAATAGGTGTACACTGGTAACGGATTGCCAAAAAACACACGGAGAAGCAATACAACAAGAAATAACAGGTATTCGGAATACAGCGAGTATTTCTACAGCAAGAGACAATGACATTATTCAAGGTAATAATCTGGCATCTCCTTTCCGCCACTGCTGCATTTATGAACTCCATTGCGACCGGCGATACAGGAGGCTCCGCCCACCAATGCCCGTCTTGGAAACTGCAAAAGAAAACAAACAGCCGGGAACATAACACCATGGATATTGGTTTTAGATCTTTTTCATAATCCTGTAACTACAAAAACAAACAAAGCCAGTGATCAAAACAATACCTCTTGACCTTGCACATTGACAATAAGTATTCTTTACAAACACATACAGTACAAGTCAGTAATTCAGGCATAAAATGGGCTACTGGCCCCAAGAGTCCATGTCATTTGAATCATTTGATTCATTAATTGAATCCAAAAAAAAAAAAAAAAAAAAAGCAAGACTGGTAAAAAACAAGAAAGAACCACAGTGTACTATAATTCATCCATCCATCCATTTTCTGTACCGCTTTATCCTCACAAGGGCAATTTAGAGTCTCCAATCAACCTAGCATGCATGTTTTTGGGATGTGGGAGGAAACCGGAGTGCCTGGAGAAAAGCCACGCAGGCACGGGGAGAACATGCGAACTCCACACAGGCGGGACCGGGACTGAACCCCAGTCCTCAGAACTGTGAGCCAGATGTGCTAACCAGTCGGTCACCGTGCCGCCCTCACTATAACCAATTATTATGATGAAATAATACGGCCTGACATTAACACATTTGAAAGAATTTCCTCTAAAGAAAAGCTTTCTTTTTATACAAAATAAAATGAGTCAGGATGTAGAAAATACAAAAGTACAAAGTGTTTTTTCTCTCCACAGAATGAATTCTTTTTTGAGTATACTTCAGGGAAAGGAAAAAAAAAACACTTCTTTGTTTACTCATCTTTTAGAAATATGTAAAGTGGATAAACACATTGATCAATCAGGATCAGGGCCGGGTATGAGAGGGCGGTACCATGTTAGAGTTTGTGGTGTCATTGCACATTTGGATAGCAAACTTTTGTAGGCCAAAGTTAAGTAGCCTACGGGAAATATCATATAGCCCTGGGCACTGGACACAGACTACACAACATATTATAACATTACTGAATATGTTGATGCAGCATAATAATGAATCATGCCATAAATTCACATTGCAGAAAGTATGAAGGCTTTTGATAGTAGTGGGTAATTACAAGATTTCTTTCTAATGTATTCAGTGTGTTAAGACCTGTAAAGTATTTCAAATACAAATGTTTCATGTCATTATTGGAGACCTAACTTCAGTATTTTTACAGCCAGCTCAAGCTCGACTCTCCAGCTCACATTCATGCAGCAAATGCAGCAGTCCAAACAAGGACTCTACAGTGTGAAATCTACACTGAGAAGCAACCAGTGTACAGTTGGGGTTGAATGACTAAAGATTTTTTTTGTAGTTGACTAAAATGTTTTACACACCGCCACATCTGCAAATATAAGAAGGAGTGCACAATTTTCCCCTAAATAGGATAATGTGGTTGGCACTGCTACCTCACAGCAAAAAGGTTCAGGAATCAGAATTCATAGCTATTGGCTGTGGCCATTCTGTGTGCCCATCCTGTGCTTGTGTGGGTTTTCTCCACTATGTGCCACTGAACAAGAATGTGTATGTTGCGTTAATTGAAGACTAAATTGGTCTCGTGTGAATCTGAGCCTCTCGAAGGACACGTTTAGATGACAAATAGTTCAGGTTTTAAATGTTACATGTAGACTTATTGTACAGTTTATTACATCATCTTGAACAGCTCTTTGTTCCGTCATTGTTAGTATGAATGTAATGGGCTCAATGCGCTGGTTCTTGTGTTCCATTTTGAAGACAATCGCTTTTCCTGTTCAGACGACAATGATTTTGTGGTTGCATTCAGAAGTCTGTGTTTTTAGTCTTAAAAACACCATAATCCTCATGTTATGTCATACCACCGGATGGCCAAAATAACACAGTTTTGAGTGGAAATGGTCCCAAAGTAAGATGGCCCAGCCTTTGTCATCCCAGTGGTCACCAAAGGATTAAACTGTACACAAAATGGATTCATGCATTTAGATAGATAGATAGATAGATAGATAGATAGATAGATAGATAGATAGATAGATAGATAGATAGATAGATAGATAGATAGATAGATAGATAGATAGATAGATAGATAGATAGATAGATAGATATACATTTTAAAGGGGACGTTGCCATTTTTCACTTTTGGTGTGGAAAAGGCAGCTAATTAGTAAAGACTCTCAGCACTTCAGGGAAAACCTTGAAAACAATTACCCGCCGAATCCCCGAATCTTTCACCCTGTTCCCCCCACTGTCATTAACCCCTTGTTTGACTGGGATTAAATACAGTCTAAGATGTTGCATTCCGGAGAATCTGCTCATATAAATATAGCAATAAATACAAGTCCTTGGCCCACGAAGCCTGCCCCTATCACCACCTCCACACCCCCCGGGCAAACACCCATCCTCCCCCATTGTATGTTCATAGCCTGAAGCAAGGATTGACGATTCATAGCAGACAGTTGGAGGAGGACAACAGGGTCAGCTTTGCCTACAGGCACTGCCACCCTTGTAGCCACAGCAGCCGCTCATTTTAACCCTCAACAACACGGACAAGAACTGAGGCCTCGACTGCTTCTCATGACCAGGAAGTTCCACAATATCATCGTCTAAGCACGACAAACATCTGAGGACAGAACCTGGCAAAGGGAAATAGGTTGTTTTGCTATTAAGAGTCCTTGTTCAATACATTCTTTTAATTTTATGAAATAAGGTCTACTTTTACGCAGTGCATACAAATTCTACAAATAATTTGACTGCAAGACATTCCTACTATTGACTGCAATACTTTTTTATTCACTTGGAAAATAAAAATTATACAATGTGCAGTGTTAGCTTCAAATCTGAAAATCTTTTCTTACCACATACCGTCCTTTTTTAGATTGTTGCCAGCTCCGACATAAAACTAGACAAAGGGCATATCTATATGACTTTGGATCTTAATGAGGCCTGTTCTGTCTTTTTAAAAACGGAGACAAGGTCCTCATCAGATGCTTTTCCCTGGGGACTGTCACCCTTTGCAGAGTGTGTTTCCACGTAAGAGAGCTCTCTCTGACACAAAGGCATCTCTCGTCTATCTGCAAGGCTTCTTCAAGTGTTTATCCACTAGAACTGACAGAGAGCTGACTTTAATTAGCACCGGCTCCCTTTGTACCCCCGCTCAACACCCTCCCCAAGCCTCATCAGATTTTGTAATTCCGAACTCAACCATATATTAGGGTTTTAGTCACTGATATTTTTGAAGGACCAGTTCACAGAGAGAGGGGGAGCGAAGTGGCTGTTCTCTTCATTTATGGCACATAATTAAAACTAAATGACAATTCCACTCTACTCTTTAATTAGCTAATTTAGATAACACAAACACACGTATGAGCGGAAGAAAAACATGCTCACAAGTGTGCATGATTACCATCCATGTTGACTCAATGCAGACACACAAACACACACAAGCCTAAAAATCTTTTAAATCCAATAATATTTCAATATGGGCTCTTTTCTGACATAGATAATATTTGTAAGCAAAAAGATGTCCCTCGCTTGACACCCTTTAGGGTGTGAGGTTGTCAGTCAACATGACACCCTGTAAATACTCTTTTCAAGCTCCTGTTTTAGCCCCCCACATCCAATCATTCGTGAGTTTTCTCAGTGTTAATGATGAAGGGCTTAATTCATCATAACAGTATTCGCACAACCTCTAATTAGCACCAACACTCGTACAACAATGCCAGCATTATCTCCTCATGCAAATGAGCTCAGTCTGTGGCTGTTGCTAACTACACAGTGATAACCACGAGGCCTGCTCTCATCATCCTTGCGTTTAACCCCGGTTTCCTACTTAATACGGCATCCATACCAAACAAACAGCAAACAATAATGCTATTATCATCTTGATTATTCATCTTTTTGTATTTGACTTCAATCTATTCTTATTCATAGGCAGAAAACACATTTCAGTAGTTGTCGACTTTTATAGTTTCAATATTCCTGTTAAATTTACATTATTTATTGATATAGCTCTACACACACACACACACACACACACACACACACACACACACACACACACACACACACACACACACACACCAAATATTTACAGTATGTCTTCAAACTTTTGATAGACTTTCAATGAATTCAAGAATGATGAATTCATGGTTTTTGTTTGACGTTTTCACAATCGATAAAATATAATCGGCAAAAGGGTGGTATTTGATTTGGTTTTGGTGGTAATTAAATGGAAGTTGTGTATTAATTCTGTATGAATAGGAAATGTACAGTGAACATGATTGAATTGTTGACTTACTTAAAAGGTTAGACTAAAAATACGATCATTGCCATTTTGGAATGACACTTTATGGAAATCACCTACATGTTCTAGGGCAAGACAAGACAATGTCTCAAGATAAATGGTTCATATTAGGTATTGAGTTGGAATTTGGCAGCTGTTTGACTGGTCCTAACAAAATGAAGTCCCAGGGCATCTCAGTGGAAGTGAAGGAGGCAATTATTAGGCTAAAAAAAAATTACATCGATCTCAAAACCCTTACAGTACATGTGGCCAAAGCAACAGTTTGGCACATTATTAAAAAGAAAGAAAACACTGTGAGATCAACAACATCAAAAGGCCTGCATGATAGACAATTACTAAAATAAACATCACTACAGTAGCTACACAAAAATACCTATCCGGTGAAAAAAAACTAACACCAGTCAAGAATATTCTGGAGAAACTTGGTGTATGATTGTCAAAATCTACAATCAAGAAATGCCTTTATGAATGAAAATGCCTACAATGACACCCTTGTAGATAGATTACAAAGTAAATTGCATTTCTGCCATGCTTGGTTATTACAGTACGTCATTTAGTGTGTTAGTGTAAGTAACACATTATCATATTTTTTTATATATTTATCTGCTTGCATTGCTATAATTTTAACCAGTGTGTTTAAAGATGACCAGAACAAAGCCCAACTGACCACGATGACAAATGTGCAACCATGTCAAAAAAGAACTGCTTGATTTTATTAACATTAAAACATGCTGTTCATGCAGTTTTGGGCACCAACGGACAGTAATTACATAATAGCAATGCAGTTATCTGTCGGTGGTATGTTTGTCGTCATTAGTAGCACTCTGCAGTCTTTCTCTGTCGTTGCTTGTTGAGGTGAGACCCTGTGATGATATGTCAAAGCAATGGTGTGCGCGCCTAACTGGGTCAGACTAGACAATTAGAGGGCTTTAGGGTGCTGGTGTCAAAGGGTGAGATGTTAAAGAGGGAAGCGATGCAGGGGGAGGGGATTGTGGCTATGTAGCAGGGCATCGAATGAATTGGTCTAGTGCCGATATAGCTTTCGTCGACACCCGTCCTCACTCTGAGCCCGCCAGCCGTTCCTTTAAAGATTTAATGACACATCATAATTAGCATAATGTCCCAACATGTCTGCTGATTTTGGCTGTCACACTGTATTTGTTTGAGTATGGCCAATTACAGAAGTGATGTGTGTAAATGAGTGTGTTGGGGTGGGGTGGTGGGGGAGGCTCACATCTCACTATCTTCTAGCCCTAACAGGAGGGTAATGTACCGTTTGTAACACAAGACAATTCAACAAGGAGTTTAAATCTGCATTGGTGATTGTACTTGTGACAATCAACAGGACTTAGCAACAAATCGTCTCTTTAAATATGTCACTTCACGTTCAGCCTCCCCGTTACTGAGTGAATTGATGTGTCCACATTGTCTGAGTGCATTTACTTTTTTTTTTTTTTTTTTAACTTTGAGACTAACTTGATATTTTTAAATGGTTTGCTTTTTTGGATAGGATTTTTTTTATGATCGTTTTCCAGCTATTCTTTGACTTTTTTTCACATTTTTGTTTGATCTTTTTGTTGATTTGGTCACAAACCCAACATTTCGAATAGTTAGGCCCTTTCACATTATCATCAAAGCCATCTTTTACCCGAGTCTTTGTCCTGCGTGAAAGGTAGTAATAATGTGTAGTAGACAGAATGTCACCTGTGGGTCAGGGAAGCCAGCACCAGGGTAGAAGGTTTACCACCAAGAATCACTGCCCATAACCCTTTGTGTTGGAAGCGATGGTCACCATGCAACTAATTATCTGGAATTTGCCAGACGATGCATCAGCTGCAGTGACATGCGGTGAAGTTAATGGCTGGTGAGGCACCAACATTAGAGTCAGATTTACAAATTTATGAGCCAAACAGAGTGGCATATTTGTCTTTATATTAGCAGCCTGACATTAAAAACTGGTGAACAAAATATAATTTCTGCATTCATTTCACAAACATTAAGTTTGTATTTCCCGTGGTTTTGTCACAAAACTAAATAAATTATTACAACTTGGCGTGACCGTAAAGTGTATGTTGTTATTCTGATACATTGACGTGTACTGATATTAAGACACATGATAATTCCTTTTAGTAATCAATTTTATTATACGAGAAGAAATGAAAAACACATTCACATGGATTTTAAGAGGTGAACGCACCTCACACAGCTGAGCCAGCAAAACAGTACCTGGAGTACATGACCAAACAGGTAAAAAAACAGCAGCATGGAAATGAATATACAACCCCTATTCCAATGAAGTTGGAACGTTGTGTTAAACATAAATAAAGAGAAAATACAATGATATGCAAATCATGTTCAACCTTTATTTAATTGAATACATGACAAAGACAATATATTTAATGTTCAAACGGATAAACTTTATTGTTTTTAGCAAATAATCATTAATTTAGAATTTTATGGCTGTAATACGTTCCAAAAAAGCTGGAACCTTTTCTTTTAACAACATTCAATAAATGTTTGGGAACTAAGGACACTAATTGTTGAAGCTTTGTAGGTGGAATGCTTTCCCATTCTTGCTTGATGTACAGCTTCAACTGTTCAACAGTCTGGGGTCTCCGTTGTGGTATTTTAAACTTCATAATGCGCCACACATTTTCAATGGGAGACAGGTCTGGACTGCAGGCTGGCCAGTATAGTACCCGCACTCTTTTACTACGAAGCCATGCTATTGTAACACGTGCAGAATGTGGTTTGGCATTGTCTTGCTGAAATAAGCAGGGGCGTCCATGAAAAAGACGTTGCTTGGACGTCAGCATATGTTTCTCCAAAACCTGTATGTACCTTTCAGCATTAATGGTGCCTTCACAGATGTGTAAGTTACCCATGCCATTGGCACTAACACAGCCCCATACCATCACAGATGGTGGCTTTTGAACTTGGTGTCCATTACAGTCCGGATGGTTCTTTTCCTCTTTGGCCTGGAGGACACAACGTCCACAATTTTAAAAAATAATTTGAAATGTGGACTCGTCGGACCACAGAACACTTTTCCACTTTGCATCAGTCCATCTTAGAGGAGCTCGAGCACAGAGAAGCCGGCGGCATTTCTGGGTCAATGTCGCGCCGAACTGTACATTTACTGACATTGGTTTTCTGAAGTGTTCCTGAGCCCATGTGGTGATATCCTTTACACATTGATGTCGGTTTTTTATGCAGTGCCACCTGAGGGATCCAAGGTCACGGCCAATCAATTTTGGTTTTCGGCCTTGCCGCTTACTTGCAGTGATTTCTCCAGATTCTCCTTTTTAGAACCTTTTGATGATATCATGGACCGTAGATGATGAAATCCCTAAATTCCTTGCAATTGTACGTTGAGGAACATTGTCCTTAAACTGTTTCACTATTTTCTCACGCACTTGTTTACAAAGAGGTGAACTTCGCCCCATCTTTGCTTGTGAATGACTGAGCAATTCAGGGAAGCTCCTTTTATACCCAATCATGGCACCCACCTGTTCCCAATTAGGCTGTTCACCTGTGGGATGTTCCAAACAGTCGTTTGATGCGCATTCCAAACGTCCAAACTTCATTGGAATTGGGGTTGTAAAGCACAATGAAACTGACAGAGAACTGAAGAGACGCATAAATGTAACCTGCAACACAGTATCAGAGTGGAGTGGTGATGAAAGTCACCTTTGGTCTCGGGATATTTATCTTTTTTTTGTTTTTGTTTCAATTTGCGAATCGGTTGAAAATTGAAAGAGTGCATTTTTGTCTTTCAATTTAATGAAAACAATAAACAATAATAACACCATTTATAATAATTTATGATAATACATTTTCATTGTTGTGCTGACACCCGGCACGCTGCTCACAACAGCAGCTGGTGGAAAGGAGAGAGAGAGAGAGAGAAAGAGAGACACAGAGAGAGAGAGAGAGAGAGAAATTATTGTCATTATTGTAACCGTGTAAAACAACAGTCCATTTCTGCAGGGTACCGACTCAACTGTTGACATGTTACCACTGGCAAATTAAATCAAGTACTTCCAGGTTCAATGAGGGACTATCTCTAGTACCTGGTCACCAGTCAAGAGTTGATATTATACGGGCCACGTAAGCAACTGCTACTTGCTCATCGATAGAGCAGATATGTCATCATGTCCATTTTGAATGTTATGCAGCCAGAAATGACAAACATAAGACACACATGCTAACATTCAATTACACTGTTTCTGTGCCTTAGAGCTGGATGCAGTAGTTTCATATGTTACACTTGCCATTTTGCTGAAGGAGTCTGTTTTCTTGCTTTTCTCAGTCTCCTCTCGAATAAAATGTTTCCTAAGCATGGCCAACAAACGCCATAATAGAGGGCCCTCGTTCCCTCCATTGTTTTTGTTTTTTAACATGTTCAAAATGCTGTTTTGGGGAGTTTCAAGCAGTGCTATTTTCAGTTATTGAGACAAACAACCACTCACTTAAATTCATTTATTTACGCTGTCTCTTAGTGGTAACTGAACCCATGCTATCTGCACAGAAGTCAGGAGAGTCAACCACTAGATGGTTGATATCTATTTTTTTTTTTACTAGTATTTAATACAGAGGGGTGAAAAAAATAATTATTGTAATGTTTCTTAATGAAAAGTTTTTATTGTGACAACCAGTTTGTCAAGTGGAAAAATACATCCAAAGTGTCAGAGGCTGATATTTTCCTATTCATTAGACTTTGTTTGAATCCATCTCCATTTTATTCCTCTTTCCACCACACATCCAAGTTACGGCAGCCTTATTTATTAATGTGTCTGAACAGAAAAGAAACGGAGGTGACAGAGTCAGTAGTTACTATGATCAAATATCATAGCTTCAGGCTAACTGGGCATCAGGCCCCCCTGACAGACACAGTCCACAGGGAGTGAAGGGATAGAAAAGGAAGGAAAAGGGTAAGTGTGGAGGAGATAGGATGGTGAGAACAGTAGGTAAAGGATGGCCATGTGTTCGTATAAATCACCATCGCAGAGGCTAATCTCTCAGGATCTGTGGCAGGATAAATGCTTTGCTTATATATCCAACACGCCTCAGCCTCCAACACTCATTGGGCACGCTCAATAGGCACAAGGCCTCCCTGGGCATGGTGCTTGCATCCCCCTAATCCCCCCCCACCCCCACCCCCCCGCCACCCTTCGAAATCATCCCTCACACTCATCTTTTTTCACTCCCTTCTTTCAGCACTGAGACGTTGCCTGGGTGAGAGATAGAAATGGCATTTATCTGTATTTCACTTGGTCACACGGCATTTAAAGGAGGTATTTTTTTTTCATAAAGTCTTTGAAACTCATCTCTGAAGTGCAGGTCTTAATTTTTTTACTAAAATGAGAAGATGTTTTGTACGCCATCTTTGTTGGTCAAGTAGTTTTAGCTGTCATCCTTTTTTAAGGGGTCTGATCACAACATCATCTGTAATAAACGGCAATATGCAGATTTGGCTTCACTTATTCTGCAAAGGACTTGTTGAAAGACCTTTTGCAATTTACTCATCATTCAGCCTGTCCTTTTACTCATTAAAAGACCTTTTGTAGATTACCCATTATTCACTTTGTCCTTCTTTCAGCTGACTGGAGGAAATGCTGACATAAAATGACTCTCAGTCCATTGTTTCTCCACTCACAGTGAGCATTTCCTTATTTCTACAACATTTCACACTCTTCTCCAAACCCTTATGTTTTCCATCCATGTTATACGTTTTATATCTGAATGTCCCCTTATTCACCCTCTTCATCTTGGTGAGGGTGAGATAATGACAACCTCCCCGACCACATCGCCTATACCTCTTTTCCGCCGCTCTTTGTCCCTCCCTTGTTCCCTCTCTCTGTAATCTGGCCCTGTCGTAGTAGTGAAGGTGCAGCCTGATTGAAACAAACGGCTGCTGATTGCTGATCAGCCAGCTGTAAAGCCTGGCAAGGATATGAGCTAATGAAAAAATGGGCCTGATTTGAGAAGCACTGAGCGTCGCTCACCCTGCTAGCCCCGCTGTCCCCTGCTGTTACCCTCTAGCCTGCCATCCCTGCCTCGTCTTCCTCACATCACTCCCCTCCAACTCATCCTGCCTGCCCATCATTGTCATTGCACATTATAGCAGAAAAACAAATGCAAAGGATGAGCTGGTGCTACTTGTGATGATGAAAAGGTATTGACCACGAAGAGTGTGATTCAAAGCACCTTCCAGTGTTGCCTACTCCTCAGCAAGGAAACAAGGAAAGTTGCGATTGGCTGTCCTGAAAGTCAAATGACGTTGTCACCTTAATCTACATAAAGTTAAGTCAGTTTTGTAGATGGTCGGCAGGAGGGTGTGGGACTGGGTGACGATGAGGATTTAGCTGTACTGTACATATATTTTTTCATCCAAACTCCGTAAATTTGACATAATTTCTGTAAATGTGAAAAAGGACACAGTGGCTGCATTATTAATACTGTATATTATTGTAGAAAACAAAGTACACAAAACAGTGGCTGTTTTACTAAAGGAAAGTTGTTCAATTTAACCCAAGTTTCAAAAGTTTCTCAAAATGTTTAAAATAGTTTCTCTCATTAAATTTAATCAGAATTTTTAGTGGGTGAGATATGTGCTGTACATTGAAATTTAAATTTGAGCCTCCAAATATGTTTCTTTGATGCTTCCATCCTCTGGATGAGGAAGTCTTCATCACACTGTATCTCATATTATTTAATTTCTTTGTCATCAAATAACATATTTTGTAATGCGATTCCAAATTGTGTTAAAAAAAAGCACACAGAAAGAGATGAGTGTACATCATCGACCACTTAGACCAAAATGAACAGCTTGTGTTTGTTTTTGCATTTTCTGATAATTTCCCATCCTCATTTTGAAGCATACAAAGGCACAAAGTAGTGTGGTATTCTCTGAACCCCTTCCCATCTTGAGGGGTCAACGCTAAAGTGGGCAATAATTACCAGGGGCAAGTCATTAGAATTGGTGATTTGGCGAAAGTTGAAAAATAAAGGAGGCACACAGATAAATGCATGCACATTCACGTGTTGCACAAATACATGGCACTAAACAAAGTTCTCAAAAGCGTCCAGGTAGGCACACTCACACATGATAGATTACAATTTCTATGACTCTGTGTACATGAAATTAGCCTGGGGCCAACAAACATGCATGAGAGCAGTGCATAGTAACAGAGGAGAACTCTAATTGGAGGTCATTATTTAAGCCGGGAGAGGAAGTGGGCTGAAGACTCATTTTAACTCCTCTTTTTCCAACTTTTTTTTCTTTGACAGGCACTGTAAATTTAGAAAGTGGTGATATTTAATACCTTTTAACCTCCCCGAGACAGTTTCTGATCAATTACTAGAGCAGGCTCTAATTGTTAGGCTGGATAAAGATTCCACATGTGAGAAGATGAAGCCCCGAGTGCAATTACCTTAAACCCCTCAAGTGTACGGGTGTCTTGGGAGGACATTATAGGGAGGGAGATTTAGTAAGACTGGCAGAGAACCTGTGCAGAGTCATATGAAGTGGAAGATGATGTGAGATCATCCCACAATGAGGTATAAGTCTTCTCATAAACATAAAACAGCCCTGCACACTGATCACTCCAAGTAATGCAATGGAAATCGGCGTTGCCACTGAACCTTAAACATGTGTTGTGTAAAGATGACTGGGAGATGAAACAGACGGACAAGATAAGACTAACTTGTAGAATGCATGTGTAGAATGTATGAGTGCCATGTGTTAATGATCAAATAATGCAACATTTATTTAGAATGATTATAGCTGCATCAGCTCAATAGTTTTAGCATGGTTATGTGATAGCACAAAATATATTGCGTACAAATTCATCTGTATTCTGTACATTAGGGATGAGTGAGTACGATACCGGCCTTATTTCAAGATACTCGTGAAGGCTGCCGATACCAGCCACCGATACTTAAGGCAAAAATATCTGACATACTGTAAGTCTTCCGCGCTAGTAGTTAGCGCTATACTGCGGCGGTTTGAGACATCGGCGAATCATCATATGCGTCAGAAAGAAAAAGAGGTCTTTGTTCACATTTACCTGTCATTGTGTTAATTGAAATTTTATGTATCACAAGTACTGGCATCGGTAATGGCTATTGGTATCAGTGAATACTCAACAGTTATCGAATCGTTATGAAAAAAGTGGTATCAAACATCCCTACTGTACATCTTTTCTAAATGATGTAAAAATAATGTCAACATGATTGTTTTCCCTCCTAGTATGGGATATTTTGCCCAATCAGTTGGTGCAATTCAAATTAAGAGGCTTCATATAATTGATTTGAAACTTTGCCCTGAAGGGAAGAATTGAAATACGCCCGATTATCTTTGTGTCATAACGGCATCCCTTTATGCCTTACTGAATGTGACTATCCTTTCCATATGGTCCAATAGACAAATTATTTCTCTTCTCACATTTTCCTTCTTTCTTTTGAAATAAGTGTCACAAAAAGCCAAAGGAAAGGCAAACGGACTAGAGTTATTCCTTTGATGCTAAATTTACTGGTAAAATCATGATTATTGCCTAGTTTGACTGGTTAGAGCATTTTTTTACTACTGTGCCTTTACTGTCATTGTCTGTGTCACCAAAGAGGAAGTATTATGACTGTAGACAGGTTTTAAAATTACATTCATCTGTAAACACTGGGCTTGTGGTGCATATCATTGTAGAGATTGTTTTTAGATTCTTGGAAAGCAATGCAGTTGTGAATATTCATTATGAACAACTGAGAAATGACAAATTTCGCACTTGAGCACTTCTCTGTGATTAAGGGGGTTTGAATACTTTTCGTGCCCACTGTACATACTCAGGTCAAATGGTGGAGTACAGAGTCCAAACCAAACATGGTTATTATGGTTATTATTATTATCTAAAACTGGAGGCTACACTGTTGATAGGAAAAGTTGGATTCTATTCCAAATATCGAAGAGAAGGTTTGTGCAGGTTCCAATTCCAAAAGGATTCGAGGTTGGGGTTTTGGCATGGTTGCGAATACCTGATCCATAACAGGAATTACAAGTGTTTTACTGATGCAAACTATGAAATTTGTTCTCTACCGTTCTGATACCAAGCAGATGTTAAAACAAAAGAGGTTTTAATCTTATGCTTTCACACTTTGTTTTTTATTTGTTTATTTATTTTTACCTTTTACCCCAGAGCTGCACTGTTTTGAAACTCTCAGAGGAGGTAGAATGCTTACAAACAAATGAAGAAATTCCAAACAAACGGAATGCTTGATTTCTTCAAATATTGAACAGTTGGTGGTGTTGTCTGGCTTTGTGACCCAGCACTCACAGCAAGCAGGCCGGAGTGGCGTGACCTGACCTCCTGTCTGCACCGAGGCGGGTTGGCTGCTGAGGAGCGAGAGGGAGAAAGAGGCGAGGAGACAGGCACAAAAGGACGAGGGTGAATAAAATACCACATGCTAGCACGGACAAACACACAGAAAAATAAACTAGCATGAACCTGCTGCCACACTCCCCTCACCGCCACATCACATACTTTCAGGCCATCTGTTTTTTAAAACGAGTAAACAACAATGTGCTACCAATATCAACTGGGCCTGGTTAGAACGCTTGTTTGATATTGAAACAGTCTAAATAAATGCTCTTATAAAAGCTACAGGTTTTTCTATTCACAATTTCCCAGTGTAACCTCTTTCTCATGTAGTTTTAGCAGAAAAAGAAACTTGTGTTCTGGCTTGTTCTCTTTTCACACCAGTGGATTTTTGGTGTCACTTTTAAGAACAAACATTCTGCTGAAGCATTTCCATCAAGCTTTTATGTTTTATACCATCTGTGATTTTCAAAAACTCATCACACTTTGCAATAACAGCATCCTCTTCCTATTTTCTATCTTAAGGCAACTCCTCCACTCCAGCTCCACTGTGATAGTCTAAGGTGTTTAATATATACGGTATGTCCTATGTGAGATGACTGCATCAATAGTCTGATGAATATAAACCAATCACCTTCAAACAATTATTATTTTTTTCCATGTGCAACCCTGTTGATTTTGGATGAAAATCTCCATATGATGACCGCCATCCTCTCAGTTTATTCAACTGCTACACTAGTCTTCTTCCAACGTTCAATGATGACGAGTAGAAGTACCCTATTCTTTTTTCATAGAATCTGTTTCAAGACATTTGAGGCAGCTGGTTTAAAAGCTCACTGTGGTATAGGTTTTTTTTTGTCAATGCTCAACCAATTCTCTACCAGCTCTACCCAAAAATCATCTTTGCTTACTTAAGATCATTTCTAGGTGGAGCACATTGGCATATGTATGTTACTCATCCATCAGTAAATGAATTCAGTGCATCATGTTGTGACGTGGTGTGAGTTGTCAGCGCCAGGCTCAGGTCAAACCATTTGCGATATACTGTCTTGGGGTAACAGGGGTATTGTGTTTGTGTTTGTTGATGTGTCTGTGTTCCACTACACTAAGTGACAAGTGTAACCAACTTGGTGATTAAGTGCCGCCTCTACAAGTGAAAATCCATGGTTTTACTGTCTTTATGGGCGCTCGCTTTTTTCATTGGCTGCCACAACCACATGTGCATAAGTAGCCACTCGCCTCGCCCTCCTTGGGTCGTTATGGTAATGCAGGCTGTACTTGTGTTGCACACCCAAGAGAAGCAAGGCAAGGTAAATTTATTCATGTTGCGCATTTCATATACAAGTAATTCAGAATGAGAATCATCTTTATTTTGCCATGTCCAAAAAACACACAAGGAATTTGTCTCCGGTAGTTGGAGCCGCTCTAGTACGACAACAGACAGTCAATTGATAGAGAACACTTTTGAGACATAAAGACATTGAGAAAAACAGTCACTGAGCAATAAAGGGTTGCTAGTTATCTGGTGATGCCGGTACAATTTTTTTTTTGGGACAATTGTGCAAAAAGATGCAGAGTCCTCTAGCATTTAGAGCAGTTTGAATGACTAATATAGCAATAGTCCGGTGCAATGACCATTGTGCAAAGGGCGTAGAGACTTCAAGGAATGTATGCAGTTTAAAGTGACTATTAGCGGGATAATCTGGGACAATGTTGATTGTGCAAATGTTGCAGATACTCCTCAGTCAGTGTGCAAGTGGCACTGATGCTATACCGGCATGAGTGGCCAGTCAACAAGAAATTCAATGTGCTTTACACAATAAAAATAATTTAAAAACAGATAGCAAAAGACATTTAAAAAGAAAGTACAAACAAATAAAAGACATCTTACAGTATAGTGCAGTGCATGAAAAACTTTCTTTCTTAAGATGAAAATGCTCAATCAAAAGCAGAAGGAAAAAAATGAATGTTTTTTAATGGTTAACTTAAAAAGATTAACAATTGGGCTGACTTCACTTCTGTTGGGAATTTATTCCATTTGTGTCCAGCATAATAGCTAAATGCTGCTTCACCATGTTTGGTTTGGACTCTGTACTCCACCATTTGACCTGAGTATGTACAGTGGGCATGGAAAGTATTCAGACCCCCTTAAAATTTTCACTCTTTGTTATAGTGCAGCCATTTGCTAAAATCATGTCAGTTCATTTATTTTCCTCATTAATGTAGACAGCACCCCATGTTGACAGAAAAAAACTGAACTGTTGAAATTTTTGCAGATTTATTAAAACATAAAAACTGAAATATCACACAGTCATAAGTATTCAGACCCTTTGCTGTGACACTCATATATTTAACTCGGGTGCTGTCCATTTCTTCTGATCATCCATGAGATGGTTCTACACCTTCATTGTAGTCCAGCTGTGTTTGATTATTCCATAATCCTTAATTGGAAGACGTTTGGGACGACCAGAACCCTTCCTAGACCTGGCCGTCCGGCCAAACTGATCATGCAAGGACGTACAAAGGTTCTTAGGGTTCACAAATTTCTACAGAAAGTTTATTCGAAATTTCAGTTCAATAGCCTCGCCTTTGCATGATCTTACCTCGCCACACAGACCCTTTGTGTGGAACCCGCTTTGTCAGTTAACTTTTCAGAAATTAAAATCGAGCTTTACCTCTGCTCCCATCCTCACTTTGCCAGATCCCAAACAGCAGTTTGTTGTAGAAGTTGATGCGTCTGGTGCCGGAATAGGAGCAGTGCTCTCCCAGGAATGTGTCAAGGATGGTAAGTTACATCCTTGTGCTTATCTCTCGAAAAAAATGACGGCCGTTAAGGGCAGGGGTGGGTGTGGTGGGGAAACTGTCATGGGTGTGTGTTCTGGTTGTTGTCTTCCCCCTGTCTCGTACAAACCTGCTCCTGAGAGCATCCTCCCCACCTGTGCCTCGTTTACCCTAATTACCCCATGCATTTAACCTCGTGTCTCATTCTTTCTCGTCGCCAGTTCGTTGTAGCTTGTTGTCACGTTCTAGCATTCCTTGTTTCCATGTCACCAACTCATAGTAAGACTAGACCCTGTTCTGATTATTGACCTTGCCTTTTTGCTGCACGTTTTTTGGATACTGTTGCCTTTGTGGATTGCCTGCCTGTGTACCAACCGCTGCCCGTTTATTAAACCTCTCTTTTTGAAACTGTCCATTTGAATTGGAGTCCTCTACAATCCATTTTGGGTCCTGTCCTTTTTTCATGACAGTCTCCAGATGACTACAGTTCAATTGAGGTGTTGTGTCATTGTTTAAAACAAATAAATAACTGGATGAACCAAACTTTCCTTCAATTAAACCACAACAACACTGAGGTAATTGTTTCTGGCAGTAAAGAAAAGAGGATAGCTGTTCGTAAATACCTGGAGTCACTCTCTTTAAACACTAATAACCAAGTCTGAAACATTGGTGTGTTGATCGATTCCAATCTGACTTGCAGAAGTCATGTCAAATCCATCACGTAAACTTCTACCAGCTGAAGAACATATCCACTCCGGTTTCCTCCCAAACTGCAAAAACATGCATGGTAGGTTTATTGAAGACTCTAAATTGCCCGTCGACGTGAATGTGAGTGCGAATGGTTGTTTGTGCCCTGCGATTGAAACGAGAAGAGTAAAACGTAGTGGTGGGTGGTGTAAGGCAGCAAACGCTGTAGGGAAACCTTTGGCATAATGACTTTTGAAATCATGACCACTCCAATGTCGAGCTTACTATACTATTTTTTTTATCCTCTCTTGAAATTTTGTGCACCCAATTTTTTGCACCGGAGGTCACCTCCCCTAGACACCACTTTAGGTGGTCAAATACTCACACATGGGGAAAAAACAAACACATAAACAAAAAAGAAATAATAGTAATCTTTAGGGTCAGTGACTCTCAGGTCAATGGCGTGTTAGTAGAATCTGAGAAGAAATGCTTAACTTTCAGAGGAGTTGAATTCTCTTGACTCGCTTGACTTTATAACAGAACCTGACAAGGATGATTTACCTTCACAGCCACTGAGATGATGCACACAGCAGATGTTTTACCCTTTCTGACCATTTATTTGTGAGTGCAGGAAAGGTGGTGTGTAATTAGGATTTATGGAGTGAATCTGCCGAGTTGCAAAGGCGACTGATGAGCCTTCCTGTAAGAAGTGTCTTTGTCTGGTGAGGGATAACGGACGGCTCCATGTCGACAACGGCAAGGACAATACGGTATGTTTTTAGCATCATTCACTGGGTCTTTCATGTGGTAAACACAGATGAACACAAATGTGTCTATGCAGAGTATGCCAACTTTAGTTAAATTTAAACAGTCGTTATAACAATGAAGATAAAATGGTATTTTTAATGCAATAAGCAATTTATTTGGTCAAAAATGATACACTTGAATGTCATTCCTCAAATGCAAGAAGCAAATCCAGCCTTCTTTTCACGTTATAGCAGTGCAAATGTAAGTAGAAGAGAAAAGTAGAAGTAAACACCACATTGGAAGACAATACCCAATAAACTTTATTTTAAAATATGTGGCGTGGTAACATCTTGCCATCTAGCAAAATCAAGGCAAGAGCAAGTATGAGAACAGTTAACACAACCAGGAACTATCATGTCCTACTTAACACAAGACTCGACGCAACTTTCTGAAGGCAGGGTTTTCTAAAGGGACAGCTTCTATTAGGACCCAGCTACTATTTAACTCACAATAAAGCGCACATTTTTTTTTCTACGTTTTTTGTTTTTTTTCTTTCGGAATGATTTAATGTTGATCATCACAGAAGCATGCCTCCAAAGTTCAATGGAGTTATACCAGATGACTAAAATTGTGTGCCTTTGTCTCCCCAAGCCTCCGGCCTGTAATCTGGTACTTCCTGGCGGTCATTAAATTAGTTAGTTACAGCAGTATCCCTTTGTCAAACTACTTTATGGAAGCCTTTTCCACAGCATTGGCCAATGTTTGCAGGTAAGAAGCTGAAGTTAAACTGGTAGTGGCTTGACATTTGCTCTCTCCTTTTTGAAAATCATCAATGGATGTGGAGTGGGTTTGTTTGTCTAAATGTTAGTACTCTGGAAGAACTCCACTGCGATGGGCACCCAGATCATATTGGAGGTTTCACTGCATAATCATAAACACACACACACACATACACACACACAAACACAGTGCTCCCTCACTCTGACAGGCCGCCATGTTGGGCTGGCAGCTCAACAACACAAAGCTTTTATCTGTCAGTGGTCAAGCCTGACTGAACCCTGGCTACATTATTGGCACTCTCAAACACAGAGAGACTCAAACACACACACACACACACACAGACACACACACACACACACACACACACAGACACACACACACACACACACACACACCTTTAAAAGCCATTTCTATTTTTTTTCTCTTTAAAACCTGGCTCAAATCTGCTCTTTTCCGGAAATTAGCCATCTGTGCCGTCCATGAGTGACAGAATGTTCATATCAATCCTTCCAGGAGATGAGCACCCCGTCTGCACAGGCAACACCCACACACACACACACACACACACGCACACGCAAGCATGGCCACATATATGGGAGCAAGTCATTGGTGATTTTTGTGATTCGTAGGCTGGTATAAATAGACCTCCCTTCCAGATGATTTTTTTAAATAAAAAGTAATGGTCACTAAAACTAATCAACTACGTTTACTCAAAATATTAACAATTGCCACACAGGATAAGAGAAAACACACAAACACACATTAAACATTTGTGCAAGACAAAGATGACTGGTGGTTAATGAATCTTCGTTAATGCTATTAGATTGAAAAATGAGCCCTGTCCGAAGGTACGTTCCTATTTATTTATTTTTTTACCCTAGTTCTGTTTGGCTCTCTTCCTCTGCCTCTATTTTTATGCTTGAATTTCGACGAATGGCTTTCATCAGCAAAGCACATCTCATTAGCGGCGATGATGCGCCGTATGTTGATCATCATCATTTGTGAGTGGACTGATGAGCGATGAATGTCAGTCGAAATGGAGGCGACAAGGCTGCGTCCCGTATATCCACAGCAACACACTCACACTAATTACTCTATACAGCGCCACAGCAAATGGCTGCAGTGGAACCGCTAGGAACAGAAGTGAAAATGACAATCATAATGAACCATATCAGGTGCATCAGTTCGCTGAACACAAGCTGTGGCTCTGTTTGATATGGGAAAAAAAATCACTTTTTGCAATTTGGGGGAAACAAAATAGAAACAGTGAGGCTGATTTACTTTGTAGGACATTACATTGTAACATTGATTTGACATTTACTACACCTGAATAGGCCTTACTTAATGGAATATGATTGAGTATATATAATATAATTGAGTGCAAAAATTCTCACAGTTTATAGACAATTTGTTCACAGATGATTGTACCCTTTTTTCCAGGGTGGACTATTTTGTTTAAATCTCCTGGACTTGTCAGTGTTTGTTTCTGTACCATCCATCCATTGGAGCTGGTCATCATATCCTAAATGACTTTGGGCTAGAGGTCAACAGCCAATTGCAGGTCACTTAGAGACCGTTCATTCTTATATTTACATCTATGGACAACACAGAGACTTCTATTACCCCAAGATGCATGTTTTGGGAATGTGGGAGGAATAATAATAATTCATTCATTGTCCGTACTGCGCATCCACACTAGGGTTGCGGGCGTGCTGGAGCCTATCCCAGCTATCTTCAGGCGAGAGGCGGGGTACACCCTGAACTGGTCGCCAGCCAGCCATCCATCGATCCATCCATTTTCAACACCGCTTATCCTGGTTAGGGTCGCGGGGCGCTGGAGCCTATCCCAGCTGACTTGGGGCGAAAGGCGGACTACACCCTGAACTGGTCGCCAGTCAGTCGCAGGGCACATATAGACACGGACAACCATTCGCACTCACATTCATACCGTCACTGAGTGGGAACTGAACCCACGCTGCATGCACCAAAGTCAGGTGAGTGTACCACTACACCATCAGTGACTGGTCGTCAGCCAATCGCAGATAATAATAATGATAATGATAATAAATGGATGGATAACAATAATAATAATAACTTGGGTTTATATAGCACCTTTCACGAAAACCAAGGTCGCTTTACACAAAGTGGACAAACAAACAACACTAAACATCAAAAACTGCATGAAACAGGTGAGTTTTGAGTTTTAGTTAAAAGTGTCCCATGACTGGTTGTTGTGGATCTCGGAGGGGCGAGAGTTCCAGAGGGTGGGGGCTGCCACACTGAAGGCTCTGGCCCCATAGGTCTGCAGGCAGGTGCAAGGGATTGAGAGGAGGCCAGATTTGGAGGACCTCAGGTCCTGGGATGATGTATATGGGTGGAGGAGTTCTGACAGGTACTCGGGGCCTAGTGCATGGAGTGATTCGTAGGTGAGGATTTTCAATGTGATGCAAGACTTGACCAGGAGCCAGTGGAAATGGATGAGTGTAAGAGTGATGTTCTGCCAGGGCTTGGTGCAGGTGAGGACCCTAGCAACTGACCTTTGGATGTACTGGAGCCTCTCCAGGGCTTTGCTGAGTAGCCTGAACAGGAATCTGCTACAGTCGTCCAGGCAGGATGTAACAAATGTGTGGATGGGGGAGCGTAACAGTCTGGAGATGTTTTTCAGGTGGAAAAAGGCAGATTTGGTGATGGATTTATTATTGAAGTGAAAGGAGAGAGTGGAGTCCATGATGACACACACAGTTTCCAAACTTCAGTGGATAAAGAGCTGGAACAACCGCCAATGTCGCGGAGGAGCTCTACGTAACCAGAGAAAACACACACAAGCATCGGGAGAACATGCAAAGTCCACACTGAAGCCAACATTCAAATGTTCAGAACTCTAAGGCAGACATGCTAATCACTTGCACCATGCTGTACCATTATCAGAAATACACACATGGGCAAAATTGTTGGTATCCTTCCTTTAAAAAAATAAAAAAATAAAATACAATGCTCACAGAAATAATGTATCACAATGGTAACTGAAATAATATATTGACAAGCCACAAAGCTTTTGGGAAATTGTCCTTCGACAGAAGGGCCAGAACGGGAGCTTTTTGGCAAGTGATATCAGTTTTGTTTTCTGATGCAAAAATGAAGCAAACAAAGAAAAGAAGAACATTCCAACTGTGAAACCTTAAATTACAAGTTGGTTTGTTTGAAGTGACTCCATTATAATATGAATATATTTTACCACAAAATGTTTCTGACACACTCACATTCACAAGAATGTCACTGGTTGCCAAATAATGTTTGTCTTTGTTTGAAGGTGTTGCTGATGTACGTCATGCTAACTTGCAAATTATTGAGGGCAGTGGCAGTAGTATTGGCAGGGTCACATTAGCACGAGTCTTTGTCCTCTCACCATTTTGGTTGTTTCTGCTGACAGTGTGATTCCTCGCAATTCCACATTGGCTGTGACACAAATTGTCAGCAACCTAGAAAACCACACCACGTTTTACCCTGACCCTGTGGGTGGGGCATTTTTTGGTTTTGCACATTGTCAAAATTGGCTCAATTTACAGTTCATTTCCAGCAATGATTTCTTTATTCTGGGAGACAATTTTACGTATTTCTCTATGAACTGATTTATTCTGAAGATTTATTCTGAAGATCCAAATATTTCTCTCCTTTTGTCTGCTTCCGGCTGACGGAAAGAAAAACATCCTCATCATATATTTTTCTTTGTTGTTTTCACATGTGTGCTTCCCAAAGTTGGCAGACCTTTCAAGTATTATTTAGTCTAACCTGCGGTCTGCAACTTCTATAAGAACGAGTGTGCACCTCTGCTCCAGTTTGGAGAGATTTATGAGTGGACCAAACCAAAGAGTGTGAGATAGTATACTCAGTTGGAGTTTGGGAGGAGAGATTTACGATGCTCTGTTGCGGCCATAATTCAAAGTTCATGCTCACATATATCACATTTTGAATCACATAGATTATGAGAAAGAACAGATTTATCATATGCACAGGTAGCACATGTGCCATGTCGAGAAGGCAGAGAAGAGCGAAAAACAGCACAACATTGCTTCCCTCATGTTTTTATTCTTTTCCCTGAATGTAACAGTCTTTGGTGTAAAAAAGTGATTTGAGTACTTTAAATACCGCTTAGTATATGGAAATCTTTTTTTCCAGGATGAAAACAATGGTATATAATAGTATATGTCAATTAACTTTCCATAGTAAAAAAAAAAAGCCTCAATTTGTGTCAGATTATACATCAACAATTTTTAATGTCGAAAAATGAGCTGGCTACATTCATGTCTCATCAAATCAATTTATTTTTTTTGTACAGGTCTATCCTCATAACTTTAGTTTACTATTTTCTATGATTTACTGTTTGGAGTGTGTTAAATGTTTCATGCACCACAGAGGCCACTGCTGAAACCTATTCAGCACTGAACACACAAACCATCTATTTCTGTTCCTGTTTGTTAAATATTAACCACACATTCCCACTGTTTCATCCACTGTGTATAGTTGCAGCGCTGTGTCTCTATAAGCCTTGCCAATAGAAAGAGCTCTTTTTTTTGTGTGTATAATGTTTCTATTTGTGTCTTTGTGCCATGTGCCTAGCTGTATTACTTACAGTGCTTTCAAACCTTTCAAGGATATCAAACTACATCAACAACTACATAGCCACTAAATCCCATTATCCAGCAGTGGCACATTCAACAGTATGTTTTCAAACATGGTGGACATAGCAGAGGCATAAATAATGTTTATTAATCCTGTGAAGGAAGTGAAGATGTGATAAGGTAGGAATTCATATTTTAAAAAGTCAGCAGGCTCTCAAGCATTTTCTATTTGGGCTCCGGTACTCTGGAATGCCCTACCCCCAGATATTAGAACTGCTACCACAGTAGACATTTTTAAATCCTGACTTGAGACTTATGTCTAATCTGGTATTTAGTTAAAGTACATGTAGGCCTGTTTTACTGCCACTTGACCTATCTCCTACCCCCTCATCTACTGCTCGGAGAGAGGTCTAGGTGACGTTGACTGAATCTGAGGCTGTTGCTGTTAGGGTTCTGTCCTGACCAACTACGACAAGATCTGAGGTGAACCACTTCCCCTGGAGTCAAACTCGGGCATGTGAGGACTTTGGTGAGTCCATGGGACGGCTTCAAGGAATTTCAGGTCCACCATCTGGCATCTCAGGAAGGGGTAGCAGTGCTCCATCAACACTGTGTATTGTTGGGATGGGGCACTGGTGACCTCAACTCAAGACTTTGTAAGTCGGTGGGCGAATACTTCGAAGACCTCTGCAATTCCACAACACCACTGCCTTTGAGGAAGCTGAGTCTTGGGACTCTGTGACTGATTCTCCTATCTCTGGGTTTGAAGTCGCTGAGGTAGTTGAAAAGTTCCTAGGTGGCAGGGCCCCAGGGGGTGGTTGAGATCTGCCCAGAGTTCCTAAAGGCTCTGGATATTGTGGGATTGTCCTGGTTGACACACCTCTGCAACATTGCATGGACATCGGGGATAATGCCTTTGTGTGGGCAGACCGGGATGGTGGTTCCCCTTTCTAAGAAGGTGGACTGGAGGTTGTCTTCCAACTACAGGGAGATCACACTCCTCAGCCTCCCTGGTAAGGTCTATTCATGGGTCCTGGAGAGGAGGGTCCATCGGGAAGTCAAATCTCAGATTCAGGAGGAGCAGTGTGATTTTCGTCCTGACCGTGGAACAATGGACCAGCTCTACGCCCTCAGCAGGGTTCTGCAGGGTGCATGGGAGTTCGCCCAACCACTCTACATGTGCTTTGTGTATTTGCCGAAGGCATTTGACCATGTCTCTCGAGGAGCCCTGTGGATGGTGCTGTACAATCTGTGTCAGAATTTGGATGCATTGCTGGCAGTAAGTTGGATTTGTTTCCAGTGAGGGTTTAACTCTCCCGATTCTGTTCATAACTTTTATGGACAGAATTTCTAGTAGCAGCGAGGCGTTGAAGGGGTCTGGTCTGGTGGCCTCCACATTGCATCTCTGCTTTTTACAGATGATGCAATTCTGGTACCACATTGATCGTTAACTCTCGTTGGAGTGGTTCGCTGCCGAGTGTGAAACGGTTGGGATGAAAATCAGCACCTACAAATCTGGGGCCACGGTACTCAGTCGGAAAAGGGTGTTGTGCCCTCTCCAGGTCAGGAATGAGATGCTGCTCCAAGTGGAGGAGTTCAAATGTCAAAAATGAGTTGATCAAATTTGTTGATCAAAAATGAATAAAAAATCGAACGTGAGAGCGCCAGACAGATTGGTGCAGTGTCTGCAGTGACGTGGACTCTGTATCGATCTGGTTGATCTACATACTTACCCTCACCTATAGTCATGAGCTGTGGGCCGTGACTGAAAGAACAAGATTGCAGATAAGAGCAGCCGAAATGAGTTTCTTCCGCAGGGTGTCTGGGCTCTCCCTTAGAGATAAGGTAAGAAGCACAGTCATCCGGGAGGGGTATTAGAGTACAGATGCTGGTCCTTTGCATTGAAAGGAACCAGAGGAGGTGGCACGGGCATCTGGTTAGGATGCCCCCTGGACGACCCAGGACACGATGGAGAGACTATGTTTTCCTGCTGGCCTGGGAATGCCTCATTATCCCTGGAGAAGAGCTGGATGAAGTGGCTGACGTGAGGGCTTCCCTGCTTAAGCTGCTGCCCCTGCTCCCTGACCCAGGATAAGTGTAAGAGGATGGATGGATGGATGGATGGATGGATGGATGGATGGATGGATGCATGGATGCATGGATGCATGGATGGTTCTTGTGTTATGTGTGATATGGGTGTCGTCTGCCTTTTGCTGGAAGTCAAAAGAGATTTCGGCTCCAGCTCCCCCGACCTTGAACTGGATAAATGTCGTAGAAAAGGAATAGTTCTTCTACCGTGTTCGATCACGAAAAAGAATCACAATGACCTCTGTTATCAGCTACCACATTTCTCATGTCATTATTTTAATATTATATAATTAAATTTAATTTGATGATGACAATAAATGCTGAAGTTTAAATTAAGATTGGTTATAAAAATCATGATCATTTACCTACTGTTCTGACCTTGGAACTCAGCACATCAACATTTCACATTATTAAAGGTTTATTAATTAAAGGTTATAATGTAGTTCCATAGTTCAAGGATTCAAGGAGTTTAATTGTCATACCAACACTCATTCACGCATAATATGACACATAATTTGATACCCAAGGTTCCAGATTAGCCCAATGATTCTCAAGACTTTTGAAATATAAATAGAATAATAAAATAAAATCTCCAGTTTCCTCCCACATCTCAAAAACATGCATGAATTGTAGACTCTAAATTGCCCTTAGGTGTCAATGTGAGTGCGAATGGTTGTTTGTTTGTATGTGCCCTGCGATTGGCTGGCAACCAGTGCAGGGTGTACCCCGCCTCCTGCTCGATGATAGCTGGGATACGCCCGCGACCCTAGTGAGGAGAAGCAGCTCAGAAAATGGATGGATGGAATAAAATAAAATAAAACAAGAAAAAAAACATAATACTGTATTTTCGCTACCATAAGGCTCAATGTATTAAAAGGCGCAGTCTCACTTACAGGCTCGATTTCTGCATTTAACACATGTATAAGGCGCACCATATTATTGGGCACAGGCATGGTAAAACATACGCTAGCTTAAAACATACGGTAGCATGCATGCACGGTAAAACATACACTAGCATGCCTGCTAGCGTATGTTTTTAAAAAGGCAGCAGGAGCAAAACTGAGTTCGGTTGTACTTTATTGAAGTATTTAACAATGTAAACAGTGAGTTCGGTTGTACTTTACTGAAGTATTGAACAATGTACTCACATTATTTTTTGATCAATCCTCATCCACAAATCCATCAAAGTCCTCATCATCTGTATCCGAAATGAACAGCTGGGCAATTTCGCCATCAAACATGCCGGGTTCCCTCTCGTACTCGTCGGAGTCAGTCTCGTTGCCGGCTCACAGCAGTCAGAGCAGATACCTTAACCCAGGCATCCACTTGCGAACCATGGATTCGTTGATCTTGAATTCTCTCGCGGCTGCTCGATTCCCATGTTCCTCCGCGTAACTGATAGCTTTCAGTTTAAACTGTGCTTCGTTAGGTGCCATTTTCAGGGGTCCTTAGCCAATATATACCTACTGGGGGCCTGCCTTTAGCGTCCTCTTTCACGCGCACCCTTACCCCTTTAACATCCGCATGCTGTCCTCAGTCACGTCCACCTTTCCTCTATATAAGCAGCGTGTCGGCAGGAAATGCTCCCAGTCAGTCAAGCAGAGCGCTCATCAAAGTCACAAAACAATATTTACAGATTTTGGAACTTGGTGCACACATAAGGCACGCCACATTATAAGGCGCCCCGTCCATTTTGGAGAAAATTTAAGACTTTTAAGTGCGCCTTATGGTCGTGAAAATACGGTAATTAAAAAAAATATATGCATTTGTGAATGTGTGCAAAGGTGCAAATGCAGCAGTAATACTGGATGCCATTAATGTCATGAATATATTCATTTTTTTCAGGTTTTTTTGCAGTTACATAATTTAAAAAAGAACATAAAGCACTTAAAATGGGATATGTTTTTCTTCTGTATGTCTCAGGTAAAAGAAAAGAGCAATAATCTCCATTTTGATGATGCAACTTTACTTGAGCCTGAACCTCCTCCTGGCCTATGTGAGACAATTAATGAGTGTGTTTTGTTTTCTGGAGGCTCAGTTCTTGTAAAAGTCAGTGTGATGAAGCTCTTGTTTTTTATCTTGACCTTGCTGGAGCCTCCATCACCTTTCCAAATTAATATTCAGAAGCCTTTAATTAAAAACCCGCCACCCCGTCTTTCTCTGGAGCAGCATAAACAAACCTAGGCCTGTGTTTGTTCCTTCTGGCCCATCCTATACTCTTTTAATGATTCCTCTTCAAGCTCAGTAAAAAACGCAACATGGCACAAAACAGCACAATGTGACATGAAAAGATGAAGACAAGATATTGCTTGGGGTGAGTGAGAGAGGTGTCGGCAAAGGGGGTGTTCTGTATCTTAGAGTTGTAGTTAATTACAAAAAAGCATTTTATTAACCCCTTATCAGCAATTACTCAAGGGTCTTTGATGTAAAGTTGTGCTTACAAAACCACCAGGGAAAAACAGGCCTCATCCATATTAGCCCATTAGGCAGGGTGGTATATGGACGAGCCTCGATAACTGCAGAGTGCAGGACAGCCTCCGCAGGCATTAAAGCATTTGTTTTGACAGCACTGTTTGTTTTCTACTCCCAGAAGCCATTGCAGTGCACCTCCAGCTCCCACCAGTCTCTCACCACAAGAGCCAGTTTGCAGTTCAAATATGATGGAGCTATTGCATTGTGCAGAAATTTTGCTATGTTTCCCCGCCTTCCGATTATTAACGAGCATGTTACACCTGACTGGCAAACAAGATTTTTAATAAAGTCTTGAATTATGCATGTTGTTTTTTCACTTTGACTTGGCATTAGTTGGTTTATGTGTAATATTCCAGAGGAACAAGGCCAGGACTACAGTATTCACATGTTTGATGAAATTAGCAAGGTTAGCAAGACTTCTCAAAAATAAATAATAATAAATAAATAATAATAATAATAAAGTCCTCAGAAGTCATTTGTTATTTAATTTGCATTTCCATAAAATATATTCTATTCTATTATATCATATTCTTTTAGGATTTAAAATAATGATATTACATGACTGATGTGTTTTCTTTTTCCTCAGGCTAACTATCAGAGTGTGATAAAATTTCAAATCCCTCTATAACCTGATGGTACACATTGTTTAAATATACAGTAGATACATTAACATCATGGACACCAGCATAATTTGATTAGAGCCAATACCAAAAAATACAGATGCAGATGACAATGCACAAAATGTTAAGTATTGAAATTATTTTTGTGGCTTGTCAATTATTCTCCACAGAAACAAATCCCTCAACTAATTAATGTAATTCATTCGATACAATTATATTCGATTCCATCCCTCTACACCTTTAGCCAATATTACAGCCTTCTACTGAATAGTCTCACCCCCACCGAAATAAATGAAGATTTTCATGAATTATGATCAGAACATTTTGTATTGTTTGACATCACAGTGTCAGGCAAGAGGTCATTTGAAGGGATTGAGAGATGCTTGATCACATACAGTATATTTACAGTGCATTGGGTAGTCTGTATGCAAAAGAGGCTTCTGTCATGTGGTTGTCTGCGGGGTTATCCAGAGGTCATGGGGGAGAAAGAGGTCAGATGGACGATGATGGGGTGAGCTTGAGGTCAGTCATCCTAAAAAATACTGATGTCCACAAGTGTATGTATGTCTGTTTGTGCGTGCGCATAATGTAGGGGTGTCACAGTTATATTGGGGGTCAGAGTCGGGTCAGTTTGCGAACGTCCACTGAGCTGAGCTGTTCATTTAGGGTCATGTGATGGTCACTGTGACTCACTTTGAGTACTATAAACATTATGGCCTGTCTATCAGCCATTAGTTGATGCTTTAAAATCCTTAAACATGCTGAATTGATCTTAACATTTCCTTTATCTTCTTGTACCATCTCCCACTCAACACACACACACGCGCGCGCACGCACACACACACCACTTTTCCTCTTTTCAGGCATGTTCTCTTCTCCACGAAATGTACCCGAGGGCAGGTAAACTATTGTTGATGATATTTTTTGTTATTGTGCCTGCCCATGTTCATTAAATTAGGAAATTCTTTAAGTCTGCAGAAAAGAAGCAAAGAAGGGAATGTTGTTTTGTTAATAAAGAGGAAAAGTGGCAAACGTTGTGCTGGTTAATGAGAAGTACAGCAGAGTGCTTCAGGACTCTGCAATTTCAATAACATAGCACATGCTCCCTCCCACCACTCCAACATTGCAAAGAGGACAATACTACAGCCCCCTCCGTCTGCTTTCCCCTTCCTTGTTTTCCTGGCTGGGAAGATTCTCTGTGCTGTCTAAGAGAAGCAGTGCAATAGCCTTGAGGGTTTTTTTGTTTTATTGTGGCCTCTCTTCTTTTTTCAATGCTGAATATCAGGGCTCGGTCACGATCGTACCACAGATCATTTGAGTTGGATTATATTTCAAAAGATTGAGCAGTTTGCATCTCAAATTGCATATAATAAAATCAGGTCAATTCATGTCATCAATTTAATATGACCTTTGATGAATTTCAAGAATGTGACATGGTATGTTTCCATTGTCATGCAAAGTGTGGGTTGGTGTCATTGTCAGGCCAGTCATTAATTCCACAAAACTTTTACAATCAATGGACAGTAAATTTGCTATGCACTGACAACCAGTCCTCTTGCCCAAAGTCATCTGGGATAGGCTCCTTCATGAGGATAAGCAGACTGAATGATGGCCATTTAACTAGGTGTAGCGCCTCTCTAGTGGGTAAGAGGTGGCTAACCTGCGTTCTATCCTCTATCAAGAACAAGAAACTATTTAACCAATAAACTCAATGGTACTTACTTTTAGTGCATGTATTTTTTTATACTTTGTATAAATCTGTAAATCTCTTACTTTTGTAATTATTCTGTTCAAAAGGTCTCTGCAATTATATTCTCTCTTATAAGACAATGTTATCTTGTTTGTGACAACTAATCCCCAAATGTACAATCACTACTTTTAACCTGATTTTCCGATCGTCAATGAACAGACTTGGTTATATAAAAAGTTTGAACATTTAATGAAAAAGACATTTACCAGGCTCGTCATATGTGACTTTAACGGTTGGCTTAATGGCTCTTTTAGGTCTAGGCTAAGCTCTGGTCTTCATACCGTCTTCCCAGACTTCAGTCTTGGATTCGTCTTGCCCAGACTTCAACTCTACTTCATCGAAAACTTCAGGATCCTCTTCACATTCCACTTGTCTCTCCTCCAGAGATTCAAGTTCAGACTTTTCTCCTTCCTCTACTAGTATATCAGAGTCTCTCTCTTCAACAGATTCCTCTTCAGGGTCTTTATCTTCTTGTAGATCAGTATCAGTCCCCATTTCAGTGTTGCAAACATGCTCTGACTCAAGTACTTGCACATTTTCTGGCTCAGGGGCATGAACACTGGCTAATTCAGGGTCATTTCCAATGTTTTCCATTGGCCTGGCAGCATCCAACACTCTTTGAGCAGACGGTGACGGGGTAGCTCGGTGAGTGATGAAATAATTATTTGGTACAAAAGGTTTCTGCAATTATATTTTCTCTTATAAGACAATGTTATCTTGTTTGTGACAACTAAGCTCCAAATGTACAATCACTACTTTTAACCTGAATTTCCGACAGTCAATTAACAGACTTGGTTACATAAAATGTTTGAACATTTAATGATAAAAATAAATACATTGAGAAGTAAATTCACTTTCATTTCAAAATAAATTACCTCATATCAAAATGTCTTTTTGATTAACGAAACAAACACCCTTTGAGATTGTTTAGTCAACACAAACGTCAGGAGTGAAGAAAGAATGCCGAGGGGTCCCATCCACACACACGGCGTCGCCAAAGTCCTCACCAGTCAGCAACGCTATCCGCTCGCTCGAGGTCCCTTGTCGTCCTCGGCAACTTCTTCGCCCACACGCAGGCCACACTAATTTGAGTTAGCTTGTCGCTAGCTTTTCAGCAAAGTCCTGTCTTAGCAGCCAACTCCACCAACTTAAGTCTTATGTTGAGTAGTCCACCCAAAACAACCCACTCTATCACTATTGGAGTTTTCAAGAGTACTTGCCGAACCCTTTGGTCAACTATGATAAATGTCCACTTTACAACTTCCTACTTTTCCTCATGCATCGGAATAAAGTCCTTCGCTCTTTCTTTTTTTTTTCTTTATGAATGTTTATCAGTAACGTTTTGTAGTAAAGGCCCTCTGCGTTGTTTCCCCAACTTCCCCTGCAGATTTAATTCAATTTTCTCTAAAATTCCACTTCCTGTTGTGTACTTTTTGTGTTTGAATGGAATAGTAAAACCGCTGTAATCAGGGACTGGTATTTCCATCCATGTAGCAAGCCTTCTAGATAACATCGCTTTTCCTAAAATTTACAAATTTAAAAAGAGACGTGGTGCCCCACACGAGACAAATAGTTTCATTGTAACCGTCCAACGTTCATTGGATCACGCTGGAAGTAGACACAGGCGTCTAACTCCCGAGTCTCCTTTTTCAAAATTACTTAAGCTTTTATCCAAACCCAACATACGCTACAGACCTTTTTGTAGGCCATCAGTTAGGAATGAACCAGCTGATATTCATTTGCACTTCCAAGGGGCTGGATTGCTGTTTGATTATTAATAGATTTTAGGTGTTGTCTTCTCTTTCCATGCCTTTTTGCACCTCCCTTTCTTCATGTGTTCAATACTTTTTTCCTGTGTCATTTCACATTTCTACACACAACTTAATTTCTCATCGTATTTGTTCTAATTTCTTTGTATGTATGGATTACTTGGGTTGTTCACAACATCTGGTGATATTTTCAGGTCAAGTATATTTAGTGAGAAAAATGGTGTTGTGTTAAATAATTATTTCAACCACAGTATTTGTATGAAATCCGATTGTGAATTTTCCATCCGCCTACCTTCTAGACTGCTCATCCTATTAGGGTAGCTATACTCTAGGCTCACCAGGCAGATTACAAAAACAGAAACAAGGCTGCCGTGGTTATAAAAAGTCTACACATCCCTGTTTAAATGGCATGTTTTGTGATGTAAAATAATTGTGACCAAGATAAATAATTTTAAAAGTTTTTCCAACATTAATGTGACCTAGAATTTGTAGAACTCAACTGATTTATTTTTGTATCTTTTTGAGAGGGGAGGTGAAAATAAGCAACTGAAATAAAGTTCAATGTGATTGACTTGTATTTCACATTTAACTTGCTGCCTTCTTTGCCAGGTCACCATTGCAAAAGAGTCTTTTAACTGGTCTTTTACCTGGTCAAATATAGTTTAAGTATAAATCAATTTCGTCGCACAAGGATACACTCCCTCTTATAACTGGCATGTGGCTGTGTTCAGAAGTAACAGATCACATTCAAACTCATGTTCAATGGGAGTCCACACACACCTGCCACCATTAAATTTTTGAGTGCGTAGGGCCTTACAGAAACATTATTTACTTGATCCGCTAAAATGACTGAATTAAAAGCTGTTTGCTGACCAGACTTATTGATAAAGTGTGTGTGTGGGTGTGTGGGTGTGTGTGTGAGAGAGAAAGAAAGAGAGAGAGTAAGAGAAAGAGAGAGAGCACACAGAACTTAATTGAGAAGATCCATGTTTTGCCGTTACTTGTGACCATAAAATAGTGCTGACGTTGCCATATGCACAGCCAAAACAACAGTAAAAACATCAGCAACTTACCTCAAGGTGTTCAAGCCTCTCGGCCAGTGCTTCTCAAACTTTTTACAATACCATCAGAAAGAATACTCGGCCCTCCAAGTACAACCATTATGACCAAAATTAAAATACAGTAGCATAAAATGAGGATCATATTTTATGCCGAAAATAGTACATATAATATTGTAAATCGATGTAATATTATGCACAGTTGGAACATTAACAATGTGCTTAAATATAGAAAATAAAAAAACTGTACTTAGTAATTCCATTAAGATGTATTGCACATAAAAGTAAAACAAATGTAACTAAAAATGTTGGAAAACAAACATTTTTAAATGATTGAATGCAAACGTAGCAATTGAACTGGATTTAAAGAAAAAAAAAAGTTGAAGCCACTCCAACATGGTGCACAATTTGAACATTTAATTCAACTGATTCTTTCACATACCACTCGAGCACAGGTGTTCTCTCTTTTTGCATCACTATTTAACAACAGTACAAATGTGCTTCATGGAGAGCTGGACAGATGGAACGGCAAAATACATGATAAGAACATGCAAGGCTATGCAGACATATATATTTTCATAACTACACATTTTGGTCTTTCGTCCACATGTAAACATTGTTTTTTTGTCCCTACAGGTTTTACTTTTGGAGAAGTCTACAGTACAGTATACTGGGAAAACAGAAGTTTGTGGCTTGTTTCATGAAAAAAAGAAGGACATCTATTTCAACTTAATTTCACAATAGACCTGTACCTTAAGTATGCTGACATGATTTTGTGCAATGACAAACGCGAGTGTGAATTTTAACATTTACAGCCAATTAAAATTACCTACGTTTAGACGATTGCTGGTTTAAATATAATCTATGGATAAAAGTTACTAAAATGTTTTTAATATACATTACTTTCTTTCACTCCACAACAACATTATCAGTTAGGCACATATTCAAAGGTCAGGCAAAAGTCCCTTGCGTGACCCCCTGGCCCTGCGGTGACCCACCACCCTTAGATTGATCAGGGCAATGTATCTGCAGAGGTCACAGGGGTCCTCTCCTCTTCAAAGAATCAGAAAGATGCTGGCAGCCATGCACACCATCAGATGATTGTTCCTAGAAGGCTTGTCCTGCTGCTTGAGGTTTCTTGTCCAAGCTCCCCAGTGATAGATAACTAAGAGAAGTTCAAAGAAAACACCTGCTTCTGCCTTTGTAACACCAACATTAAAGAAAATACATTTTCTTGATGAAGAAGTATCCATTTCCGTTCCTCCGAAGGTGCTGGCATGCTTTTCTTCCACTTTTCCTGAGTATTAAAATTTGAAACTTACATACATAAAGTAGAAAAGTGTCACACACAGTGACAATATGACAGAATATTTGTTGCTTCCCTGGTGTTTCAAGCTGACAAGTCTGCAGAGGCCACAACTTGACCTTTTGACGAAGCAGAGCCTTATGGGTAATGATGATACTGATGGCCTGACAGCCATCTCGCCCAGTGGCCATCTGGTGCAGCTGTCATGGTGGCTGATTGAGAAGGAGACCAACCACCGGCCAAACATTGATTTTTTCCAGGAGCCCTCCCTTCCTCTCAGTCTCCATCCAGTTGCATCTTTTTACATTGTGCTCCACCTGAACTTTGACCTCAATAGGAGTGTATCTAGAGGTCATTGCCAATGTTCTTTCTGCCTTTCTTACCCATTTTATGAACTGGCCCATTAAAAACACACCAATGCGCCTTCTATGCAGGAATCTAGTTTAAAATTAGATGACAATTACCTGCCCCTTGGCCCGTCCCCCACATTTGAATCATTTTCTATCAGAGCTGATTCACCATACAATAGGTGTTCAAGAAAACCTCCTGAGCTCACCTTCATAACCAAGCCTGATTCCATAGCCACCAAATTTCAAAGTGAATACAATATATTTATTTTATGTGCATTAAGTAGAAGCAGGTGGCACGGTGGCCGACTGTGCATCAGCCTCACAGTTCTGAGGACCCGGGTTCAATCCCCGGCCCCGCCTGTGTGGAGTTTGCATGTTCTCCCCGTGCCTGCGTGGGTTTTCTCCGGGCACTCCGGTTTCCTCCCACATCCCCAAAACATGCATGGTAGGTTAATTGGAGACTCTAAATTGCCCGTAGGTGTGAATGTGAGTGCGAATGGTTGTTTGTTTGTATGTGCCCTGCAATTGGCTGGCAACCAGTTCAGGGTGTACCCTGCCTCCTGCCCGATGATAGCTGGGATAGGCTCCAGCACGCCCGCGACCCTAGTGAGGAGAAGCGGCTCAGAAAATGGATGGATGGATGGATGGATAAGTAGAAGCAGTTCAGCTGCGATTGGCTGACAACTAGACAAAAAAGTCTACAGGGATAGGTTCCAGCTCACCCACAACCCTAGTGAGAATAAGCAGTATTGAAAATGGATGGATGGATGGATGGAAACTGTTTACGTACAGTACTTGATTCATGTTGTATTTCATTGTCCTGTATCTTCTATGAATATCAGCACTTACCGAAAGAGAATATCAAGATTGTCCCATCAATCCTGACTGAAGGTACACAGCAGTAGTGTACGCAGACACACAAAGGCATTACTCTGACCTCTTAGTGAGGCTTCTTGCCTTCCTATCGGAATTGTTTCATATGTAAGCAAGATGATAGTGATCTGCTGCTGCTAGCAGACCAGGTTGTGACCATATACACCCCTTCAAACCGACACTACTCCCCTAAAACACACCTACGCAACACATTCCACTGCTGCCGTATAGTGATCCACATAATCCGACAGGCTTGGAGAATGATTGATAGCTATTGTTGTGTTGGAAAGCTTTTGTCACCTGATAAAGAGCTCTGGCTTTGGCCCTCATCCCTCTGCGTCATCCTCTTCCTCATCTTTTCTCTTGGGGATGTGAAGTTGCCTCAGCACCAGATCATGATGACTGATGGGAGTCTTGGTGATGGGTGAAAAATAAAAGTATTATTGTAAAGTACACATAGTCTAACTCCAAGACAAGGTGGTTGAAATATGCTTACTGCTCTTGTTTTTTGTTTTTTTAAAATGCACTATATCTCAATTTGAAACTATCAGCTGTCTTTATTAACACATTGAAAAAAGGTATTGGTGTTATGGAGGAGGTTTAAACCAGCTAACAGCACATTTCTGCTGCTCTGGCACTTATTTTTGCTCATTTTGCTTGTTTGTTGTCATGATAATGAAGTCACCCTGTTGGTGTCACCAGGAGAAATCTAGCATTTTGGCCTTGTTCCACCACTAATGTATGCAAAAGCTACTCTTCCTTTCTCTTCACTCTAGCAACCAGCCGCTTGCCATCAAAATGGCTCCTAATTAGGTGATCTGGAAACAGAAAGCCAAGAATGGAGACGGTAAAACATTGAATTCACTATCAATGCTGTGGAGTTCAAAAGTAAGCTCTGAAATATGCTCCTCAATGTTTCTATGATGAGCAAATCACAGCAAATGATAAAAAAGGGTTTTGTTTTTTTGTGACAGAAAGGATTTCAAGGTAATGAGTGGGAGTGACTGAACACTTCTGACAAGCTTGAAGCATTATAAATGTTTGGACAATGGAAACTGGAAAATCAAATGTTTTATATTTGTGTCTTCTTTTTCAGGGCAAAGACACATTTTGTGTTCATTGCTATTATTCTTTTTCACTCCTTTCTTGTATGCATGCCATTTATCTCAATGGCCTCTCAGTGCACTGTGGGAATAGCAGCAGTACTTGTGCCATGTGTGAGACAAAGAGAAAAGTCTGTTTCAACACCATCAATCCCACACAGTGATGAGTGAGAGATAGTCACCATCTGTGGATGTGTTTCTCAACACTTAGCCTAAAACTAAAAGTGTCCCCAATAAAAGTTAAAGTGTGAAAGCCTCAGTGTGGCATTTGTCAGGGTGTTTTGGAGATCCCACCCACTATATTCTGTATCACCTATTTATTTATTTATTTATTTTATTAACTTGCCATTTGTAGTAGGCCGGTAAATGCAGCATTGTGTAAACCAATAATGTGTGTTAAATACAAACACTTTCTTGGGCCATGCGCCTGTGTCACTTGGACTCCATGTTTTTGTCTGTTTCCCCTTGGTTCTCTTCTCTCTCATTCCCTTCTCCTGGCTCAGCACAGCAGCCATTAGCTTTACAAATCCAGCCTTTGATCTCTGATTTGGGTGGGTGCCTAGGAGAGGAAGGGTATTGGCTGGATGTATGAGTGAATCTGTGTGCACGTAAGAGTGTGTGTGTGTAGCTTTCTATGTTGGCCATTTGCGGGTTAGCTGGCACCGCAAAGGAGGAGAGTTCACGACCGGTCCACTTCTGCTGAGGTATTACAGCGGGAGTCGATTTCCAGGGAAGAGACCGTGATGACAGTACAAGTTCATTTGCATTTGCACCGAGCGTATAAGCTTCCTAATGGTTTAAATATAACTCACTTACCGCTCATTGCAAACGCCAACCTGCCATGCCCCCATTTCACCTTACATCACCCTGTAGGGAGTCAGGACCCTCGTCCTGTCTTCTACATAGTCATCTGGGTTGTGTTAGTGCCAAAATTAGAACACTCGAGTCACCTTCAAAGCTGTTTGCAAAAAAATGAATAAGCCTGTCATGGTCTGTGTTTTAGTTTAGATTATAGTAAGTATTTTTTCATGTATTCCTGTGTCCCATGTTGTTCAGGTCTTCAGGTGTGCTCGCTTAGTTATTGTGTCCATCTGTTTTCTCGTCAACCCTCCACCTTGCGTCAACCAATCAACTCCGTCCAGCCACTCGTGTCTTGTCCAGGTGTTCTTTGTTGTCCTGTCAATTTGTCTGTATTTAGTTCCCTGCTTTCTTTCAGTCAGAGTTGCTACATTGTTGTTTTTCAAAATGTCATTTGTCTTAGCCCATGTTTACATATCCCGTCATGTTAATTAGTGGTCATTATTTTGGTTTCCTTATTTCTTTGTTACTTCGATTATAGATTTTTGGACTTTGTTAAGTTAGTATTTAGATGTTTCCATGTACCTTGTTTGCCTTCTTAGGTTTTGTAAATAAATCCTTTTTTTGAAATTTTGGCACTCGTGCCTTCCCACCTTACGTCCCTGCAATTGGGTCCTCCACAATTTTGTCGCATTTTCCCTTTTCTGATCCCTGTGAGTTTACACTCAAGTCCTTTCATTCCGACCTTTACTTGGGCAACCGTTTGAACATCCATCCGGGACCTCTGCGTGGTGGCCAACGGAGGCGCCCAAGTAAAGGTCAAATTTCATTGTCCCGTTTTTCTGCCCCTGTTTCTAAGCATGTAATTTGTCACCCGTTTAGACACCTCGTTCCAACCCTTCGACCAAATCACATCCGTCCAAACCTGCCCCCACGTCACCTCGTTCCGTGTCTATTTCGTCACCTCATCTAGTACCACCCGTGTTTGCCAGCTCAACTTCCCGAGTTCCTGTGCACTCTGCCCCTCTTGTTTCCTGTGTTCCCAAACCTCTATGGCGGCAGGCTTAAAAGTGACTGCAGACCCCGTGTCTGCTCCTCAGCAGCTGCAGCAGGCCCAGGCGCTTGCTCCTCGCCCGCCACCCGAACCTGCTCTGGCGGCGCTTGTCCAGCGGCCGCCACCCGAACCTGCTACAGGGGTGCACACAGTGCGACCGCCACCCGACCCTCTTGCCTGGCCCCTGCATTGCCATTGGGTCCAGCATCATGGCCGACCACCTGAGCGTTCCTGTAGAAACCCTTGTGCTTGGCGTCCTGGCCGACCTCCTAAACTGCCCAGCCAAGCACCTCGCGTCTGGTGGCCTCCTCCTGATGGGTGGACCCTGAACCTGCCTCCAGGCCCCCTTCCACCCACCCTTTTTTGGTAGCTTTTTTTGTTGTGCCTATTGGAACATCTGGGATCCGTTCTTTAAAAGGGGGTACTGTTGGTCTGTGTTTTACTTTAGATTGTATTTAGTTTTGTTTCCTGTGTCCCATGTTGTTCAGGTCTTGTGTGCTTTTTTGGTTATTGTGTCCACCTGGTCTCGTCAACCCTTTACCTTGTCAACCAAGCAGCTCCCTCCAGCCACTCGTGTCTTGTCCAGGTGTTCCTCGTTGTCTTGTCAATTTGTTTGTACAACCACAATTCCAATGAATGTTGTGTTAAACATAAATAAAAACAGAATACAATGATTTGCAAATCATGTTCAACCTATATTTAATTGAATACACTCCAAAGACAAGATATTTAATATTCAAACTGATCAACTTTATTGTTTTTAGCAAATAATCATTAACTTTTATGGCTGCAACACGTTCCAAAAAAGCTGGACAGGGTCATGTTTACCACTGTGTTATTTCACCTTTTCTTTTAACAACATTCAATTAACGTTTGGGAACTGAGGACACTAATTGTTGAAGCTTTGCAGGTGGAATTCTTTCCCATTCTTGCTTGATGTACACCTTCAGCTGTTCAACAGTCCGGTGTCTCTGTTGTCGTATTTTACGCTTCATAATGCGCCACATACTTTCAATGGGAGACAGGTCCGGACTGCAGGCAGCCCAGTCTAGTACCCGCACTCTTTTACTACGAAGCCACGGTGTTTTAACACATGCAGAATGTGGTTTGGCAGTGTCTTGCTGAAATGAGCAGGGGCGTCCATGAAAAATAAGTTGCTTGGATGGCAGCATATGTTTCTCCAAAACCTGTATGTACCTTTCAGAATCAATGGTGCCTTCACAGATGTGTAAGTTACCCATGCCATTGGCACTAACACAGCCCTATACCATCACAGATGCTGGCTTTTGAACTTTGCGTCCATAACAGTCCGGAAGGTTCTTTTCCTCTTTGGCCCGGACGACACGACGTCCACAATTTCCAAAAACAATTTGAAATGTGGCCTTGTCGGACCACAGAACACTTTTCCACTTTGCATCAGTCCATGTTAGATGAGCTCGGACCTAGAGAAGCCGGCGGCGTTTCTAGGTGTTGTTGATAAATGGCTTTTGCTTTGGATAGTAGAGTTTCAAGTTGCACTTGCGGATGTAGTGCCGAACTGTATATACTGACATTGTTTTTGTGAAGTGTTCCTGAGCCCATGTGGTGATATCCTTTACACATTGATGTCGGTTTTTTGATGCAGTGCCGCCTGAGTGATCGAAGGTCATGGGCATTCAATGTTGGTTTTCGGCCTTGCCACTTACATGCAGTGATTTCTCCAGATTCTCTGAACCTTTTGATAATATTATGGACCATAGATGATGAAGTCCCTAAATTTCTTGCAATTGTACATTGAGGAACATTGTCCTTAAACTGTTCGACTATTTTCTCACACACTTGTTCACAAAGAGGTGAACCTCGCCCCATCTTTGCTTGTGAATGACTGAGCAATTCAAGGAAGCTCCTTTATACCCAATCATGGCACACCCCTGTTCCCAATTAGCCTGTTCACCTGTGGGATGTTCCAAACAGGTGTTTCATGGGCATTCCTCAACTTTCTCAGTCTTTTTTTCCACCTGTCCCAGCTCTTTTGGAATGTGTTGCAGCCATAAAATTCTAAGTTAATGATTATTTGCTAAAAACAATAAAGTTCATCAGTTTGAACATTAAATATCGTGTCTTTCTAGCGTATTCAATTAAATATAGGTTGAAAATGATTTGCAAATCGTTGTATTCTGTTTTTGTTTATGTTTAACACAACATCCCAATTTCATTGGAATTGGGGTTGTTTTTAGTTCCCTGCTTTCAGTCAGTGTTGCTCATTTCACAAATGTCGTTTGTCATAGCCAATGTTTCCATATCCCATCATGTTAATTAGTGGTCAGTATTTTAGTTTTGTTGTTTCTTTGTTATGTTGATGATAGCTTTTTGGACTTTAATATTAAAAAATTTCCATGCACCTTGTTTGCCATCTTTGTTTTTGTAAATAAAATGCTTTTTTTTTTATTCTGGCCTTGCATAGAGGCTTCCCTGCAATTGAATCCTCCACTTCTTTGCCTCCAACTCCTTGAAAACCTGAACATGACAGAGCCATTCTTTGGCAAACGGCTAACATGTCATTGTATTTAGAGTAATCAGTTTTCTTGTTTTGAAATTATTGCGACACGAGTCTCCACTGGTTGCAGAGATGTCTCCAATCCGGGTCGCCAGGGAGTTTGAATGTTTGATATCATCTTAGACCTTTTGAAAACTTTTTTTCAAGTCTCCAGCAGGTCTCGTAGATGTCACGGGGGCTAATTCTCTTCTTGACTCGGGAGATGTCTCTGAGACCTGCTGAAAATGCATCGCAGAGATGACTCCGCTACTTCGCGCCATCGTTGCTACGACTGTGGTCGTTGATCAGTTGCGCCGACTCAGGCAACTCGGGAGACCAGGGCAACGCTTCACGGAGTCAGTCCAGTTCAACGTGTCTTAAAAATGAAACAAGTTGTGTGTTCGGTGTGTGCTTGTCCTTCCATATGTCCACTTGTCCATCAGGCTGGCCTTCGATCTGAAGTTCAACGTCTCTACTGGGAGCTAATGAATGGTTTCCCCTTTGTGGAAAAGTCACCTGTTTCTGCTTCAGCCTTTCTACACTGCATTAAGTTGGGATTTATGGAGGTGGCTTCCTATTGAACAAAACCATTTGTCTTCCAGTTTGGTTTAACAGCACTCCTTATTCCCTACAGATTTAAGGATCGAGGGCTGGGGGTGCGATGTAGGGGGGCAACTCCATTAAGGCCTTCGGCCCTCCCAATTTCTCTCACACTTAACACTGGGAAGGCAAACAGCCCTTAGCAGGCTGTTCCTAAAGAGACCTTTTGAATACATAGATGCCTAGTGGATAAGTGGATTGCTAACACATGCGGTACGACTGTCCCATTTTTGCCTGTTTTACATTGAAGGACCTTCTGGATTTAAAATGGGCCTTCAAGAGAGAGCAGTTTTTGTCCCGATCTAAGAATAGAAATACATAAATGAAATGGGAGGCAGGTCTGATACACAGGGGATACGGCAGATGTAACAGCGGGCCACAGACACATTTGTCCCTGATAGTGAATCTATTACTGAACCTTTTATTGTAATAGAGCTGGCATGCTTGAAACCCTTTTAATATCATAACCTATAAAACTGCAATATTTTATAATTATTCCATGGCAGGGTATTTGGTAGAATCTTTAAACTGCCAATTACTGTGTCATATGTAGCTGCATTAACGTCTCATTACTTTAGTGATAGGGAGAAGATTCCTTAATGCCTCTTGACAGGTCATGATGTAATTACACACTGTTTGTTGCGAGTCAACATGATAATTTGTGTTTCCAAGGGATCTGTCATCCGCCTGGGACGCTGGGCGCATAAATGATTCTACCTCTCATAAATGTCCTGATTGAAAAACAAGCTCTTGCCCAATACAACTCCACTATCTTGTCATCGCAGCAACTTGTGGCTCCAAAAAATGTGTAAAGAAATCCTGGTGAAAATGAATCAATGTTAAAATGCGAGTTCTGCGCTAAGGTTCAGCTACTACCCTTCTCCTTCTGTGTGTGTATCTGAGCAATCATGATAAGCAGAGTGAGATGTGGAAAGTGTGTAGTGGATGCGTTACAATATTTTGCTATTCCCCTGAGGCTGAGTTCGACCTAACAAGAATACAGCATCTGCATGGGCGTCAGAGTTTATGTGCACGGCAAAGGGTTTGTATGTTGTTTGTGTGTGTGTTTGGGGGTGTTTTTATGTTGTTGTCTTCTGAGATCTGTGAGCTGGGCAGGGCGTATTAAAGGCAGAGCGCGGTATTCCTGTGTAGCCGCTGGCTCTGGTGCACCTCTCCAGCATTCTTATTGTGACCCCAGCCTTCGGTTGCGAGTGTGTGTTTTCATTCTCTTTGTACACACTCCTGAAGATATTCTCACAATCCAGCTTTGTCCTCTTTTCTCCTCCTCCTCTCCACTCTTTGTCCGTTCCTTGCAAAACACAACCCCAGACAATGGCGATTGCCCTTGATTTATTTGTCTTGCCTCTATCCCTCTTTTTTCTCTCTTTCAATTGCAATATAAATCCCAGAAATCACCCCTCTTATTTCCTTTTTTTTTTTAAATTGTCTCCTGCAAGTTACTCTGCAATCAATGAGGACTATGCATGAAGCCTCACAGCCAAAATCAGAGGAACTACAGTACATGATTTTTTAAGTTGGAATGCAAAACATGTAAAACTGAAAAGATGTTATGAAAACTTGGCATCACGGGAGAGATGAACATCTGAATTTGTTTTGCTCAGTTTCCAGCTGCATACTGTACATGCATCAGGCGCTACAGCCTTTTATCATATTCCTTTGATCTTTCTATAGCTTTTTATATCACATTTTGGAATCCTGCGTTGGAATCAACAAGCGGATCTTTAAATCAACGCTGTAGTGGTCAAGGTGATAAGCATATTTTCATTTATTCATAAATTGCATTCAAAATTAGTTCAGTCATTACATCCGCACATACTGTATTTTTTGACTGTAAGAGGTTTTAAATGATGCTTGTGGATTTTCTACCAACACTTTCGAGGGGAAGAAAGTCCAGATCAACAACAACAACAAAAAACCTAATAATTTTTGTCACCTCTGACTTTAATTTAAAGGGAGTGGACAGATGGTATCACGAGCCTATGCATGCTTAGAATGCACTTGTACACAATGCCGATTACAACTATTGCAAACAATGTACGTTTATTATTTCATGCATAACAATTTTTCAAGACAAAGAAAAGTCAGACTTACAATTCAAAATCAGTTTGGTAAATTGGGGAAAAATAAAAAAATAAAAATAAAATACTTTACATGGCTTTCGTACATTCAAAATGTTTTCCTTTGCTGGCAGAACCATATTTGGAGGAGTGCTCCCAGAATTGTATTTGTACTACTGGAAACAGTAACAGATGCACCTGTTTCATATTAGACTTGAAAGTTTGTTTTATGAGGTGTCAACACTTGGGGGTTCTATGCACAAAACATGTGCTTAGAAAAACATTGTTGCTCAAGTTACTTTCCAAAGGTCAGCTTTTGTTCATTGTCCTGGAAGAATTGATTAAATGATTGGAAACATAAAGTGACAATTTATTTTTGGCATGTTATCTGGTTTCCTTCTTTTGCTCTGGTCATAATTACTGTGGCTGCTGCGGGGCATATGTATGTCACGAGAACTAAATTAAGACTTTTTAGAGCTGGGTTCCACGAATCTGTTTTAATGCGGACACTTGACACCGGCAAACTGGTTAATGAAAAGAATGTGACCTTTGCTTTTCAGTCGGGGGAAATATGAAATATTAATAGTGGAATTTAACGCTTGGCGTGCTCACAAGCTCTTTAAGGACTTGAATATCATTACTGTGTGACAGCTCTACATGGATATGTCCACTTTATGACAGCCTATCTACTTTTTAACTATTTACTTTATTTTATTTAACCTTAATTCAACCAGATAAAGCGCATTGAGATCAGGATCTCTTTCACAAGGGTCACCTGGCCAAGAGGTCAGCAGGACGTCATAATAACAGTTAAAAGGAAGTGACAGCATAGAGTAAAACATACAATGTTGGAGGTGCAATGATGATGATTGTGAGCAACTGAAGACAACCCACGCTAAAGATGAGCGACAATTACAGCCGACAGCCTTGAAAATTGCACAGCAAAGGTTTGAATTCCCTGAGCAGCGTCTAATCAATATATACAGGTCACAGTTTGCTAGCTAAATTAGCTTTTAATTAAGCTGATGTAAAATAGTAATGCAACGCTTTGACATTGTGAGCCTCGTGGCAAAGTAGTTTTTACCACTCGTGTTCTTTGCAAGCTGGGAGGAATGTACAATGAAGACTTGTGACTTAAGTATCCATTGGTAGAAAGACGGCGGCACGGTGACCGACTGGTTAGAGCGTCAGCCTCACAGTTCTGAGGAGCGGGGTTCAATCCCCGTCCCCGCCTGTGTGGAGTTTGCATGTTCTCCTCGTGCCTGCGTGGGTTTTCTCCGGGCACTCCGGTTTCCTCCCACATCCCAAAAACATGCATTAATTGGAGACTCAAAATTGCCCGTAGGCATGACTGTGAGTGCGAATGGTTGTTTGTTTCTATGTGCCCTGCGATTGGCTGGCAACCAGTTCAGGGTGTACCCCGCCTCCTGCCCGATGACAGCTGGGATAGGCTCCAGCACGCCCGCGACCCGAGTGAGGAGAAGCGGCTCAGAAAATGGATGGATGGATGGATGGTAGAAAGACATTTCATTTTTACACATGCACACCTTTGTCAATATGGACACATGTAAGTCTGATTAGAATATTGCATGTACACATACAACACAGAGTGGTGACTGTTAATTCCTTTTATGGTACTAAATCTGACCAATCTTATTTTTTTATGCTGTGCTTTTGCAAAATATGCCATTGTTCCTAAAGTAGACATCATAGGATAGTAATGAATGAATGAATAGCGTAAAAATGGAGAACCACTTTCTTGGCAAATAAATACAGAACTCATTGGATTTCCACTTTGGTCATGAATGTTTTTGACCAAAGTGGAAAACCGTTTGGTTAATCAGTCAAATTCGCCAATTTGTAATGACACATACACTCCACCTCTCTCTCTTCTCCTCATCCAAATTCTCTTCACCTTTAGACACACCTCCTTTCTGTTTTCTCTCCATGTAGCACTCTTGCTCTTCCAGCTCCGACTGTCATGGAGGAACCGGTGCAATGTCCAAGAAGGCACCGAGCCAATAAACCAGAGCGAAAGCCCTATGCCTCTATTTGAATCGAAATCCATCCATCCATCCATTTTCTGAGCCACTTCTCCTCACTAGGGTCGCGGGCGTGCTGGAGCCTATCTCAGCTGTCATCGGGCAGGAGGCGGGGTACACCCTGAACTGGTTGCCAACCAATCGCAGGGCACATAGAAACAAACAACCATTCGCACTCACAGTCATGCCTACGGGCAATTTAGAGTCTCCAATTGAGGCATGTTTTTGGGATGTGGGAGGAAACCGGAGTGCCCGGAGAAAACCCACGGAGGCACAGGGAGAACATGCAAACTCCACACAGGCGGGGCCGGGGATTGAACCCGGGTCCTCAGAACTGTGAGGTTGACGCTCTAACCAGTCGGCCACCGTGCCTGCCCTTGAATCGAAATGTCAGGCAAATTGTAGGTAAACTTCTGAATCGTCACAAAACAAAGGAAACAGGTTTCTTCCATAGTGTGCTTTGGTAGTAAATAATCAAGATTCATAATGTGTTCAGTTATAACAGTTAGATTGTCTTGCATGTGATTTTTTTGGTATAGTTTTTAAAGATAATTTTTGAACACATTTCTCATCATTCTCATTCACGAGACATGCAACAATCACAAATCTTACAAACATTCCAGCACAGCGCTACCTCATCCACACTGCTTCTGTGCTCGGGCTACATCAGGCTGATGACACAGATGTAACATCTCTTATGAATATTATGCTCCTACAGCAGTTTTCAGAGGTGATTAAACATTGTGTTTTAAAGTGTCTCACTGTTGTGAGGAACAAAGAGAGAAGGGTGATCAGAGTGAAGAATGACGGAGAGAGAGGGAGATATTCAAGCATCGCTGCTTTTCCTCCAGGTGTCTTCGGCCTGCATGATTTCATCAGAGCCGCCATAATAAACTTCCTTAATGAAATAAGTAATTAACATATTATAATTGTGCGGTGGATGATTTTGACAGAGATCATTTTCCATATCTAATGCTATGCTAATTTAATCTGTTCCCCTCCTCTGCCCGACACGACCCTTTCTGTGATTAAGTTTCATGCCATCTCACTTTCGCTTTTCCTCACCTCTTCTTCTTCATGCAACCCTCCTCATCACCCACCCATCCTCTGTCTTTCTCTTTCCGGCTCTCCCTCTCTTTTTCCAGTGATGGATTGACTCCTCAGCAAAGGTTCAAGGCCTTGTTGTTGTGGAGTTGCAGGCGGTGGGACATGCACAGATGGCTGGGGGACTGGAGGTTGGGGGATGACGGGTGGAGGTTTTGCATCTGTATGTGTGGTCTGATCTCTGCCTCTTCTGCATGGAAAAGGGAGAGTACATGAACAGGAAGCACAGGCGGTGGGGGTAATGGTGCTGATTGAAATATATGTCTAGGCTGGTGGTCATATGGACCGTCACCGTTTTCGGGCTTCGTTTTTGGTAATGTGCAGTTCAGACTAACAAATCTGAGTGTCATCAAGTGTCATTTTCCTCATGATGAATCCATTAGTACTGCACTTAGTGCAAAATGGCTATGTCTCAATATTTCTTCTAGCCTTCAAAGGAATTCCACGGTCCGATTGGATTTTTTTGCCATTTATATTTTTCTTTAAAGACAAAATGTATACTTGAAGTGAAATTTAGTGCTTCACCATTTATGTCTAAAGTTAACACAGTGTAACACTTGCATGACTACAACATGTAAGGCCGAAAAATACAGTAACAACCTGGGGATGAAGCACGATTTGCCAATTACCTAAAAACAAGTTATAATAGTTATGGCTTGGAATGAAATGCAATATAGAGGAAGATAATTTCATCCTTCAGCTGCCATGTGCCTCATGTTGTCTGGCAGTACCACATTTTTACACAGTGGTGACATGTAAACGTGGACAGTGTTGGAGCTGCCATAATTTAAAATCTATAATTACATGACAGAGCACTAAGGTAGGGCTCAGTTCCATGGTGTGATTTGGGATGGTAAAACCTTATCCAGCTTCAGTTTTTTTGCAGGTGTTTGTGGGATACATCTGTCATCCATCCATCCATCCATTTTCTTTACTGCTTATCCTCATCATACCCCTTTTTAAAGGTGCATTTTGTGTTCTTCCCATTCTATTAGCATAGTCCAGTCCAGGAGTCAATAGCCTTTTTGAAACTGAGAGCTACTTCTTTACTGATTAATACGAAGGGTTGCCAGTTTGATATATACATCAGAAATTTGCTCAAATGACCTTAAATTATAAATTATTATTAATAATTGATTATATTTATTTATGTGAATGCACTGATCATGTAAATGATTTCTCACAGCAATGATCAACAATGATTTAACAGGGTAGGAAACAGATAAATGTCAATTTGCCACACTTTATTTCTGTAACTCTGTAACTGCTTTTTTTCTACCAAACCATGTTGGTGACCCCTGACATAGTCCCATTGGTGTGACAAACCTTGGTCGACCAATTAAAGGACAGCAGTGTATCCTGCCTCCACCGTACCATTGTTTCAAGTTACTTCTTACCACTTGTATACAGTTACATCTCGGCAAATTAGAATATGGTAGAAAAGTACATTTATTTTAGCAGTCATACATTATCCAGTATAGACTCATTAAACACTTGGGGAAATAATTTTTAGAGAGAAAATTCCTGCCTAATTTCTACATTAAAAATAATTTTCATTGTTTCTTGATTATTTGTTACTTAATATTGTAGTTTCTAAAGATGATGAATTTGGCGGTTTTGTTTGCTATAAATTATAATATTCAAAACTATACATATTAAAACAAAGTCTTAAAATAGCTCACTCTTGAGTGTGTGTAGTGCATTGCTGTAATATGAGTTTCACATTTTGAATCCAACTACCAAACTAAATTAAGCTTTTGACACTATTCTCATTTAGTGAGATGTACCTGTATACCCATTGTTAGTCACTCATTGCTGTTGTTAAGGGTTATTTAGGTTAAAATAGGTTAGAATATAAAGTTTTGTAAATTTGAATTTAATCACTACACTTGGAAAAAATGAAAAGATCAGTTGTATTTTAAAAATATCATAATCAGCTTTGGTAATTATCCATCCATCCATCCATTTTCTGAGCCGCTTCTCCTCACTAGGGTCGCGGGTGTGCTGGAGCCTATCCCAGCTGTCATCGGGCAGGAGGTGGGGTACACCCGGAACTGGTTGCCAGCCAATCGCAGGGCACATAGGAACAAACAACCATTTGCACTCACAGTCATGCTTACGGGCAATTTAGAGTCTCCAATTCATGCATGTTTTTGGGATGTGGGAGGAAACCGGAGTGGCCGGAGAAAACCCACGCAGGCACGGGGAGAACATGCAAACTCCACACAGGCGGGGCCGGGGATTGAACCCGGGTCCTCAGAACTGTGAGGCTGACGCTCTAACCAGTCGGCCACCGTGCCGCGCTTTGGTAATTAGTGTGTCCAAAAGAGGACAAATAAATGGGTGTTCAAGGGCAGAGAGAATTGAGTGGGAAGACTTGGGATGCCTGAGGGATGAAAAAAAAAGTCCGGCGGTGGTTTAATCTGTCCCATGTGATGACAGGCAGCTCCACTCATGCACTAATGCCGAGTCTCCAAAGCCTCAAAACCTCTGCTTCTTTGCGCACAAAAAGACATCCGCCACTGATGATGCATATACAACACAACCAATCTACCCCTTTGCCCCCCTCCTTTTGAAATAATATTTATTTTTTACTCTATAAGGGACGTGCAATGAACAATCTCCTGTATCTTTAAACTCAAACGTGGTGCTACAAAAAACAATAGAAAACTAACAGAAGGTAAGAACACTAAATTATGTATAAGCAGTAATTGGTAAAATTGGTTCTAAGTTGAGCACATAAGAACAACTGAGATGCATGAATATTGTAGTTTGCACCAGCGTCAATACTCATGCGTGTGTGAGTGTGTGTGTGTGTGTGTGTGTGTGTGTGTGAGCCTGGGTGTGTGCGAGGTCAGGCAGGAAAAACAGCTGATGAGTAATGTGAATGGGTTCAGATGTGAACGTGGCCAGTAACAATGAATGAGTGACAGGAGACATGCCGCGTGTAATGAGACGTTCACACCTGCGTGTTGCCCTTTGCTGCCAAGCTGATTTTAACCACTCTGCTGCCCAAATACAGACCAGAAAGGTCTGTAAAGAGTGCTGAATTAAAAATTTAAGTAATAAGATTTGAACAGCTATGTTGTAAATGGCGGCACGGTGGTCGACTGGTTAGAGCGTCAGCCTCACAGTTCTGAGGACCGGGGTTCAATCCCCGGCCCCACCTGTGTGGAGTTTGCATGTTCTCCCCGTGCCTGCGTGGGTTTTCTCCGGGCACTCCGGTTTCCTCCCACATCCCAAAAACATGCATGAATTGGAGACTCTAAATTGTACATAGGTGTGAATGTGAGTGCGAATGGTTGTTTGTTTATATGTGCCCTGCGATTGGCTGGCAACCAGTTCAGGGTGTACACTGCCTCCTGCCCGATGATAGCTGGGATAGGCTCCATCATGCCCGCGACCCGAGTGAGGAGAAGCGGCTCAGAAAATGGATGGATGGATGTTGTAAATGTTAATATCCTTTAACACATACATAAGACACCAATGAGTCTGTGGAATGGTCGAGTGATAGCATCCGCTATGTTATCAAGTGGGCGCCCTCCTTCCTCGATGATTCACTGATAGAGGGTTCAAACAGTGAATTCCAGCATCCCAGGTTTACCCCCAAGATGCCACTTGAAAGCCCATGTGAAGTTTTTTGCCTGACCTACAGCCACTGACTCCTCTTTTCAGCAGTTCAGCAGATGTCTTTGACACTGCCCTTGCTTTGCCTGCGCCGCAGCTTGTGCACACCTTCCCATTTCCTCTTCTTAACGTATCTCCTGGACCACCAGTTTGCGTCTGTGAGAGGCACCAGGCTGGTGCGCAGGCCCCAAGGCCAAGACCACAATGTCACTGTGCTTCAGTGCTCCCTGTTGCAATCAATGGGGTCCACTTCCTCCCAGTGGCCAGAATGGGTCTACAAATAGGTCACTTGAATCCAGGAACATCATCTCCAGTCTGACTTTGGCTCACTTGTACTCCTCCGATAGACTGGAAATGGCCAGTTCTAGCTTTCCTTAGCCACAGAGCTCAATACTGCTGAGGCACCTGGGAAGGCCAAGTCACTTCCTTGCATATGAGCTAAACCACAGATATAAAGAGAAGACTAGATAGGCCAGCGCATTATAGCAGCCTGGCTAACTGACATGCATACGTGGCGGCCATGTGTACAGGTGACGTTCCCATCAAAGGCATTGACATTAAATCGTAACTTGCTCATTTCTCAACCGATTTTCATGAGGTTTAGTATTTTTATCAATGCCAAAGCGTGTGCTATCAAAACAGAGCATTTGGGGGGAAAAGGCCCCCAAAATATGTTTTATCCACGAAAGGTTATTTCAAGTTCCCTTGTCGCAATTGTACGGCATTGTGCGTAACCGTACGCAGCACAATGTGCCGGCACTCTTGTTTTTTTGGTATTCTTTCCGTCCCCACACATGGAATGTACTGATGACTTTACCCATATTAGCTTAACGGTGCTTAAAGGCACGCAGCTCAAAAGGTGCCTGTCGTATCTACCTGCGTTCATATTTATGAGCTAAAATAGTCTCTCCAGCTTTGCCACCTTTGAGAGTGGGACTTCATGAAGGTTTTTTATTTTTTATTTTTATTTTTTTACATTCAATTTACTTTTACTTTTTGTGTGTTTTAGTCAGCTTTTCTCATTTCTTGACTAATTATACTAGGCCATCTTTGTTTTTTTCTGTTTTGTTTTGATTTTTTTCTGTGAGCACTGAAAACACAATTATAAGGTCAATGTATAGGTCAAAGGTTGCATTAATTGTAGAACATATTGTAAATATCGTAATCGTGAATGATGCAACCTCCCAAGTCGCTTATGAATCTAGCTAGACATAGAACATCGTAGTACATAAAGGTCCACCTGTCAAATTAGAAAGGCTACACGTGTGTATCCTCCACACCAATGTCTGCAGAATTGTATTTCATTTTAGTTTTACATTTATTTGTGTTTACAAAAGGGCAAAGCAGGGTCACATATTTTTTTTTATTCCATCCACCCTGGCTACTTACTTTTAACTCAAAAGAATGGGGAGGTAAATTGCGTGGCTTCACTGAGATGCTTGGAGAACCCAACTTGAAACTCCCACTGCCTAGCCTCCTAGTATTTGATTTTAATTTAGCTTGATGCTATTTACAATGAAAGATGCAAAATGACCTTTACAAACAACAGGCACTCATATGAGTAAAAGGCCACCAAACTGAGAAAAGTGCTCTTTTTGTTTAGCCATAGTAGAGCTGCCTTTCCTCTCACTTCACAACTGTATAAAGCAGATTACCGTATTTTCACGACCATAAGGCGCACCATATTAAAAGGTGCAGTATCAGTTACGGGGTCTATTTCTGTATTTAACACATACATAAGGCGCACCGTATTATTGGGTGCAGGCATGGTAAAACATACGCTTGCTTAAAACATACGGTAGCATGTGTGCACGCTAAAACAATGTTTTTAAAAAGGCAGCGGTAGCAAAACTGTGTTCGGCTGTCCTTTATTGAAGTATTTAACAATGTACTCACATTATTTTTTGATCAATCCTCATCCACAAATCCATCAAAGTCCTCATGTTCTGTATCCGAAATGAACAGATGGGCAAGTTCTCCATCAAACACGGCAGGTTCCCTCTCGTCATTGTCGGAGTCAGTCTCGTTGCCGTTATCAAGAACATTGCAACAACTCAAAATGCTTATACTTCAAGCCTTTTCTTTGTTTCTTCCTTATTTAATATTTACTGAGATAGGCGCCAGCATGCCTGCAAACCTAGTGAGGATAGGCAGTATGGAAAATGGATAGATGGATACCTGGATGGATGTATTTAGGTAATTTTTTGGTTTACAGGCACTCTTCTATGCCTTGTTCAAAGCATTTCATTTGCAAGGTGCAAAAATGTTGAGCATGTCTGTCTCACTGTCACTTTGCCCTGGATTTCAATCTCTGCTGTTCTCCTGTGCACGTCTGTTTTCTTTGGGGACTCTGGTTTCCTAGCTCCCACGTTCCCCCAAAAACATGGATTTTAGGTTAACTGAGTCTTTACCAATGGGTGTAAATGTGAGCATGAATTCAGAGTGTTCCCTACTTCGTGCCCAATGTAAGCTGGTATGAGTTTTAGCTCAGCCTCTGCCCTGAGCAGGATCAGTGAGAGAAGATAGATGTAATTGAGGAATGTTTTATTAGTTCTTCCATAGCAGGGTGAAAATCAACATGATATATTATTGGAATAATATAAAATGTTATCTTTTAAATTTTTTGGACAGTATGAAAACATTTTTGGGGAGCTAGCTATTACACTGTAATTTCTAACTAGTTCAGTTACTTTAAAAATAGAGTCGTGAAACCAATTGCCTCACTTTTTTAAAGTAAACTTCCAAGCCAAATGAAAGTTAAAGTACTAAACAATTTAAATTAGGTCCACAGATTATATTTAAGTACATTTACTTAATTTCAATTAATATTAATGAATTATGACAAGGAAGTTTACACCAAGATTTCAATTAATTTCAACTAAATAATGGCAAGTAAGTTTACGCTCCAATTTCAAGTAAAATTAAATGGTAAACGGGCTTACACTTATCACATATTGCACATTTCTACGCTGACATTTTTTTTAGCTCCCTTTACTTAGAAAATGTAAGGCAACTAATTGTATCTAATTATCAAGTAGATAAAGAAAAACCTTTTTGTTATTAAGACAACAGCACTTTTCAAATTTGTAAAATACAAATTTGCAATTCAAGTCAATTTGAGTTTCCTAATTCACTGGTTAATCTTTCAGTCTTTGAGATTAATTACTTATTTGAGTTTATATACTGCTTTTTATGAGTAGATTTTTTTTTAAAAAACATCCATATTACTCCTTTTAAATATGATCTACTTGTGTTTTCTGTTTACATTTAATTGGCTTATTGGGATAGAGAAGTTACAAGTAAAATGTACAAGAAAATAAAACACTGCTTTTCAAGTACTTTATTAATCCTAATTTTAAAAAAAAAACACATACACAATTTAAACTGTACAATTATTCAATAGTGCTGAACTTTATGCACAACTTGCTCATCTCTAACAGGAGTTGAAAGACAAAATGCTTTTGTTCCAAGGATAATCCACTTCTTTCTTTCTGGGACTCTTCCGGTCTCAGTCTCCCGAATGCAACCTGCTGATTACACTATGACACTAAGCTCAGTGTTTTTTCACTCCCCCGCGAAGATTTTTATGCCAAATATAATATATAAAAATAAAGTTAATTATATATAGGATATATAATACAACTTTTTGTGAGTAGCAGTGTTGGCTTTATACAGTCCTCTTTGGCTTGCTGTTTATTGTGACATTATGAGACAAGATGACCCCTAACAATTGACATGAGGGGGCTTCAAATAGGATGTTCTCAGAGGGAAGTGGCCACTGATCTTAAGAGTGTCAGTGTCATCATCAGACAGGAACAGAGATGAAAGTCACAGAAAGTATAGAAGTGGTCGTGTTTGAAAATTCTTAAAGTATATGAACCTAACCAACTCGTGACATGTAAACAGACATTAAGTTCCTGTACTTTTGAGGACATCTTTTGGTTGACATCAAGCTCCAAAAATACCTTTTGAAAACACTCAGACGTGTACTTGAGCTTCTTTGGGTAGCTACCTTTAGGCCCATACATGAGGCCCATCAGAAAGACAAGCATTTGCCACATCTGGGATTCCAAAAAGGACCTCAGTTCCCTTAATGTATATTCCAGCTTTACGTTCCCCCATTTTCACAACAAATACTGTATGCGCAGGACAAATGTGCTCAGGGCCTCTTGGATAGCTACAGGTTCATCATCATCATAAATCTGTAAAATATGTGAGAATTAAACCTTGTATAGATGTTAATCGCATGCTGTTTGTGGTATTTTCTCTTTAGTTTCACAACTGAGATTACTGCAGGATCTGAACAACAGTTTGTCAGTCAGGCCATCAGAGACATTACATCAAAAAGAGATTGTGCACCCATTTGTGGCCCTGTTTTATTAACTTTTAAAAACTTGCCCCCTTTCTCTCAGTCACAACCTTTTGTGGATATGAAATCAGTGTGTGTGTGTGTGTATCTATATACATATACACTCACACAAACACACGCACGTGAATAAAAATGTTTGTACACTAGTGAAAAACCCACAGTGGTCCCGGGAATAACTTAAATTTGACTACCGTAATATACATCCATATATTTTCTGTACCGTTTATCCTCACAAGGGTTGCAGGCGTGCTGGAGCCTATCCCAGCTATCTTCAGCCGGAAGGCGGGGTACACACTGAACTGGTCGCCAGCCAATCACGTGGCACATAGAAAAAAAACAACCATTCGCACTTACAGTGACACCTACGGGCAATTTAGAGTCTTCAATCGTCCTACCACTCATGTATTTGGGATGTGGGAGGAAACCAGAGTGCCCAGAGAAAACCCACCCAGGCACGGGGAGAACATGCAAACTCCACACAGGTGTGGCTGGGATTTGAACCCCGGTCCTCGGAACTGTGAGACAGATGTGCTAACCAGTCACCACTATGCCACAGCCTCAAAAGCCCTGGTTGACACGCCTCTGCAACATCGGGGACAGTGCCTCTGGATTGGCAGACTGGGGAGGTGATCCCCCTTTTTAAAAATGGGGAACAGAGGGTGTGTTCCAACAACATCACTCCTCACCCTCCCTGGTAAAGTCTATTTAGGGGTGCTGGAGAGGAGGGTCCGTAGGGAAGTCGAATCTCAGATTCAGAAGGAGCAGTGTGGTGTTTGTTAGCATAACAGGTGTCTTCAAGTGGCCGTGGAACAGTGGACCAGCTCTACACCCTCGGCAGGTTCCTCGAGGGTGCATGGGAGTTCGCCCAACAAGTCTACATGTGTTTTGTGGACTTGGATAAGGCGTTCGACCATCCCCCTCGTGGAGTCCTGTGAGGTGTGCTTCGGGAGTATGGGGTACTGAACCCCCTGATACGGGGTGCTTGGTCCCTGTATGACCAGTGTCAGAGCTTGGGCCCCATTGCTGGCAATAAGTCGGACTTGTTTCCTGTGAGGTTTGGACTCTGCCTAGGCTGCACTTTGTCACCGATTCTGTTCATAACTTTTATGGATAGAATTTCTAGGCGTAGCCGAGGCGTAGAGGGGGTCCAGTTTGGTGGCCTCAGTATTGCATCTTTGCTTTTTGCAAATGATGTGGTTCTCTTGGCTTCATCAAGCCATGATCTCCAACTCTTACTGGAGCGGCTCGCAGCCGAGTGTGAAGCAGCTGGGATGAGAATCACCGCCTCCAAATTTGAGACCATGGTCCTCAGTCGGACAAGGGTGGGCTGTCCTCTCCAGGTCGGGATGAGATACTGGCCCAAGTGGAGGAGTTCAAGAATCTTGGGTCTTGTTTATGAGTGAGGGAACAATGTAACGGTAGATCGACAGGCGGATTGGTGCAACGTCTGCAGTGATGGGGATTTTGTATCAGTCCGTTGTGGTGAAGAAGGAGCTAAGCCGAAAGGCGAAGCTCTCAATTTACCGGTCAATCTACGTTCCTACCCTCACCTATGGTTACGAGCGATGGGTTGTGACCAAAAGAACAAGGTCCTGGATACAAGTGGCTGAAATGAGTTTCCTCCCCAGGGTGTCCGGGCTCCCTTAGCGGTAGGGTGAGAAGCTCGGTGAGTACGGGAGGGGCTCAGTGTAGAGCCACTGCTTCTCCAAATTGAGAGGAGCCAGATGAGGTGCCTCGGGCATCTGATTTGGAAGCCTCCTGGACGCCTCCCTGGTGAGTTGTTCCATGGACATCCCACCGGGAGGAGACGCCGGGGACCATCCAGGACACGCTGAAGAGACTACGTCTCTCGGCTGGCCTGGGAACGTCTCGGGATCCCCTCGGAAGAGCTGGAGGAAGTGGCTGGGCAGAGGAAAGTCTGGGCTTCCCTGCGACCCGACCTTCGATAAGCGGGAAAAAACGGATGGATGGATTTAGCAGCATGCTACCTTTAAATGTCAGTAAACTCACTTAAGTGTTTTTCCTTTTATAAGCCTACCCTACCTAAAAAAATAATACCTCACCAAAATACACAAATGCTCATATTAAACCATGTGTCATTGTGTCTTCTTATCTTTCTGTCTTCCTATTTCTTTCTGTAGCTTGGTCCTGGTGGTTTATGGGGAGACTTCAACGTAGCTAAATCATCATCAGAATGAGAAAGGAGTCCCAGGGCTAATACAATGCAGATACGTTGTCTTCCTGTGTCAGAATATGAGAAAAGGAATTTATTTTAGGCGCTCGGAAAGTCAGAATTAATTTTTTGCTCAAGCCTTTACCCCGCAGTCAAACATAAACTGACTGCAGACTCAGCTGGCTGACTGAGTGAGGACACACATACACATGCGCACACATGAAGACACACAGGCACACACGACGCTTGCTTAGATTCCTTCCACTCTCTGTATAGCCACACATTCATGTCCACACCCCCAATGAAGTGTGTCTGTGAGTCCACAGTAGCCTCTGCATCCTTGATTGACAGGTGGACATGGGCGATACAATGGCCAACAATATTGTCTGACGACCATGGTTACAATGGCTTCTCTCCAGGGAAATGCGGAGCAGTTCTGTCATCATCCATCCGACATGAAAAGAGAAGATTTGAGATGGTGGTTGGGAAAAAAAAGAAAACATTTGGGAGTGTTGAGCTAATCAACATTGCCGGTGGCAGGCGCTTTGATAGGGAAAATGGAATCCTTGATTGTAATATAGGGCACATGACTGATTCATCTCATGCATGCGGCAAGGCAGTAATAAGCAAGCTGCAAACCAGGTAGCTTCCATCCCCATGCATTGTACTTTCATGAGAATTTAGTAGGATTTTGTACAAAAGAAGATTATATTTTGTACACATTTAGATTATGGAACCCAATCCCCAAGGAAATGGTAGCGATTCATTCTTTATTTAAAAAACTATTTTTTAAAAGGAAATTAACAAAAATGCATTTTCCTTCAGCATTACCATCACAGTCTACCTTAGCCAAGAATAGCACTAAACTTCAGCTATTTTTGTTGGGACACACTCAAAATCCCATATCAGTCTCCCCAAAAACATACACCTTCCCTGTGGTCTTGCAGAGGCAAAACCCCAGTTTCAACCCTACCTTCATGTTACACTGCCACAATGCCACAGCGGTTAAGTTAGGGCCGGAGTGATGATGTAAATAGCCAAGTTGTCTCCCCCAATTGAGAAAAACCTTATTCCATTCATTAATGTCTAATGGTAACTGTGAATGTCAAAGATTTTATATATATATAAAAAAAAAAAACTCCACTCAAACGACTACAATGATCCCTCACTACATCGTCCTTCAATCTTTGCAGCCCTGGTTACTTGCACATTTGTAATTGCACACAAGACTCCACCCCCTCCTGGTGACCAAGTGCTGACACTGACCCGCGACAGCGTGAAAAAATCTCTCGACAGGATCAACACACGAAAAGCCCCGGGCCCAGATAACATACCTGGTCGTGTTCTGAGTGCAGCTGAATTCACAGATGTCTTCACGGACATCTTTAAAACCTCCTTGAGTCAGAGTGTTGTCCCCAGTTGCTTCAAAGCCACCACCATCATCCTTGTCCTGAAGAAGTCGTCCGCTGTGGTAAACCATCCATCCATTATTTTTCTGAACCTCTTATCCTCACTTGGGTCGCGGGTGTTCTGGTGTCTACACCAGCTGACTTACGGCGAGAGGTACAACCTGAACTAGTCGCCAGCCAGTCGCAGTGCACATATATACAAACAACCATTCGCACTCATATTCACACCTATGGACAATTTAGAGTCTTCAATCAACCTACCATGTGTATGTTTTTGGAATGTGGGTGGAAACCGGAGTACCCGGAGAAAACATTCACACAGGGAGACCAAATTTGAACCCGGGACTTCAGAGCTGTGACACAGATGTGCTAATCATTCGACCTGAAGTAGATAGATTAAAATAAAATCTAAATATATTATGACATAGTCAAAACTCTAACCATTCATTCCTTAAAAATCCTTTCACTTTTACTTCCAATGATTAAGTACATTCAGTGTGAGAACATACCATTTGATACTAATTTAACTTTAATGTCAGATAGTTTATGACTTATTCAAACAATATTCTACACAGTTATGTTCTGTTAAGATACGTATATTTTTTTCTTTAAATGTGAACTTTGGAAAAAAATCTTCGGAATTCAGTCAGACTATTGTTAAAAATGTACTGCAACCGCAATTTGTGACAAACTGATATATATTGTCTCTGTTGCGTGACTATGAATCCCACTCGAATTCTAGGCAGGACATGCCTCGCTGCATTGTGGTTGGCTACACGACATGCACCGCTGCCATATGATTGGCTGCTGCATCAAAGTAGGACATGCCCTACTGCTTCAAGGCTGGAAAAAGAAGTATCTGACTTCAGTGTAATGGCATTTTTATGAAACTCACTAACCCTAACCAGAAGAACCTATTGTTTTTGTTTTGTATAAATGTGGTACATACTGTATTTGGAATGGTTTATCTCGTTATAGCTGTATATATAGCCTGCCCTTCACACGATGCAGCAGCCAATCGTATCGCACCAAGGCATGGCCTGCACATCATTGTCTGATGAATACCCCCTAAGTCACAACAAAGTTGACTTTTTAAAATACTGGAATTAGATTATCCTCTATCCGCACTCTCGCCAAGACTGTGTAGATGGACAATAAACCACATTTTATGAGACCAAGTTTTAAAGAATATCTCCAATGGTGAGTCACTGATGGTCTAGTGGTATGTTCACCTGACTTCGGGGCAGGCAGCGTGGGTTCCCACTCAGTGATGGTGTGAATGTGAGTACGATTGGTTCTCCGTGTCTCGACATGCCCTGCAACTGACTGGCAACCAGTTCAGGGTGTAAGTTTTGCCCGAAGTCAGCTGGGGTAGGCGTCAGCACCCCGTGACCCTGAACATTATAAGCGGTATTGAGAATGGATGGATCTGCAATTGTTGGCAAAACTGTCCTTCAGAACATGTAAAGTACTGCCACTTCAGACCATCCATCCAGTTTTTATTCTGCTTGTCCTCAATATGATCGTGTGTGAGCTGTAGCCTATCCAAACTGTCTTTGGGCGAGAAGCAAAGGACAACCTGCACTAGTCACCAGGCAATTATAGCACTTCAGACCACACCTCATTCAATTTATTTTATGGCACGCAAAATCTTTGATCTCTCTGGTACATAATGTTATGAGCAGATTATTGACAATAAAGGTATATTTGACTGAAGAAAGTGCAACTGATTTGTGCAAGTCAAACATCATGGGGCTAAGCTACACATGGACAGTCAATGATGAATTTTGCATGAACATGACATTTATATGTACAGTAAATTTTCATTCATTAGAGGAAGCCTTTCTTACGTGTACACATGCTGTATGTCCTCGCTTAGACAATGACATGCTTGTAAGTCTGACTGAACGTTTCAAAATATTAACGTACTGTTAGTTTATAGTGATGGCTGTGAAAATATCGATGTATGTTTGTCATACGATATACAGTACTCATTGATAATAGAGTAAACCCTCGTCTATTGCACTTCCAGGTGCACCGATAATGCATGGATTTCCACAGTTGATGTCATGTCATTCCCCTGTACCTTGCAGCAGTGTGTTTACAGCTCTGGAGAAGAATACCATGAAAACATATTGATACATTTTGAGCTTTGGATGCCACAAGATAGCCTGGGATTTTGCAAGTAAAAAAAAAAAATATTCAAGGTTCAAGGTTCAAGGTGCTTTTATTGTCAATTCTTCAATATGCGTAACATATACAGAGGTTTGAAATTTCGGTACTCAAGGGCCCGCGGTGCTACAAAAGACAGTACAAATAATAACATCAATATAAAAAGCTAAATATGTACAGTATAAAAGGTATTAATTGAATGTGCAAATATCAAAGATCAGGTGACATGTGCAACATCGTCAAGGTCAGAGAACCAAGGCAAATAAGACATAAATTAGATGACAAAACCCCAATGCTGCTAAAGTGGCTAGTGCGACCCTGAGTCTGGCGTGTGTGGGCATGTGTGTATGTGTGGGTGCGTGTGTGTGTGTGTGCGCGTGCGCGCGTGTGTGTGTGTATGTTTTGAGAGGCAAGGAGTGAGGGAAATGAGAGATGGAAAGAGACTGACGCTCTCTTATCAGTCTTTGCAGTCCTCAACAGCAGCAGATAAACAGAAGTGTGAAGGGCAGTTGCACTGCAGGGGGGCTGATTGACATGGCTGGCGCCCAAAGAACATAAACAGATACACACTCAGCACATGCACACATATACACGCTCACACCCATAGAACTTCTCCTTCACCATTGCAAATCTGCTGTAGCTGTAAATAATGTGAAGACTCTTTTAAAAATTATCAGACAGATTTTTGGACCCAATCACCCCCTGACCCCAAAAAATGTTTAGAGAATGGGTTTGATAGGGTTCCTACTACAAAGTACTGATTGGGGCTTGTCTAAACCACATGATGATCTTGTAGTGTAAGGGGCTCACAGGTGAAATTAATTTGTCATTGTTAAGATTTGATACTACATTTCAAATAGTGCACATACAAGAATTTCTAGTGAAGATTAAAAAATTGTTTGTTGTACTGTTTATTGTCATATGAACAGTTGGGTAATTTGACTGAAATCCTAAAACTTGAATGCCTCGTGGATGGAATATTGAGTATCAGCCCACAATGTCACGTGAGCATGGCCAACAAGGATTATTATACTGTATAGACAGTTTTTTTTTATTTGATTGCTTTCTCGAATCTTTCAAAGTTATGAAATATGTGGTGCTCAGACTCGCATTGTGAAAACATAAGTCTGTGTAATGTTTTTTGTCATCTAGACAATGAAAGGAGACTTGAAGGACAACCTTCATGACAAAAGCATGACATTGAGCTTTTTGTTGATATGCTGTTGGTTGTGAAATTTATCTCATAAGAGTTTCTATAAAGAATGTGCGTAATTGTAATGAAAATCAAGCTAATACAAAGAGGTCAAGAAATATCCATGGATAATCCTGTTTGAGCCAAAAAATCTGTATTATGTGTGTGTGTGCGTGTGTGTGTGTGCGTGTGCGCATGTGTGTGTGCGTCCGTGTGTGTCTGATGGTGTTTGTATGTTTATGTGTGTGCGTGCCTGTGTGTGTAAATGTTTAGAAACAAGAAATGATGAAAATGAAAGATGGAAAGAGACAGTAATTTGAACATAATAAAAACATTACACTGCATACAGTCACAGTACATTCAATAGACCAGTCTTCCAAATGCCTTGCACTCATCCTTTACTTCATGTGTATGGTTGCATTTTCCAAAGGAGGAAAATAATAATTTGTAATTCTGCACTTAGGCACCATATTGTTGTATTGAACCTGGCCATCTTGGGTGATCTTCCCAACAAATATAGTGTACATACGATGTGTGTCAGAAAAGGTCCAGGAGGAGTGTCACAAAAGATATATTTAAAATCCAAATAACTACAAGTTTCCCCTTGGACTCCACCTGGAGTCCTTGTTAAGTGTGCCGTTCCTGCTGTGCACGCCTTTGTCTCTTTTAGGGGCAGTGCGGTGCACACATGCAAATAACAAACCTACAGTACATTAGGTAAATGACCAGAAGAGAAAGTTGATTGAACTGCATTAATATTATTCAATTTTCACTGATGAGGAAGGATATGTGTGTATGAGTATTGTCATAGTAATCTGTCTGAATGCGTTCATTCAGTGTTTGTTGTAAATATTTATGTCAGTGAGGTTTTACATTTTGTTAACATTAAGATGCCGATTTAAGTATGTGTTCTCCAACCCCAATTCCAATGAAGTTGGGACATTGTGTTAAGCATAAATAAAAACAGAATACAATGACTTGCAAATCATGTTCAACCTATATTTAATTGAATACACTGCAAATATATTTAATGTTGAAACTGATAAACTTAGAAATTTATGGCTGCAACACACTCCAAAAGAGCTGGGACAGGGTCATGTTTACCACTGTGTTACATCACCTTTTCTTTTAACAGCATTCAATAAACGTTTGGGAACTGAGGACACTAATTGTTGAAGCTTTGTAGGTGGAATTCTTTCCCATTCTTGCTTGATGTACAGCTTCAGCTGTTCAACAGTCCGGAGTCTCCGTTGTCGTATTTTACGCTTCATAATGCGCCACACATTTTCAACAGACAGGTCTGGACTGCAGGCAGGCCAGTCTAGTACCCGCACTCTTTTACTTCAAAGCCACGATGTTGTAACACGTGCAGAATGTGGTTTGGCATTGTCTTGCTGAAATAAGCAGGGACGTCCATGAAAAAGACGTTGCTTGGATGGCAGCATATGTTTCTCCAAAACCTGTATGTACCTTTCAGCACAGCCTTCACAGATGTGTAAGTTACCCATGCCATTGGCACTAACACAGCCCCATACCATCACAGATGATTGTTCTTCTGAAGCCACTACTTCGTTATTTTAGCTGTGTGCTTAGGGTCATTGTCTTGTTGGAAGGTGAACCTTCAGCCCAGTATGAGGTCCTGAGTATTCTGGAGAAGGTTTTCGTCCAACATATCCCTGTACTTGGCCGCATTCATCTTTCCTTCGATTGCAACCAGTCGTCCTGTCCCTGCAGCTGAAAGACACACCCACAGAAGGATGCTGCCACCACCATGCTTCACTGTTGGGACTGTATTGGACAGGTGATGATTTCTCCACACATACCCCTTAGAATTAAGGCCAAAAAGTTCTATCTTGGTCTCATCAGACGAGAGAATCTTATTTCTCACCATCTTGGAGTCCTTTTTGGACTGGTGTTTTTTAGCAAACTCCATGCAGGCTTTCACGTGTCTTGCACTGAGGAGAGGCTTACGTCAGGCCACTCTACCATAAAGCCCCGACTGGTGGAGGGCTGCAGCGATGGTAACTTTCTAGAACTTTCTCCCGTCTCCCAACTGCATCTCTGTAGCTCAGCCACAGTGATCTTTAGATTCTTCTTTACCTCTCTCACCAAGGCTCTTCTCCCCCGATTGCTCAGTTTGGCCGGACGGCCAGCTCTAGGAAGGGGTCTGATCATTTCAGGATTATGTGCTCTTAGGTACCTTAAGTTCAGCAGAATTTTTTTTGTAACCTTGGCCAGATCTGTGCCTTGCCACAATTCTGTCTCTGAGCTCTTCAGGCAATTCCTTTGACCTCATGATTCTCATTCCTTTGACCTCATGATTCTCATTTGCTCTGACATGCACTGTGAGCTGTAAGGTCTTATATAGACAGGTGTGTGACTTTCCTAATCAAGTCAAATCGGTATAATCAAACACAGCTGGACTCCAATGAAGGTGTAGAACCATCTCAAGGATGATCGGTAGAAATGGACAGCCCCCGAGTTAAATATATGTGTCACAGCAAAGGGTCTGAATACTTATGGCTATGTAATATTTCAGGTTTTATTTTTAAGAAATCGGCAAAAAATTTCAACAATTCTGTTTTTTTCTGTCAATATGGGGTGCTGTGTGTACATTAATGAGGAAAATAATGAACCTAAATGATTTTAGCATATGGCTGCAATATAACAAAGAGTGAAAAATTTCAGGGGGTCTTAATACTTTCCATACCCTGTATATATACTTCATTTTTTTCTTTTTTTCTTTTCTTTTTTTAATAGTTTTTATGTGTACCAGCAGTAAATATTTGCTTTTGCAGAGGTTTTGCTTTTATAATGTTTCCAAAGAATATTGAGCGGGCATGCCCTGTGGCTACATGCTGTTCCACACCAAACAGTGAAACCGATACCTTTTTGAGGCTGATAAAAATTGTATGGTTTGAGATAGACATGCATATTATCATGCACATCCACACACAAACACACACACTCACAGTTAGTCTGGGCTTCGCTCTATGTGTGTGTCCATGCACTGAGCTCACAGGCTATGTGGTGTGTTATCTGTTCCTGTGTGTGAGTAATACACTACTACAAAGACAACTACAGTCTCTCTCCTACTCTTTCCTCCTCCCCTGAGACAGAGTCCCAATTTCTCCATTGCCTGCAGTCACAGAGTATGTCAAGGGAGGAGGCTGAGGGGGAGAGATGGGGGAAGAAGAAGGAGGCGAGATTCAGGAGAGGTAGTGGAAATAGAAACCCGATGCTATCAGCCCAGAGAGTCACCGGGGTCATTGTCATGTGTCAGTCAGCGTAACACAATGCTCTGTGATTAGCGAGACGATTGCAAGTGCAATTGGCGATGGCGGGATTCTGTTCTTTGCCGGCACTCGTGACGAGACATGAAATTAACCCCCAGCGCTTTGGCGATAAACATCTAAAATGGTTTGGGCACCTCGGGGGCTAATGCAAAGAGACGGGAAGCTATCAAAATATCAAAATGTGCGTGACAAGCTGCAGAAGGACCTGTTCTGTACAATACCTGCCTTTCTGAGTGCGATTTACCTGCAAAGCCTGGCAGCGAATCACTGAGAAATACCTCTGTCTATGTACGGGCAAGTAATACATTGCATTAATAGACATATTTATTTAGATTAACTGATGTGGGTTTCTTGTTTTGAATTAGATAAACCATTCAATGGAAATAATCATCAGTGATCTGCTAATGAAGGTCAATCAGAGCTAATAACTGAAGCCATTTATTCCTTAAACGAAGAAATTCTCATGAAGTTTCTTGTGCCAAGAATGACTCCATACAGAGTGTAATGTGTATATTTTTCTGACCTTGGCAGGATGATTTGAAGGATAGGAATGCCAGTGTCAGTGGACAGAGGCCTCTGTGTCTGCATGTGTGTCATGAGTCTTGGCTGCATAAGACAGGTAGGTGATGGGTTTCATCGGTGTCCCTGTCATCTGAGGGCATGATTTTCCCCACTGACATCAGCCTGACTGAATTATGATCAGGATTTATCATCTTAATTTATGATGATCTTGGATGTTCCCGCTCACAACCAAGAAAATAGGATGTACTCTGTATGTATGTAGGTAAAAACACATTGATAATCAAACATATTCACGGTTGTTTCAAAAGTCACAAAGGCATGTTACATTTTCAACTAGATAAATAACCCAGCGGCAGTATATAATTAATATTTTGTACACTCCAGATTGATACCAAATCATCATCTTTATTTGGAACTGTGTGGGACAACCCATCCATCCATCCATTTTCAGCACCGCTTATCCTGGCTAGGGTCGCGGGGCGCTGGAGCCTATCCCCGCTGACTCTGGGCGAAAGGCGGACTACACCCTGAACCGGTCGCCAGTCAGTCGCAGGGCACATATAGACAGGGACAACCATTCGCACTCACATTCACACCGTCACTAAGTGGGAACTGAACCCACGCTGCCTGCACCAAAGTCAGGCAAGTGTACAACTACACCATCAGGGACAGTGTGGGACAACCTCCACCCTAAATCTGGATCAGAGGCTTTAGGAACTCCAGGCGATTTTCATCCACCCCCATGGCCTTGCCACCGAGGAGCTATTTCACCACCTCGGTGACCTCAACCCCAGAGATAAGAGAACCCACCTCAGAGACATCAAACTCTGCTTCCTCATGGGAAGGCGTGTCGGTGCCTTGGGGACGGAGATCCGGCTCCCTGGCCTCCGTGGATCACCGCTGTTAAGCCTCCAGGACAGTTGCTGCTGAGCTACCAGATACGCTCCCAGCCAAACGTGAGTTCTCTGAACTTGCTAGCGCATCGCGGAAACAGGCAGGGAGAGAGATATAGTCATATTCTCCCAACGAGGCGCGATTAACAAAAAAAAATATTTTCCGCCTCTTTTTTTTTTGTTTAATTTTTCTGCATTTTTGTTCTTTTTCAACCAAACCTGCTTCGTTTTCTTTCTGAGATGTCCGGAGAGCGACCACCCCACCGCACAGCTGATCTACGGTCGTGAGTACCACAACAAGCGTTGCTAAGATGTACAATATTAGTCCCTATTAATTTTGGGTGAAATTACGAGCTTCCGCCACCCAGCTCAGCTTTGCAACGAGAGAAGGGAGTTAACCCCTGTGTCTCCCGACCACGGTCAGGTGACCGTTGCAGGAAAGGTTAATACTTCGTATAAAGAAACTAAAATACATTAAAATAAGATGCTGTACTTACCATTACTGCTGAGAGTGTGAAAAAAGGCAAAGATACTCCCGCTGCACAAACACAGACAAGCATTATGCAGTAGCTAAGCAAAAACACTATGGTGCTGGGACAAAATGGCGGACGAGGCACGGGCTTCGTAAAGTCGAAACGTCGTAGGTCGAGTGCGTCGTAACTCGAGGACTTCCTGTAGATCCCTCGTAGATTAAATATAAATATAAATATTCTATAAAATTCCACTCTTTGTTGTGTTTTGTGTGTGTTTTGAGTTTAACAAGCAGATGTCCGTCATTTCATTTCATAAAATGTAGCAACATTTAGATAATGAGACTGATAAAAAGCTTTCTCGTCGCGTTCCTTAAGTTTGATACATATAAAAAGTGCCATTGTGCCCTCTACGAGACAAAATAGCTTGATTTATAACGTTAAGCGTCAAATGTTGCTATACCAGAAGCAACGCAGGCGTCGCAGTTGCGACGAATTTTCTTAAATAAATTACGTTTTAACCAAACGCCAATATACGCTACACATTTCATTATGAAATGCTACCACACTTTCGCCATTTTCTGTCTTTTGCGCTTGCATTTTTCTTATCAATTCAGCATTGCCCTTCCCACGCCATCAACCAAGCTTTGCTTCACTTTGGTCTTTTCGGTTGTCACGTCCGTGTGTCTGTTGAGCACAGTGAACAATCTGTTATTCACAGTTGTGCTTTTCAATGTGTCTTATGAGGCGCAAAACGTGAATTTTGACTCACAAATAGCAAGACCGCTTAATTCGAGTCTTGATCAAGGATAAGTGGAAGAAAATGGATGGATTATTGATTGTACTTGAGTCTGTGGTGTTTCAGTGCCTTGTTCAAGGTGACCTCAGCAGTAGTCAAGAAGTTCACAAGCCTCTCTCCAATATACAGATGCAATTTATTTTGTCTATAGCAACCCCCCAGTTCCAAAGGTCAGGTTTTTAATGGATAATTTTCTGCCACTACCACTTTTGTTAATGTCATTGCATTCCCAAAAAGTTGACATCGGGAATCGTTTGGGACTGTTGGACAAAGCTTGTTAATAACTACAAGCCAGGGCTAAACTAAGTACCCTTCCAGATAATCAGACTAAACAAGATATGATTTGGAGGTATGAATCTGTGGAAGGTATTCAAAGTATACCCTTGTGTCTATTTTTCTCCAAATAGTGCAATCATTCACTAATTGAATGTGTTCGGAAGAAGACTTTAAAATATTTAATTAGGCTATGACCTCATTAGGAGTATGTTTAGTGAGGTAATGAAGCAAGTGGCTCATACTCCTGGACACAATGTGATAACTGAAGTCACCCCTGGTGGTCATTAGAGAGAATGCAGGATTAAAGCGCTGAGGCTGCACATCGCAGGTGTATCCAAAGCTACACCACCTGGCACAATTATATTTCTGTTAGCAATATTAAGCCGCTCTTTTTTTCGCTGAAAAAAATCCTCCCATGTGAGCGTGTGTGTCAATAAACATGAATCAAGATGTTGCAGGAGGTGAAAATGGTGCTCCACGGTTCCCTACACGAATTAAGTGCAAGCATTGAGTATGGCTTCCTTCATATTCTGCTGTACCGCAAAAGCTTGTCTTGACTAGAGACATGGGGGCTATTTTGTAAACATCCTTCTTCCATGCCAGCCAGCTTGACTAAGTAGCAAATGCAACTTCTTAGCATCTCCATGCATGTTGGGATGTGGCGAAACAGACCTGTCCCAAGAGATGGAGGGATGAAAGAGAACGGAGGGGGAAGAAGTGGAGAAAGAGCAGGAAAGGGAGAAGCAGGGCATTGCAACATATCCAGATTAACCCTCACAGAGGAGTTGGAAATTAGAGCAGAACTGAATGTGTGTGTGTATGTGTGTGTCTGTGTGTGTGTGTGTGTGTGTGTGTGTGTGTGTGCGTGCATGCATGCCTGTGCGTGCATGCTTTCGTGCGGCGTGTGTTCAGAAAAAAGATGAACAGTGGCATTCTGGCAGTCTGGGCACTACAACAGAAGTGTCCATTTTAAGTCTTTGCTACAAATAGACATCAACAAGCTCAGTGACACATGACCACCTTATATTCCTGGGTGCTGCCCGCTACCCGCCCTACCCATCTGTCCCTCCTTCTTGCCATCTAACAACCCTGGTAATGCTCTCCTTTGCACTTTGAAATTACAACATAGAAATAGAAAGCAGCAACGACGGTTCGAAGAGGAAGGTGGTGTAGAAAATGGATGATAAGTGAGTGAAGGCCTGAAACAATGCATACAATTTACTCAGAATGGTAGTGAATCTCAAAATATCATTGTTGGTTCCATTATTATGATTATTTTATTTTCCTTGATGTGTGAATGAACAATGAGGTGTTTTTATATTAGATTTGCCAGCCACAACATTAGATTTCCTGCATATGTACAATCTAAAGAAACTGTGCAATAGTTGACCCTCTCATGGTGTTGAACAAGATAATGGAAAGAGAATACAGTATTTAAGATTTTTCAAGTAAGCTATTCAATCTTGACTGAAAGTCTCAGAGATGTATAAAGTTAACATTTATTAATAGGGTTGTTCTTTGCATTACTGTTGAAACTTTGAAGTGTCAATCAAAAATGAGCATTATTATCTCTGTCAAGGTTACATTTCTAATAGCTTATAATACACCTCTTTTATTGGCTCTTATTGTAACTACAGGAGATAGACCTTGGAATCCAGAGCTGTTAATACAAAGACATTTAAACTTCAGTTGATGTGTGTGATTTCGTCTCAGTGGAGAAAGGTAAAGGAAGATAACATGACAATAATGTTTGCATGTTCCGATTATTTTTAATTCTAGTCTTATCATTAAACAAGTCGAATAATTTAAAGATTTTGAACAACTTATCAAATTTTAAAAAAGTGTACTACAATAAAATACCATATTTTCCGGACTATAGAGCGCATCAGAATATAAGCCGCGCCCACTAAATTTGTAGAAAATATATTTTTTTTACATATACTAGCTGCACCAGACTATAGGCCGCAGATATATACGTTGTGAAATGAGATATTTTCACAGAAATATTTTATAAATGTTTATTTACATACCTTAATTGATTCCAAACAGTGCCTGTAACACGGCAGTAAAACGGTTCAAACATAACAGAAAAGTCATTGTTTTTATTCATCCTCCTCCTGTTCACTGAAACCACTGAAATCGTCTTCTTCAGTGTCGTAGTTGAAGAGCCTCAGAACATTTCCATCACACACCATTTCAGTCTCTCTGTCGGTGTCACTCTCATTGTCATTTTCATCCTGAGACACAGTTACCGCTGAAGTTGTGCTGTTCTCCTCACGTAGCAGTCCAGCCTTTCAAAATCCGTTGGTGATCGTAGATTCTTTCACACTGCTCCACGCTATTAAGATCCACTGGCAGACCTCAGAAAAGGATGCTCTTCGCATGCGGCCAGTTTTTGTGAAAGATTTCTAGCCGCTGGTCATCCAAGCCTCCCACTCACCTCGGAGTGCCACTTTAAAAGCACAATTCACACTGATGTCCAGTGGCTGCAAAAACTTTGTTGTACCTCCAGGAATCACAGCTGGAATTGAGTTTGATCTCTTGATGGCTGCTTTCACAGAATCTGTTATATGGCCCCTTAGACTGTCCAAAACAAGCAATGCTTTTTTCCGGTGAAAAAAATCTTCCCTGACACCTACTGTAACACTCTGTCAGCCATTCAGTCACTAAGCTTTCTATCATTCACGCTTTTTTGTTAACTTTAACGACAATGCTTTTTGGGAGTTTTTCTTTTGGCATAGTCGTCTGCTTAAAAATCACCATTGGTGGAAGCTTTTTTTCTGGATGTGGTGCAGCTCAAAACACACTTGAACTGCGTTGTCTCGTGGCCAGTTCTTTTCACCATAATAGATGATGCTCTTGTCTTGTTAACAGTTTGAGTATGAGGCAGGTCAAACGTCAAAGGCACTTCATCCATATTTATGATGTCATCTGGTCCGATGGAATTCTCGGCTCCTTTTGTTGCAATGAATTAGTGGAAGTTTGCAACTTTTTCCTCGTAGTCGGGAGGGAGTTGCTGACAAACAGTCGTCAGACAGACCTTTTCGTCTCATGAATCGAAAACACCTTGAAAACCTTCAATACACATTTCCCTGGCGATTTTTTTAGCTTTCAGTCAGATCTGCACGGTTGATACACCTAGGCCGTCTGCTCACTGTGTGTTCACCCAGTCCTCATGAACCTTTTCAAGTTCGGGCCATCTGCTCTTATGACCTCTGAAAGCCTTTATCGTCTTTTGCCATTGCATTAGTTCTTCACGCTGCCGTCTCCAACGTGTCACCATCGATTCGTTAACGCCAAGCTTACATGCAGCAGCTCTATTTCCCTCCTGGATAGACAGTTTGATTGCTTTCAACTTAAAAGCTGCATCATACTCTTTTCTTCTTGTACTTTCCATCATGAGGGTGTGAAAAATAAAAAATATTTCGCGTTTGTGCATTTCGTGCTGCGTTTTGGGTTGAGTGCGCCAAAAACGAGCGGTGTCTTCTTCTACACGCTGGAGGCATCTGCGCATGCCCAAACCCAAGTGCATTATGAGAAACAGTCATATTTTAAGCATTTAGCCTTGCATTACGGTCAGACAAGCTTGGCAGTATATTTAAACAAGGTGGGTCTGTCTTGTTTTTGCACTTATTGCGCCCCCTGATAGCCGTTACCAGAAAAAAAAAAATCTCTATTTTATCCGCATTGTTTTATAGGCCGCAGGGTTCAGAGCGCGGGAAAAAAGTAGCAGCTTATAGTCCGGAAAATACGGTAATTATTAAAGTTTAAAGGTTTAACTCTTCAAGAAAATAACAACTGCTTATATAGTAATTATACGCAGTGGTCTCTTTCAATGCCACCGACTTATTATACATTTTTTAAAATCCAAACGTTGAGTGCCAAAGACGTATTAATACATCTTTGACGTTTATATTAAGGGATATAAAAGGCTTTGAACTTTATCAACTGACATTTACAATGCTGCAGACAATGTTAATGAGGCAGAAACGCCAGCGGAGGGCAGCTATGCCCCATTTTAAAATGGAACAATGTTGGTTGTCACGACCAGTCAGAATCCTCAGATTGTTAGAGAATTTTACACTCAAACAGATAATGTATACTGTATGTATATATTTTGCATACTATGTGTTGTGGTAGTGAGCAGAACTATGTGTGTGTCATAAATGTGATGGATGAAATCGATCTTGTATGTATGATGCAGACAATGGTCGTCATAAATGGTGGACTACCATATGGCAAGCGTTTTTAACATTTATAAGTTTGACTATCTGGAATTAACGAAGATATCAACAACATCATTCTGACTAATCATAATTAAATGTTTTAAAAATATACATTTCAAGATATCTGTAACCCAATTTTGACGAGTCGAAATGGCAGATAGAGATATCAATAATTCAATTTCGCTTAGTCAAAACTGAATTACAGATATCTGCAATGACATTCCCCTCCTTGAGCCGTCACCTTATCGTGGTGCAGGGCTTTGGGTGTCCCAATGATCCTAGGAGCTAAGTTTGTCTGGGGCTTTATGCCCCTGGCAGGGTCACCCATGACAAACAGGTCCTAGGTGAGGGACCAGACAAAGTACGGCTCAAAGACCCCTTATGATGGCGACAATAATTGGATCTCGTTTTCCCTCACCCGGACGCGGGTCACCGGGGCCTCTCTCTGGAGCCAGGTCTGGAGGTGGGGCTCGAAGGTGAGCGCCTGGTGGCCGGGCCTGCACCCATGGGGCTTGGCCGGGCATAGCCCGAAAGGGTAACGTGGTTCCCCCTTCCCATGGGTTCACCACCTGTGGGAGGGGCCATATGGGTCAGGTGCAGTGTGAGCTGGGCGGTGGCCGACGGCAGGGACCTTGGCGATCTGGTCCCCGGCTACAGAAGCTTGTTCTAGGGACGTGGAACGTCACCTCTCTGGCAGGGAAGGAGCCCGAGCTGGTGTGCGAGGTCGAGAAGTAGATATAGTCGGGCTCGCCTCCACACACATCTTAAGCAAAGCAAAGCAAAGCTAATTTATTTACATAGCGCATTTCATACACAAGATAACTCAATTTGCTTTACATGATTAAAAGCATTTCAAAACAAAGAGGGAAAAAAAACAGCTTATAAGCATTTAAAACAAACACAAAAAAAAGTACAATTAAAACAGAGTACAGTGCAAAAAATATCATTTAGAAGTGGAAATACTCTAAAAAGCATGAGAATAAAAAATAGTTTTTAACTTAGACTTAAAAAAATTCACACTGACGTCACTGGCTGACGTCACTTCTTTTGGCAACTTATTCCAATTTGTGTGCAGCATAATTGCTAAATGGTGCTTCACCATGTTTGCTTTGGACTCTGTGCTCCACTATTTGACTTGAGTCTGTCGATCTCAGAGCACTACTGGGTTTATAAACCATGAGCATTTATTTTATGTATTCAAGACCTAAACCATTTAGTGATTTATAGACTACTAGGAGAACTTTAAAATCTATTCTAAAGCTGACTGGAAGCCAGTGTAAAGACTTTAGAATTGGAATAACATGCTCTGACCTCTTTGTTCTGGTCAGAACCTGAGCTGCAGCATTCTGAATGAGCTGCAGCTGTTTACTGCTCTTTTTGGGGAGTCCAGTCAGAAGACCGTTACAATAGTCAAGTCAACTTGAGATTAAAGAATGGATGAGCTTCTCCTTGACACATGCAAGCCTTCACTCTAGATATGTTCTTTAGATGGTAGAAAGCAGTTTTAGTAATTGATTTGATATGACTGTTGAAAGTCAGGTCGGAATCTATCAGAACACCAAGGTTTCGGACTTGGTCTTTGGTTTTTAAAGAGAGTGACTCCAGGTATTTGCTAAGAGCAATCCTATTTTCTTTATTGCCCAAAAAATTATTTCAGTTTTATTGTGGTTTAATTGAAGAAAATTTTGGCTCATCCAGATATTTATGTGTTAGACAGTGACAACACCTCAATTGAACTGTAGTCATCTGGAGACAGTGCTCGATATAACTGTGTGTCATCTGCATAGCTATGATAGTCAAAATTGAAGTTCTGAAGAATTTGACCCAAGGGTACCATACACAGACTGAACAGGAGGGGTCCAAGAACTGACCCTTGAGGGACCCCATAGGTCATTGCCATTCGATGAGATTGAACACTTCCAATGGTTACAAAATAACTCCTTTCCTCCAGGTAGGACCTGAACCATTTAAGGACTGTTCCATTTAGTTCTACCCACGTTTCCAACCTGTTCAGCAGTATATTATGATCCACCGTATCAAAAGGTGCACTGAGATCTAACAGACCAGAATTGACACCTTTTCCGAGTCAGTCCATCCATCCATCCATCCATCCATTTTCTGAGCCGCTTCTCCTCACTAGGGTCGCGGGCGCGCTGGAGTATATCCCAGCTATCACCGGGCAGGAGGCAGGGTACACCCTGAACTGGTTGCCAGCCAATCGCAGAGCACATACAAACAAACAACCATTCGCACTCACATTCACACCTATGGGCAATTAAGAGTTGTCAATTAACCTACCATGCATGTTTTTGCGATGTGGGAGGAAACCGGAGTGCCCAGAGAAAACCCACGCAGGCACGGGGAGAACATGCAAACTCCACACAGGCGGGGCCGGGGATTGAAACCCGGTCCTCAGAACTGTGCGGCAGACGCTCTAACCATTCTTCCAGCGTGCTGCCTCCCGAGTCAGTATTCAACCTTATATCATTTAGCACTTTGATAAGAGCAGATTCTGTACTGTGATGAATTCAGAAACCTGATTGAAATTCAAGAAGTCCATTTAAATTCAAGAAATTGCTGAGTTGATTAAAAATTACTTCCTCAACAATCTTGGCTATGAAAGGGAGATTGGAGATGGGTCTATAGCTTGCTAACATCCAGTGTTCTATTTTTTAGAAGAGGCTTAATGGCAGCCACTTTAAGAGCTTTAGGAAACTCTCCTGACTTAAGTGAGCAATTGATTATTTGCTGCAAATCAGCTGTCACAGACTTCGAAATAGCTTTGAAAAACTCTGATGGTATTGAGTCAAGACAGCTCGTTGATGGTTTCAGCTGCTGAACCGTTTTCTCTACAGTTTTTTGGTCAACTGTATCAAATTCTGACATGGTAATAAAGTTTTTCCTGGGTGGTGTCAAGGTTGCTCAGCACCCTGAGTCCAGCCTGTGTGTGTGCGTGTGTGTGTGTGTCTCATGAGTGCTTTGGAGGGTTGATGTGTTGGAGTCTAGCAGCTGCACCTTGCCTATTGTTTTGCTTCCTGAAAACCTAGTGAGTTATCTCTACCTAATTTTTCTTCTTTGTCCCCAGTCTGCCATCTGCCCTTGCTGCCTGCAAACCAGTGCTCACCTCTTGCGGTCCACCGACAACACGGACTTCTACCCTGCCGGACCGGTCGTCGTTGGAACCGTGCCAATCCCGGATTTAGTTCTCGGAGTTCCTTTGTTCGCTTCCAAGCTGCAAAAAACCTTTATTCACAAACTCACCTCCCTGTCCTCTCTCATCTGGGTCCAACTTGCAACCTGAATCCTGACAGCATAGTCTGGCCTGTCATGGATCCAGCGGAGATGGAAACCCTTCGCCAAACTGTTACCGGACAGATCATGCTTTTGGAGCAAAACGACCAAGCCCTCACCCTGCTGATTCAAAAGGTACGTGACTTCTCACAAGCTCTCACAACCCACCAAAATCAATTTGCCTCACTCCAACCTTACGCACAGCTGCCTGCTGCAGCATCCACCGCTTCCACTGCCCCCCGCACCCACGTAATGCGTGAGCCATATGTACCTGAACCAGCCCCTTACGACGGCAATCTAGGGTCTTGTCGCACCTTTTTGGTTCAGTGTTTACTTGTGTTTGGACAGCAACCACAATCGTACTCCACTGACAACGCTAAAATTGCCTACCTCATTGGCTGTCTCCGGGGTACAGCGCTCTTGTGGGCCACGGCGGAATGGGAGAAACGTTCAGCCGTCAGTGCGTCATACTCTTCTTTTTCCATGGAGATGAAGAAGATTTTTGACCACCCGGTACGCGGGAGGGAGGCCGCTAAAGGGCTGATGTCACTCAATTAGGGCTCTCGCTCCTCTTTTTTGATGAAATGTTCACTATTTGTGCAACTGCTGGTTATTGTATTGTGTTGAGTTGAGTACACTGTCACCATAAAGCACTCTTATCACAAGTCTGCACTCACGAGTCAAGCAAGAAATTGGCTCGTATCTCGAAAAAACTCCTAAGTTGGGTCACTCCTATCTCAAGGCACCACTGTAATTATAAACTGCTATGATGGCCAGTCAATTTGTACTACAAGACTCAGTTACTATAAGATGATCTTACAAATGTTTATTTGCCACTTTCCATTTGTATTCAAATGCTAATCTAAAAGCATGTTGACTTGAATTTGTAGAGATCTATTGTACTTATTATTGGATGGGTATCACTGATATCACATGATACCTTGCTGCTGTGTGTTACACTGTGTGTTTGTTTTGTGTATTAGTAGTAGCAGAAAATGAGAGGGCTGTAAACTCCAGATACATTGTCAGATACACAAGGGAATAACAGTGAGTGAGTACTGTTGGTTTGTTTGACAGGGACCTCTTACCCTTGTCTTTCACAGCTCAGATAGACAGAGACAAATACAGTGGGATGGCCAATAGAAGCAGATAGCAGACAAGTGAAAGAGAGGGTGAAGCATAGACAAGGGAAAAAATAAAGCTCGACCACAAGGTGTGGAAGATGGGCCTTGGGAATATGTGTTGTTCCATCAAGGAGCAAAAGCAAAGAACCAAAGAAGGGATCGTAATAGGTTGAGGAGAGGGGGTAGAGAGAATGGTATGGCGAAAGCGAGAGATAAGAAAGCTTGGCATAGCACTAGGTTGCCAAGGGTTTATTATTCTCTGTAGCACTCAATCAAACACTGGCCCTCTGAACACACTGAGCAATGCCGGCGAATCATCCTGGGGGCTTTCTCTGTCTCCTTTCTTTATCTCCATCCATGCCTCCCCTCTTCACCCCTCCCCCATTCCCTCCATCTTTTTTTCCTGCGGTGTATGAGTGCTACCCATCTGTCAGCTGTCAGTGCCAGTGAGAGATATACAGAGCTGTCACTTTGTGTCAGAGCGTGTTTGGGAGGCCCTTTTTGCAGCTGCCGCTCTACACATGCTTTCCCTATGGCGGCGAGGGGTATGATGCTTTGCAAGCACAAATACAAGCACACACAACAAGTCACACCCACCTGACTGATATGTTCTTTCAATAGTATCTGCCTTTATTTAAAATCTTCAGTGAGGGTCGCTTTCCACTGTCATCGTTTGAATATCATTTTTATGGTTCTCGTTTGGTTTGCAGAAAAGTTTGAAAAATGATTTCTTAATAGCTCTGTGATTTTTCCTCTCACCCAAAGTTAGCTGGGAAAGGATTCAGCTCAACTGCAAACAAAGTGAGAATAAGCAGTCTAGAAAATGGGTGGGTGTTTGATACCTGTATATAAAACCATAAAACACAAAAAAGGCATAGATCTAATAAAAAGTAATGTTGCTCAGACCTCGTCTAAATCTTGGCGCAAGCTGCTGTAGACCGCTGTTCTAACACGATTTTGGTAAATTTGATCTGGGCACAGGTAGACAGCTAATGAGCTTTACGGACAGATTTAAGTCACCAGCGGTTATCACCAGCTCATTCTGTATGAGGGTACCCACACACATTGTCTGTTGCCACACCAAGGCCAGAGAAGTGACAATGCTCCACTCACGCATGGATTGCTGCAACTATTCATCGTCCTCTTCCACACAGAGAATCCATGTCTATGTCAAGACTGTCAGTTGTGCCACATTTAAAGGAAATGAGAGGAGCCGCTTTGATGGCAGCGAATGAAGTCGGCTGTAAACAGTCCCACAGTGCCTGCCCACTCTCAGATCCACCAGCTTGAGCTCGTCCCCGAAATAACCAACTCCGGTCTAACCTGCCTCTGCCTGCACAACATTTACGCCGGTTACGAAAATAGGGCCCCAAGGGTTGGAGCGTAGGGTGCGAGTGCCCAGGACAAATATATGCGCCACACTGCCCTGTGTACCTGTACCATGGGTCTCTCTTCAACCAGTCCAGTTAAAAGCCATTCAAACTTTTATTAAAACTTGGCATTGAAAGGAAAAAAATAAACAAGTAGCAGTGAACAGAACTACAACTATTATGGGAGTGAGTTGCGAGAGGCACAATTTTACAAAGATGGCACATTTGAGTTTATGGTGTGCCAGAATAAGTGGGAAGCAGGAGCAAGGCAGCCTATCCTGTCAAGGCACCTGTTTCAATCAGGATTTTTCAAGAACACAGCTAATGTTCCTTCTACTACCATAATATGTATTTATCTCTTTTCTTTTGTAAGCCATCCCAGCGCAATTTTACGCCACAGCCAACACCTTCCACAAGTCTGGCACGCAGGCCGAAATGAGCATGTTATATTCTACCACTGAAAAGGCTTTTTTTTCGAAATCATTTTAGAACCACTTTATGCCTATTGCTCTAAAAAAACTACAATCAAATGAATGAAAAAACATTTAACAACTCACCCCAATTTCTAATTGCATTATTGTGCATATTTGTAAAAAAAAAAAAAAAAAAAAAAAAAAAACACTAAGTTGAAATAAGAACAGATTCAATTGTGTCATTTGTGATGGAGTTAAAGATTAGGCGCGGTTGGGTTAGATATGTATTAATGTGTATAGTTACACATTAATTACAAAATTAATTGTAGGCCTTTGCTGACACTCAGACTGGTTTTCCATGACAAGAGAAAAGGGGATGTGCTTAGCTTCCTTCCAGGCCTTCCATTTGTGTATGTTGACAAGATTGCCGGGTTTTGTGCCTATTGTGCTTCTCCTGCCATTCCAGTGCCAATTGTGTTGGGTTTTGGGGGCTCGTTATTAGACGGTGACAGTTTCTGGGCGGAAACAAACACGACTCTGACGATTAACACCGTGTCACCGTGTCAGCTCATACTGTAATCCTGGTATTCTGTCTATCACATGTGTACAGAGAAAGGAGGAGGGAGGTTAGAGCAAAGGACAGTGAGAATATCATAGAAATAGAGAGGCAGTGCGAGAAAAATCATCGCCTAGATCCCAGGAGAGGCAGATAAAGCTGTGCTGTTCATCGAGGACATTATGTACGTGGTGGCGTACTGTAATACAATGTTAACATTCCTTACAGTCCTGGGCTCTCCGCAGGGAGGAGCGAGGCCTGCTGGGGGATCTGTTTAGTTGATCAGACATGCCAGTGCTTTCACCAGGCATGGGAATAGACTACTGCATGATACAAAGGCAGCGCAGGGTGTGACAGACCAGAATAAGATAAAGGATACTACTGAGTAGAATAGCATTGTAATACTAAGCATGAGTAAAGGTAGACAGAGAAATAAACATTATAGTAAAGCATAAAGATGTCAGGATCACTATTTGTTTGAATTGTTTGTGTTTTAGGAAACTGTTTTTTTTGCTTTTGTTTTTGTTTTTTTCCAGATTTGATTTGATTAAAATGGCCAACACTTGGGCCTCCACCGTCCAGTAGCATTGTAGATAGATCGAGAATAACTCTGCAATAACACACATTTTTTGCTGGGCGTTCCAAAGGTAATGACATTCATGAGACACTGGGGTGCAGAAAATAGGGTACAGCAAGAGTCTCATTCGTGTTCCTCAAGGTAAATCACTCTAATGTAGCCTCATAGGGTTAATTACTGAAACGTTTTGGACCTTTTTCAGTGCCATATAAGTAGGCGTATGTTCCAAGCGCTAAAGGTCAAGTGTCAAGGGTACAAAATCATTATGTTAAAAGATACCACTGTGGTGACAGGCCACTGTGTATGATGAAAGTGTACACTGATAAGGCACTACTAGAGCTTTGTTAAACATTCCATCATTCCAAAGCCAAAAATGCTCATAAATGGCCTGACGAAATCATTAGAAATGTGTCAGTTTAATGGAATGAATACATGTCTGCAGTGGCATTATTTTTTAAGGAGCTCTTGTAGCCTATCTTATGTATTGTAACTCCTTGCGTTGTAAAAGTGGACCGTGAAAGTGGACTGTCTGGAACGTGACTGCTTTGAGAGTGTTGCGATGTGAGTGATCGGACAATATAAAAGCGACTGAAAGTATATTATTCCATTAGACACAGCCGGTTTGTCAACAAAGGTAAATCCGAGCTAGTTTGTCTGTACTCAGCACCTCCGACTGCAACTGTGCTTCACCTTCACACTTTCAATCAGCTTTTCTATCATGGAGGTGTCACATTAACATACATGCATGCACACATGCCATTAAAAATAGATGGCATCTTGCAGATGGGAATGTTTGTGTGCAAGTAAACACACCTACACACACACACACACACACACACACACATGCTCTCTACTCCCCCCTGTAGCACCTCTCAAACCTATTATTGGCAGCAGTTCAGTGACGGCTGTGTGACTGCCAGTACTGCGGATCTGCTCCTGGAGCGAGCGCTCCCCATCAGTGCTGGCTTGATTACCCTGATGTATGCACACCCAGACACTTGACAATCTCTCAACATTTACATATGCAGCCTCAGCACTCCACACTACTTCTGATCTGAGGTGGATGTGTGTGTGGATGTATATACTGTGTATGTGTGTGGGTTGGTGTGAGTGTAGGGGAGCATGTGTTTGCGAGATTTAGTGTGGAGGTGTGCACACTAGTGCGGGTGTTCATGAGGCGAGCGGGGAATGGTGAAGAGAAATGGCAGTTCTCGCTCGCTAAACGTAAAACAAACAAGCTTTAATCAGATGCCGAGCTCCTGCTCTTCAAAGACTAGAGCAGAGTAGGAAAGAGAGAGTGATGAACGAGAGAAAGACGCCTCACCTAAGGGTGTGCAACGTCGTAAACACACAAACAGAGCATTTACCAGTCGTCCTGTTATTCACTCTTATGTCAAACACATACTGTCGCACTCAGAACTAACACACAACCGGGGATTGAGTTGTGTTAAAACTCTCACAAAAGCATGCGCTTGACTGATGTTTTTCTTTCATTTCAAATGAAAAATCATCACAAAACAACCCTCCTTTCCCCCACAAAACCTAATTCAAAAGGGCCTGCCTCTCGTTCTTTCTTTTCGCCGTCAGTGTCAACGTGAGGGAAGTGTTGGTGTAAAGCAGAAGCGGAGAAAGAGAGGCGGTGAAGAGAGGAGGTCTAGGGAGTTGCTCTGTGTCGATCCTTTTTGGCTGGCGGTTCACAGGGAAACCAGGCTCGGCTGATCATCATTAAAACGCACAGAACTTGACATGTTTATTTAATAGCTGCTCCCGGCAAAGACGGCAAGCTGCTGCTATCTTTCAGCGTCACATGTTGATGTGTGCCACGTCTGCAAAAGTGTGTGTTAGCATTACTTTAACCAAAAAGTACCTTTAACTCAATATGTGCTCTGTGATGTTACATTTAACTGCAAACCGTACGACAAATGCCCGGTCAAGTCCCTTGTTTTAACCATGAAGAGGATTGGAGTCATCACTTCCCATAAATGTCAGATTTAAAATATATAGACATATATGCAACTTCTCCTAAGTCCACCATTTAACATCAATGGCTTAAGTTAACAGGCAATCGTTAGATTGCCACTCTCCTGATTTCTCTTTCAGTCAGCTTCCACATAAACAAAACCATTACAATGGCTGGTCATCCACACACGACACAATAAGAGAAAATAATTTACAGAATACAATAAATTGAGTAGTAGTATATACTACTAAGCAAAATTCTAGGTTTTGAAGGTCTTTCTAATATTTTGAACCTTCCAGGTGATCTTACTGGGAAGCGTGAAAATATTTGAAAGAACACCTCTCAGTATGATCAGTATCTGCAGCTTTATATATAAAAAAAATAAATCAATTTAAAAAGAAAAAGTATGGAGAATGGTACCAAAAGTAATAATAAAGCTTTTTACATGCAAAATATGTCATTGATTATTTTCTACAGAAAGTTTGTAAACATTATTATTATTATTATTTAATTTTTTTAATTCCACCTTTCACTAAACAATTTTCACATTTGTAACAATAAGGACATCAATCACTGTTACATGGTCAAGGCTGTTGCTACAATTTCATCTTGGGTTTGTGAAGCATAGCCCCACTGTATATGTCTTTCATTGTGCAGTTAATGTTGATGGGGGGGAAATGGATGGAATAACTAGATAACATTGTTGCCATTCGTGTTGCTGTAGCTCTTTCTTAAAATGGTGGGTAAAACGAAAGGTGAGAGAATAAAATATTTTTGTTGAAGCCTGTGGTTAGACTCAAATGTATAGAAGAAAGCATGTGTGTGTATGAGTGAGCTACTGCAGGGCGGAACAAGGTGACACCTTTCCCTTTTTGTTTGTTTGCGTGTTTAAATGCAGTTTTGATGAAATATTGATGCTGTCTTCCAAAATGCCTTGTAAAGGATGACTTCTCCATCTGTAGCAGCTCCAGGTTAGCATTAAGTATGCTGCCTTTGTCATAAGGGAACCAGGGCCGCTCCATGTGTTAAGCTGTCAACCACATCTAGGCAACATCCCACCCTCCCGGTCTCCCCAGTGAGACACCTTTAAACTGTGTTTTCACAAAGTGGTACAGTTCGGTGCTTTGGCAAGGAAAACCACTGGTGTTTTATACTGGATGAAAAAAAATAATCTGGGGTACCTACTTCTAAGATACTTCTTCTAGGCATTGCTTGCTATTTTAAAATAATCGGAAGGAGAGTATGCAGGCGCGTTTTGTCTGAGGCTGCTTGTTTTTTTCTTAGTTAAATGGTATACTTTTAGCAGGGTCCATCGGTAGAACCTGAGCAGGATTACACGTCTTGGTGCGGTAAATCCTCGCTGGTTGGGACCTCTCTCTCCTTTTTCTCGAGTTAGCTAGCTTGCTGGCAAGCGCGCGTCATCTGCAATACTGTGATGGATCGGACCCTGCTCAACTTTCTCGCCGCTTTAGAGCGCATCGTTTTCAGCCGTGAGTGCGCGCACATGTTTTTGAGAGAAAGGCGGATGTGCTAGACTGGTAGGACAGCCAACGTGTGGACATTTTTCACGGCTCAAACATTTAGTTATGTGTAGGCATTAAAAAGGTGCTAGATAAAGTGGCATCCCTTTTCTAGGTCGTAGTAGAGGTATTTGATTGACAGTTGAATGTTGAGCGGCATATGGTTTCAGCATATTGAGCTGAAACCATTATTTTTATTTATATATGTATTTTTAATCATTCAAATTTGTCCAGGTTGTTAACTAAATATCTCTGACACATGTCAACTTCACAAGACATTTATTTTCACTCTACAGAGACTTTAACACTATATCTGTTCCGAGTGCATGGACAGTCTCCGCTGCCATAAACCTGATGTACCTTACATTTACACAGATTGGTGTGTTAGTGCATTGGTGATAGCCATTATCTATTTGTAGGTAAATACCATAATAATACATACCACACAGTGTAACTCTGTACACATAAAAGGTGAAAGCAAAAAAAGGAAACATATTATGTTTGGTTGTTTTTTTGCTTCAAGAACAATCCAAGCTTTGTTCGAGAAAAAAAAATTGTTTTCCCATTCGATTCCATTTACTTTCCTTGTTTTCTAGAACGGAAAATTTCCTTTTAAGCAGTTAAACGACTGCAAGGGATCTTGCTCTACCCTTTGGGTACCCTTAACTGCCATTTTTTTGGCTCTACAATGTAGTTCTGTGTAGATTGTAGCCTTTCACAATGAAAATGTGGAACATTGCAATTGCTTGTTATTTCACTTTCATGAAACCATCAAATGCAAGACAGAGTAGCAGTCTGGCATGAATGATGACCACATTCTGATGTTTTGTGTATTTATTAGTGCAAATCATTTGTCTTTCTTCATCAACAAAGACATGCTTTCTTCTCAGGTGTTGACAAGGAGTCTGATGATATTGATTGCACATTAGAGAGCCTTCCTGGCTGATTGATTGGCAGCTGTCAAAGATCTTAACTGTCAAGTACACTGTCACCCACCAAAGAATCAACCAAGAGCCCCTACTGAGGAATCAGATTGCCCCATCCCTCATCTCACTTCATTCCTCCTAATGCAGCCTGACTGAGGAAAGGTAACTGATAGTGCCTGTCGACAAACATGAGTCTTGTTTGTGGTTTGGAGATGAAGCCCCACCGCTGCAGGAAATAATGTGTTAGAGGGCATCGACTCTGACACCTGTAGGCTTTCCTATCCTAGCGGTGGTGGTGGGAGCTGAGAATCTACTGTCAATCACTCATCCCAGTGTAATTACAAAGGTGAATTATCCCACAGAGGTCTCGTGAGTGGTCAGCCAGACACCCACAAGACTTCCTGTCACAGGAGATGGCTAATTATAGTCCCCACAATACACCAATGGGGGGACCGGGAGGGTGGTAGCTGGGCGCTTTGGCATCCAAGGCTTCGTAATAGGCTTAATTTACAACACAAATAGCATATTTCAATCTTCTGACCTGATGCTGAGTGGAAACAAGCAAAAAAGAATATATCGTTGAATTGAGCATTTTCCAATTCTTTGACATATTACTTTTATGTGTGCATGAACTGCTTGTGTGTTTTTTTTGTTTTCTTTTTTCATCAGTAGCGATATTTGTGTATACAAGCCCCATCTATTGGAACCTATCAAAATGTGAACATACAGTGCTGAGAGAAGCTACTCTTTCCCAGGGAGGGATGGTTGTCATAAAAACAAGCCGAGTAGGGATTTGGTCGTGTCACTCAATAAATCAGTGGGAGTTTAATTACTAGGCTGGTGTGGAGGAGCAATGACAATGAAAGTGTGTGTGTGTGTGTGTGTGTGTGTGTGTGTGTGTGTGTGTGTGTGTGTGGGTGTGTCAGAGTGTGTGTGTTTGTACAGTGAGAGATGAGAGGCTGTGCCAGGCACCAGCTCCGTGAGTTAAGCGGGATACACGTATAGCTAATCGGGCAGAATTTCAGCACCCCGCCTTTCCAGTCAAAGTCAGCAAAAGCTCATTTATCTCTCAAACATTATTCTGACTGATTTTCCAATGGTGTGGTGTGTTAAAACTGAATTTTATTCCCTATTTTATTATTTGTATGATCAGGGCCGACAGGCAACTAATTGTATTGTTTGTAAAACAATGAGAAAGAAAACAGACGGCAACCACCGGTGTTGTACCCGAGCGAGTTCAATGAACAGAAGTTCATGAACTAGTTCATATTTTGGACACATGTGAACTGAACTTAGTTCATTTCTGCCTGGTGAAGGTTATTGAGAAGAGGTACATTTTATTAAAACTATGACTTTAGTTCAAAATGTTGTATTGTGAACTATGAACTGAACTAGTTCATTTTTTGGAACGGTGAACTGAACTTTGAACTAGTTCACTTAGAAAAACAACTTTCCCAACACTGGCGACCACAATGTAGTGACCAGATAAACTAAGAGTTAACGGATTTCCATTTCTTCTTCTACTACTACTACTACTACGACAACTACTTGTCTTCTTTGTCCTTTTGGCAGTTTGGAGGTCCCGTGGCACAATGCTGCCTTGTAAAGGTCAGTCTTGGTACGATGACAGGTGTTTGGGGGAGGAGACTGTGATTGTCAGTCGATATATTGTATGTGTGTTATACAGTACGCTAGTGTCGGTCATATCAAGTACTGTAAGAGCAGTACGCACTCATTGACTATTTTTTCCTGTTTTCATGTGTGGGTACTCTTAAAAAAAAGCTAATCTTTAAAATTGGTATGTGTGTACCCCAGTTCGGCATTCTATCTGGGCTGGTCCCTACTAAAATGCAACAAACTCATAAACATGGCTGTTCCACTTTTATGGGGATAGTGTGTATAGAGATGATGTGATCTGCTTGGAAACTCAGTCTACCACAGACTAATCCCCTTTCTGATGCGCATCTCTCCTCCATCTCTTCCTTTTTTAAAATGTCCTGGGCAGGAACTTTGCAGGCTAATCTCTGCCACATAGTCTACCGCACACTGACTCTGACCCACCACCCCATCATCCTGTAATCAGAGAAAAGAGTGACAGACCTAACGGAGGCAAAAAGAGGGAACACAGAGACACCAGAAAGAGAGGGGACTATGGGGGGTAAAGAAGAGAGAGGAGACATTGAGGAAGCAGAAAACAAAAAGCAAAGATGAACAATCCTAATTTGGATCAAAATTCAATTGTACACCCTCCAGTATAGTACTGATCTCCTGCATATGTCTAGACTCTCTGTAAAATGAAGAAACACCTCCAAAAATATCTCATAATGTAAAATGAGAATGAATGTTCGTGTATCAAAAATGGAAGGTATTCTGCACTTAATCCAAGGCTTTTTTTTTTTGTATTCCATTTATCAGTCAAGCACTTGCTAGGTACGTAGCTCCACCCTTTGGGTACCATTTCATCGCAGTTGTTATCCCAATGAAAAAGTGCCACAATGTGGTACTGTGCATATTAGAGTTTTTGGTGACTTTCAGAGCTTTTCACATTCAAAATCCAGAAAATTGGATATTGACCAACCTGAAATCATGGACCCGCTGCCTCTCACCAGGAATTAAACTTTATTGATTAAAAAACAAACAAACATGTTGTTGCACTTTTATGAAGACATACAAGAAGAACAAGAAGAGTAGGCATTGTTTGATGATGATGCCGGCACTTTGGACAACTGGTTAGCACATCTGCCTCACTGTTCTGAGGACCGGGGTTCAAATCCCTGCCCCGCCTGTGTGGAGTTTGCATGTTCTCCCCGTGCCTGCGTGAGTTTTCACCGGATACTCCGGTTTCCTCCCACATCCCAAAAACATGCATGGTAGATTGACTGAAGACTCTAAATTTCCTGTAGGTGTGAATGTGAGTGCGAATGGTTGTTTGTTTCTATGTACCCTGTGATTGGCTGGCAACCAGTTCAGGGTGTACCCCGCCTCTCGCCCGAAGATAGCTGAGATACGCTCCAGCACGCCCGCGACCCTAGTGAGGAGAAGCGATACAGACAATGGATGGATGGATGATTAAAAAACATGTTGTTACACTTTTATGAAGACATACAAGAAGAACAGAAGAGTAGCAGCATTGTTTGATGATATATTAAGTAGTTTATTCATGTAACTCCTCTTTCTTATTAAATACAATGAGACGTGCAGTACCTTTTAGGTACATTGTGTAGACAAGGATGATACTGATTGCACATTCAAGCTGCATCTTTTACTAGATATGCGGTTAAATTTAAACAGGTTCTTCCTTACAACATCCAGAGCTGAATTAAATTGATCAGATTGATTGTGCCCTACCAACACCAAACTGTTCCAGTCCGTGAAATTTATTTAATGAACCTTCTGCGTCTGTCTGATCAGCTGTGTCATATTGTTATTATTATAACATTTTTGATTGAAGAAGTTTTCATCTGGTGCGCATTTAAGGAATGTTTTTCAATAGCCATTCAGGGTTCCTGCAGCATACGCGAGACAATAATAATAACAGAAGGTATCAAAAAAAGTCTATTTCAACATTTGTTGTTCTTCAAAGTAAATGTTAATTTCGCTACTGATTCTTAACGTCTCAAATTGCGTGAATAAATAAATGTTTGATGACCTCCGTGTACTAACATGAATGTCAGAGTGTAACAACTGACTTCCATTGAGCGATTCACTTCAGTGCAAAAGAGCAAAAGTGACATAGCCATCAATAAGAGAATGAAATGGCTGCAGAGGTGCAAAAAACAGGTTTGACAGAGGAAGGATACATTTATCACAAAAAGCAATGGGTCATGTTTCACAGTGGCACTTTGGGGAAAAATTATAACAATTTGTAGCTTTAATTTGCAAGATTGCAACTGTGAGTTAAAAATACACAGCAAGTGAATGTTCTATATTGTGTGACCACACACACACACACACACATACACAGCCCATGAGTGCCTGCTGGCTTCACTTTTCTGCTGTAGCATGGATGAAAAGAGTCGGCATTACAGCTGTCAATTCAGATGGAGATCAGGTGGCAGGAATGAATGAGGAGACAGAAAATAGTAGCTCTGGGTTTACATGTATGCACATGTGCACCTACACAGAAGAATTAATGTGTACATGAATGCATGAGTGCTTAGCATAAATTTAATTCAAAACATCTCCCCCAATTAAAGGATGCGCTCAAAGATATTTACTGATTGCTGAATTTTAGAATGCCACCATTCAATGTCTAAACAATGGCAGATATAGAAAGCATGTTTCCAAATGTCTCATCGTTCAACACAGAGAATATACAGATTGTTTCCAGTATGTAATAAGTGCCAATATTCCATGCACACTTTTGCATTTGAAATTACTCAAAGTGTTCAATGTGCGACTGACAACAAGAGAATTTTCCCAAAGAGAGTAATTAATTTTCTGGCACCTCAGTTGCGGGAGCTTGCAAGGCAAATGAAACAATGGGGGGCACACTCCACTGCAGATTTCAGTGCTAATAGACAGATGCCAATCTATCTCTCATCCTCTCTCTCTCCCCCAGTTCGACATGTGTCCTCCTTGGCTGAGAGACTCCAGCATTTGTTTTAGCGCACACCCCCTGCCACTCTTCCCATGTGTGAGAGCCTTGGGCAAAGCAGTCCAAAGAGACACCAGCACCTCCCAGTTTGTCATCTTCCAGTATGTGCATGTGTGAACGGACCCAGAATGTGCTTGAGCTGATACACAGAAAAACACACAATGTGGCCATAGATATGTTCAGAATAATTTGTAGTGGAAAAAGCGTACTGTGATCTCATTAATATTATTCATGATGAAATTTTACAAAAAGAACACTCATGTGTTTGACAACTGTATCGGCATGCCAATAGGGAACTCAGTTCTGTGTTTGAGGGAATGCATGCTCCCAGTGTGGTGTGTATGTACTAGTGCGCCCCCTAGCTTTCAGCCGAGACTCATTCATTTTTTCCCCCTCCTCCTCCTCCTCCTCCTGCTCCTCTCTTGCCCTACATATCAGTCCCGGAGAGAATAGCCCTGTCTAACACCCGGCTTCACAGAGACACTGTTTTGTCATGTTTTATATCATTCTACTAATGGCAAAAAGGCAGCCCCCTCGACAAAAGACCTCTCTTTCCCTAAAGATCTCTGGTAACAAATGTGCTGCGAAAAAAACAAAACAACAACACCAACAAAAGAAAAAAAAGGATGACTTGACTGAACTAAAACCTCAGTTTTACCAAGTAAAAAGCTCTTGTTTTAGTAAGAAGCCAGACAATAATCACATTGTAAATACAGGGGAGAAAAAGAAAGAGGGAAGAAAAAAGAAAGGGATGAATAAGAGAGGGAACCAACAGATGGTAGCTTTGGCGAGTCCTTTATCATGTACTTTATTCAAAGTGTGTCTTGAAGGCACACACACCCAGCAGCATCACACACACGCAAGAGCACAAACAGGCTGCACACTGAGACTAGACTTACATACACACACACACACACACACGCACACACACACACACACATATATATACAGTATATATTTTCATATAATTTGATCAATAATGGTTAAGACAAAGAATTTGAATATATAATTTTGTTTTTAATGCCACATTGGTTTTATATGTATATACAGTAAATGTCTCCCATGCTGAAACATTCACGCTTAGTTATATTTTCAAAAAGTTATGGATGATTTAAAATGTGAGGCATTTATAGTATAGGCAAACCTTATTGACAGAGCAAATGGTGGTGGCCCACTAAAATACACTTCTTGCATAATGGTAACGACAGAAGTGGATAATGGTTAAGACATTAACAGCTTCACAAAAAATCGTGTGCGTTATACAATTTACATGTGTTTCCCTTCAAACTCTGCGTATAAAAGTGCAAAAATGATACTAACTCCTCATTAAACCCATTACACTCTTGTGTTTATAAAATCACAATCACTGTAAAAGACATGTAATAGTTCAGCCACTTCCCTTAATTCATACATATACCAGATATAGTTTTCCATCTGCAAAATGGCAGGCTCATCCGAGCACTCCAGCTCACAGATCCAGTTGGTGTACTGCAAAAATATAATGAGGCTCTTTTCAGTGGCGTTAATGGTTAAGACAGCTTGAATGACAAAGAAGGACTGTTTGTAAAAGAACCAAAAAAGGAACTCTGAAGACACGAAGATGCATTGTCTTAGTTTTCATGGAAAAGGCATATTGAGCAATAGGAGAAAAATACAGAATATTCAAAAATGTAATTTAGCATCTTCAGGAAAAAATCTTACAAATCAGGAAGCTTCATTTGAGACACTTAACGGGAAATATATTTTGACCATTAGAAGATTGAAAAATATAACTTTAGAATGGCTATTTTTCTTAGAAACAAGTATTACTGTTTGAATAATAACTGCCAATAATTCAAAATATCATATCAGTAAAATTAATTTTAAAAAAGGAAATTCAGTGGTGTATGAATTTACCGTTAGTTCAAATTAGTATTACATTATATATATATTTTTTTCTTTGTGGGCAGCATGATAGACTATTGGTTAAGACATCTGCTTCACAGCCAAATGGTTGTGGGTTCAAATCTCATCTCAGGCGTTACTATTTCCCATTTGCATGTTCTCCCCATGCTTGTGTTGGATTTCTCAAGGTACTTCGGCTTCATCCTAAACACTTTAGGTCAGTGATTTCCAACCTTTATGGAGCCAAGGCACATATTTTAAGATTGAAAAATGATGTCACGGCACACCAACAAACAAAAATGTCACAAAACGTCCATCCATCCATTTTCTGAGCCGCTTCTCCTCACTAGGGTCGCGGGCGTGCTGGAGCCTATCCCAGCTGTCATCGGACAGGAGGCGGGGTACACCCTGAACTGGTTGCCAGCCAATCGCAGGGCACATAGAAACAAACAACCATTCGCACTCACAGTCATGCCTACGGGCAATTTAGAGTCTCCAATTAATGCATGTTTTTGGGATGTGGGAGGAAACCAGAGTGCCCGGAGAAAACCCACGCAGGCACGGGGAGAACATGCAAACTCCACACAGGCGGGGCCGGGGAATGAACCCGGGTCCTCAGAACTGTGAGGCTGACGCTCTAACCAGTCGGCCACCGTGTCACAAAACGTGGATACATTAATTACTGCATGTACTTCCTGCCGTCTCATAGAAGAGCATTTATTTGTTCAGTCTGTCTCAAAACCACAGGGCTCGCCGGTGACACCGCGGCGCATGTGTATTGCAGACTCCTCGCTACTTCGCGCAATTGAATCATTCCAACTCCCCCTGAAAGCTGTGACACTAATAAATATATCTACTATTATGGTGCTAAAAGGGATAAATAGATGAACAAAGATACATTATTTATTGTAAATAAAGAAGTTTTGGGGTAATTAAGTAAAATTTGATCATTTCACACGGCACACTTGAAAAGTGCTCACGGCACACTGGTTGGGAATCACGGCTTTAGGTTAGGTGAAATAATGCACGTTGCATGGACAGTTAATTATGATAGCAATAGAAATGAATTGTACTGTGAAACATGAAACAAATACTACCAAGGATGAATGTATGATTTTATTCGACGATTAGGACAGCCATGCAGGCCTTTGAGAAAGTGAGAAACACACACACACACACACACACTTGTAAAGTGATCTATTTGTGACCATGTGTGACCTGCGACTGTCGATCAGTGCAAATTTGTGAGGCAATGAAGCATGCTAGAGAGTCCTGTCACCAGCAGAGGCCTGACATCACCCTCATCCCCTTCATCCACTGCTGTGTGTGTGTGTGTGTGTGTGTGTGTATGTGTGTGTATGTGTGTATGTGTGTGTGTGTGTGTGTGTGTCAGTGTGTGTGTGTGTGTTTTAGCTGTGTGCAAATAGAACATGAGATGTAAAGGGACGAGAGAACACAATGACTGAGGAAGGATTCGATAAGGGAGCACACAAGGCTCATCAATTTAGTGTCATCTCAATGGATGAATTGTTGGGAGAAAAAGTCTTTCTGTTGAAGACTGCATATTTTATTCCTCATTTTCCCTCTCTCTTATTTCACACGGCCTGCAGATGCCTTAATTGTGCTCTCTCTTCAAGGCAGCTTTTTCACTTGCTCTTGATAAGTCTTTGATATTCTGTGCTTCACTAATTGTAGTCGCTGCAGTACATCTATCTTTTTTCAATTTCCTGATAATTAGCCTCTAACTCTTTCATCTGTCTTTTCAAGTGCACTAAATCTCCCTCTCTAATGAAAGTTACACGGAATCCAACAAGGTTGACGGCTGGTTGAAAAAAAAAATGCCGCCTCTCTCTCTCTTTCTCTTCTCGCCGAAGGCAGGCCCTGTCCTTGGGTTTCGAACGAGAAAATATTCAACCTAAAAAACACAGGAGCCGTTTAATAAGAACACGCTTGGAAATAACTCTGATTTAATGGATGGGAGATGTGAGGTGAGTGGAGGAGCTAACCTGGAGCGATCTGCTAAAAAGATCAAAAACACTCAAAAAAATCAGTCAAAGCCCCTGCTGCTCTCCCAAAAGACTGCAGTCCTATCTGCGAGCTCCAAGTAATGAGCCTGACTAAGATATTACTGAAAAGAGGTTTTATGTACAGCATATGATATCATGTTAACACAACATCACTGGAGTGTGACATCCCAGTTTGTACTCCAGAGTACAAATTAGACTTTGGTAGAATTTATTCTTTGTGTATTTTTGAAAAACACAGAGAGCCTGAATATAAAGAAAATGAGCGCTAGATTTGAAGTACAGGGAACGTCTCTTTAATAGTTTTAGGTCTTTTGAAATAGGCTTCCGTGCAGGAAATGTGTTATTGGTAGCCTTGTGAAGAGAAATGCAAACAGAGACAAGACGAGAGGAGAGGAGGGAGAAGGAGAAGGAGAAAAAAAAGACATCAAAATTGATTTTTCAATCATGCTCGCTGTTTCACGAGGGCGTCACGTGTTCTAATGTCCTCATCCCTCTTGTAGTGATGTGAGTTATTCCACACCGGGCCATTTTAAACTAAGAGGAGTAAGGTGGCGGGGTGGATGGGTACGTGTGGGGGTTAGTGTGGCTGCTAAGTAGGGCTCACAGTGGTAAAAAGGAAAGGTGGGGAGGGCTAAGGGGATGGTTAACAGGGTCATTTAGATTGGAAGGGAGATCGATACGGAGAGGTAGAGAGGAGGTGTGTCTCTGTCACTGTGATGTGTGGCTTCTGCGCGATTATGTGCAAGGGGGACAGTGTGTGTGTGTTTTGGTCTGAGTGTGTGTCTTGTGAACAATGTCACTTTGCTTCAACGATTATAACTTGCGGAATTGGAATTTGCTGTGAATGCTAGAATATAATTCATGAATGAAAATGTGTACTTTTGTTGGAATTAGTCTGAGTGTGTGCGTATGTATTTTCTCTTGTTGCGTACAGTTGTGTGTGTGTGTGTGTGTGTGTGTGTGCGTGTGTGTGTGTGCGTGTGTGTGCGTGAGCATCCAGAAAACACGCAAGTATGGGAGGTAAAATGGTTCACACAACATCAGCTATCACCAGAGAGGGATACAAATAGTGAGTAGTAAGATATGTTACATATTAAACCATCAGTACAACACAGTCATTTTGAGTTTTGTATTCATCACTTGACCTTAATTAACAAACACAAACCATGTACTTTGCACAGAAATATGAAACTTGAGCACTAGTTGCGATCAGTAAACACTATTTACGAAACATAAGTACAATCCTGAAAGGAGCACACTAAGTAGGTCTGGCCTTATAGAGGTCAGAGGTCAGGGTGAGTGACTGAGCAGCTTGTGAAGATTGCAAGCTGTGTGTTGATCAAAGTCTCCTCTGCAGGCAGGATGCTTGCTGACACAGCTGCTTTGATCCAACTGAAGGACATACTCTGTAAACATAGCTAAGATAGAGAAACACTTGAATCTACTTTCATAACCAATATTTATTTAAATGTCATATCTTGCTTGTATTTCTGGCATTCCTTCAACTACAACCTATTCGATAATAGTACATACAAACTGGGACAGCACCAACCGTCACAAATTCATTGACATTTTCCACCTGTGAAATCAGAGATGAGATATAGTGAACAAAAGTGTATAAACATTAAGGTCTAGTTTAAAAACAACAGCAACACAAAGGTCTTTTGGATAGTGTAAGTTCCATTACAACAGGTTCCAGGAGGCAGATCTACTTTTGGTTTCTTTAGGATTTCAAAACAAATAATTAATTAATAATTGAAATAATCTGTTGCTGGGTCAAACCGTCTCCATTGTAAATCCTTTATCAACCATCCAGGCATGATTTTAGGTAACATTTTCTTCTTATTTTCCTTTCGGCCTGTCCCGTTAGGGGTCGCCACAGCGCGTCATCCTTTTCCATGTAAGTCTATCTCATGCATCCTCCTCTCGAACACCAACTGCCCTCATGTCTTCCCTCACGACATCCATCAACCTTTTCTTTGGTCTTCTTCTAGCTCTCTTGCCTGGCAGCTTCATCCTCCTCCTTCTACCAATATACTCACTATTTCTCCACCGGACATGTCCAAACCATCGAAGTCTGCTCTCTCTAACTTTGTCTCCAAAACATCGAAACTTGGCTGTCACTCTGATGAGCTCATTTCTAATTTTATCCAACCTGGTCACTCCGAGAGCGAACCTCAACATCTTCATTTCCGCCACCTCCAGCTCTGCTTCCTGTTGTCTCTTCAGTGCCACTGTCTCTAATCCGTACATCATGGCTGGCCTCACCACTGTTTTATAAACTTTGCCCTTCATCCTAGCAGAGACTCTTCTGTCACATAACACACCTGACACCTTCCTCCACCCGTTCCAAACAACAGTCCAGCTCTGGACTGTTGAATCCAAGTATTTAAAGTCCTCCACCCTTGCTATCTCTTCTCCCTGGAGCCTTCCCCCACCACCTCATTCATGCACATATATTCTGTCTTACTTCGGCTAATCTTCATTCCTATGCTTTCCAGTGCATGCCTCCATCTTTTTAATTGTTCCTCCACCTGCTCCCTGCTTTCACTGCAGAACACAACGTCATCTGCAAACATCATGGTCCACGGGGATTCCAGTCTAACCTCATCTGTCAGCCTATCCATCACCACTGAAAACAGGAAGGGGCTCAGGGCTGATCCCTGATGCAGTCCCACCTCCACCTTAAATTTGTCTGTCACACCGACAGCACATCTCACTGCTGTTCTGCTGCCCTCGTACAGATCCTGTATTATTCCAACATACTTCTCTGCCACTCCAGACTTCCGCATGCAGTAACACAGTTCCTCTCTGGGTACTCTGTCATAGGCTTTCTCTAGATCTACAAAGACACAATGTAGCTCCTTGTTTGCATTGTTTGAGACTGTTCCTTCCTTCAGAATGAGTGTAGTCTATAACACAAAAACTCAAGAAGACAAAAAAAAAACCAAAAAAACAAAGGAGTAAATGAACTGAGGTCCTTTGTGACTTTCCATAATGACGGCAGTTCGAAGTTTTGTGTGACTATAAATGCATATTATCCCCCAATTTTTTTTGTTGAGTTGTTTTAGTTGAGTAGTACAAGTAAAACCTGGAAGGGTTTCAAATTAGGAGGCTCCACAGTATGGACCAAATTGACATATATTTACACAAATATTTCAAAATTGATTGGTAATCAATCAATAACTCACACATTAGCATGCCATATTTTACCTGAGTTGCTTTTTTAATTTGGTTTAGGTACAAATAGTCGATGTACTAATGTGTCAATTTCAGCCATGAGGCCAAAGACTTAGGACTCATGACTGGCGTACATCTGGCGCGACACGTGGCGTAACTCTGCGCGGAGGCGGCTGAGACTTGGTGTTGATCATTTCTTGGACCAGCGCACCCCAACACATCTAAAAGAGGGAAGTCTGTGCTGTTGCGGATCACAGGTGAGTTCAATTCTGTCCAATTAAAGTGGCTCCTCTCATTCCCTTTAAATGCGATGCCCTAGAAGCTCACTGAGTCTTTGACATGGCGGAAGAAGAAACTGATTTGCTCAAGTCCGTATTTATGAATGGAATACATCTGACATCCACCATACATGTCCACGGAGCTCAGAACCTGTCTGCGTGTCCCCCAGTCAAATTAACCAAAATCGCTTTACTGTAGACCAGCGGTTTATCTACTGTGCCGGACTTAGATGTGGTCCCAGCAGGTATGAGTTTTATACTGATATTCTGCCACGAAATCGTCACATGCGCCGACACATGCGCCGCTACACCGTTATGCCCAGCTTGTCGCAGACCGGTATGCCAAATTGGCAAATATGCGGAACAAGCCTTGCGCTTGCATGGAAATCAAGATACGCCCGTTTTTATGATTCACCGCAGATCCACCGTCTACGAAAATACATCCCGTAATCTCTTTGTTCGCCTTGTTATTTTCTGTTAGAACAGAATTCCTGCAGTTGTCTAGCAAATTTGGATCTCAATTCTATGCTATCCTCCCCTCTGTTATCATGCTGGGAAAAGGCATTCCCACAGCAGGGACAGGCTCCTGCATTACTCAATTGTTCATGTTCACTGTGTTAGGAAATGCTACTCATTACACCAATTCAACCTTGTCTTCTGTTCTATTGGACCTTTCTGAGAACACGACTCAAACCCCAGGGAAACACCCAGAGTCTCAATGTTCATGTGTTTGTTTTTTTCCAGTATAAACTTTGGGACCTGACAATTCAATGTGACATTAGAGGCATGCATTGCATATTGACAAGCCTAGAATGAAAAACTAGAGTAAACCAAAATCCAAAGTGTAGACCATTATTGCATTATTTTATAGTCTGTTGAGAATATGTGTGGTTCACATGGATTACAAATGAATAAATAAAATAAACTTACAAAAATTGTTCCCATGAATTCAAAGACGTTTAAGTAATCTTAAAGGATGAAAAGGTCAAAATAAATAATAATATTTCTATGAATTGTTCTGCTTTTACTTTTTTCTTCAGATACTCATCCAAGGATGAGAAGAGGCTCCCTCTAGACATTGCCTGTTTTGTTTCACTATTGTTAATTAAATGAGTAAACTGTGGTTTCTGTGGTTTCAGAAATGAACCCCTCACAATAAAACTATTCAGAAGAGCTTACGCAATAGATTGTGACAGCTGTGATTGACAGTTTTCCACCAGAATGTGCTAGCATGTGGAAAAAAAATATTTGATGATCGCATTTGATAAGTCAAAATGCCAAATTGTCTGCAAATGTCTTGTCTTCAATGAAATATGATGACGGTTGACATGAAGTTAAACTGTTTTACACATGAGAGCAACATCACAAGGGAATATGCATTCCCAAATTGAAACACTGTATGGCATACCGACGAGATGACAATTAAGTTTAATAGGCTTTAAAGTAAACTGTTGGATGCTACCAGATTGAAGAGCGCTTCACACAGCAGGAACCAGATAATTACACTGTAATTATTATATAGTGATGGGGATTTCTTGTGAGTGTGTGTGAGTCTTATGATGATTGTCACTGCCCAGCTCGTGTGCACGCCAGTCCTGAGTGATGTGAACATAGACCAGCTGCTTCAAACTCAAGACAAAAGTGTACATGTCAAATCTTGATAGCTAAGTGTGTAATCCAGAAGCGGGACTTATTTATGCTAACTTTTCCGAAACACAATGGCACAACCAAACCAACTCGGGGTGTCAAACTGAACTTTTAAGGACAAATAGCTGCATTTACTGCAAGCCATTTTTTCCGTTACCATTTTATTTGAGCTAATTAAATGTCATTCTCAAGCGTCTGAAAATTCCCTGCCCCTTCAAACTTTCAGAGTATGTAATTTTTTGTAAAACAGTCGCACTTTAGGCATTCTCTACCAGGCAAATTAAATGGGACCCTGTGGGGTTGTGTTGTAGAGTATTAAGTAATGCTTATTGATGCTTATTCTCAGAGGGAGCTGTGTGTAAAAAAAAAAAAAAAAACACCCTCGGCTTTGATTAATTTCCTCCCATGCTCTACGTAAACGATGAAGCCGAAGCGAAATTGCTCGTTAGCTATGACTGAGGGAGACTACAATTGGAGCGTCTCTCTTTAAAACCTCATGCTGTTTTCTGTATACACACAAAAAAGACTTTTGTAAAAATTATGTCAGGCGCTCATGAGCGCCATTCATAACCTGTGAAAGTCTTGTCTGTTTTTACTCTTTGAGGATAAAAACAGGATCGCCACATCAGCCCAAGCACACCACATATTTTATACAAAACATAATAACTGTAATTACATAAATAACCATAATGAATCTTGGGCGACTACAGCTTTCAAGGCCGATTTGATGAGCACCAAAGTGCACATCTTCATTAATACCTACCTCCTGCATATGCTATGTTATCATAAAAATACCTGTGCATGCATTATTCATTAAGAAATAAAGGCGTATTGAATATGTCTTCTTGAATTCAAAACTAAAATAAAGAAACATACCTAGATCTTTTTGTCCCACCTCTCCACAAAGTTTAGTGGAATTGAAAATAATAATAATAATAATAATAATAATAATAGTAAAAAAAAATAATGGAAAAATGGTGAAAAGAAAGTCACTCTTGATCTCAGGTGACTGCCAAGATTTGCACCAAGGCAATCCTCAATTGGGCCAGATTTATTTATTTAGCAAAATCCTCCTGATCAACAACCAAACAGTAGCTGAAAATAACAGTGTATATAGTGTAATTTATGTATTACTTGGCAGGATCCAAAGATTGCCACCCTTGTTTTAATCACATCACTTAAATATGAGAAACAACTGAAATTTTCTAGTATCCTTCTCTCTGTACCATCCGTTCCGAAATGTTCCTGTGTGTTTCTGCTTGACTGGCTGCAGGACTGACACCGCTCCCCACATCCAAACATGTTCAGTCGCTTTACTGCTTGCCCCTTGTGCCAGTCTGTCATCCTGCCCTCACTCTTTCATGGCACACACACACACACACAAACATGCACGCACGCGTGCGTGAACACGCATGCATGCACACACACATTCACGTGCACACACACGCCTTGGTAAAACTAAACGAAAAAAGCATGAGGAAAACGGTAGTAGCTGTGACAATTTTCAGCGAACCTTCATAATCTCCCTCTGCTCTTTAACACAAATGTGTAATACAGTATAACATAAAACACATGCAGCAGACACAAGTTAAGAGCCTCTTGAGGGATATATGATAGCTTTACTACCTTTTATGCATCGAGCACTCCATATTGCTTCTCATTTGACTCAATGAGTGAATTAAAAAGGTTCACGCTGATGTTAGCTATGAGTGATGTGAGCTATAAGTGCTTTAGAACAGCAGTGATACACTCTTAAGACATGATGGCAAGCAGAATTAAACCATTCAAGCTGAAAATCACAGCAAATCACTGCACTGAGTTGGCTTAAAGCTTTAACTAAATACTGTCATTTTATCCACTTCTTCAGTGGTACAGTCACTTAGATGATGGTTAATAATGATAATATTACAGTGTCAATAACCTCTGGTGAAAATTGACAAAGGAACTTAAATATTGAGGATGTTTGACAATTAAAAGCTGCTGGTGTCAAGAGATGACACCACTGAGGCTGCAACCGAGCAACACAACCTTATCTTTAAATTGTGGTTCTGGGAGATTGGACAGCCTCTCGTTGCACTGGGCCAAACATTTATCCAAACAAATACAAACAATGCTTAAAAGCCCCTGAACAATCCCATGGACATGGAAATACAGGACCTCAGCGTGGCCTTTGACACAATCTTACACCCCATTGTCTTCAATAGACTCTCCTTCTTTGGCATTGGGCACACCACTCGAGACTCGTTCGACTCATGCTTCGAAGACAGCACTCAGTTTATTCAGCGAAAATCATTTTCATTAGTCCCCACTACAGATGTGTCGCTACTCATAATTATCTACGTCCTCCCCTGCTGCGTCATTTTGCCTAAATGTAATATTCTCTTTCATTGCATCATGGGTGACACCCAGCTCTACCTCTCCTGTAACCCCAACATCTCATGTCACCCTCTTCCCTTACCTCCTGTTTATCATATAATAATGGATTAATAATAATAATAATAGGTGGAACGGTGGACGACATGTCTGCCTCACAGTTCTGAGGACCAGGGTTAAAATCCGGCCTCGCCTGTGTGGAGTTCTCCCCGTGCATGCGCAGGTTTTCTCCGGATACTCCGGTTTCCTCCCACGTCCTAAAAACATGCAAGGTAGGTTAATTGAAGACCGTACTTTGCCCATCGGTGTGAATGTGAGTGCGAGTGGTTGTTTGTTTGTGTGTGCCCTGCGATTGGATGGCGGTTTCGGGTGTGCCCCGCCTCTCGCCCGAAGATAGCTGGGATAGGCTCCAGCACGCCTGCGACCCTAGTGAGGATAAGCGGTACAGAAAATGGATGGATGGTTAATAATAATATATTTATAAATTAATTTGCTGGGTAAATTAGTTAGTCGCCTGCTTTGCAGCTATAACTGCTTACACTCTGTTCAGAATATTTCCATTCTCCCAAATGAGCATTTGAGAGGTCAAGGGGGTCACTGGTCACTTATGTTGGAAGAGAGGATCTGGCTCACAATCTCTGTTCCAGTTGATGCCAAAGATGTTTGCTTGGGTTGAGGCCAGACCTCTCAAATTCTTCCAAACCAAACTCATGCAGCCAATATGACCCTTCGTTTGTGCACTAGGACAGAGCCTTGACCAGCAAAAGCCTTCTTTAGACTGTTCCCACAAAGTTAAAAGTGCAGTATAGAATTCTCCCAAAGATTGAACAACATACTTGTGTTCCTCTTCAGAGTGTCCACTGTAGTGTATAAGTTACAAAACATCCTTGTCCTCAAAGGACTTGCATTGTTTGGGAAATAAGCACACAATTTATTGTAGTGAGCTGCTGTGACACCAGTCGGACACGCATAAAGCAAACAGTGAAGCAGCACGTTTATCCCGCACCAAGCGATTTTCAGTTCTAAACTTTATTTTGCAAAGGAAAACAAAAGTGTTATTTATTTTAGGACAGTGTTGCATCAGTCAATTTAGTTCTGACCCAAGAGCTGTGTTGCCTCATACACACACGGAATGGACCCTTATCCCCAGAGCAATGCGTTGTGTGATGTGTTGGTGTGCCTCCCCCTGCTGCTTGTCTGCCACTTGTCTGAGCGTCCGACTTGTCCATGGTATGTTCTGCGCCTTCCCTTTCTGTCTTAAAACAATGACGGTCTTGTGAAAGCTGGCCTGTCACGAGCCTTCAATAGCAGCCGGCTAATTGCTGACCCTAACAGTCCCAATTAGCACTTACAAGCTCGGCGCAGGGGCCCATGGGAGCTGTCTGCGCAGATGTGGGGACGAGTCACGGCCACAGCTGCAGCGTCTGAAGCACAAAGCAGCCACGCGGCAACAGCAACGCACAGCTGTGTTGCCCTTTTTGGCTTTATTACCCCTGTTGCCTATCCCTCCATCTCCTTCCTTCTTGTACATATCTTTTAATGTCCGTCTGCCCAGTTGGGCTCTTTACTGACGTCCCCAGAGCCCTCCTCAAAGAGATCTCTTGAAGTGTGGGGAATCAGAGGCAGAAGAGCGCTCTGGGAAAGCTGGCTGAGGGAGAAAAAAGGAGGGCTGAAAACAGTATTACAACAGCAACAAGCGTGTAATCAGTCGTCTTTTCTAGTGGCTTCTCAAGGAGCGTGAGAGCTAATGTGCACAATTTAGACGGATATTTTTGATAAAGCCCCGCATTTAGTAACTGGAAAATATATCTGGCTGCCTGTTCCCCTTTGAGTGTGAAATGTGATAAAGACATATAGCTCCCCACTGATAAGGGATATGCAAGGGGGAGGAGTTGAAGTGGTTGGCGCACAAAAGAAGTCTGCCGAGACATTGGGAGTTTGGTGATTCTACAAGACTACAGCTAAAAGTGAAAAATAAGGGGAGAAGGGGAAAAAATAGTAGAAGAAGAAGAAGATGCTTAATGTGGGCCGGACTGCTCGTCCCTCATCTATTCTGTTATCTTCATTATTTGGAAGGCATTAAAAGAGGCCAAGGATGGCAGCTTTGGGAGAGGGGCTCAGGAGGTGGGGGAAGTTCTATGTGCTGGGATACTAATTACAGTGTCCACTAATAGCGCCTCAAGTAAACCAGGCCAATGCATCTTGCTTGATGAGAACATGCATCAACCAGCTTAATTGAGAGTAAAATGAGGCAGGCATGCCACAGGACCTATTAATCAACATTGATGAATGAAAGTGTAATTAGATGTGGAAATACAAAAGAAGGGGGGAAGCAAAAGCAATCGGTTAACTTAAAGTTAAGGCTACAATTGTTAACTAACATTGCAACATTGGTGCACGTTAGGCTTTTATTTATTTTTTCATCTTTCATGGCAAAATGCAGAGAAGGGAAGTTTGCTGAGCCATCATTACGTAGTTATTGTACTTTCCACACATAAATAGCCAGTAATGCTGCACCTGCAATTGAGGCTGCACCTGCTAAGGAATACTAATTAGTTTATTCAACAACATCAGACATTCATCTCTGCTCTCCTCCTCTGCCTCATGTGGTCATACTACCACTGCTACTTCCTGGGCTGGATTAAACAGGTGTGACACTGGAATTGGCCAAACTATCCATATAAATAATGTCTCGTCTCCTGCAGTGCACTGCAGGCAAACAACCATCATCGTTTTTTAACGTGATCATGTCAACACTTCAGAGGGTTACTTAATGTCATGAGACTCATGAGAATGTGCCCATGATGTAGCGTGACATATTCAGCCTTAATCTGTGTTTATTGTTCATCATATTTATCTTGTGTTGCAGCCTTTTCACTCCCTGACATTGACATTCATTGCAGGCCCTGCACAGCCCCATGAGCTATGTGAATAAACATAGCAAACACAACACCCTTGAAATGCCATAATCCCTTTTGTTTTGGTGGAGGTTCTTTTCGCTGTGTATGCAAGTAGGGGAAGCCGCTCTCTCTTAGCACACACGCGCGTGCACGTCCATTCACATCGGCCCGTGCGAATAAACTCGCAGGCACAAATCAACACGCGTGCACATACAAACACAAACACTTCCACTTTCTCTTTCAAAAGCTCTTATCTATTTATAGACTTTGATACGTAAACCTATGAAATCTCACCTCGGGCGAGACAATCGGGCCTGTTCTTCTTCAATCCGCTAGAATCAAAAGACAGAAAGGAGAACAAAAAGACAGAAGACAAAGAAGAGACAATGTAAGAGGAGAGAAGCAGAGGCCTGGCTATAGTGTGGGGTTGATAATTGCGGCCACAGACAAGGCAGATTAGGACAACATTTACACCAAATGCTTCCTGAAGAGGAGACTGACAGAGGAGGCAATGTGGTTTATTGTTGAGCCAAACGCTCACATTGCCTCCCATCGTTTTGCATCAAAAGAGCACTAAAGCACTGCTTCGCTAGTGAGGGAGGAAAGGAGGCCGGCTCATCTGTCATGGGACGGTGCACCCCGTCTCCGAGACACGCTACAAGGAAGTAGACGTTGGAGGAAATAAAAAGTCAGATTTACCAAATGTGGTGAGCATTCAACTCTAACGCGGCCGAGCAGCACGGGACATCAGAGGTCAGCTCCGTTTTCTCCTGCGCCCGCTGACATCAACTAAAATGGCCTGGCTGAAATTAGCCTAACCCCCGGAATGACATCTCTTTCTGCGTAAACCGTGTGGACGCGACGAGCAGTTTAACGTGAAATCCAAATCAACACATTGTTTTTACAGTGTCAGAAGCAGCCAGGGAATGACCATCACTGCCTGGCTCGGGGATATTTGTTGTCAAAATGGTAGCACTGAAAACCGTTTGAAATAATCTAATCCAGAGAATCTTGACTCGTTTGGGTCATTATGCAGGCTTGACCTCATTCTGTAGGGATGCATCTTAGCACGGCAAAGGGGAGGTGCGAGTGGACAGGGTTGTCGGCAGAAACACGTGAAACTTCGTCCGTCAATAAGCGTGACGCATGTTGGCCTCCGAAACGGGTGGCTGCCTGGTGGAAATAACGCGACACCCGTTGACTTGAGAGTCCTTTACGCCGCTGGCACCAAACAAGACAACACAAATAGCATCAGTAGTAGCAGAGGAGAAACATGCTTTAGGGCTTTAGAGCAACAGTGAACTATTGTTCTGAGGAAGAGGCAGCCTTTTCACAGAAAATCATGTGATGACCAATTATAGATAACAACAGACATTAACATAAGAGATTTATTTTAATTCTTCAAAATGATCTGCACTCATGTCCACCCGCATTCTGCTTTCGGGAGATCAAAGCATTATTTTTGTTGTAATTTTATCATTCATTTATTTCATCTTTCATCGTCACTAGATTTCCAAACGAAAACTCTCCAAATCGGGTTTTTACACATGCAAAGTTAAATATGACCATCATAATGAGGTTGTATGGATAATTAGTGTTGACCGGACTAAAAGTCTTTGCATTCACAATACATAAATGTTTGAGGCTCTAAAACATGAAAATGTAATTGCAAGCGTATGAATTTCTATTTCTTCAAAATGTCATGTTTTTGAATATAATTATTATCCATGCAGCCTATAGGGGAAGCGAACACATTTGGTCATTTTAACTTAATGGTTGAAATGGGTGCCACATGCCTCATTACAACCCAACGGAACAGCAATTTCCTCCAGTAGTCATCACAAAGTTAATGATGATAATGAAAAAGTTGTAATTAAATGCAAGACAATTATACGTACAAAATAGTGGCCTGCAATTATTGTAAACCTCCTGATATAGAAAACTGATGGAAATGCTACTGCAGTAAAAAGGAAAAGAAAAGTAAAAAAAAATTTTTGTACTGACTTTCCTAACTTTTTTCCCCTTTTTTCCTCCCTAACTTTGATCAGCTGAATTCCTATATAAAGCATAACATGAAGTCCGTATGGTAACCTGAAAAAAATTTGAAGAAACTCACATTCCATTGGCCTTCTCTCCTCCAATATTTCTTCCCAGAACTGCTGATTTCACCATCATCTCCATCATTGTATCCTTGCGTGGCCAAAGCAAGAGGCAATCCTCTTTGCTGTCTTCTTCTGTCTCAGAAATAATAAATACACTTTTTTAATGGCTGGCTTTATGTTGCTTTTGCAGCAGACCTGTCACTTGGGTAGTAACACTAAAGATGCAATCATAGTTGCTGGTGGAGAAGATGGACGAGTGAGCGGGACAGGTGGACAGGTGAGATAAGGAGGTTTTGTGAGAGGCAGTCAGAGCAGGATTTGTGTGGCTGTCTGCTGCCGGACGCTTAATAGCTGATGGCAAGCTGTGATTGTGATGAACATTTTAAATCTCTGGTCCACTTTTACCTTGACCTTTTTCCTTCCTCTCTTCTCTATTGCCAGGTTGCATGTACCTCATCTGGAGGGGGTCATTTTGAGCCTTTGTTTCACTCTGTATGTAACTTTTGAATCTTTACCCTGAGATTTACTCAAAACTGGGACTATTTTTACTCAAGTGAGGACATCCAAGAATTCTTACAGAAGGTCTACTAGAAACATTTCTATCAGTATCCAGGAGAAAGTGTACTGATTTTACCCATCACTGTCCAATTTATGATGAGACTAGCTCCGCAGAGCTATATTAGCCCCTAATCATGCTGTCACTATTGGGATACAGGTTTGTCATGAATGGATACAATATGTGGGACAAAGGTTAATTTCCAAGTTTGGGGAGGAAAAAAAGAGAGACTAAACCACTTAGCAAAAGATGAAACTCAGTTTATCAAATGAATTGATAAAAAAAAAAAAAATAACTCATGCACTATATTTATTTCAGAAGTTTATTGAATGGCAAATAAACACAAATAGAATATTGTAGGCAGTCACTGGAAACTGAATAAAGTCAGCTCTCCATCGAATAATAGCTAAAGAATAGAAAATATCTGACTCTAAATTGCCCGTAGGTGTGACTGTGAGTGTCGAATGGTTGTTTGTTTGTATGTGCTCTGCGATTGGCTGGCAACCTCCTGCCCGATGACAGCTGGGATAGGCTCCAGCACGCCCGCGACCCTAGTGAGGAGAAGCGGCTCAGAAAATGGATGGATGGATGGATGGATAGAAAATATCTAAAGCGTCTCTTAATCTGATATACAGTGTCCCCTCACCGCTTCGTGCTTCACGTTTTGCGGCTTCAGTGCTTTGCGGGTTTTTCCAAAATATTCATTAAAAAAAATAAATAAATACAGCCATATTGGCAGCCATATTGCAGAAAGACGCGTTGTTTCATGTTGATGCGCGCGAGAGAAGGTTTCCCTGCATGCCAAACAAAGAGATGAGTTGACTCAGAGGCTTTGTACATGCCTATACATGCCTGTACTGTTCAGGCACTCATACAAGGCGCGTGATTGGTTCCTGGCGCGACATTGACCAATGAGAGCACGAGTGGATTTATCCCGTGAGCTGATCGGTATCGCATCATCGCAGCCTCACCCAGCATCTTCCCTTGTTGTGTCTCGCCAGTCTCGTCCACGCTGTTGTGTTCGCAATAACTTTTTGTTTAAGCGATAATTTTTTGGATTAGATAAGCAAGCCCTTACAATGCAATTTAGTGCACATTACTAACATTGAATTTTAATTTAATCAGAATCATCAATGAATCAATCCATTAGTTACTCATCAGCAGTCTAACACATAAATGCTTTTACATTATCTTTCCCCTCAGAAATGTGTCTTAAGAATTCGCTCCACTTAATAGTTTGCATGTTTTTTCCCAACTCACTAAACTATGGAACAACAACAGAAGCATAGCTGTCGCTGATCATATTATGAGGAAAGCACTAGAAATGCTGGAGAGAAGACATGACGCCATGCGGCACAAGAACAATACCCAATGTAGATTCCACTGGCTACAAGATTAGGTACACCTGCATAATGTCATCCAATATTAAAGGAGCAGCTGATCATTAAAAAAAAAAAAAAAAGTAACAATCGTGCAAGTGTGTTTTTATTTTTCAATTCTAAACTAAAAAAATAAAAATAGGAAAAAATATTTATGCGGCTCTTGGATAGGACTGGATTTTGCAAAGGTAACTATACTAACAAGGAAAATGAATAATAATAATCATGACCAGCATTTGTTATTTTAATTAATTATTTTTTTAAACATGAAGCCAAACTGTATTTTTCTAATGTAACAGTTGTGTTGAGGTACGTGTCACAAGTGGTTAAGAGAATATTTGTACATTTCTATCCCAAATCATGTGCACTCAGTCTCAAGTACTTTAGCCTCGTGGAGAGTAATAACTGCTCTCTGGCCCACTCTCCGATGAAAGCGTCATCCCTTTGTTTTCTATGGCTCGCGGAGTGAAGTTTGATGAATGTGGGTGGACTTGTCACACGTGGGTGTGTTATCTGCATGTTGTGTGAAACGGAGACAAAAGAAGACGAGTGGATGAGGAGACTGTGATTTTGATCTCTGAAGTGCAAAAATGTTTCTTGCCACTACACAGGAGGGAGTGGGAGTAAGATTAGAGCTGTTGAGGAACAGAAATAAATTGATCAGATAGCACAATGAGAAGAACAGAGATCTTTGTTTAATATGTGTTATTGTTTTTTTTCCCAGGTTCTGTTTAACATTTCTAGGCTCTTTGCCTCCATAAATAAAAAAAAAAAAAAAAAACAGCTACTGTAAATATGACTGCCTTTGTTTTGCTTCCACGCTTTTGTTGCAATTTGTGTATGTCTACATGCGTGTGTGTGTTTGTGTGTGTGTGTGTGCTTGTGCTGGTCCACCTGCCTGGTTGGAGCTCTCGCCCCGAGGCCCTTGTGACTCACTAGAAGGAGTCGGACGTGGCCTCCAAAAGCTGTCGGGACCGTGCAGGCGACACATGAAAGCTTTACCTACACTTAATCAGCATGGAGAGGTCTGCGTGTAGTTTGAATTATGTTTCATTGATGATCGGCTTTCGAACCAATTTTTCTCATAGGAAATCAAGAAAATCTCATCAATTTTAGCCTTTTTGTGGCTTTAGCCATTTTGATACTCAACAGTCAGGACAGAGTATGCCTTTGGAAAAGTTATTTATTCATTTATTTCATTATGTTTTCTGGTCTTTGTCACATTTCCTCATTGTCATCACGCTTTTTGTGACATCACACACACAAAAACACCAAAGAAAATGAAAAATACAAGTTAATCCTCGATGCTCACTTTGTGAGATTTGCTAAATTCTCAGGCACATGGAAATTATGTTTTTTTTATGTTGTTAACTTTAAATTATTTTCTCCTCTGCTTTTGTTGCTTTGGATACATCATAGAAAATAATGGCAGGCCATTCTTTTAATGTTTCTTGAGATTTAAATAAAGTATAAATGAATAAACTAAGTTCATCATTGTTTAGAGGCTTACTTTTCTTGACAATTTTGGTAGGAGTACAAATTGCATGACCTCAGAGGCTTTTGACGATGCACAGTGCGCAAAGAGCATTTAAATGCATGCACTCTGTTTAAAGACAGAAATGTTCATTTCAGCAGGAAACGCTTGATGTGTTGTAGGCGACAGATCAAATTAATTCTGTGACTTTACTCTATCGTCCTGAATTTGCCCCTGCCAGCCTTATTCCCCCCACCGTCCTCCCACTGTGCAACATTTTACTCAAATCTGACAGATGCGCAAGTAATGATGCCTCCCACATGCGAAACCTCCTAGTCGACGTGCCCGTGTCTGAGAAGGCACCAACACTACCTGAAGGCGCTGATAGAGATGATTGCAATCCTCCATTGCCATTTAATGACGGATGAACCCACAGCTCCAAGAACATTTGACAAGCTGCTGTCAGATGTGACAGGCGAGACTGAGTGAATGAAGGCAGGCAGGCAGGAAAGAGGCGGAAAAAACACACAGGTGGATCTGCAGACAGTATAAAGATGATGGCAGCTGAAGTGACATGGAGGGAGGGGTAAGGGGGGATTGTAAAAAAGATCACCGTTCAATCTGTGGCATTGACAATATGGTTTCAGCCTCTCGCTGGGGAGACATGGCAGGCTGGCAGGTGGGCTGCTGCTGTCTGGGAGATCAGGCCTGACATGCAGAGACTCTCACAAGCCAGACTTCTGTAGTTTCATATTGAAGCTGAGGCCACGGTGACACATGAACTCAGACAGGCACATACTGTACGCATGTAAATTATTATTATTTTTATTTTTATATTTTTATTTTTTTACATGTCTGTGGAATGCTTTTGCCAAAATACCCAAAAGATTAAGAATTATTTTTTTAACACATTACAGCGAAATTGGCTTGTTTAGGGGTGGGTCTGTCTCATGCAGTGAGGCATCCCTCATCCACCCCACATACTGCGCAGCCAATGGCAAGCCCGGTTTTGGTTAGATTGAGCGCCAGTGGGCTGGATCTGGCCGGCTCGCAGGCCGGCTGTTGGTTTCTACTTGTCGAAGCAGAGCCCATAGTGTGGAGACCAAGCGAACGCCCAAGACAATGAGACCATTTTTGTGGCGCATGTACACGTCACCAAGTATTAACTTGACACGATAGTGCTTTGGCTGCCGCGTCAAATTTGTTCTTTCGCTCTGGAACTTCAGCCAGCTGAGCTGCCCAGCTGCCATTATCTGAAAAACTTGGTGGTGGGTATTCATTATTTTAATTTGCCCCCGCTGTTGTTTAACAGTGGGTTGGAAATGTAAAAAGATACATTTTCAGAAATGGACAGATAACTTGGTTGTTTATTTTCACACTTGATGGGATGATAGGCACCCCAAAAACCCAACTATCGCTAAACAAACATGAAAATTTTCTTTAATACAGTATGCAGAGGTTGGTAGAGTAGACAAATATTGTACTCAAGTAAGAGTACTGTAACTTTAGAATAATATGGCTCAAGATAAAGTAAAAAGTAGTCCTCCAAATAATTACTTGAGTAAGCGTAAGAAAGAACAAACTGCACAAGTAGTGAGTAACTAGTGTGTGTGTGTGTGTGTGTGTCTTTTTTAAATCAGACCATGAACATCAAACAAAATAAAAAGAACTATATAGAATATGAATGTGCAAATTCAGATATTGCTGAACAATATCACTTAATCTAAAACATAATAAATAAAATCTTCTTACAATAAACACTTTGTAAAATAACAAATTAAGGCAAATTCAGCTCCAAGAAATGGTCCTAGACTATATTGTTTCTACTTATTCAACAGCACAAACATTAATACTAGAAAGTACAAACTACAAAAGTACTGAGTAACAAGTGAGTAACTAGTGTGTGTGTGTGTGTGTGTGTGTTTGACAGAGAGCGAGAGAGAGAGAGAGAGAGAACAGAACATACCCCAGAAGATGCATGTTTACTTGTGACCATAAAATAGTGCTAATGTTGCCAAAACAGCCAAAACAACAGCAAAATCATCTGCAACTTATCGCAAGGTGTTTCTCAAGTTAGAAGTGGGCTGAAATGTCCAAGTTTGGGCAGTGACAAAACTACGCTGCATTTGAAAGCTGTTGTTTTTCATTGTCTGTAATGTAAACACCAGTCGTGCGCGGCTGTCACAATCCCCTTAGATTGGCCTTCAAAGCTCAACAGAGGTCTTTGTGACTTTCTTGTGTCATTTGATTGGTGAACTTGAGTCAAACATCACTGTTGTGGATTGGGTCCACGGCACAACAAAAGTCTAAAAATAGATCGCGCACACAATTATTGATAAATGAAAGTAGAGCATGTATATTATTGTAAAGGAGTAAAAGTACCGTTTCTTCTTCACATAAATACTTGAGCAAACGTTAAAAGCATGCTTCATTAAAACTAATCTGACAAATAAAATTTGTCTAAAATGTTAATTGAGTAAATGTAATGGAGTAAATGTAGCCCCTTCCTACCCACCTCTGACAGTTTGTTCTCTTTAACAAAAGTAATTTGCAGTCTTTTACCTGTCTGAATGTTAGTTGGCCACTTTCTGATTCATGGAGGAAAACAATGGAACTGTACCATTTATTATTTGTAGGCAGGGGGGAATGATTGTGTGGTGAATTAGGTGGTAAAATGAAAAAATAAACTCCTCTGACAAAAGTGAAAAAAAAGGGGAAAAAACATGGCTTGCCGGATTTGTGCTGTAGGATGGTTCCATCATGATGAAAACAGCAAAAATAGAAAGCACATTTCTCTATCTGCATTTTTATCCATCTGCTGTATGCACCAAAATTGTGCAGGTTAGGTAGTTCCTCAGCATCCGTGCCATAGTTACACAGTTTGCCTATCAAAACAATACCCATTCACCCTTAATAATATGGTACAGTTTTTGCAGTTGAATTTCAAAGCGTCTCCGATCACTTTCCAAGACGAAACAGCCGCCTATCACCGCTGTTTTTTATGCACATCCACAGTGGGTTAGGGTGTAAAGTTTCATTTCTGTCACTAATTACTGCCACAGTGCCAGCATTCAGTCAAGGCTCCAAATTAGACGACTCAACCACAACAAGGGCGACGTGCCCAGCAGTCATTTGTCAGACTAATTATTTGTCTTGGGCTTGTAATTGCAGCAGGAACAGGTACTCAGGTAATTGTGTGCTTAGCTGCAGTGTTAAATTTTGCTTTCCCTCCATTTTCAAGTGAGATGAAAGGAATAAAGACTGCCGTGCTGCAATACAATATTCAATACGGCCTCCCAGACTGACTTTGATTCTAAAAATATGTGCCACAATTTAGACCTTGAGATTTTTTTTTTTTTTTTTTTTTGAGTCGCTCACACCTTGATGTTAAGATCATCTGCATGGATGGTTGCTCCCTCCACTTGACACTGTACTGTACGTAAATAATCAAATCTCTAGTGAATGCTGCATAATAGGTTCATTAATACCAGTCCTCAGTCAGTGAACTTAAAATATGGTAGATGTTAAAAGCAGAGGACTTCAAATCAGTCTAAGTCTCATATGTGGGCCATTTGTATGGCAATTCAAGGAAGCACATTTCTGCTCTGTGCAGTGTTCTGCAGCTGCATAGAAATACAAACACAGGCCACTGTCATTTATAATAATGTCGGCTCACAAGCACTGTCACCTATCATCATAATTATGACTCTGCTCTCTCATATTCTTATTTTTAAACGTGTATTCCATGATATTTCACAGGGGTTACACAGGGCCGACTGGACATGATGTCAGGTTGAATATTATAATGAGCAAAAAATAAATAACTCATCAAGAAGTATAAACACAGGAATTTTTATATTTGCCCTGAATCCAATCGCAGCCCTCCCGCTGTCCATGAGACATGTCAGATGTGGACAACGGCTGCTGAATTCCATGCGTGTCTCCTCCTGACGAGCAAATCAGTCTCACCACGCGATTGTCTCTGGCTGTCTTGCAGTGTTGCTCCTGTGCACAATATTGCCCAGGGGCCCCCTTGTTCTTTTGTGTCACAGAACACGCAAGGCCTTTGAGAAGGATCTATAACTATCAGCGACAGCCGGGGCCAAGCGTGCCTGGCCTCGTGTAGAAAAGGCCACGTCTACATGAAAAGGTAGAGACAGAACATCGTCCTCTACCTTCCCTTACCTTGCTCTAATATGCCGCATGGCCTGGTCACGTCTTTTTCATGTGCACTGGGCCAGGAAATGTCAGCTCTATCTTTAATATCTGCAGGCACACTGACAGCCTCTGTTTGATAAACAAAATGTTCCCCCTCTCATGAACAGAATGTGTTTGGGTGTCCATCAGCATCCAGACACCACCTTTGGCTTCTACTTTTGGATCAAAGTGTTTTGTGGCTCATCGCAGTCACACTCTGTGTAATGTGCATGATCAGTGTGTCTGGGGAGGATACGAATAAGGAGAGAACGTTTTTTTCTCCCACTTTCTCCCGCCTTCCTCTCTCTCCTTCCTTTCTCTCCTAGCGGTGGAGACACCACGGTGCCATCTGCTTTGCATTTGTTTAACAAAGATTTATTGTGCAGCAAGACACTAATCCAAAACACTCACACACGCATACATCTCGCCTTCGTCTTGTCACAGGCTGCAATGAAAAAAAAGGGAAGGATTGGAAACGCTCAGCGCTTTCTTTGTCAACTCTCACACTGACGAGACGAGAATGAGCCGGCTGCCACACAGAGGTTGGAATGCCAATAATGAATTACAAACTCGTCATACACGTGTTTAAGTTGAGGTGAAAGTGCAAAACTTATATATGAGTAATTCAAAGCTGGAAGAAAATCACACACATTGGGCTCTACTTTTGTAGACAGCACATCTGCGGGGGGGAGTATGGCAAATGCCAGTGAATGCTGATTTCATGTGTATGACAATTTGGCAGACCAGTCTGTGCCAAGCTGGGCATTCCGGTACAGTAGAGGGAGTGTCCTTGGACATGTGCCTGGTGAAGTGAGAATTTCTTACTCTAGCTTAGACCACGTCTAACTGCAACGACCTTGTCTAGCAGACCAGACTGCTGTTCTAACACGATTTTGGTGAATTTAATCGGGGCACAGGCAGACAGATACTGAGGTCCACGGACTTATTCAAGTCACCTGCGGTTATAACCAGCTCTTTCTGTATTTATTGAAGGTACCCACTCACATTGTCTGTTGCCACATCAGCCAGAGCAGTGACAATACTCCACTCACGCACGGAACGCTGTGATTACGCATCATCCTTTTCCGCACGTAGATCTCTCCATGTGAGACTGTCAGTTGTGCCACATTTAAAGCGAATGAGAGGAGCCGCTTTGATTGGCAGCGACTGATGTCGGCTGTAAACACTCCCACAGTGACGAAACCCACCCAACCTTCACTCCGCCGGGCTGCCATCGTCTACAAAACTACCAACACCTGTCTAACCTGCCTCTGGCGCACAGTTGTACCGCCCACCATACCGGATTTACACAGTTCACAAAAATAGGGCTCACTTTCTTTAACTTGGCACTGTGTCACCCTATGGGGCAAATTGCTCACAAGAACATCTTTTGGATGAATCCAAGGAGGTGTAGCCTGGCGTGAAAGCTCTTCTTACATACACTGAATCCCTCTGTCCTCTTTGTCACTTGCATGCCAGGTTGAGAATGGGGTCGCAAGGGCAAGATCTGTACACCCCTTCAACTGGGTGAGGCCAATCATGTGGGTTAGAAGGGCACCTCAGAGATGACAAAGAGGTTAGAGGGCCCCTAGAATGAGGCAGTGTGATTGTCTGCATGTTCCTCTGCTATAAGAAAGGGCCAAGGGTCCCCATCTGCCACGTGGTACTACCAGGGTGTGATCATTTAGGGGCGAAACACAGCTAGGCAGACATACACACAAGAGGTGAGTATGTGTCTCGTGTATATGTTCTTGTACAACCCAACAAACACACATGCTTACAAAATGACATACACACATGCTCGTGCAAGATCTATCCCAGAACCTCCTCTCCAGTGCCAGTGTTCAACAATTCAACCCTCCAACCTTGGGGTGAAGCCCCTGCCAGTTCACCTGCCAGGACTGGACAAGCAGAGCACTTAGTGCCTCACGAAGGCCAATCTCACCCCCGGCCCTCCACACCCACTGTGTTGGGGTCAAGGAGGCTTCACCCACGCTCGTGTTCGCTCTCTGCCAAGTAATGCTAATGATGTCGCCCATGTTGAAGACACGACAGCACGTTCCACTGACCCACTCATGGTACTGCATTTGTTATAACAAATAACGGATTTTTCCAACTGTTTGTTATTAAAGTCAAGCAGAAGTTGTTATCGTTTTTTTTCTATGGTGGACAAAAAGTTAAAACATTTTTTTAATGCACAAAATCAGAACACATTTATTAAATCCAAAACGAATGCACAAACAGCAAATCTAACAGACAAGGTTAGAAACAAACAACAGACAAAATTGGCAGTACCCTTCAATCAAAGAACGAAAACCCCACAATGGTCCCTGTTATAACAAGTAAGGTAATAATAAACAAACATACTAAAAAACACAACTAATCAAAAGCAGGTATGGCTTTATTGTGGTCTATCCAAATTATTTTGGATTATTATTACGAAACAAATGAAACTTGCCGGGACAAACTAATGGTACCCTTTACAAGTGGTTTTCTAAACCAGAATAATTTGAAGCTGCGACTTATTGCCCTGAGAAGGAATGCCTCCTCTTTGTCCCCTGTACTTTAGCTTGTTGTTGCTGCTCACTACATGCTGTGTAGCATTGAACTGACATGACCTATGGAGTCTGTTACTGGAATGAGGAGATTTGAATGTGGTAATGAGACTGAGATCGAAAGAAAAATATCCAGTATAATAAGAATGGAACCAATGAAAATTATTATTTTATTTTTTTATTTTTATATATATATATATATATATATATATATATATATATATATATATATATATATATATATATATATATATAGCGGCACTGGTTAGAGCGTCAGCCTCACAGTTCTGAGGACCCGGGTTCAATCCCCGGCCCCGCCTGTGTGGCGTTTGCATGTTCTCCCCGTGCCTGCGTGGGTTTTCTCCGGGCACTCCGGTTTCCTCCCACATCCCAAAAACATGCATTAATTGGAGACTCTAAATTGCCCATAGGTGTCAATGTGCGGATGGTTGTTTGTTTGTATGTGCCCTGCGATTGGCTGGCAACCAGTTCAGGGTGTACCCCGCCTCCTGCCCGATGACAGCTGGGATAGGCTCCAGCACGCCCGCGACCCTAGTGAGGAGAGGCGGCTCAGAAAATGGATGGAGGGATATATATATATTTGGATCATGAGTTGTTCCTTTCTGATTCACTTTTACTGTAGATATTTTCTAGCTATATCTGCCTTTTTTCTTCAACAAAGAAAGTATTCTGCGGTCACCCACCTTAGTTGCCTTAATGTGAGTTACTGTGAAAAGCAAGTCAATACCTTTTCACACTAAAAACATTCGATATTCTTCAATGGCCAAATCAATGGCCTTTTCTGAAGCCAAAGAGCATGCTTTTCACTTACTGAAGGTAAAAGTGATGCCAAAACCAACCAATAACTGAAGGTGGCTACAGTGATGGCCTGGCAAAGCAACACTATGTTGGAAACTTAGTTTGGTGATGCCAATGGTCTCCATACTTCAGGCAGGAATTTTATACAAGTATTAAAATAGTATTAAAATCATAAAATAGGTGTAACTCTTGAATGGTAATATTTTGTGAAAAAGCTGAAAGTCTAAACTTCAATCATATCCAAGTCAGTTAATTTACCGGTATTGAAGAGAAGACACAAATAAGACCTATTTCATACATACATACATACATTTTCTGAGCCGCTTCTCCTCACTAGGGTCGCGGGTGTGCTGGAGCCTGTCCCAGCTGTCATCGGGCAGGAGGCAGGGTACACCCTGAACTGGTTGCCAGCCAATCGCAGGGCACATAGGAACAAACAACTATTCGCACTCACAGTCATGCCTACGGGCAATTTAGAGTCTCCAATTCATGCATGTTTTTGGGATGTGGGAGGAAACCGGAGTACTCGGAGAAAACCCACGCAGGCACGGGGAGAACATGCAAACTCCACACAGGCGGGGCCGGGTACTGAACCCGGGTCCTCAGAACTGTGAGGCTGACGCTCTAACCAGTCGGCCACCGTGCCGCCATAAGACCTATTTCACTTATATGTAAAATTCACGAGTGGATCAGGTTGGTGTGCGTAAGGCAGGTATGCGATTAGGACAGAGACAGAAGCTAGAGGAATAAAGTTCTAAAGAAAATAACAGTTAATGTTGTACTTTAGGAGAAGAGCAAGGAAAAGGGGTGTTAAAGGTGATTATGTGATACTATTAGTTAAGATGGTTCAAATCCTAAATATGTTTGCAACTGTAATTTATCAACATAGGAACTTCAACTGTTCACACTAAAACCTTTTTTTGTAATTTCTTTCTTTAATATTTATTTAGTATATTTCTTTCAATATTTAGGGTCTTCGTTTTATTTTTAAATACAAACATGTTTTACCTGATAAATACATATTTGTTAGTCAAATTCAGCATTTCATTTTTTTATACAATAGAAACATACCTGGTATTTTCTTTTATTTGACATTCAGTTGGTTACGATATATGGACTCTGATAAACACTGCCCAAAGGCTCTCTATATTCCTGTAAAGAAACAACTTCATTGATGCATCAGTGCATTGAGCCTGGAACCATATATAGACTGCTATAAAGGAACTGAGTTTTTTTAGACATTGCCAACGCCTTCATTCCAGTCCCTCTCAAAATCTTTGGTGTGTCAACCGACATGACAGTGGTGGTCAAGATCTACTTTCCGGATCTCCAGTTTTGCATAACATTTAAGAACAACACCAGTGCCTGGCAAAATCTGGTGATCGGCATCATGGCAGGCTACACAATTTCCCGGCTGGCATTCATCATGGCAATGAAGCTAAACATACGGGCATCTTGTTGGGTAGAAGGAGGTGAGCGGACCAAGAATGGCCTGCGTCTTCCGCCAATTTGAGCGTACATGTACGACATAACCATCAACACAACAACAAAACCTTCCACTAGATGCTTGCTTGAAACTCAAGCCAATCATCAAAGGCCAACTAACAGGCTAGCAGGTCCACATCAATGATGAAGTAATTCCAACAGTTTCAGAGAAGCCCATCAAGACCCTTGGACAACGGTATAATGCAGAACTCAGAGGCAAGTGGCAACTTCAGCAAATCCGGCAGGACATGGCTGATGGCCTCAAGCAGATCAACAACACTGCACTACCGGGGAAATTGAAGCTCTGGTATTTCAAGTTAAGGTTACTACCCAGACTCATGTGGCTATTGGCCATGTATGAAGTCTCACTTATCTATGCCAATCAACTCTAAAAGCCAGTGAATACGTGAGGAAGTGGCTCCGAGTTACCAAATGCCATAGCAGAGTTGAAGTATACAGTGAGGGATCCTTGTCACTTCCAATTTCTCGCCTGGTTGAAGAGTTCACATATACTAAATGTGAAGCTTGACATGACCCTCACTGCCTCGAAGGACGCCTGTGGTTAGAGTCACTCTGTGGAGGTCTAAATAGCCAAAATATGGGAGATTTAAAGCAGATACAAATGGAGACATAACCAGGACCTCGTGTTTGGCCAATAAACTTGAGCACAACAGGGTATCCAACATCCATTCCATCCATTTTCAACACCGCTTATCCTGGTTAGGGTCGCGGGATGCTGGAGCCTATCCCAGCTGACTTCGGGCGAAAGGCGGACTACACCCTGAACTGGTTGCCAGTCAGTTGCAGGGTACATATAGACACGGACAACCATTCGCACTCACATTCACACCGTCACTGAGTGGGAACTGAACCCACGCTGCCTGTACCAAAGTCAGGCGAGAGTACCACTACACCATCAGTGACTAGTATCCAACAACGGCCATCTATTCAACAACCAGGATGTGCGCCAAACCCACCATCATTTGTTCTGCACAGGGACAAGCTGAGGACTAACCCATCCATCCCTGATCTGGGCCCACTAAATGCAGCTAGGGATTGGGAGATGCAAGTCGATTTAGATCAGAGAATCATCTTCCCCCAGAAATCGTAACGACCCTGCGGCAATATCTCGTCATCTGGTCTAATTCCTGCTAGCATGCCTACATCATTGAACTGACAGTTCCCTGGGAGGACGCTGCGCTACTCCAACCTAACAGCTCAGGCAGAGGACAAAAGCCGGAAGATAAAGGTGTGTCTAGGTGCTTTGTTGCTTGTACAACAGCAAAGTGCCTCAGGGAGGTCGGCATCAGGGGACAGACTCACAGAGAAGCCACCATAGAGATGGCCAACACGGGCGAGAGGTCGATGGATTGCTTGCGGCTGAAGAGGAGTGACACCACCTGGGCTGCTAAGACGACCAGCTAACCACAGTACACACACCCAGGCTTGAGCACTTGTGGTGGACCTACCATAGCAGAATGTGTATTGTGATAAATGGCCGACGCACACTCTAATGCTGAGGTGCACAACTAATGTTGTGTTGCTGTGGTAAACCCTTAAAGAAATGCCCAATCAAAATGGCACGATACTAAGGATAATAACAACACAGCGTTTCAACGAACCTCCATCCATCCATCCATTTTCTGAGCCGCTTCTCCTCACTAGGGTCGCAGGCGTGCTGGAGCCTATCCCAACTATCAGCTAGGAGGCGGGGTACACCCTGAACTGGTTGCCAGCCAATCGCAGGGGACATACAAACAAACAACCATTCGCACTCACATTCACACCTACAGGCAATTTAGAGTCGTCAATTAACCATGTTCTTTGGGATGTGGGAGGAAACCGGAGTGCCCGGAGAAAACTCAACGAACCTCACTTTGACAAAATATTGGGACTGAGTGAAGGACCCTTATTTAAAGTGTGGCAAGTGAACAGATCGGCTTACAAGCAATAGAATGAGTTAACACTCATTCAGAACTGGATTCTGGGATCTGTATCTGCTGTAAAACCAGCCTTATCAGGATCACTAACCAAATGTATGTAAACTATGCAACCCTAAATGTATTAAATGCCAGGACTCCCCACTCCCCAGTGAGTCAAAATTCAATTTGCTCTTAAATCATTGCCTCGGGATATGTACATATAATGTGGATGCCTAGGAGTATTCATGGAACATAAAAAGGGTAAGAAATTAAGAACATGTATGTACTGTATACCCTTTCTTGGTGTTTTTGGTAGCTAGAGTTCCTTCAGAGTTTTATCTGAATTCATGCAAAGGAAAATATATACTTCAAATAAAATGTATGTACTAGATAAACATTGCAGAGGTTTCTAATTATTTTTTACATATACATGACCTATTATATTAGTGAGATAGCCAAGCACATGATTTAAAGGCAGATTACCAACTCCAGGCCTAAGACTTTTGTGTTTTTAACAATCATTGCTTTATTAGTCTACATCCATGATAGTTCATGACTAGTTCATGACTGCTAATCAGAGTCTGTATTGACAAACACATAGACAAAGGCAAGGAAGCAACACAAGTACAAAGCAAATTCAGACAAAAAGGCTATTATCCACTCCTACAAGAGACTTGTTGTTTCAAACTCACCATAAAAATCTAATCCCTTTGTCTTTCTTTTACGTCCATTTTTTTTCAAACACAATCCAACCCTGAGGGATGAAGGAAATTGGACCAACCTCATTTACATGACACGTATTGGCCAATCTGGTGATAAAAAATGTGGCCAAGTTGCTTTTTTTCAATTTTTTTTCATTTATATTTGAAGGACATGCTGCATTGAATATTAAAGAAAATATTGCTAAATCTGTATTAACCACACCACCGAATGAAAATGTGCTGATTTTACCACGCACAACAGAACAGAAGAGTGTGCACATTTAATATGATTCCAACCAAGGTTTGTCAGTAATTATCACTTGTCATAAAATAAGTCACTGTACACTTAACATACTGTATGCTCAGAGGCAAGTCCATTAGGTAGATTAGGTTTATTGCCCCTTTTCATGCAGCTAAATCATGTAAGCAAAATATTAAGAGCTCCCTTTAGTAGGATACAGTGCATTTTTACAATACTGAAAACACTAACCATATTAAAGATTATCCAACATTTTCCATAGCGCTTAACATCATTAGGGTTGTGGGTGAGCTGGAGCCTATCTCAGCTGACATTGGGGAAAACGGTGTGGTACACCCTGGATTGGTCGCCAGCCTAATAATAAAGATTATGTTCAAGTATGTTCTCTAACAGTGTCAATCAAACATGTACGAAATACCATAACTTCTCGTGTATAACGCTCATTTTATTCTCCAAGAAATTGACAAAAGTCAATAGTGTGCATTATACATAGGTATAGGGGGAAATGAAAAAACTTTCACATTTTATAAGTGTATGCCGCCATCTAGAGGTTATGAAAAAGCTGTAAACTTTCATTCCAAAATGCCATCGCCACCTAGAGGTTATGAGGAATGTGTACACTTTCAGTCTATTATGCCACTGCCACCTAGTGGTTATGAAAAAGGTGTAGCCTACACTTTCATTCCAATATGACTATATGTACAGTTGTGGACATAAGTTTACGTACCTTGGCAGAATTTGTGAAATGTATTTTTATTTTTTTAAATATGACTAATGACTGAACAACAACCATCATTACGTTCTTTATGGTTATGTTTTGTTTAATGATAATGCTGTTGTGAAATGCTTGACTGTTTAATTTTAATCCCATTAAAATAAAATTCAATGTGTTTCGCCTGGTCCTTCATGTTTTCTTTAAAGAATTGTACACATCTTACAAATTCTGCCTGGGTAATCAAACATATGAGCACAACTGTGTTTTCTAATTTACTAAATAAAAGTAGGGCTTTGAATTTCAAAATAAGAGCAAGTAAATAAAAAAGAAAGTACAACCCCAATTTCAATGAAGTTGGGACGTTGTGTTAAACATGAATAAAAACAGAATACAATAATTTGCAAATCATGTTCAACCTATATTTAATTGAATACACTCCAAAGACAAGATATTTAATATTCAAACTGATCAACTTTATTGTTTTTAGGAAATAATCATTAACTTAGAATTTTATGGCTGCAACATATTCCAAAAAAGCTGGGACAGAGTCATGTGTTACATCACCTTTTCTTTTAACAACATTCAATAAACGTTTGGGAACTGAGGACACTAATTGTTGAAGCTTTGCAGGTGGAATTATTTCCCATTCTTGCTTGATGTACAGCTTCAGCTGTTCAACAGTCCGGGATCTCCGTTGTCGTATTTCACGTTTCATAATGCGCCACACATTTTCAATTGGAGACTGGTCTGGACTGCAGGCAGGCCAGTCTAGTAACTGCACTCTTTTACTACGAAGCCACGCTTTTGTAACACGTGCAGAATGTGGTTTGGCATTGTCTTGCTGAAATAAGCAGGGGTGTCCATGAAAAAGACGTTGCTTGGATGGCAGCACATGTTTCTCCAAAACCTGTATGTACCTTTCAGCATTAATGGTGCCTTCACAGATGTGTAAGTTACCCATGCCATTGGCACTAACACAGCCCCATAACATCAGAGATGCTGGCTTTTGAACTTTGCGTCCATAGCAGTCCAGATGGTTCTTTTCCTCTTTGGCCCGGAGGACACGACACAATTTACAAAAAAAATTTGAAATGTGGACTCGTCGGACCACAGAACACTTTTCCACTTTGCATCAGTCCATCTTAGATGAGCTCGGGCTCAGAGAAGCCGGCGGCGTTTGTGGGTGTTGTTGATAAATGCTTTTGCTTTGCATAGTAGAGTTTCAAGTTGCACTTACGGATGTAGCGCCGAACTGTATTTACTGACATTGGTTTTCTGAAGTGTTCCTGAGCCCATGTGGTGATATCCTTTACACATTGATGTCGGTTTCTGATGCAGTGCCGCCTGAGGGATCGAAGGTCATGGGCATTCATTGTTGCTTTTCGGCCTTGCCGTTGACATGCAGTGATTGCTCCAGATTTTCTGAACCTTTTGATGACCTATTATGGACTGCAGATGATGAAATCTCTAAATTCCTTGCAATTGTACGTTGAGGAACATTGTCCTTAAACTGTTCGACTATTTTCTCACGCACTTGTTCAGAAAGTGTCGAACCTCACCCCATCTTTGCTTGTGAATGACTGAGCAATTCAGGCAAGCTCCTTTTATACCCAATCATGGCACCCACCTGTTCCCAATTAGCCTGTTCACTTGTGGGATGTTCCAAACAGATGTTTGATGAGCATTCCTCAACTTTCTCAGTCTTTTTTGCCACCTGTCCCTGCTTTTTTGGAATGTGTTGCAGCCATAAAATTCTAAGTTAATGATTATTTGCTAAAAACAATAAAGTTTATAAGTTTGATAATTAAATATCTTGTCTTTGTAGTGTATTCAATTAAATATAGGTTGACCATGATTTGCAAATCATTGGGGGTGCGTATTATACACGAGAAATTACGGTACATGATTTATGGCTACAGCCCCTGAACCAGAAGTGTACTTGTGTAAATCAGAAGAAATGACTGATGATTTGTTTTCTTCAATTTCCAATGCAATCACTTGATAGTCATGTGTCAAACTTATCTCACAGAAGTGTACTTGTGTAAATCAGAAGAAATGACTGATGATTTGTTTTCTTCAATTTCCAATGGAATCACTTGATAGTCATGTGTCAAACTTGTCTCATATTCCAATGAAGAGGCAAAGTGTGCCATCTAAATTATCCATCCATCCATCCTCACAAGGGTCGCGGGAGTGCTGGAGCCTATCCCATCTATCTTCAGGCAGGAGGCGGGGTACACCCTGAACTGGTTGCCAGTCAATCGCAGGGCACAGGGCACATACAAACAAACAACCATCCGCACTCACATTCACACCTACAGGCAATTTAGAGTCTTCAATTAACCTACCATGCATGTTTTTGTGATGTGGGAGGAAATTGGAGTACCCGGAGAAAACCCACGCAGGCACGGGGAGAACATGCAAACTCCACACAGGCAGAACCGGGATTGAAACCAGGTCCTCAGAACTGTGAGGCAGATGCGCTAACCAGTCGCCATCTAAATTACATGTTACGATAATTTCAGTATACATAATGCCATTTTATTTTATTATAATTGTACTGTATGTAAAAACTAAATAGTGGAATGCCACTTCAGGTATGCAATACAAAAAAGTTAAAAACCAAAAAAGGGAGGGGTTGTGCACATCCTTTCTGAAGTGAATCAAATTCCAATCTTAGATTGCCTTCTTGGATAATGTGGCAATATTAGAGAAGCCTTGATCTAAAATGGAGCATGGAAATGAAGAGGCAGAGCGAGCCCTGAGGACAGGCAGCAGACACAGCGCTGGGCCAGCCATAGATACCTCTGGGAGGCTGCAAGCACAGCCTGCCTCTCCTATGTAAATGTCCCATTCCACACATTCGTCATACTGCTTTCACCACACTAAAGTGTGCTTCACCCATCAAACCCTGCCTGGCTCCATGAAGATCCTTCGAATGTTCCACAGATAAACCCCAGAGGCCCTTCCTACCCCTCCACCATCCTCACCTACATAAAGCGTTGAGGGTGATTGGTTATATATCTGAGGTAAATGGAGATCGTTCCGATGGGGAAACATCATTGCAGATATTGGGAAATTTCTCAAATGGAAAAACTAATAACATTCTTTTGGATGCATAAATACTATTTTCTTTTGATGCGCATCTAAGCAAAAGTTGCTATAAAACACTGTCATAAAATGTGTCAAATATACAATGGAATAGAAGATTGGAAATCTCAAATGAAAATTTACTCACTATGGAACAGCAGAAGTATTGACTTTCACCTGACCATTAATTTGTTTGGGGTTGTAATGCACTCACAAGAGTCATAGTACTTTAAATTACACATTATGAAACAACACACTACTTCTATTACCCGCTCAAAGCCTTATGACCTCTGTGTCCCTACAGCCTCATGTACCTTCTCTCTTTCTGTTGTCGTGTGGTGAGGACTGGGCCAAACGGACTAATTCATTCGGTGAGTCATTGATCAGTGGCTATATGGCTTATTAAAATCCTGTAATTGCTTATAGGGTTAGGACTTGGGGATTTGAGATACTACTGCTAACCAAATGACCCTATTAGATGTCTCACTTTCCAGACAGCTTTACACCTCCCAAGGTGACACTTTTGAGTGTTTATTGTGTCTTCTGTGCAGTGAATATTCACTTATACACAATTTAAACATAAATGTTATCATCAAACTGCGGGTGGGTGGGAGGGAGGTGTTGGCGTCGTCTATCATTTTTCTTGTGAAGCACTTAATGTTGCTTTTTAAGTATTAAAGGTGCGATACAGTATAAATAAAGGTTTGACTGATTAATTGATTGATTGATCATGATAATATAGCAGGTAAATGTAGCCAAATCTGAATGATAGGGTTCGGAATAGATAATGCAAACGCTATTAGATGAAATATTTATCCACCATTTGGCCTGTCTCACCCACATCGAAAGTGAGTGCAGCTTAATCTGAATTTCTTTAATGGATAGATTAACCATAGTGTTTTCTACACAGATGTAAGGTGGTTCTAATCAGGTGCTAGCATGTGGGACTCATAGCTCTAACTTCCTAACTAAGTTCATGTGATTGAGTTAATAACGAACGGTATGTATTATTTATCACGCCATCTAAGATTTGATCATCTACTGTACCTGTTCTTAGGGTTTGGGTTATGTATTCATTAATACAAAGCAAAAGGCTTGAGAGTCTCATTTCTAAGATATGATCTTAAACTCTGTTATAGCACACGGACACGTTCTTAGACGCATGCCTCACAAGACCACAGGGAGGCTCAGCAGTGATTTACCGCAATACATAAACCAAATATAGAATCAATAAGAGTTTCTTTGCTTTTAATGCATGACTATGTTTTTGACTCAGTGAGAAAGGAATGAGAAATAATATGGTCCGTTAACTTTGGAATTGGATTGGAGACGACAGTTTTCAAAAATTCAAAATTCAGAATTAAAGTCACATGTGTTAAAAGTGGTATCAATTTCAAGTGATAATAATAGTAATAATAATAATCATCTATACTAATGATAGGGGGCATGGTGGACGACTGGTTAGCACATCTGCCTCACAGTTCTGAGGACCCGGGTTCAAATCCGGCCTTGCCTGTGCAGAGTTTGCATGTTCTCCCCGTCCCTGTGTGGTTTTTCTCCGGGTACTCCAGCTTCCTCCCACATCCCAAAAACATGCATGGTAGGTTGATTGAAGACTGCTTTATCCGTAGGTGTGAATGTGAGTGTGAATGGTCATTTGCTTATATGTGCCCTGCAATTGGCGGGCGACCAGTTCAGGGTGTACCCTGCCTCTCGCCATGAGTCAGCTGGGATAGGCGCCAGCACACCCGCGATCCTGGTGAGGATAACCGGTATGGAAATGGATGGGTGGAAGATAGTAATAATATTTTACTTCATTTTAGTTGTACTTTATTTATATACATTGACTAAGTCGTCTTTCCACGTCAATGAAAGTTACGGATGAATGTTAAGATTTGACTGACAATATTGCCTGTACATTAAATAAACAGCCTGGGCTAAATTAAAAGTAATGGTAGAAATTGTTTAGAAAATAGAAAGACTTTTGGAAGTCAAGTATCCCGGGATGGATTTTGTTCAACTTTGGAAGCACCACTGTAACTGTTCAGGTTGAAGATGATTACAATGATTGATTGATTGATGATTGCAATTAACTGTTGCCAATTGTTAACATGTTGTCTGATCATGTTTCTTTCTTAATCCTCTTTTATTTGTACAAATGCCTCACAGCCACAGCACCTCACAGACTCCTGTTGTAACATGTTTGCACCAACACAGTGCAGATGTCAATGAAAATCCATAGCAGGTTAATCTCCCAGCTATGGAAACATGAACACTTTATTCAAAGCCGCATATCACCTGGGGTCGATTTATTGTATGTCAGGGGCAATATTAGCATTCATATTAGCCGCTCTCCCCATGTACGATATTTGTCACTGCAAGCCCTTTAGCGCACCAACACAGTTCGGGGGGATGCTTATCTCATGAGCCATAAATTAGGGGATGAATTTTTTCCAAAACACTGAAGGCGAAGGATGGAGTCATTTTGCTATGTGGTGTTTTGACACAGTAATGACACATGTTTTACAATCAGCCCCTTCCCCTTTTCATTGGGAGGAGTGGACCTGTCCACTCCTGCTGGAGAGAAATGGCCCTCTCGGACATTACCACTTTCTCCCAGGGGAGATATAAATGAGCAGCAATAAGGAGGGGCTGAAGGAAGAAGATGGTAGAAGTGGAGGATTTCCAAACACTGGAAGGAGTGTGTAAGCATGCAGTGTGAAGAGGTGCGAAGAGGTGCTCCAAGATAACATCTCTTTCTTGGCTCCTTGTGATAAATACACAAGATGAAAAAAAACGCATAAAGTATAATTGAAGGTCATATTTGAAGGAAGTCGGATCTGGTCTACAACATCAACCCAATCTCCCTCTTTCTGGCCTTCTCGAAGCTCAGCTCGTTCGGTCACACACTCATTACAGGAGAAGCCATGCAGTGCTGGTTCGCAGAACGTGCGATGAGCCTTGGGAGATATATCCACTGGGAGGGAGAGAGGTAGACTGAAGGGGAATAGATAAAAAAAATGCTGACTGCTCTTCAAAGGAGGCAAAAATAATTGAAATTGTGTGTCTGTGTGTGTGTGTGTGTGTGTGTGTGTGTGTGTGTGCGTGCGTGCGCATGTGTGTGTGTCCATGCGAGTGGGATGGGGAGTGGGATGGGGTGTTGGTGGAGAAGGTAGAGATTGAGTGGCTCTATGTTGGAGTTGGTCATTAATTGAGGAGGAATGTGAAACACTGTGTGGTCCTCCGCTGACACACAAGGGGAGATTGATAGAGGAAATGGCATGATAAAGATATGAAAGAAGGAAAAGAGTGGAAGTGAACAGAGAAAAAAAATAATAAAGTGAAAGGAACATTGTTGTAGCTGCAGAAAAAAAGAGGGAGGGAGGGAGGGAGGGAGGGAGGAAGAGAGTTCAAAGTGTGCCCAGACTGAGTCCTGTCCTCGCTGTGTCCTTCCTCGGGCCCCCAGTCATGCATCGCTCATCTTGTCACATTGAACTCCAGATGCTCCTACCCTGGAGAATGCTATGGCCGCGGCCATTTTTCTTCATTTTCACTAACAATTTGGTAATGAAATATTGATTTTTAGTTAGATTCATATTGATGCCATTAGCTTTGCATTGATAAATCACATTTGGCCGCTTGTCTAGTGTGGCAGAGCACGAGCGAGGGCAGAGAGATTACAATCAAAGCCACTGATGTGTTAATTTGATGGATATTTCCCCTTTCACAACCACCCCTGCCTCCCTTTCTTTCTTTATGTTCCAGTGCGTTTCATAACATTGTTTTTTATTAATTAATTAATTTATTTATTTTTATTACAAAGTACCCACAAGGATATTTATGTCCATGTCCATTTCACTTGAAATAGCCTTTCAGCCAGGCTGCCTATAGCAATACTGCAGTTTTAGAGTCATTTAATCTCTTAGGCCAAACAAGGATACAGTATGAGGGACTCGTTGAGTCAAATGAGCAAAACAGAGGAGGGCGTGATGTTTTGACACCAACCAACAACAGCAGCAACACAATTTATGAGAGGCCTTTTTGCATGTGATCAGTACAATCTCTGCAGGGGGAAATATAAATTTCATTCAGTTTCTTCAATATTCATTACCAAAGAAATGGGCAATATATGTGAAAGCAGGGGCGCAGCAGCAGTTCTCAGGGCGCAATTTTTAGGAGGGATTCATTTAAATGCCTCAAAATGTTACAGCTCTCTTCAGCATTTCACATGCGAGGTTGGGAGGATATAACGTCTGAAAAACACTGGAATCATTTTCCAGATTAGAGCGTTTTTTTTTAAATGAGTCTCCTGCCACAGCTTCGCCTTCCAATTGCAATATGCGTCTGCACACAGTCATCTTAATGAAAGGAAATGATAGCGTTCACTTTAATGACGTGGAGTTCAAGGACTGCTTATTGTTGCAGAGAAAAGGCATCTTTTTTCACAGTAATATGAGTCTGTCTTTTTTCCCCCCATCTTGCACAAGTGCAATTTCATTTTGAGAAACAGACACTGAAGGTTAAATGCGCTATATAGGTTGTCAAAATATGAGGCACTCCAGTGTGTGAAAGCAATATATTGATAACACCCACTCTTACATGTATCACCATTTGCTAATATTTCATCTCAACTGTTGTGTTTTTCATCTGTCTCTGCAATTATGCAAAAAGGAATATAATTCAAATAATCAGAGACACTTGAGCCATCACAATTAACGCTGGTTTCACGCTGGTTATAAAACAATTTGACTGCAAATCGTGCTTTTAAAAAACAGAGCATATTTCTTCAAAGGAATGGCTATCACATTCTCATCATGTTTACCGAAATGTGTGACAATAAAAATCTCCCAGTTTAAATGTGTTCTCTCATTTAATACATCACTAGGAGTAAATCCCCCACATGTTACTTCTGCAAATATCTTTGGTCCAAATTTGATTTTGTTTGGTAGAATGACAATGACTGTCATTAAAATGACGAAGATGATGACCAGGCGTCTTGGGTCGCTCTGGCATTTACTTGAGATGCAATTTAAGTCCAGAGTTATGGCTTCTCTAGGGTTATACATTGTTTCTTTGATCCCATAGTGGCCCCCGCCTTTCTCTTGTCTGGATCATAAGGGCCAAAGAGGCTATTTGGGGAAAGGCCAGTTAATTCCAAATGGAAGAACACTGTCTCCTCTGGCTTCAGGTACAACTTCAAAATGAACAACAAATCTTAACATTCATAATTGGCCACTGCTCCAATTTGGTGCCATCTGTTCTAGTCATCCTTTGCAATGAAATAGAAAACCTGCACACACATCCAATGATAAGATCTACAGTATATTTTTTGATTTGGTGCATTGTTTTGACTTCATGCTATACAGTTGGTTTCCTGATTCCATTTCATCTATGCTGAAAGTGGCCATCTTTGAAACAAGAGGACATGCAAATTCAGTCTGGGCATTTGTGAGTATGTCACAATCAAAACAGTAATGAAGGAACACAAAGCTGTAGCATCATGGTCACTTAATGGTCACCTCGCAAACAACATCAACATTACTTACATGCATCAAATTATAAACTCACATGTTTACAAACAAAAGATATTCAAAAAGTTGTTAAGTGCAGGGGCGCAAGCAGTTGGTGCATCCACGTAGTGTTTCTTTACGTTACATGCAATTGCTAAATACTGGCCCTGCAGGTATTGTATATGAGAGTGTTTTCAGATGTTCTTGCAGGTTCCTGATTTTATTAGGTCATTGTCATATATAAGAATCCTGAGAGTCCTGATCTCTCTTGAAGCCCAGAGCATTTGCCCTTTACAGTATTGTACTACCAAGCACAACTTTACTTACTATACAGTACTGTACTGTACATTGTTTCTCAGCCAACTCTCCATCCAGTTCGCTCTATCTGCTGTTTCTTAACACAACCAGTCGAGGCAGAATTGGTTCTTCTCACAGTTTTCTCCTTTAAAGGAAGTTTATATTGTGTGCTTAATCCAAGAACAACTGTGTATCAACTCATCCAGCTGTCAAGGTCCTGAAGTTTTGCAAGTGAAACCACTGGAATTAGCCTCATCAACGACAACAAGTCTACCTATCAATGGGCGGTAAAGTGACTGGTGCTCTGGTACAGCCAGCACAATCTGGAGCTGAACACGGTCAAGACTAGAGATGATTGACTTCGGGACACATCCTTCGTCACAGCAGCCCCTCTCACTGTCCAACAGACATGTGTCAACCACAGAGAGCTGTATGTTCCTGGGAACTACAATCTCTTGACTTGGACATGGAGTGGGAGCCCAACATCAACCCCATCCGCAAAAAGCCCAAGCAGAGGATGTACTTCCTGTGGCTATTGAGGCAGTTCTACACAGCCTTCATTGAATCGGTTTAGCTTTCATCCATCAAAGTCTGGTTTGGTGCTGCTAGAAAAAAACACAAAGTCAGACTACAACAGTTAAGACTGCTGAAAGAATTACTGTGCACCCCTACCCCTATTAAGCTGGCAAGTAAAATTGTCTTGGACTCATCCCACCCAAGAAACTGCCTATTCCAACGTCTTCCCTCTAGTAGGAACTTCAAACACTGCACACCAAAATCATAAGACATTCCGACAATGTGTTTCCCCTTACTTACTTATCCATTGTTAACATTGTTAACATTTCTAAGCTTCCAACTTTGTGGGAACAGTTTTGACAAGGCCCAAATAGTGCATGACTGTGCCCCAGAGTCCAAAGAAAGATCTATAAAAACATGGTTGTTTGATTTGGAAGAACTTGAGAGCCCTGGCATCAACCCCATCAAACACCTTTGGAATGAACTACAGTCGAGCAGAGATTTTGACCCACACCCCCTTGTTCAATATAAAGTAAGTGACCCGTGACCTCACAAATGTTCTTTCGACTGAATGGACAAAAATACCTGCAGACACACATCTAAAATCTTGTAAAAAGGGTGAAAGCTGCAAAGAGTTGATATATTTCACATTTTACTTCAGTTTCTGTAGGTGTAATGACCACACCACATTACTTTTGTCCATACGGTGTTCATCTGAACACATGTTGAGCTTAGCAGACAAGGTTTGCAGCAAAGATATTCCCTGTTTGTTGACCTAGTGGAAAGAAAAGGGTTTTTTCTTCCTCAAGAGGCAATTCAGTGAGAGTTGACCCCTCATTCAACCACGAGCAAAACACCTCAATTTAGATTTCTTGTGCTCTGATCGATCGTCTTTATGTTGCACTGCCCTTTACAGTATTGTATTACCAAGCTCTTTATGACATTAATGCCTTTCCAGTGATGTCATCCTGAGGTCATCCTCAGGAACAGGGCCTGTCAAGTGGTGTTTTGATTGGCAGAGACCTCATTGAGGCTCGGCCAATGGCTACCCGGTGTGGCAGCTGGTTGTCATGAGGAGCAGACAGGCAGGGAAGGGACTTCGTTAGCACCTCAGTCTGAGCAACACAATCGATAACTACCCCACAAGGCGTGTACCCTTGGCCGGTCCGGGGAGAGGAAGACAGCCGTGCTCACACTCACTCAACAGCTCCAATGCTACAGCTCACAGCCGATAAATGAGAGGGAGAGAGCGGGAGGGAAGGGGGTCGAGGTGGTGGGGCTCTGAGGAGAGAAGACAGAGCAGTCAAACATTTCAGGGCCCTCCATTCCAGAGTAATGAAGCATAGCAAGAGAATATACCTCTGCAACATTTGATAAAGATGGGCTGACACACAAGTCCAAATAGGTTCCTCTGTACGCCAGCACATGTCTATCCATCAATGCTCAGCTTTACAGAGAAGAAAGGAAAGGAAGGTGAGGCCAGTGAAGGGGAAGGGTGCAAATATAAAGTAAAAAGAGAACAAATTGATTGACAGTGAGCAAGTTGGTGGGGAAGACGGTGTAGAAAGATAGAGATAGAGTGAGAGGGAAAAGAGTGAAGTGAGTGTGCCTCAGCAGCTGGTTCTGGATCCTATCAAGGCCGATTGGTTGGTGAATGAGGCTCAGGAGGCCTGTGTCCTTGTCGCCACCCGTTTGTTTTCCACCCGCTCCTTCACTCCACTCCTGCAGTGAAAGACAATAAAGAAGCGAATGAGTAAACGTTGCACATTTTACGTTCTCATCATCCCCGCGCTCTGTCTCGCCATCTGTTACTCCCTATCCAGCACCGTAAAAAGAAACAGCGGAGGGGGAAAGAGATATCTGCATGTGTCTGCAACCACCCACACCGATTGATCGTGTTTGTCCTAGACTGTATGAAGAATGTCCAGGTATATATGTTCAAGACAACACACTTTCGCCTCGTCACGCTGCGGAACTAAAGCCAAAAATCTTATTACTGAAACTGCCACCCTTAAGTCAGTGCTGTCATGATCAAGCAATTCAACAGTGGTATTGTCCCAGATTATCTCAACTACATCTCTTAACGCTTTAAAAATGCTGTCTACCTGTTGACACTGTAGTCACCCAGTTTACTGCCAGGAAGGTAAGTTTTCATGGGTACTGGTTTATTTTGTTGAATAGAATATAATCCAACAGAATAGAATAAAACAGAATTAATTGATGATTTGTTTTGAGCTACTATGATCCTGTTGTTGATTTTGCAGGTAACAAATGTTTAAGCTTTGTGTTGTTATTGCACGCCATATTAAAACTGTAACTAATAATAAAAGTGCAAGCCAATAAGATTGGATTGCCACCATTACCCACATCAGCACCAACATTTAATGGAAACCTTGTCTCATGACCCACCTCTCCAGAAGGTTTTGCGTAAATCGGTTCAATAGTCGTCCTGCCTACATATACACAAACAAAACCATTGCATACGTTGTATTGTTTATTATTGAAATATAAGAGAGAATTGTTATTTTCGCTTCTTAACCAAATGTATTATCTTTAGCGAAAGAACTAAAGAGTAAGGCGGAGCGAAATCGAGAGAAACAACACAACAAATAAGCCTTCGTCCATAAAACAACATGGCTGCGTGTCATCCCCAGGAGGTTCTATGCTGGGCCTCGTGCCTGCTGGCCGACCAGGTACACTTCTTTCCTCTCAAGTCGTGGGTTGATTAATGAAATCTTAACGGCAGGCCAGACACAAATATTCATCACCTGGCTGCTCCTATTGTAATGCATGTGGAGAAGTCGGAGCGTGACAGAGGAGAGGGGAGACGAGGCGGCCCAGAGACAAAACACAACATGGGGCACGGGGATTATTACCAGGCCTACGGAAACAACGCTTTTTGTTCTCCCCAACAAAATGGAGGCACGTGATTTATGGACAGCCAGCATCTGTTTGGAGCTAAGGGAGACACAGATTCATGTCTGCTATTATCGGCTGTCCATGTTACCAGGGTGAGAATTTGAAAAGGGGTGGGAGCGAGAGGGTCACAGTCGTAAAGAGCAAGACCTTTTGGGAAACTACACCGTGTCAATCCCTTGTCGTACTGTGAATCTGTGACACTGTGGAGTGTGAGTGAGTGTTGTATTACATTGCATATCACAAACAGATGTAGGCCTTCAAAGGCAGCCGGGGGTGTACTGTTGGAGAGAGGGTTTGGTGAGTGTGACTGAGAATGAGCCCTGCACATATTAAAGTTTTAATCCTCAACTGATAATGAGCTATCAGACAGAGAGGATGAACTCTATTGTATCATCACTTCTTGCAATAAATAAAACTCAGCGCTTCAGACTGATACGATCATTTTGATTTATGATGTGCATAAATGCATGCAAGATTTCCAGGATTTTCCGAGGGGGAAAAGAGGGACAAAGAGACACATTACAGAGATGGCGAATGAAATCGGCAAGCAGCGGAAGTGAGACAGAGTGCAGTCGACAGTGAGGGAGATTGTGTGTCGCTGTGTGCAGTGTACCATTGACTCCTGCATGCGCTCAGTGATAAATAGTGTCAGGTTAGGCTGCTCAGTGGCAGGTCTCACACTGTCAATGCTATGGCTGTGGGGAGCGCAAGGCCCTGAAATGTTTTAACACCCATCACTGATCCCTGTCAACCTACACACACGAACACACATGACATTAGGGGCCACAACTGTTATGTGTTGCATTCGTGTGTATGCACATGTGTGCGCTTGTGAGAATGGTTGTGCGTCTGCAGCACTATGTGGAACAGCCCTCCTTACATTCTTTTTGTGCAGGGCATCATCTTGTCGTTTGCTGCCTGCCTAAAAAAACCTAACATCTTAGAATCACAGCTTTAGCACACAATTATACCAATGTTCTTTCTTTTTCTTTGTTTCGTTTTGTTTGTTTTTTTTTCTTACAAGCAAGCAGCAACAAAAAGTAAAAAGGTCTCTCTTTGCTTCATTGTTCACATTGTTATTCTCTGCCTTAGAACAGTGATTGTTTGCCGCACAGTTAGGAACACAATGGCGTTCACATAAAAATGAGCCACTTAGCTCTCTCACTAAATTAGCACTGCAGAGGAAAGTAAAGGCTTTCCAAATTTGCAATTCACATTTTCTGCTGCTTACCAAGCCTATAAAACCAACCGCTTCTGCTAAGCTGGACCGACATGGTGACAATCTTGAATTTTCGATGTACCTACATTCAGTGTAGAAATGGATGCGTTTAATGATACTGTCTAAGTTACAATATGCAGTATTATTTCTTAATTGTCCTTATTGTAAAATCAGGAAAATGCAGAGATACAGAACAGAACAAGATTTAAGAGGAATGTATGTGTTAAATGAACCAGGGAATTCTGGTAATTGCCAAGTACACCAGTTTAGCTACTGTATATAAGGAAATACTACCTCATGCAGGAATAGGCCTATGTGATTGAGAGATGCAGTCTGTTCCTGATTCACCCTGATAAATATGTTGAATCTTCGCATTGAATCTGGGTCTGAAGTCTCTTATTATTATTATTATTACTATTATTATTATTAATTCATTTTCCTTACCGCTTATGCTCACTAGGGTCATGGGCTGGCTGGCGCCTATCACAGCTGACTCGGGGCGAGAGGTGGGGTAGACCCTGAACTAGTCGCCAGCCAATCGCAGGGCACATATAAACAAATAACCATTCGCACTCACATTCACACCTACGGGCAATTTAGTCCTCAATTAACCTACCCTGCATGTTTTTGGAATGTGGGAGGAAACCGGAGTACCTGGAGAAAAGCCACACAGGTACGGGGAGAACATGCAAACTCCACACAGGCAAGGCCAGATTTGAACCCAGGGCCTCAGAACTGTGAGGCAGATGTGCTAACCAGTCTACCACCGTGCTGCTGCTATTATTATTATTATTATTATTATTATCAAATGTTAAGTGAACAGTGGTAAATGTGGGATTAGTTAAATGTTTTTCATTTTTGTGTTTGTTTTTTTGTGTGTGATACATACAGACAACATAGAAATGTTCCTTGTTCAAGGAAGGCCTCTACTTGGTCATATTATTAAGAAACAATACGTAGCTGCTTGTCCTCCTAGACACGCTGACATTTGCAATTTCTATCCACATATTAGTTGTGGTTTTTATCCATAATGCAGTAACTGTTGGAATCAATTGTTCTCTGCTGTTCGTTCATTTATAATAGGTACATATGTACTGAAAAGAGAAGTGAAGAAGCTAATGACAAATCATATTAATTATATTATAAACATATTCAAGTTTCTGCTTGCTGCACGGCTATAAAACCAGGCTGATGTTTATTTGTGTGTAATATTTTGTTAATTCTTTGTTGTCACCCCCTTACTCCTGTGGCTTTGTTAGTTGACAACAACAAAACAATTTGGGAGTTCTGTCTTACTTGAGGATGCTATGGAATGCATGTAAAACAAATGTGCAACCTAAGTAATGAAGGGGACAGGATTTGAAGAAGTTTGTGAATCTTTAAAGATTTGCTGCAGCACTGTAATTGTGTCATCTGTGGTTGAAATTCTAATGCCAGGATCGAACTCACGATAGCACTATGTCAGACTACTACCATAAAATCTTGCCGTGGATCGGTCAGAACACTGACAAAACTAAACAACAAATATGATATCACTCTATTCCGTTTTTACGATCACTGGGCTGATCTTGTCAAGTCAAGCTGTCAGGAGACGCAGGACTGGAAAACATGTCAAGAGTACCGGATATAACCTTTGCTATGGCGGCAACAACAACAATCATGGAGGGAGAGGCGCTCGTTTTGATTGCAGCAATCTTTTGTGTTGAAAGAAAGAAAAAGAAGAAGAAAAAGAAGAAAAAACGTGTGATGTTGTCCCTCGGTGCTCCGGAGGGGATGGGTTGGGTTGTCCATTCTTCAAGGAGAGCTTGAGCTAATGTTCATTGGTCAACGTCAAGGTGCTACATCGCATGGTTCTCGTTGATATCTCACTACACAGAAAATCTCCCCAAAAATCAAAAATGCTAGACTTCATTTTGGCATCGCATGGCTTCTCCGACGCCAAATCGTTGATCGTGGATTATGTCACAATACAAGGAGTTTTGTCGTTCCTGACAAAATATGTCGGGCCCGATCTGGGAAATTGACAGCAAATCCGTCAGTAACGGTTTGATCCAGGCATAGCCAAATCAGGGTGTAGCACAAACAGCACTATTAATCAATTTTCAATTAAAAATGGTATAATTGTAAATGGCTCTTAAGGTTACAAATCTCCAAGTATCTGTTATTATGCCAACAAAACTAGTGGGAATAAAATATTTATACTTTACCTTTATTCAGATTCCACCTAAACTCGGGTTGATTGGGTTTGGGTTCTTTCCACACCCCACCCTTCCACAGCAGTAGTGGAAATCAGTTCAATAGCTTTTGCATAATCCTGCATAACAAACAAACAGCGATGAAAAGAAAACAACAATAGGGTGATTTTTCCAGGCATTGTTAAAGAATATTTTTGCATGGGTGCTTTTGCTTTCCTGTTTCAAAAATGTATGTGTGTGTCTGCGTGTGTGTGTGTTTGGGGGTGGTGGGGGTGAAGTGCTTTCGTGCCAGACAAAATCAATGTGTCAGTCGAGCAAATTTCCTACTCCCCAGCTTTCCTCTGTCCAGCTATTTGTTTTTAATGCTGGCATAGACATATAGGTTGGGGAAGGCAGGTATGCCAAACAGTATAAACTACACCTCCTGACAAACATTCGGAATTGAACTTTCATTCATTTTTCGGGTGTCAGCCTCAACTTTTCTGGGCTTTGTTATGAAGAGGTTGTGCTGTGAATTCCACCATTACTCAAATGTAGTGCACACCTTTTTGAGCACACACACATCTATCTGTGCCTTTCTAAGCTTACATTTATCACTGAGAGCTTTGTATTTGAATGATCCCTTAGATGAATTACCCAGACCAGTACATGCACAGCATTTAGATTGGATGGATGTTTTTTCCTCCTTTGGGAAATTAGAGTCCCTGACTCAGAACACAGTGCCCAGTTAAATCATATGTAATCCCACATTTACCACTGTATACTTACCCCTTAATATTAACAAAAGTGTTATTCCTGATGCTGGCCAATCAGAGGCTGTATATATATAGTATACTTGATCTTCAAGCACATGATTTTACAGCTGCAAAATGCTCATCAATTACATTAAAAATAATGTGCTGTAAAGTATATTTACCACTCTTCCCACTACAATTTCTGATGCTGTAGATGACCAATTAATTATTTAATTGTCAATGCATGCTTGTAAATGTTTCAAAAAGGCAATTTATGAGGTACGGATTTGAAATACAGTTTAAAATGCATTCAAAAGAGGTAGGCCATTGTAAAAAGCGCAATCCTCTTTTTGATAACATCGGGAGAAAAATCCCTTGTGAGCAATCATCTTTGTGTGTTTGGCCAGAGTCGGTTTCACACGGTATTCAGCTCCTCCTCCTCCGCGCTCTCTGCATCGACCCGGGGTGATTTCCATGAGAATCAACGTGGTGATTAATCACAGTGTTCCTCCACTCCCAGATGTCATTCAGGACCTTTTAAAGACATCAGTGCTCTGTGATGTTTATGGGAGAGGAGAGATATGAGCTTGGCAGCCCAGCCCAAAGACCCTCGTGCAAGCTCCCTCGGGGACACTCATACAGTCAGTCAACGTACTACTGTCCTGGATCACCCTGAAAACAGTCGCGCCACATCCTCTCGGGACCAAGACAATCAAAGCTGGATCTGACTGACAGCCGCACTCAAGATTGATGATGTCTGTAAAATATTTTAAAGATCAGTTCCATACACATCCTCTCTGGTGTTCTGGAGTTTTCATTGGCTTTCAGGGAATGAGCTTGACCTTCTGCTGTGATTGTAAGCATTTAAAAGATCGTTTAGGCTATTCACAAGGTGTGATAGTACTTACAGAGCTAGAAATTGAAATCCCTGAAATATGTCCTGGACTAAAATATCAGTTTAAAAGGGGACCTTGTTACTTGTAACACATCACAGCATATGAAGTAAAACTTCTAAGGTTGAACACAGTCCATTCCGAGACAATGATCAGTCGGGTTTGTTCATACACTGAAAAAAACAGTCCCTGTTAATTCACCACATACATTGGTTGCAGATTATGGAAATGTGGTAAACTGACATATATTATTCTAGTTTTTTTTCGTGGTGAAGAAAGGAAAATTACATCAGTTTACCACATTTGAATCACGCACAACCAATGTCCATCCAGCCATCCATTCTCAACACCGCTTATCCTAGTTAGGGTCGCGGGGGGATGGAGCCTATCCCAGCTCACTTGAGGTGAAAGGCGGACTACACCCTGAACTGGTGGCTAATCAGTCACATGGCACATATAGACACGGACAACCATTCACACTCATATTTACATCGTCACTGAGTGGGGACTAAACCCATGGTGCCCGCACCAAAGTCAGGCGAGTGTACCACTAGACCATCAGTGACTACAACCAATGACAATCCATCCATTTTCTTCTGCTTAGCTGGGGTTGGGTCGTGGGGGCAGTAGCTTTAACAGGGAAGTCCAGACTTTCCTCTCCCCAGCCACATTGTCCAGCTCTTCCGTGGGGGATCCCGAGGCGTTCCCAGGCCAGCCGAGAGATATAGTCTCTCCAGCATGTCCTGGGTTGTCCCTGGAATCTCCTCCCGGTGGGACATGCCCGGAACACATCACCAGGGAGACGTCCAGGGGGAATCCTAATCAGATGCCCGAGTCACCTCAACTGGCTCCTCTCAAAGCGGAGGAGTACCAGCTCTACTCTGAGCCCCTCCTGGATGAACGAGCGTCACACCCTGTCTCTAAAGGAGAGCCCCCTGTAGTTGGGACACACCATCCAGTCCGCCTTCTTAAAAAGGGGGACCACCACCCCGGTCTGCCAATCCAGAGGCACTGGGCCCAGTGTCCACATGATGTTGCAAAGGTGTGTCAACCAGGACAGCCCTACAACATCCAGAGCCTTTAGGAACTCAGGGCGAATCTCATCCACCCCGGGGACACTGCCACCAAGGAGCTTTTTAACCACCTCAGTGACCTCAACCCCAGAGATAGGACAGCCTGCCTCACAGACCCCAGACTCTCCCTCTTCATGGGAAGGCGTGTCAGTGGAATTGAGGAGGTCTTCCAAGTATTCTACCCACCAACTCACAAAGTCGCGAGTCGAGGTCAGCAGTGCCCCATCCCCACTGTACACAGTGTTGATGGTGCACTGCTTTCCCCTCCTGAGACGCCGAATGGTGGACTAGAATTTCCTCGAAGCCGTCCAGCAGTCGTTCTTCATTGCCTCACCGAAGTCCTCCCATGCCTGGGTTTGTCCTCAACGACCACCAAAGCTGCATTCCACTTGGGTGAAGCTCTGCTAGAGGCGAGAGTTGAAACTCCTTCAGACAGGGTATTCTGCCAGATGTTCCCAACAGACCCTCACCATATATTTAGGCCTGCCAGGTTGGACCAGCATCTTCGCCCACCATCGTAGCCAAGACACCCCCAGGTGGTGATCAATTGACAGCTCCGCCCCTCTCTTCACCCAAGTGTCCAAGACATGCGGCCCACGTCGATCATCGAACTGCCTAGTGTGTCCTGGCACCAAGTGCACGTGTGGACACCCTTATGCTTGAACATGGTGTTCATTATGGACAATCCGTGATGATCACAGAAGTCCAATAACAGAACACCGCTCGGGTTCTGATTGGGGGTCCCATTCTCCCAATCACGCCCTTCCAGGTCTCACTGCCAAGCTGTGTGTAGAGGCAAGCATGACTATATCTCGTCGGAACCTGTCAACCTCACACACCGGCTCGGGCTCCTTCCCTGTCAGAGAGGTGACATTCCATGTCCCTAGAGCCAGCTTCTGTAGCTGGGGATCGGATCGCCAAGGTCCCTGGCTTCGGCCACCGCCCAGCTCACACTGCACCCGACCCCTATGGCCCCTCCCACAGATGGTGAGCCCATGGGAAGACAACCAATGTGCATAATCAAATTAAGCCCTTTTTTCCAGTGTATTGAATATTTTTCCCCTCACAGAAAATAAATTGAATTCATCTATTCAAAGGTCAAATTTACTATCATAAAATGATATTTGTATGTTCTGGCAATGTTTTAAGTAACATTTTAACAACTGTCATGCAAGTGTAAAAAGATGTTAACCACTGTATTTGGTAAATTGTAAAAAACAAAAAAACTATTCTTTGTATTCTGTACATACACTTTGATGAGTAACGGGCTCAGGAATAGGAGATTACTGCATGTGGTTGGAAGGTGCGCTGTGTACATTCACTTCTTCAAATTGAGATGTTCCACTGTAAATTGTTTGGCCTTTTTCCAATAAAGGTCTGCGATATAAAATTTTATCATAACATATTATCATTGTATTTGATTCAATTCATCATCTTGACATGCTGTCACTGATGGTGTAGTGGTACACTCACCTGACTTTGGTGTGGGCAGTGTGGGTTCAGTTCCCACTCAGTGATGGTATGAACATGAGTGTGAATGGTTGTCTGTGTCTATATGTGCCCTGCGACTGACTGGCGACCAGTTCAGGGTGTAGTTTGCCTTTTGCCCGAAGTCAGCTGGGATAGGCTCCAGCGCCCCGCGACCCTAACCAGGATAATCTGTGTTGAAAATGGATGGATGGATCTTGACATGCTTTTGGAATATAACAAAAATCTTGGCCCGTAATTTTACATCATGCAGTTATGTTCAAACCATGTGATCAATATACAGTCCAAGGTGTGTCTGACAAGTTCTTGGACCGGTGTCGCAAAAGCTATATTTCAAATCAAGTTTTCCCCTTCAAAGTAATGCCCCTGGAGTTTATAACTGTGACCTCAGCTCTCGTCAGCCATTGAACTTAATTCCTGAATCTTTTATATAAATAGGTCCAGATAGGGAAAACGTAAAAAAATTAGGATTATTAAAACTTTTCTTGCCCATTTTGGAAAATTTTCAGCTTAGGCACAAATACGCACAAAAGAATCGAGAAATACCAAACACACACACAGTGTGTTGAGCTAAAAGGTTAAGAACCCAGAGCTCTGACGGGTCCCTACTAATGAAAGCCAAAGCACAGGTTTCCAGTGACATCTGAATGAAGGTGGGGTGGAGGGGTAAGCACCATTTAAAGAGTCTAGTGAAATCAGAGATGTGTTAAAAAACAATTATTGTCATCCTGGGTGGTGAGGTTCATGAAGGATTGAAAGAAACGAGAGAGGTGACTGTTGCTTTGGTCGGTGCAGAAGATGTTGCGGTGTGGGGGAAGGGGTCGGGATTATGGTAGTCAAACTGCTGTTTCCTCCTGGTTAGAAGAAAGGAGTTAATGACACGCTAGCGCTTCCCACCCCGACCCGCTGTTCCTCCCTCTCTTTTATGGCGGCACACAACATGCACAGTCCTTTCAGAGGTGCTAAGGCCAGAGAGACAGCCATGCCATCCCACCACCCGGCGAGCGGCAGGTTCAGACAAAAAGGAAGGAGGAGGAGGAAGTGTGATAACTGTGATTATTTTTACTAAATATAATATAAAGCGATCAATGCACGGGGGGGGGGCACAGAGAAAGTGATCCACCCATTCAACCACATGTTCACTATTGAAAACTGTGATGAAGGAGGGAAGGTTTAAAGACAGTGCCTTTTCAATGCCAGGAGGAAGAGGAGAGGTTAATGAAGGGCCTAATGAAGGAGCTCATGGCAGAGTGAAGGGGTTGGGGGTACGGGGAGTAGAGAGGTGGGATCATTGGCTGCCACAGCGTCAGTGGAGGGAAGGGATATAGTTGAGGCAAGGCGACAGTGAACGCAGCTTCCCTCACAAATAAGGTACAATCACACACAAACATGTCACCCTGTTATGAGCTGTAATTGTAGCTTGCTTTTTGGCCAGGAAGTATCATTTTTTTGAAATGGTGAGATGCATCATTTCTCTGCTTCTTGTCAAAAGGAGAAGCGGCGGTGTCTGGGACATCTTGTGATGGAAACACTAACAAAGTAGCTTTTTGTCCCCGCTGTGCCATTTTGGAGACATCGCATTGCAGTCGATGTGGGATGAGATGTGACAGCATTTTTTTTTTTTTTTTTTTTCAGTTTTGATTTGTCATCAACTCATCATTATACAAAGTTTCAGGTAAATAAGAAGAGTTTGTAAAAATGACAAACCACTGAACAAAAGGGAGGACTCTGAGTTACAGGCCAAAGGTATCAGGACAAAGTAATAATGTTACCGTAATATCAACATTAGAGGGCTCTTTAAGTTCATCCCAAAGGTTTGATGGGTTTGAGGGTCAGGGCTCCTAAGTTCTTCCACACCAAATTCATCCAAATATGCCTTTATTGTTTGTGATTTGTGCACTAGGGCACTTTTTCACAAAGATTTGGTTTTGTTTGTAAATGAAATTATGACTACTGTAGGAAAGTCAAACTGAGAAACTGTGTACCAGTCAAGGTCACAGGAAATCAGGAGAAAGAAGGGCCACTAAGTGGTGATGTGCTGTGGCGGCAGCCCTGCGCAAAGGGGCACTGAGTATGGAATAGTCCGGGCTGGAGTCCCAGGATTATAAATCCCTTTTCTCACTGTCCAAAAACTCATTAATGGCCACACAAAGTGGCCACTGAAACCAGATGGAAGGGTGAAATGAGGAAGAAAAGTGGGCGTGTGTGCCTGCATGTTTGTGTGTTTGGAGTGGAGGGAGGGTGTGGGTTTAGTGGCTATTCTAAGGATACAGCGAGTCGAGGAATAACTGGTTCCACACCAGTGTAGTGTGAAATTATAAAGCGTTACCTGCTTTAATTTTCCAAATACAAATTAAATCCTCAGTAAACTGACTTTAAATCAATAGTTTCATTTAGGGGGCCGCATGATTTAACAAAAATGAAAACTAGCTGCTCTGGTCAGTGGAGCCAGGTCATAAATCACAGGGCTTTGGGAGGCAAAAAGCCGATTTGACTTGTATATGGAGTTGCCAGGGGGGAGTGGAGCGGGGAAATGAACTCATGCTTTATTAGGAGTCATATTGACCAGCATCTCCTGCATCAACTCCACTCACTGGCATGATGGTGTCACGCTGCATTGCATTTCCACAGGAGGCTTACTTGTAAAGTTAGTTACATGCTACTTTGCATGGTGTTATGTTTTTTGTCATTATCACCAAACGTGAGGTCAATAAGTTTTGTTTTGATTGCCATTTGCTTGTTTGTGTGTTAGCAGGATTATACACAGCATACTCCACAAACAATTTTTATGACTTCTTGTGAAAGGCTGGCCAGTGTGCTAAGGAAAAACCCATTCACTCACTTTTGGTTAGGGTCCGAATAATAGAGCAAATAAAATAATTAATTTTCCCTTTTTTTATGGTTCACTTGCATTTGGAGCCAAGCAGAGCTGGATCTGCACCTGCTTGCCCACAGTGGAACAGTATGGCCTTGCAGGCCATGATTTTTCAACCAAACCAGACAGAGTGGCATGTTTAGGACTGTTCAGCATTGGGTGAGGTCTTCACTGTGCTCTTCTAGTTATTTTGGCACTATTGGGCTAAAAGTATCAAACCAAATAATCAAGAACTGAGGGAAGGGTTCATTTTAATTTTGGAGTGGAAAAAGGGTTTTTGACTCACTTTTTCACCTGTCCTTCAATTTTAATGGCAACAATAAGGGTTGCAATTTCGTGCAGATCCAAATTACGATCTAGTTTGGCCTGAGTGAGTGCCATTCTAGCTTTATGTTTTTCTTAACTCCATAGTGGGGATGTTCAAAAAGAACTGAAAAGACAAAAATCAACTCAAACTTTTAAAAGAAGGGGGAAAAGGTAAACTTGAACTGAATGAGGGAAGAATAGAAACACAACAATATACTGTACTGTCAGATTACAAAAAGAAAAAAGCCTCCATGTCTCACTGGTAAGGTTTTTATTTGTACATCAGTTGTGAATGCCAACATCAAACATTTAATGTCAGCATTCTTCAGAGACTCAGACAAAAGGAAGCGAGATGTGAGCCTCACATTGTCATCAAACAATCAAATAGTCATCCGCTCCTCCAAGCAGCTCGCAACTCAGCTCAGCTGGCACCACATTACAATAAACATCTCTCCTAATGTTGTGCTTACACTACGCCATGCGTACACAGCCACAATGCAAACAGAACATAAAAAAATAATACACTCTTTAATAGGTCGGGTTGACAGCTGGTAAAGGAAGTGGGAACAAGCCACACACATCAAGCACACAAGCAGCATGTGACTTTCAGCACACAATTATAGTGCTGAATGCTCAACATCAGGCATGCTTGTGAATGGATGGCTCAGTGGACCACATTAAATCCATTATCAAGTCGTTATGTTATACTTGAATTCATACCTGTCTTGAAGTGTTCCCATGCATCTTGTCAGTGGTTCATTAGCCCCTTGGGCAGGTAAAGTTTCTTGACTTGGGCGCACAGCTGACCCCACATTCTGCTCTGTGTTCCATTTGAAAGTAATGGACATTCCCTGCCTGGCATCCATCAATCCAACATACGGAATTGCAGCGTAAATAGTTTAAAAGGTTAGCACTCACACTGACAACAGCTTTCTGACTGGAAATAGATTAGCCAGGCATTAGCAGTGTTTCATTAACCTTGCGTTTAGTGACATCCTTGCATGATTAATGGGCTTTATTAACAAAAGGGAGATTGTATTTGGGAAATGAACCTTTAGTGAAATGTCTGCTGCATTCTTAATAGCTTTGTTTATTAATTATTCACGGGAGGCCTTCATTTCTGAGGAAGATGGACCAGAAGGACACAAACAGCGGTAAGTTATGTCCAGGGGAAAAAATGTGTATAGTAACACACAGTAGTGTCTGTGTGTGCATGTGTGTGTGTGTGTGTGTGTGTGTGTATATATAGATATATATATATATCTATATATACACATCAGTGTACAACGTACATCCAGCATCAACTCCCTCTGATGCTACACTAGCTGGTAGCTGTCTCCTACAACTTAAGCGTCAATGACAAACTTCTACGAGCGACAAGAGAATTGTCGGTGCGCTCCACTCTCTGGAAGATGGGCCTCCAGTTTGGCATCCCTCTGCGGTGATGTCAAGGGTCGATATGGAGTCAGACCATCTGTGGACTCTGTATGGTGGGACAGTGCATGGTTCCACTCATTGGCTCATCAACTTAGGGGACAGGCCCTTCCTCCTCTCCAGGCTCACATCTGTGCAATGACGGTGAGTTCCTCTCTTCTGCAGCAGGTATCATACATTCTCTTCTGACGACATTCAGCTCAGTCGAGGGTCTGTCGAGCCAGGGCAGGTGCAGGTTCCATGTCGCGCTGCTGTGGGCTGGTCAGGAGGACAAGCTGGGTGGGTTCGGGTGTGATTAAAAACGCTCCACCAGTCTGCCACTCAGGGAATGTAATGGTGCCGTCCAAGTCTTCTTATTGCCCAGCTGGCAACAGACTTTACAAAAGACCTGGGCTTTGAAATTGCGTCCTTGGTCACTGTGCAGTTCATCTGCTGCACCAATCCGGCAAAACATTTCACTGGCCAGCTACTCGGTGATGGTGATGGCACTGTAGTCCACGACGTCATAGGTTTCAGGCCAATTGATGAACTAGTCCACCTCTACCAGGACATAATGCTTCCCTCAGTCTGTGACGGTGTGAAAGATGTCATTGTCCACAAGTTTCATGGGTGGCCCAAACTGGTATTGCCTCAAGTGCACTTGCAACCTCAACGTGCAGGATACGAGGAGTTGGAAGATGTCTTGGTTGCCCACCAGGTTCTTCCATAGGTGAGGAGATCTCTGCAGCTGACGAGGCTGGGCCATTGGGGGTATAGGGCTTTCATCTCCAGGTCCAGCATGGAAACTGCTGATCATGCTAGTCATTGGCCAGCTTCCACCCATCTCTGTATACAGCTGGGGTCATCCCTCTATTCACACTGGAGCTGTGCCAGATCAATGCCCTCCACGCTCCAGATTAAAAGTGATGCACCAGGGCCAACTGCGCTGTTGACAGGAGCATCCTCTCCATCAGCGGGGGCACCCCAGAGGGCCGCTGGCTCTATATCTAGCCAGTCAAGCCACTCTTGTGGATGGGGATCCGGGAGGTTCTGCAGAGCTTTCCTTCCAAAGCAAGGCCGGGATGGATCGTTGTTTCATCGTCCAACCACCCATTGAATTGCACTGCTTTCTACTCTTGGATGAGGTACATTTCTGGAGGTCCATCGCTGTTGTGGGTGAGGTAGCTTTGTTGTCCCCTGCTGACACAACAAATCCGGTGTTGTATGTGCTGGTGCTGGGGGGGCGGGTTGGAGGAAGCGTCCTTCTCGTGGCAAGAGCTGCTGGCACAAACAAATCACCGGTCTTCACTGCGTGGAACCTTTGGTGGCAGAGTTAACTCCCTCCGCTGGTCGTCTTTGCGTCGAATCGCCTCTGTGCGGTACTTCACCTTCTTCCTTCACATCGTTTGAAAGCATGTGATGAAGTCCTCCATTTCTTCGAGAGTGCCATCAGAGGTACTTCAGCTCTCTTGAGGCTGAGCCTCTTTAATTAAGCATGCGATAGCTAGTAACTAGCCCACAAATGAGCTTCACAACGGTGAAAAAAGATAAGGGGTCACCAAACAGAACACTACTCTCACTCAGTGTATGAAGAAAATGATAGCACAACACATAACAGGTATTTAAAACTCACATAACTACAACGATAGCGATAAATGTAATTCTTAACAATTATTTACAAAATGCTGCTGGACATGCAGGGAAGTCCAGTGTCTTTGACACTACGATAGTGTTGGTTTAGGAAGCGACCGTAAGTAAACTGAAGCGATTGAGGCGTATCTGCAGTGGAGTACATTTAAATGAGAAGGGTGTACGTAATAAAAACTTTTTACAACCCCAATTCCAATGAAGTTGGGATGTTGTGTTAAACATAAATAAAAACAGAATACAATGATTTGCAAATCATGTTCAACCTATATTTAATTGAATACACTACAAAGACAAGATATTTAATGTTCAAACTGATAAAATTTATTGTTTTTAGCAAATAATCATGAACTTGGAGATTTATTGCCCAACACGTTCCAAAAAAGCGGGGACAGGGTCATGTTTACCACGGTGTTACATCACCTTTTCTTTTAACAACATTCAATAAAAGTGTGGGAACTGAGGACACTAATTGTTGAAGCTTTGTAGGTGGAATTCTTTCCCATTTTGGTTGATGTACAGCTTCAGCTGTTCAACAGTCCGGGGTCTCCCTTGTCATATTTTATGCTTCATAATGCACCACACATTTTCAATGGGAGACAGGTCTGGACTGCAGGCAGGCCAGTCTACTACCCACACTCTTTTACTACGAAGCCACGCTGTTGTAACATGTGCAGAATGTGGTTTGGCATTGTCTTGCTGAAATAAGCAGCATATGTTTCTCCAAAACCTGTATGTACCATCCATCCATCCATTTTCTGAGCCGCTTCTCCTCACTAGGGTCGCGAGGTGCCTATCCTAGCTGTCATCGGGCGGGGTACACCCTGAACTGGTTGCCAGCCAATCACAGGGCACCTGTATGTACCTTTCAGCATTAATGGTGCCTTCACAGATGTGTGCCATTGGCACTAACACAGCCCCATACCATCACAGATGCTGACTTTTGAACTTTGCATCCATAACAGTGCGAATGGTTCTTTTCCTCTTTGGCCCGGAGGACACAACGTCCACAATTTCCCAAAACAATTTGAAATGTGGACTCGTCGGACCACAGAACACTTTTCCACTTTACATCAGTCCATCTTAGATGAGCTCGGGCCCAGAGAAGCCGGCAGTGTTTCCGGGTGTTGTTGATAAATGGCTTTTGCTTTGAATAGTAGAGTTTCAAGTTGCACTTACGGATGTAGTGCCTAACTGTATTTACTGACATTGGTTTTCTGAAGTGTTCCTGAGCCCATGTGGTGATATCCTTTACATATTGATATCGTTTTTTGATGCAGTGCTGTCTGAGGGATCAAAGGTCATGGGCATTCAATGTTGGTTTTCGGCCCTTACATGTAGTGATTTCTCCAGATTCTCTGAACCTTTTGATGACCTATTATGGACTGTAGATGATGAAATCCCTAAATTCCTTGCAATTGTACATTGAGGAACATTGTCCTTAAACTGTTCGACTTTTTCTCACGCACTTGTTCACAGAGAGGTGAACCTCACCCTATCTTTGCTTGTGAATGACTGAGCAATTCAAGGAAGTTCCTTTTATACCCAATCATGGCACCCACCCTGTTCCCAATTAGCCTGTTCACCTGTGGGATGTTCCAAACAGGTGTTTGATGAGCATTCCTCAACCTTCTCAGTCTTTTTTGCCACCTGTCCCAGCTTTTTTGGAACATGTTGCAGCCATAAAATTCTAAGTTAATGATTATTTGCTAAAAACAATAAAGTTTATCAGTTTGAACATTGAATATCTTGTCTTTGTAGTGTATTCAATTAAATATAGGTTGAACATGATTTGCAAATCATTGTATTCTGTTTTTATTTATGTTTAACACAACGTCCCAACTTCATTGGAATTGGGGTTGTATTTTCATTTGTGTTTTGATATGTTGGTGGTATATGCACATAACACATGAAACAACCAGCATGCGCTGACACTCATATTACATGTGAATTATTATACAAGCATCAACACTGGGCATTGACAACACAGAAGTAAACAGTAATTAATCAATAATACAAATATAGAACGTTATGTACTGTTTAGTTAGCCTGTGCGCATTCTTCCCCCAATTGACTGAAATGAGGGTTACCTCCAAACCTTCCAAATTTCCCAAAACATTTGGATGAGGCCTGATTCCAATCTGAGGGTATCCAGTTGCATGCTTTTTTTGTTTTGGGTTTTTTTTGGTGTGTTTTTTTTTTTTTGCATTGTCATGATGCATATCTGAATTGTGTCAATAGAGAGCAAAAAAAAATAATTGTGTCACTTGCACAAGCATGCAGTGTAAACCAAGACAAATGTGTATATACTGTGACAAGGGTGCCCAATATGAGCAATGGGAGTAGTGCGTTTTTGCTGGTCACAGTAAATGTCCTCTGGAGAAGCTTAATGTTCAGTGCAGATATGCAACAATACAGTATTCCTGTGCTCTGCCATGGATGTGATGTCGGCCTACTTGCACATGCGTACGACCTCCTGAGTAATCTCTCTTTCAATGGTGGTATATGGGAATGACAATACCAGAGTTTTTATAAAATGTTCAGTTTAAGTTTCACTTTGTATCCAGTTTTATCTAAATAGGATGTGTTTTTTGCTTACCATTTCTTAGGTTGTTTGTTAAAATGGTTCAACTTCATTTTGCTTTTATTACATTGAAATGTTGTCAGTGTCCTTCATTCCTGAGTGAATAAAGCAATAAATAATCTTTATGAAGAATGTTTGCATTTACAAGCATTATAGAGTATAGCCTACTGAATGAAGAAACTTGACTTTTAGAAAAAGATTTCGATAGCAATATGGATTTAGAGGAATCACAAAGGGGGAAAATGTGAAGATTGCCCATAGACAAAAATGACTAAAACACAAAACCTGTTGAGGACTACCACTTTAACTGTGTTTCCGCCTCTGTTCATTTATGTCATAGGGAGCTGTCTGTCCATAAAGCTTGTGTGTCTCAAGCCTGAGATGACGACTTGCTCGCACCAGTCCGCCTTGTCCATCACCTCTCATTCCGCAGGCTCTTTCGGGGGTTGCTGTCCTGAAAGGTGTGAGGCGGCGGATGAGGCTCGGATGTGGAGGTGAGGAGAGGCTGGTGGTGCCGATGTCAACGCGTCCTGTCCTGCTGTCTGGAAACTCTTCAAGCCACATGGGAGCTCACACGGCTGTCGGCGCTGTCGGATGTCCTGAGAAAACCAGACCTCACATCTTCTACATGTCATGGCTGTATAGTCTCCGCTTTATTCGAGTGCACACCTGTTTTGTTTTGTTTTTTTTCTTCTCTTGATGTGTGTCCTTGACTGCAATCAGTTTGTGCTTCCATCTGTATTATTTAAGCAATGACATAGTGTGTCAGTAAGTATTGTACTATGGCATAGACAAAAAAAAATCATAAAAAATGCATGAAGTGGCATAACTCAAAGTAAACATTCAAGGCCAGTGTGACAGGATAGCTGCTCAATTATCAGATCCGCCAATCTGACACAAATACGTACATGTGATTATAGTGCAAGCATACAAACAATGCTGATTAACAAAGGCATCTTAAAATAAAATCAGTAGAGGTTTTGGTTTCAAACAAAGATTTAGGAAAATTCTGCCTAAGACAATTACTACTGTCATTCAAGATATCAACCAAAGACATCAGCATCCTGCGGCATCTCATTTCAGCTAGTATCAAGAATTTGTTCTGTGCGTGTATTATTTTGCACTTTCTGTCGCTTTTTTGCAACATTTGTTCTAAGATGAGGACGAGCCTTAAGAGGGATTGTAACGTTAAGGCAGAGTGTTTTTTTGTTGTTGTTGGTTTTTTTTTTGGGAGGGGGGTTGTTGAAAATTGTTATAAATAAGTCCTGAGGCATATCTGTAACATGACTTAGTTTCACATGATGCCTTTATTTTATTTATTTTTTACATTTTAAAATGAACGATGGAAGCTATTTTTATTCTTAAATACCAATTAAGACTGTGGAATGCAGTTAGGGTTAATAAAGGTTTTATAATGGTGACAATTTGATCCTGGAACAGATTATTTCTCCTTAAATGGGAAACATTTTGGATTTCATTTGACCTTAGAGGTTGATCTGTATTAAAATACCTGTTTTTTTGTTTTTAATTGTTATTGTCAATGCTGAAGTGTGCCAGTTTTCTTGGCGCCTCCTAGTCAGCTTGTGGTGGAGGTCTAGTTCCTCTCCTGTGTCCTGCAGCCTGCTGTTGGGGTACAGGATGACTGACGCTGTCATAACGTCTGGCAGTCAAACAGACCCACTCCTGACGGGTGGCGGCAAACGCAATGTGACACAGCCGGCAGTATCTGGTTTCTCCTGCACTACATTTCTTATGGCTCAGAGGGGCTTAGAGTGGCCATGGGGAGCGTATCTCACTCTATGTGTGTGTGTGTGTGTGTGTGTGTGTGTGCTGTGTGTGTGTGTGTGTGTTTTCAAATGGGAGCATGTTCAAGACGATGATGTTAAGTAATATTGTAGTACCAGAACAAATGTAATCACACAGTCGGAACAGACTGTAAGATTCCCCGATGCTTGTTCACGTCTGAGAGTCTATAGAACTAAAATAGAATAAATAAGAATTTTTTTTTAAATGACAAATTTGCTCACATATGTGCATGGAATTTTGTATACAAAGTTTAAATAGAATACATGATTTATTTTGGACCTTGTTGCCAATTAATACATGAAAATGTAAATTTTAATCATCAACATTTCGATTGTGGCCAAATGTAATGGCTTTCCTCTGTATAAAAAGTAACATTCCTATTGTAGCATTGTTAAATAGACAATACAGTTAGCGGTCTCTGCATCGTACAGGAGAAAAACAAAAAGGCTTATTAAGGATGCTTACTAACATATTTGTCTTAAGTATACCATACAATTAAAAATTTCAAACTGTTATTATTCTTTAGAGCCCAAAATGTCCTGATCGATCCAGGATTGTTTTCATATTACATAAAATAGAAAACCCATTACACTCAGATTGCACTTAACTCAACATGTTCTGAAGACAGAATAAACCTGGTGCTCGCAGATGAAATGTTATATATCCTCAGGCTCATTTCAGTGTAAAAGGAGCCACATTCTGCCTTGTTGAGCAGCATGAGCAGAAGCATGGCATCCGTATGATCCATGCACCAACCGAGCTCCTTCTTCTCCCTCCTCCTCTTTGAATCCTACAAGCAGAAGATTCCCAGCAGAGGAAACACAGACGCTCTCTGGGTTCCAGGTTAAATACAGACACCGCCGCGCTGCTACGAGCCTCCCAAACCATCGCAGCCCTCATCCTGCCATACATAGTGTGCCATCTTTTGGATGCTGGAAGAACTACCTCGCCTTGTTAGCCTTTTTTTTTCTCCTGCAAGATCATAAAGTTAGTGAAATAAAGTCATTTGATGGTCTGAGGATGGATATATCCCTGGCAACGTGAAGTGGAACTTGAGGAATTTAGCGCAATGCAGCTTTGTTGAGGTACCGCTCTTTTTTACCCACAAACCTTTTAATTAAAGCAGCCATTCATTCATTTTACGAACCGCTTCTCCTCACTCGGGTCGCGGGCGTGCTGGAGCCTATCCCAGTTATCTTCGGGCGAGAGGCGGGGTACACCCTGAACTGGTCGCCAGCCAATCGCAGGGCACATAGAAACAAACAACCATTTGGACGCACATCTACAGGCAATTTAGAATATTCAATCAACCTACCCTGCATGTTTTTGGGATGTGGGAGGAAACCGGAGTACCTGGAGAAAACACACGCAGGCACGGGGAGAACATGCAAACTCCACACAGGCAGGGCCGGGATTTGAACCCCAGTCCTCACAACTGTGAGGCAGACGTCCACCGTGCCGCCTAATCCACAAAACAAAATTCTAACGAGAGAAGTGGATGAATGCGAGAGCTGCACGTAATCCAGGCAGTTAAAACAAATTAGAAATAAATACATCTTTGCATAAATCCAGTTGTGTGTGCACCAGAGAGGAAGGCTCGCATGCACGTTTGGTTTTTGAACTGGAAAACATAGAGCGAGAGAGATATTCACCTTCCAAGGGTCACTCTCCTCTTCCTGCCTCATTAAAAACAGCCCCATTAGCAGTGTTCCTTCAGAGCCTGACTGCCGACAGACATGTGAGTGTGTGCATGTATGTGTGTACGTGGGTGTGCGTGTGTGTGTGTCCGCGCGTGTGTGTGTATGCTGGATGCTAAAGACATACAGCGTTTTGGAGGCCTCTGGGCTGCCGAAGAATACATTAAACAGTTAAGAGCCTCTCTCCTCTTCCTGACTGACTCCTGCTGGGACTACTTAGCATTTCTGGGGTGAAACTTCTTCAGCAAGGTTGTCAAACACTATATACTAATTACACGGGAGCTAAATTGCTCCTGTATGGTTATTTAACATCTTTTAGGTGACTCTTGAGTTTTTAAAGCCTGTTTGTCTTGGTCTGATGAAGAGGAGTATTCCCTAAGGAGGGGGAAAGCAGCAAGTACAACCCCAATTCCAATGAAGTTGGGATTTGCAGGTTTGAATGTTCCTTTCACTGTTTTACAAATCTTAGAACCCCAATTCCAATGAAGTTGGGACGTTTTAAGGACAATGTTCCTCAACGTACAATTGCAAGGAATTTAGGCATTTTATCATCTACGGTCCATAATATCATCTAAAGGTTCAGAGAATCTGGAGAAATCACTGCATGTAAGCGGCAAGGCCGAAAACCATCATTGAATCCCCGTGACCTTCGATCCCTCAGGCGGCACTGCATCAAAAACCGATGTGTAAAGGATATCACTACATGGGCTCAGGAACACTTTAGAAAACCAATGTCAGTAAATACAGTTCGGCGCTACATCCCTAAGTGCAACTTGAAATTCTACTATGCAAAGCAAAAGCCATTTATCAACAACACCCAGAAACGCCGCCAGCTTCCTGGGCCCGAGCTCATCAAAAATGGACTGATGCAAAGTGAAAAAGTGTGCTGTGGTCCGACGAGTCCACATTTCAAATTGTTTTTGGAAATTGTGGACGGGCCAGAGGAAAAGAACAATCCGGACTGTTATGGACGCAATCTTCAAAAGCCAGCATCTGTGATGGTATGGGGCTGTGTTAGGGCCAATGGCATGGGTAACTTACACATCTGTGAAGGCACCATTAATGCTGAAAGGTACATACAGGTTTTGGAGAACATATGCTGCCATCCAAGCAATGTCTTTTTCATGGAAGCCCCTGCTTATTTCAGCAAGACAATGCCAAACCACATTCTGCACAACAGCGTGGCTTCGTAGTAAAAGAGTGCGGGTACTAGACTGGCCTGCCTGGAGTCCAGACCTGTCTCCCATTGAAAATGTGTGGCGCATTATGAAGCGTAAAATACAACAACAGAGACCCCGGACTGTTGAACAGATTTGCAAATCATTGTATTCTGGTTTTATTTATGTTTAACACAACGTCCCAACTTCATTGGAATTGGGGTTGTAAGATTTGTAAAACAGTGAAAGGAACGTTCAAAGCTGCAAATTCCTCCAGAGGTGAAAATTTGATCTGATTTAATGTATTTGTAGGTCACAGCTGGTAATAGAAAAGTGCCCCCCCCACCTCAATGCAGAGAAACAGCAGCTCTACTCTCCCAGCTGACCGAGCTTCTCCCCGTATTTCTAAGGGAGAGCCTGGACATCCTGCCGAGGAAACTCATTTCGGCCGCATGTATCCAGGATCTTTTTGTTTCGGTCTCGACCCACAGCTCATGACCATAGGTGAGGGTAGGAACTTAGCTCGACCAGTAAATTGAGCGCTTCGCTTTCGGTTTAGCTCCTTCTTCACCACAATGGACTGATACAAAGTGAACAAGACCCCAAGATACTTAAACACCTCCATTTGGGGCAGCATCCCGACCCGGAAAGGGAAGTCCACCCTTTTCCGGCTGAGGACCATGGTCTCAGATTTGGAGGTGCTGATTTTCATTCCAACCACTTCACACTCGGCTGCAAACTGCACCAGTGAGAGTTGAAGATCGGGGGTTGAGGAAGCCAACAGAACCACATAATCTGCAAAAGGCAGAGATGCAATACAGAGGCCACCAAACCGGACCCCCTCTAACTTGCATTCTGTCCATGAAAGTTATGAACAGAATCGATGACAAAGGTCAGCCTTAGCGAAGTCCAACCCTCACCGGAAAAGAGTCCAAACTCTGACACTGGTTGTACAGGGACCGAACAGCCCGTATCAAGGGGTTTGTTACCCCATACCGCCTAGAAATTCTGTCCATAAAAGTTATAAACAGAATTGGTGACAAAGGGCAGCCTTGGCGGAGTCCAACCCTCACCGGAAACAAATCCGACTTACTGCTAGCAATGTGGACCAAACACTGACACCGGTTGTACAGGGACCGAACAGACCGTATTAGGGGGTTTGGTACCCCTTACTCCCAAAGCACCCCCACAAGGCTCACCGAGGGACACGGTCGAACGCCTTTTCTAAGTCCACAAAACATGTAGACTGGTTGGGGGAACTCGCATGCACCCTCAAGGACCCTGCCGAGGGTGTAGAGCTGGTCCAGTGTTCCACGACCAGGACAAAAACCACACTGCTCCTCCTGAATCTGAGATTCGACTTCACACCCTCCTCTCCAGCACCCCTGAATAGACCTTACCAGGGAGGCTGAAGAGTGTGATCCACCTGTAGCTGGAACACACCCTCCGGTCCGCCTTCTTAAGACCACCACCCCAGTTTTCTAATCCAGAGGCACTGTCCCCGATGTCCATGTGATGTTGCAGAGGCTTGTCAACCAGGACAGCCGCACAACATCCAGAGCCTTTAGGAACTCCGGGCGAATCCCACAGGCCTAGGAGGCCTGATAGGGCCGCCTCTCACCGTGGGTAGCTCCTGATTGGAAGAGAGTCCAACCCCTCTCAAGAGTACTGGTACCAGAGCCCAAGCTGTGTGTGGAGGCGAGCCCGACTATGTTTAATTGGAACTTCTCGACCTCACACAGTAGCTTGGGCTCCTTCCCTGCCAGAATTGTAGCGGTACTTTCATTCGACAATAGACAAACAAACAGTAAGCACAACTAGCAGACTAACTGACCATATACAAGAACCAAGTGATGAACAAGAACTACGTGGGGACAATGTAGGTAAGCAATGCACATTATACAGCATCTTCCTTCTGCTTCTGCTGCGCCTATAAACCACTTATTGCCATTGACAGCAGGGTGATGCATTAAGCTCTGCCTACCAACCCTCACCAAGGAGACTGAAAAAGAAAGACATGCAATCAGAGAGAGTGGAACATAACATATGTAGTTGATGGAGACAATTGTATAGAGGAAGTTCTCACAACAATTCGATAGAAAATCATCCAAACATTTAAGATCACTGTTACAGTCAACAAAAATAACACATTTACTGTGCTCAAAACAACATATTTTGTCAAAATATCAAACCTGGGAGGACACGTTTTTCCAGACTTTCATGAGTAAAAATGAGACTTAATTTTAGAATTACACACATACATACAGTGCATTCCATATATTCCATTATTATTTGGAGGAGCGCCTACTAAGATGCTTGTCAGAACAAACTCTTGAACTATATTTAGCGGTAGGCACATTATAATCTTAATTCAGCCCTGTTTATCCGTTAGTCTTGGGATGAGCTAACATGTAGTACAATTGTGGGCATTTGAGTATGAATCGCTATTTTAATTTAAAAAAGATCATGAATTGTTCAATAAGTGAGTAATTCATAATGCACAGTAGGCTTGAATTGAAATGGATGTTGTGTTGTCTTACATCATAAATTAGCCTGACATGATAAAACAAACAGTATTATTGTAAGTAATCCATAGTAGCCCATAACCAAAGTATTTGACAGTAAAATCTAAAATAGACGGATCAATACACAACAGCTTTTATGCTAGAATTTGGACTTCCTGGTTGGAGATTTACACTGGCGTAATGAGCATTAGTCATTGAGCTATGAATGGAGTCAGGCAGTGAATGATAGTTTGTGCATGTAGACATGGTCTTGTACAAGTGATAAGAAATCAGCCCACTGGTCATCTATTTAACCTGAACCAGGTTTCAAATACTGCACTCATCAGAGGTGCCAATAACAAGGAGTGCCACAGAAAATTACAAGGGGAATTTCGGTCTGCTGGCTAATGGCATTGGCACGACACTTTGCCAATACACATTTAGCACAGTGGTTGTGCAGCTGGCCCGAGGTGCTGGTGGAGACTGACACGTCTCTCTTGAGTCTGTCTCGGTGGGAGATTGGCCTGTCTGTCAAAAGTGAGGGTCCTGCCATTACCCATGATCACCTTAGATCTTCACACTGCCTCCCTCTACACACAGCCCCGTGCTAAAATACCCGCTCCTACCTTTGTCCACAACATTTGTTGAAGTGTCCAGATAGATATTGGTGATGTTGTGTTTTAAATTACACTTATATATATGTACTGAACAGAAATATAAACGCAACACTTTTGTTTTTGCTCCCATTTTTCGTGAGCTGGACTCCAAGATCTAAAACTTTTTCTATATACACAAAAGGCCATTTCCCTTAAATATTGTTCACAATCTGTCTATATCTGTTAGTAAGCATTTCTCCTTTGCCGAGATAATCCATCACAAATGTGAACATCCATCACAAATTTGAACATGTAATAGACCGGGACTGTACGAACATGCACTGTAAAGAAGCCGATGTTAGCCACGGCTGCTCGGTTACTACCATTACGGGAGTGCTGGAAAACACTAAATGTGATTGGTTTGAATTTTTTGAAATGTAAATGTAAAATCAATTTAAAAAATCACAAAGTGGTGATAAACTTACTTGTCGAGCAGAAATGTTGCTAATTCTGCATGGTTTGGAATCCTCTCAGATGCCTTGGCTCCTCCAACTCTGAAAGGCAGTTTGTAGGTGTAATGGAGACGAGCAAAAGTGCTGGGCCAGTACGTGAACCTCACTCCCCTGATGCCTTAACGAGAGGCTGCTGGCTGGAAGGCTGGCATCTTGGACTTTTAGCCTAGCTGTTAGCACACTTATCCCTGAACCAGTGAGGATGGTGGCAGTGGGTGTTTGAAGCCCAGCTGTGGTTGCACCGTTTTAGAACGTTTTAGAACACCGTTACATGTTTCGTCTACTTTTTGTCTCGGAATCTGTCTAATTCTTTCTTTTAATATATTTGATAATCTCAGCATTTTAGGAAAGCTCCTGAAGCCCAAGGAAACAAGTCAGTGTGAGGATGCGGGCGTGCTGGTGAGTGCATGGCGAATGATTGAACACTTCATCAGTGACAACTTCTGTCTCTGATAGGTTCAGGCGCAATGGATGCTTTAAAAAAATATATTAAAAAAGTGAACTCTTCTTTGAAATTGGTTCATTAACAGCCCATAGCCTACCCCTGCAAGTTTTTTTTTAAATTGGTTCAGTAGTTTGGGGGTAATCCTGTTAATGGTTTATTCCACAACATCCGCACATTGTACTATGGTTTCATTCTTTCTAAATTACAACAATTAACATAAATGTGAGGTTGGTGGCCTGTGTCACATGCTTGGGAGGGTCATGTGACCTCTCAGCAACACTAAAATAACCCAAATCCACCTGTCCTTGTCCTAGGTTGGGATCATGACTATTTGCCACAGCGAGCAGGTAGGAAGTGTCCTCTGATTCCAACACAATGTTCACTTTTCACACAGTCACAGTCTCCCATGCGCTGATCCAAGCAAGGAAATCACAATAGAATGCAACACTTCTTCATGCCGTGTTATCCACTATGGCCTTTGCTGAGGAGAGGTTCTATAGTTACTGGGGAGAAAAAGAGATGGAGAGTTCTAGACAGTATTTGTTTGAAATAGAAAGCTGAAAAGGGATGTACTCACTCCCCCTTTTTCTTAATCTTCCGTGACGCCTATGTCAATTGATAAACAGTGTGACCGATAGATTAAATTCCCAATTTAAAAGCTTGATGACACCCCCAAAACACACCCATATTTTTTTAAGTCTCCTTGCTTGTTGTGTTCTTCAAAAGGAGCTGAAAAAAGTGCCTGTGTGTGTGTGGGGGGGGGGGGGGGGGGGGGGGGGAGAGAGTGATTTAAGAAGCAGCATTAACTTCTTACTAGCAGCAGTGAGGGCTAATGAATGTAGAAGGGGAGACATATGAAATGTCATTAATGTTAATTCTAATCACTTTTTGGCTATTAAGCACAAATTAGTGAAGGCGATGTTAAATGTCATGGTCTGTCCTGGGATTCATTTAAAGAGAGGGCGGGGGCCACGGAATAGGTTCTCATTTACATACTTAAGATCCAACCTAATTCTCACAAGGGCTGATGGGAAATGAAGCTGAGCCGAAAACCAATGACGATGACATGCAGGCTTGTGAAAACACAAACGTTTTCTGGCGGCTGATTCTTCATTGTTCCCGCTCAAGGTTATGTTCTTGAGCTTGTCGTCCAACGTCATTCCCTTGAATAATTCCACTCAGGCTTTTCCTCCCTCTGGCTTTGAGGTTTGTGCTATTTAAGACCAATCATGTCAATGTGGAGAAGAATTAATCCTGCTTAAAATATATTACATGACTAGAGTGTGTGTTAGTATCCTCTTGATTCTGTCTCTGGATATAAGCTTTTGTTTGGCAGAACGGTAGATAGTTGAAGTAAATAGATAGTAAGAGCAGTTCATTGTCAAGCTCACTTACATACTTGCAGGCGCAAACATTTAACCAAAGAACGATGTAGTATTTTAAAAGAGACTCGAGCTAGAAAAAAAAATAATAAATAAAAAATAGCTCTGCAAACTATTCCCTGTAATTCATAGCGATGGATAAATTAACCTCAGTGCTCCAGCGAGGCCTCTGCCTTCTGGTACATATTGTTCTAATGGCAGCCCACGGTCTTTGGGAATATCCTGCTTTTTGTGCTGTCCTCGTTCTTTCCTCTGTGGCTACACTTGACTGTGGGAGAGTAAATAACATTTGATCTGCATAAACAGCCCCTTCCTGTTCATTACTGTCAGAGCATTGGAGTGCAGGCGGCGGAGGTCAGCGAGTGAAGGTCCTCCTCAGGCAGGAGAAATGCCTGTGGTAGCTGTCACTCCTCTGCACCTCCCCACCTCTTCCTCCTCCTCCTCTTCCTCCTCCCAACCACCACAACAACTCAAAGCCGCCAGCCCTCCCTCCATGCCTCCATCCTCTCCCCCTCGCCTGCTCTCCTATTAGCACAGGCTCCGGGTCATAACCTTTCTGTGGCATTTTGCGATACCACAACCCTTTGATTAGTGCAATATTTACATATTTCACTGCAGAGAGGGCATTTTTGTGTCGCGCATACTTGAAGTCTTGTAAATGTGTTTGGCCTTTTGCCTGGGAAATGTAGAGGAGCCCGACTCTCGGGTGGGAGCTGCATTGTCAAGGCTGTTGCGCTGCTATACACTGTAGTGTTTTTAAATGTATTTGGCCCTCCGGAAGCCACGGCACTGTAGCAATTGTACATGTACAAGTGCCATTTGGGCTCTGATGTTACCCTTGTGCTCGTGAGGAAAACCATTCAGCAGGCACTAGAGAGACATAGTGCTCCCTGGTGGCAGATACAGATCAATGTGCTCACTCCCACGCTGCAGCAGAACCTTTGGAGAGAACATTGCGTTTTCACTTGAAGAGACTGTGCGCGCTGTTGGTGGGCATGTTACTGTAAGATTGTGGCGCATCTGGCAACAGGTGTAAAAGTGGTGCAGCCATAACCTTCGGTAGCTCTGATGGTTTAAACTATGTAACATTTGGGAGAGCATCACAAAAGCGAAGTCACAGTTGAAGTGATGGAATTGGAAGTGTTAATTCTATAGCGAAAGTAACCCTGGATCTTTTGCCACAATTTTTGTTATTGACCCCTCTTGAATCACACCCAGCTCGCACGTACAAAGTGTAGTCTATTACTGATTATTTTGGGGAAGCCAGCGACTGACTGCATAAAAGCCATGTTTCGTAAGATTTTTGGTTCTGGCATTTCAAAAATGTTTACACGATTTTAAAAGATCGGTTCTCCCTTTCGCCTCTCATTATACCTAGATCTTTTTATTGCCATAATAACAGCAGTCGACATTACTCATAGTGGTGCTGGTTCATTTTCAACACCGCTTATCCTGGTTATGGTCGCGGGTGCTGGAGCCTATCCCAGCTGACTTTGGGTGAAAGGCGGACTACACCCTGAACTGGTCGCCAGTCAGTCGCAGGGCACATACAGACGCGGACAACTATTCACACTCACATTCACACCGTCACTGAGTGGGAACTGAACCCACGCTGCCCGCACCAAAGTCAGGAGAGTGTACCACTACACCATCAGTGACCTCTAACCTCAAAGATGAATGCTTAATATGATTTGATCACAAAGAAGTTAACCACTGTTAATATTAAACTACAGCTTACAAACAATAAAGCACCTTAATTTTGATGCAAAGTGGTGATGCTGGAGTCTTACTGCATATAATTTACATCACCTTTCTTCTTCTCACTCCTTGTCGGGGCTTGTCCTTATGGGATAAGTGTTGTAAAAAAGAAAAAGAAAAATCAAAACATGCATATACTTAGGGGACGTTAACATTGGACCGTTTCTAAATTTCGATCCACCTATCTGTTTTCTTTAAGGGGATGACAGCATTTTGTTAGTATGTTGTAACTTGTATGTTGTGGTCATCTAAAGTGCCTTAATTGTTTGATGGTTGCTGACCTTTGCCTCATTTTTGCGCGGCATATGTTGCTAAAATCTCAAATTTATGACCGATGTGGCTTCCAAATTAAGTTATCAGTAAGTCAGTCTGAATGTAGAAAAATGAAACATTTCATGTCATTATGGCATCAGTAGATATCTGTGGTGATACCTTTTTAAAATCAAACGAGAACGTGAAGGATCTGCGTTTGGCTGGCGACCAGGTCAGGGTGTAACCCGGCTCTCGCCCAGAGTTAGCTGGGATAGGTTCTAGCATACCCTCGATCCTAGTGAGGATAAGCGGCGCGGAAAATGAATAAATGAATGAACGTGAAGGATAGTTTTCTCCTTCACATCTACCTGTCATATCCATATCAGACTGACATTTGGCATGTTTTCCATGTCATTCAGTCATTCTATTTCACTGTGCAGTGTGACAAAGAAAGGAGATGTCAGCCAACAGGTTTCAGGGAGCTCAGGGCCGTCACAGTGACTGATGAGGTTGGAAAGGGTGACGGGCAGCTGCAGTCTTTTCTCAGCCCGCGGGCCTGCCTGGCATTAGCGTTATGCATTATGTTCTCAGAGGGAATCCGTCACTCTGCCGTCACTCAAACTGACAGACAAATGGTGCACATTGACACAGTGGATGAAAGAGACTGGCAAAGTAGCAACAAATCCCTATGTGGTCCTTCAAAGTTGAAGGCTATGGGTTTCTCATCACTGCTGCATGGCAGGTCCCCTTCAAGCGCACGGCCACACATGGACATCAAGGTGCCAACAGTCCAGGGGCCTACAAAGACCACATCCATCAGATGTGTCACATGCTATGAAAGGGAACAGCTTGCACTTATAGCTTTGGTCTCACGCGTTTTCACCTCATCTACACTAGTCATGACCGCATTTACTCCATTTTGCAGGTAGACTTGAAACAATGATACATTAGCCTAGAAATGTGTGCCATTCCATTAGACCGATAAATTATGAGTTTTGTTGTCTCATGGAAATAAAGTCACACTTTAAAAAGTCCAGCCACAATGTTGTCCACTCAAACCTCTATAAATAAAGGTTTGTAGAACCGCGTAGCTTCAGGGAGTAATCTGATTTGAGTCTGTAAATCGTTTGAATGGTAGACTTACCTTTGACTAATCTATAGCTTTACACAGATTCATGATTTTTTGATATTGTTTTGAAGATACATACTATCCAGCAAAGATAGGGAATAAATAATGATGTTTGAAATTTGAGAACTGTCAGCAACATTTAAAAAAAAATATATATATATATCAACATCTTCATTCTGACCTCATTTGCAGAAGGTTGGTCACCAGCTCTTCCAGCTCCTTCCCTCAGGTAGGCGCTTCCGATCAATGCAAACTAGAACTAGTAGACATTCCAACAGCTTCTTCCCTCTTGCAATCAACTTCTTAAACAGCTAATTTATAATTCCATTACAACAAGCTGGCAATTTTTTGACTTGAGTTCGTTGTCACATTTCTGTGGGGCCAATTATGTATTACTCGTGCACTCACTGTAGTTGTCTCGCCGTGCTGCACTATTTGCATATAGTGGCCACTCATGCCAGAGTAGCATCTGCTCCATTTGCACACTGATTGAGGAGTATCTGTAACATTTGCACAACCATTGTCCCAGATTATCGCACTACTCGTCACTTTAAACCGCATACACTCCTTGAAGTCTCAGTGCCCTTTGCACAATGGTCATTGCACCGGACTATTGCGATATTAGCCATTCGAACTGCTCTAAGTGCTAGAGGACTCTGCATCTTTTTGCACAATTGTTGTTTGTTGTTGTTTTTTGTCAATGTCTTTATGTCTCCAAAGTGTTCTGTAAATTGACTGTCTGTTGTACTAGAGCGGCTCCAACTACCGGAGACAAATTCCTTGTGTGTTTGGGACATACTTGGCAAATAAAGATGATTCTGATTCTGATTCTGATGTTTCCAACCAGTAAACTACTTTACTGATTGGACCAAACTTTGTTCAGGCCTTCGGAATGAGAGAAGGGAGAAACCAATGAAGTTTGGTGTCACGATATTTTTTTGTAATTGAATTGTAAAAAATCTGATTCATAGAAAACACTTGTCAACCAATATGTATTACGAGTTTAAAGAACTGGAAGGGAACATTGGGTTAAGAACTGTTCTAATTACCAGCTAGGGTTAGAGTTTGGTATAGAATTTTTCATCTTTTTAATCCAATTAAACTAATCCTAATATTGGGTCAATCTCCATTAGTCAGAAAGTAACAAACATTAGGACAAGCAAAAATATTGGGACTTTGAAATTAATGTATTAACCGATTCACGTTGAAAGCACTTGTTTCATAGTGCACGCTGCTAATTGCCGAAACTGGTGGAAATAGATGCTCTCCATGTTGTGATCGGATAAACACAAATACGGAACCCCACAATTTTTTTTTATCCCACTTCTGTTAACAGTTCAACAATGGTTAGACTGCTAGTTTGTCACTGTTCAGCTCATCTGTCATCTGCCAACTCCCACCATTTCCTGCTCCATTTACAGTATCTTGTGTACAGTATTCAAACACACATTGCATTCCACCGAGTTGTTCTTTTTGTTTGTGAGATTGATATCTGAGGATTCAATGTCACGTAATTTTCAGGATAGCTGAGAGTTAATTGGATAGTGTACTTGACGCTTCTGTAAATCAGTGAACTGCTATGCTTGATGCGGCGCATCTGTAAAACAGGAACTCTAAAATGGGAAAAATTCCTTTTTAAATGTCATAATAATGAACTAGACTGCTCACTGGTTTAAACATTATGGTGGCATCAGAAGAATCTAGTTATCCATGATATGTGTTGGTGTGTGCAGAAATTGTTTGATAATGTGCTCAGCTGATGACAGTGAGTGCTAATGGCAACAGTAGGTTCTGTGAGCAGCAAAGCAGTGTACAAAACATGCTGTGTCATTTGTGATTCTTAGAGGCAATACACTGAAGGGTCCTTGGTAAAGTTCACACCAGAAAGGTGAGTAAGAATAAAAAAAATGAATCTGAAGATTGTTTCATCTAAATGTGGATGTGTTCCATCACAGTGGCTGAGAAGCGATTAAATCTGGTGAGGAGAACCAGATGAAACAGTGCAAAGGTTACCATTTTGTGTGTCTTTATTTTGGACATGATGACATTACATGTTTTTGAAATTTACAAAAGTGTAACAGAACTGAGAATGCCTCAGACGAGGTAGAGCTTTCACATCGGCTTGCTGGCTTGAAAATGACAAAACAAAACAAAAAAACAACCACCCAAACAAACTAATGACCTAGGAAATCAAAATTACCAAAACCTGTCTTGCCTCTGTCCTCGTGTCCTTTTTGAAGTGATAATAAATATAGATTTCAACCAAAACAGTTGGAATAATAAGGTCTTGTTAGGTACATGAATCATGAGGTTCAATACAAATAAAAAGCTCACAGACACAAAAAACTAAACAAATATGTGATAAACCCCCAACCAAAGGAAGGAAAAAAAAAACTGTGGGAGGCCAGACACGGCGAGCTAATGACAAAAGTCCTACAATTTAGGAGAGAAAGACTATGAACAATCTCTTACATCTTCATGAAAAATAACCTTGACTTGTCAAACCTTCCATGAAAAAAAATAACAAAAAAGGTGTGACACACAGCCATTACAGAAAAAAACATCATGTCACTAAAATCTATGCAAAAAGCTTCTAAACCCAAAATTACAAGCGTATAAGCCGTAACTGTTATAGTAACATTCTCAAAGTAACCTTGGCTAGAATTGAACAGAATGAAAGGTTAAAGCAGTAATCTAGTCTAAGTGCACTAATTATGGCATTTGGTTTTGTTCTACCGCTGTATATAAAGAGTTTGGTAAGAGTGGATTACAGACAAACAGTTTATATTAGTCACTCCAGCTTCACACTTTCGCTAAGTCACACTTCGGAGTACAAATTCCTAACTGAGGAGTTAATCTTAAAGGGAATTCTGTACAATGTGGGCATTATTAGTACTATTCTACACTACAAGGCTAAAATATCCATTTTCAAGTATTTTCACTAACCACACCCTTCAATGCACTCTTTTGTGTATCATTAGACATATTAAGGTACACAACATAGTATGCATATCTCAACAACCAGCTGGTTTTACATCCATTGTTTGTTTTTGTAAACAATTACTGAGGTTTCAAAATAAACTAATGGTCTTACTCGGTATGTTAACTGGTTTGAATAGTTTATGTGTGCAAAAATGTACCCAACACTTAAGTTCCCTGACAAGTGATGATCTGCTTGTATCCAATGAGTCAAGGCGTGGCTTACTCAATTTAGGGGTTGCTGAGGAGACAAGCCCAAAGTAGAGGATACTACAACAACAAAAAACTATGTGAAGACCAGCCCCTCCTTCATATCAACATGCCATTGTAGAGGAGGTAGGAACAACACAGAGGATAGAGGCCACAAAGCGTGAATGTTAACCGTCCTTTTCAATAGACTGGAAAACATGCAAACACCATCTGTGTAGACTGTGACTGCTCTACAATTCAATAGGGTTCAACATCACTATTTGGTAGCATGGCTGACAGAATAAGAAAAGTTGGAAGAATCCTAGAGGAAGATCCTAAAGCCCCGTTGGGACTGTTCCATCTTGGAATTTCCTTTGTTTTACCAGGGAAGGCAATTGAGAACAGTTTCTCATTTACATTGCCGACCCAGAGGCAATTTAGGGTTCAATGTCTTATCCAAGGGCTCTTCGACAGCAGACAGTCGGAGCCGTGATTCGAACCGGCGACCCCTCGGTCTGTGGACAACACACACTACCGACCACAGCCGTCCTTGTAATACTTCTGTTCGACCCTCCGATCTAACAGTCGACAAGTCCTTCAATAGTAACCTTGTGAGAATTTAATTTTAGTCTCTCTCAGTAATAAACCAAAACTTTATCTGTGATCAATTGTTTCATCCAGTGCTAATATACAGTGCAAATGGTGATAAACACAAAGCAGTTGACCAAATTTAAGATAACTGTAACCCGGTACATGTGATACAGGCACCTTGAAGTGGTCGTACGTTGCAGTGAGCATACTGTACGTCATTAAAAGGTCAAACAGAGCATATTTTTACTAGTAGGAATGTTAGAATGTAATGTCTATTGGTGTGAGCCCGAGCTGGCATCCTTGACCCGTTTGAGGGATTTTAACGTCAGCCTGTGGGTGTAAAAAGCTTGCAGCAAATTTGGACAAATTAAAAGACCACAAAAAAACTACTATAGCCATTTAGCACAGAGCAATCACACTGGCTAGCAGTAGCAGAACCATATTTGTCTCCAAACATGCCCCAGCTGGCCTTTACTTGGTGTAATTTCAATCTGAGTCTTCAGGCCGCTCTCACTGCAGGTTTGCACTGTAAATCAAAGTCAAAGTGTCAATGTGAGAAAGGCTCAGTAATTTAAAGGAGTTATATAGATGGAAACTGCCGGCACTCAGCCCCTTCCTCTTCAATTGACAATAATTGTATGGCCATAAAAATGGTACACTCATTTATAATGGCTATTAAAAAGCAAGTCTTTTTAATGAGCATTAGTGCAGTCTCTCTCTCTCTCTCACACACACACACACACACACTCTCACTAATCACCCCCCTCACAGTGGTCACCCTTAAGATTTCACGAAAGAGTAGAGCCAAGTGACTTTACCACATTTGCACATGCTGACACGCACAAGACATTTTAATGGCTTTTAGCCCAGAAGAAAAAGTCTTTATGACTGTGATGATGAGTCGATTCATCAGTTATACAATGCAGATAACATTTATCAGCTACTATACTTGATAATCAAATAATCACTTCAGACTTTTTTTTTCAAAGCTGATTTGCTGCTGCGACCTCTCAAATATTTTGATTCCTATTGTTTTTGCTCAAAGATTTGAAGAGAACATCATTCAATTTGATAATCGGTGATAACAAATTCATTAAATCAGTAAGTAAATAAAGACAGATTTCTGCCATCAGGGATACATCTAGAATTAAAAAAAAGGATTTATAAAGAAAGAGAAGAATGTTGGCCACTACAGTAGCATATCACAGCAGTTACATTAAAAAGATTTTTTTTCAAATACCAGTGAGCTAAGTCTAGGACCTGAGAAGGAATCGTTCCACACATCTGATCATTATTTCCAAGAAGTACAGCAAAAAAGGTTTGTGACTTAATAGTTTACTCTTTTCCCATTGTGTTATTTTAGTACTGTAAAGAGCAGCCAAGCCATTTTTGTATTTATTCATTATAAAACCTCTCCCTCAAACTACAAACAACATAGAAAACCCTCATTAAAGGATGATGGCTGAGGCGAAGAAAAGGTTTCACATTGTCGCCCATAAAATCCAAAGTTGATCAGAGCCACATCCTATTTTTAGATGTGATGATGGCGTTTTCAGTTGATGTGAGTCCCTGACTAGCCAGGACTGAAGTTCAGATGTCCAAGAGAGGCCTTAATGCGGATTTTGTGAGGTGGGCGGTGGTCTTAACTCTCTTTGCTCCTCGGGGCTCAGTAACAAGTTCCTTGAATCTGGGTACTGGCCGTTGTCAAAAGGTATGTGGTGGACACTCTGGACGTGTGTCTTCAGGTTCCCTTTCTGAGAGGCTCTGTATGGGCAGAGCTGGCAGCAGAAAGGCCTCTCTCCTGAACAACAAAACAAAACACACACAAAAGCACAACGTTCCAAAAGGTCATGTGGTGGCGGCCAACGACTTGGTGACATGACATGTAAACCACAGATGAGCGAGTGGAAATAAAATGGGGAGGAAAAGGCACGCATAAGCCACATTTAGAAGGAAGAAGGGAGACTTTATATACACAATATGGACTCAAATATTAAGACACCTGGCAATTACACCTAATAACTGAAAATGTAATAAAACATGGAATTAGTCCACCCAACTGCTATGAGATCCAACCCTGAGACAAACATTCACACCTGTAGACAATTAATTTATTCCATTAAGATGTGTCCTAATACTTGAGTCCATATAGTGTAGGTTTTATTTCAATGCAACATGCCCGACAAACTCCTTCTGGAGAATTAAGCCACACAATCCTGTTTAAACAGTCCTCATTTTATCTCCATGTATTTCACTCAATCAACCCAGCCGCCCGATGATCACCTCCACACCCCCCCACACACACACACACACACCCTATCTTCTAATTAGACTGACCTACAATGGGACAGACATTGGATCTCAGCAAAAAATAGAAAGATAATAAAAAATAAGCAACTCACACCTGAACAAAACAAATGAGATTGCCATTTAATTGCACCTAATTATCATTTTGATAAATGGAAGAATATCACAGCTGGAAAACAAATGACTCCCTGTGCCCCTCCCCCAGCATTTTCCCTGAAGAAGACAAGGGAAATATAGCAGTTATCATACATCATCAGAAGTACAACAGAGAGAAAGAAAGAGGGGTGTTTGAGGAAGAGAGCGATAACAACAAAATAGGTATAATTAATCATAAAGGAAAATAATAAAATAGCTGGAAAAGAAGGTGAGGAGTGGACGTGAAAGGAAAGCAAGAACCTGGCCGACATCGTCCTGTGAGGAAACATGGCTGACGGGACTGCCGCACTACATTATACTAAAGGTTATCGTCACCGTAAAGCAACGTCAACACTGCATCTAATTGGACCCCTCCGCCAGACGCCTGCTCCCATCATTCATATAGTGCGCGGTAAATCTCAGTCATGTGGGGCGTGCGCGTGTATGTGTGTCAGTGTGATGTGTGTGATTAATAAAGTTGAGGGTGCAGCGTGTACAAGTGAATGTCAAAGCCGGGCAGATTTACTTTTGTTTCCCACTCGGCCTCAATTCTTGTCTCTTGTGACTGACTCAAAAAACAAAGAAAAGGCATTCACGGATGGAAGGCTGCGAGTTTTGAATATGTATACTCTGATAAAAACACTTTTTTTTTTTAAATGTATTTATTGTCTCTACCTTTGACTGCAGTGCACAGCAAATGTTATCCTGTTGATTTATTTCCAACCGCATATGAAATTTGAACTTGTCATTTAAATCCTGAATGATAAACTTGTTTAGCTGGAAAGTCAAGTAGCTTACAACAACAACTTACCTCGATATTTAACTGTATCAAATGTAATCTTCCTTGACCGGTGTTTCAACATCACCGTGTTTGACATGCTCGTGCTTCACTTTAGTCACTAGTTACAAGTTTTTAAGAAAATATGTCAGAAAAGTTATGTAAAGTATGACTTGTGTCCCTCTTAACTAGCTGAATAAGAGAATGTATTGCTATACCATATTGAAAACACCTCTTAGTCTGATGCACTGCGGTACTACACTATCAAAGACGTATCATTGATTATTATACAGCTCTTTGCTGAAAAAAAAGCTTGCACATGATTAAAATGTAGTAAACTGAAGTCATTTTTTAAACATTTTCCTTTCTTCTTGACAATTACATCAGTTGAGCATATTTCAATCATGTGCAACCTATGTATGTACAAATTAAGTGAATTCAAAGGATTTTTTTCAGTATTGTATTGGTTGTGGCTGATGAGTGGAATCTAAATATAATGCATCCAATATACCAAAATCATTTGTGGCCTCGGCTCTTGAATAGTCAATAATTTGTGTATTGTGCTTTTAAAATTGAATTTGCTTCCAGTTATGCCTAACATTATTCATAGTCCCATTTTGAGGTGAATGTTTAGCTTATGCATGCAATGCCAACTTTATGGTGTAGATTATGGTATAGGTTACAAGGAGGATTTCTTTTTCCAAAACTATTAAAATATTAAATATTTTACATGCCTACCTCGTATCTATCTATATCTATATATATATATTAGGCTTTACACGATCAAGATTTTTGGGGCTGATCAGCAAGTTTAAAAAACCGATAACCGATCACCGATCCGAGCAATGTGTCTAAACCGTTCATTTACTGTATATACTTGTATACTTCATTGCTAAAAAAATATATTTACAATAAATAATGTATCTTTGTTCATCTATTTATGCCAGTTAGGCATAGTGACAGACAACAAATGAAGGGTCTTCTATTAGATGGCAGGAAGTACATAAGGTAATTAATGTATCCACTTTTTGTGACATTTTTGTTTGTTGGTGTGCCGTGAGATTTTCAATTGTAAAATATGTTCCTTGGCTCCATAAAGGTTAGAAATCACTGCTCTAGTCAGATGGTGTATTCTAATCAGTCAGATCAAGTACATGAACATACCTCAAGCAAGCCTTAAATGAACGTTCTCTCCTCTCCTGAGCACTGGTGACCATCAACACACGTTTTTCCCCATTTTGTCCTTATAATACAGTCGGCGCGATCCACTCTTGTTGTCGTCCCCACGGTAACGAGTGTATCCGGTCGCATTTGAGTTGACAAGATATAGCCCAATGATCGTAAAAATGTGGTGGTATCGGAATAGATTTTAGATTTTATTGCAGTAGTCTTGACATATTGCAATCCTGAAAGAGCAAATTTGTCTTGTAGTGTTGTCTGTCCCACACCGCCGTCATGTTTTTTTTTTTTTTTTTTTTAATACAAAATTTACTATTTGTACAAATATGATTCCCCATGACTAAAATCTTTTGTAAGGATGCCAGGTGCGCAGTGTGTGACACAAAAAAAAATAAGAAAACAAACACACAGAGCACGACTGCAGGTAGAAGTCGACAACATTGCACAACATGCAGACAAGTGCAACAAAAAGACGACACATGCAAAAGCAATGGTGGAGCTGAGTGATTAGCCATTGTGCCACATACTTGTTTGGGACCTTCAGAAGCGGTGCTGTGAGCGTCAGTACCTCTGTGGAGTCCATTAAAATCAAACCCAACTGTGGGTGAGAAGGAGGGTGAGGGTGGGGGAGGAGGAGGAGGAGGAAGGGGAAGGGGGGGCATCTGGTTAAAAGCTCTATCAAGACCCACACAAGCATTTGGTTTTCTCCTCGTGCCACCAGCCGCACAATGAAGTGCGGCATTTGCCACCAGTGCTCATGCTAATGGAGGGGAGCTAGCGGTAATGGTGATGGCGGTGGTGAAGGTGATGATGATGGCGATGGAACTCAGTGGAGCCAAGTCAGTGATTTAATATGACGCATCTTAATAGAGGCCTCGGGGTGGCTGGCCTTTTCTATGCGCGTATGTCTATGCTGAGGACAATCGTCGGTGACAACATTAATTACAGTCTTGGCTAGTGTTTACAGAGCCCGTGTATGGATAGGCGTGAGTGTGTTAATGTTTTGTGTGTGTGCATGTGTGTGTTTGAGTGTTTACAATAGGGCTTAAGGGAAGCTGAATTTTGCATCACTTACCATTTGGCCTCTGTCACTTAGAATCACTGGCGATGCCACATATCATTCACACTCTCCATAAAGAAGCTACTTATCTCACTGTCTGCCGTGATCACTGCATGCTACCATGATGGACGTGACAGGACAGGGGAGGGAATAGTGGAGCCAGAGACAAGTGAGGTAGGAGGCAGAGGAAAGAACGCAAGTGTAGGAATCCAGAGGGAGTGGAGTAAAATATAGAAGTTGTCAAAAGGGAGAGGAATTTTAGAGATACACGGGACAGCGAGAATGAAATTGAGAGTCAAGCAAAAGGATGAGAAGGGGAGGAGGTCAGTGGGATGAAAGAGAAATGGAAAGGAAATGAAGGGAAACAAATGGTATGGTATAGAAAATCGGGAAAATATAAAGTAATATCCACACAAACGTGTACAAACAAGTGAAAAGAAAAGAAAGTAACTCCATATACAGAAACTTCAAATATTATGGCAATAAATTCATAACATCACAAGAACATTTTTGTAATTTTACGATAATAAAGTGGTAATATTCCTAACAAATGTAGCTTTGAGGACTGTTGATGATCTTGTTGAGTTATTTTCACTACCAATGAAATAAATGCCTTTTTTTCGACACATCAACACATTCATCAGTTTAATGTGATGGTTTAAGAAGCAGAAATCTCCTCTTTTGTGAGGTTTGTTTAACCATCTAACACACAGCACAGCTGAGTTTAGGCGAGAGGCAGCGTACGCCCTGGAGTGAGCACAACTCCACCAATAAATGCTTGATTCCGAATTTTTTTTCAGGCTACTTGATTGCTTAAAAAAAAAAAGAATTAAAAAAAAAAAAAATATTTTTTTTTAAAAAAAAGCCTTCCAGTTAGGAGTTATGGTGCCACCTGTTGCTTTGGCACAAGCTTCACAGCCTGCAAATCTGGCAAAGGTTTCTCGTGAGATTTTGATTTTGTTTTTTGTCTTTTTTTTTAAACACCAGTGAAGTGGACAGAGATTTTTTTTTAATTCCAGAGTAAGGAATCATAACATTAAAAAAAATAAATAAATAAACATACGTGCATATAGCTTTAGTGAAGTTGTCTAATAAATGGCACTGGAAGACATGCAAATGGCCTCATGACACTGGTGTGAATAAATGATGGTGTGCTTCATTGGAATGCACAATTGCATCTCTCTAATTGACATGTGATTAATAATGTATACAATTTGTCACAGGTCAGTATCCAGAGAAAATATGTTTCAGTTTAAAAAATAGCGAAAGCTGCCCAGGGCAGGGAAGGACTCACAGACAGGCTGTCACACTCAACTGAACAAAGAGATCAGGTTTTATTTATTTGGGTACATGCAGGAATGTCCGACAATGAAATATTGTTGAGAGTGTGAATACTTCCATGCATATATTCTCCATAATTCATGTGAGTGTCTCTGTGTGGATAAATAGCTGAGAAAATGACGATGTGCGTGCACAAGTGTCATGTGAATGACTGCAAATGTGCTAGAAGATGAATAATTACAAGATGGGGGGTTATTTTACAAACTAAAGAAGGATATTGGCCGATTCTTACATGTTGACTTAACTTCCTTTACTCTTCCTCTTGCTTCATGTGTGATTTGCTTTTGTTTTACTACCAACCACAGACCACTGTATCAGCGTCAACTTGCGACTCTCATGTCAAATGATTCGCAGCTAATGCATACTACACTACAGTATATACAATGAAGATTTATGCTGAATCTACTAATATTTTGCCAGTCGTCTAACTAAATAAGGTAACCAAAATATAAGAAACAGCTTACATTATAATGAAGTGTAGTTAGACACAACTTCAAACTATTGTTTACCAAATCTTCTGTTAAGTACTCTATGTTTCCACAATCATGGAACTGCTGAGTTGTCTTTGTAAACGCGTATTTACTGTGGTATCTTATAGTGGATCCCATTAGATAATGCAGGTACACAAACCTTTGCCTGGAGAGTGTACATTATCAATATGCCGTGTAAGCACATTATAAGGAATAGGAATATTTGTATGCTAGGGAGTAGTGTAGAGGTATAAATGGCTATTTACCTGTATGGGACCTCATATGAGTGCGCAGGTGGCTGGGCTGACTGAAACTCTTCCCACATTCGTGGCAGAAATGCTGTCCCTGTCGCATGAGAGACCTCAGCATCCCTAAAGACAAACACATACACATTTGCAGGGCTGGCATGAATCAAGATGTTAAATACAGTATTAGTAGTTTATTTTACTTTCTCCAGAGATATGTAGATATTCCAGGATACCAAGATTTTTACGGTCATAGAGATATTAAATTAACCATTTTTATTGATCCATGGTAGCTCTACGACTGCACTGCATCATTCTGGGAGTTATTTGTGGCTTTAACTAGCTAAATGAGAATGGCATATATTATTGAACACAAATGGCAAGCATGTGCACACATAGACCCTTAGTGGTGCTTAAGCACCTGCTCTTTTGCCTTGGATGAACAAAAGTGCCCTTTTTACTGCAGCCCTTTTTTTCTTCATTCATCAATACTGTATTAAAAATACAATAATAATTACCCTCTCTGTCATCAATTCCACCCAAAGTGTTTTTATAAGCGGGGCATTTATTTAAGTCCTTGGGAGAACTGTACATACAGTATGCTCACACCTTTATTCATTTGGAGTTAATCAGAGGCAGTGTTAATGGTGGCAGGTGTGTGTTGACCTCTATTTAACATGAGTTTGAATATGACTGCTTAATTCTGAATATAGCCACATCCCCATTTATAAGAGGGTGTGTGCACTTGTGCAAATAACCTCAGTTGTTTATTTTTACTACCCCTTTTTAAATGTTTCCCCCCCCCCCCCAATTGCGTTGTACAGGTTATATGTTACAGCATATTTGTTAATAGTTGTACTATTGGTTGTGTTGATTGTGTTAACAGAAATAAATACATACGTTAAATATATAGTATTTTTTTTTTTTTAATTGTATGAATAATTTTGGCGATGGGTGTCTTTTTTTTGGCTTGAGCACCTGGCCCCAAAAATGTTTGTGCAAGTGCCTGACAAATGGGGTACAAAAAAGGAACTTGAAATAGCATAGGAACATTTTTAAAGTATACTTCACACATCTGGATAATAGTGCTGATTCTATGATGTTATTTACAAATTGGAGTGGAGAAAAACATGAGCATCATTGTAAGGTTCATTCCAAAACCTTGTTTGTTTTGTTTGAGGCCAAATCAAGTCGTAGAGGTCAGTAGTGTGCACACACTGAACACGTGCACATTCGCACAGAAGCATGGCTGCAGTGGTGCAGGTAGGCAGCATGAGTAGTGGACAAGTGCAGGCATCATTAGTATGTCTAATGTGTCATTATGAGCGGCTAGCTCTAGGGGCTGGACTGCTGCTGTCACACAGCATCATTTCACAGGCTGACAGCCAGACACACACACCGCATAAATTACAGGCAATTAAAACGCCCCGGCTGTGATGTGCCCGCTCCGCTACCCGTGTGTCACATGTCAGGTGTGCGTGCCTGCATGTGTATATGTTTAAAGAGTTGTATATACGCGGCTTTGGCCGGGGCACACGCTGACCACCTTTACACACACAGTTACACATAATGATGCACACATGCATAAAAATTGAAGTTGAAAAGTATCATTTGTTAAATATCAATTGCTTCCAAAGCCGTCAATTCAGTTATATGACAGGGCTTGATTATAGGTAAAGATATTTTTTTTCTTACATGACCTAACTTTTACTGACGCCACAACTATTCAAACTTCTTTTATAATCCCTCGCCTCTCGATAACTGGATGATGACCTATGTGCTGAATCAGAATTAGGGCCCGCCCAACATGGATTTTTGAAGGCTGATGCCAATTCTGATCTTTGGCTGAATAAAATTCCAATAACAATATTAATTAATCAGCTGATTAACTTTAAAAAAAATACATATAATAAATAAAACAACTTTTTGTGTGCATTAACACTTACAACAATATAGATATGAATTACAGGCAAAACATTTGATTGTTTTACAATACTTTGTCTTTTAGTATTTGTTTAACTTTACAACAACCTTTTCCCTATTTTTTTAATATCATTATCTTTTGTCTTATGTTATATGTTTAATGTGTAAAAAAAAAAAAAATCTGCAAAAAATGGAAAAATATGTAATTGTCAACACTGTATCTAAGACCCATAACTGGATCATGGCTATGTAACTCTAACTCTACTTTTGGGGAGCATGATGGTGACACTAAAGTCCACGCAAGAGACCTGCTGCAAACCTCTTCGGTGTCCTTGTGTCATGTGTATTTGCATATGTTTACATGTGGAAAGCAGGTGGAAGCAGGACAAGGAAGATCAGGGAGTGGGAGAGAGGTGACAGAGAGCGTCTCTGGCACCCCGACTGCCGACTAGCCTCTGGTTACTTCACTTCTACTCTGAGCTGCCAGCCCTTCTCAATGATGCACTAATGAAAGACAAGACAGAGCTGGATGGAAAACACAAGCACACGTACACACACACACACACAGATTGCAGAGGAAAAGGGAGAAAGACTTAGCTGCTCAAAAAAGGTCACTTTATAGCATGTGACTCAAAGGGCTAAGGCGGATGGTGACGATATGCGCCTGGACGGGTGACAGTGATGTCATGCGTCTGCTCTGGGGCTGTTGTCTTTGACCCCTAGCTCCACACAGCCCCACTTGACCTTAGAGACACAACTGAAAATGGGAAAATAATGTTGATGTTCGGTAATGACCATTTCCAAAGCAGCTGGTGGGGTAATTATTCTGTCTCATCTCGCTCTCTCGCTCTTTGCCTCTTATGTTTCCTCTCGCCCATTTCTTTTTAATTATTTTTTTTTGCCTCCCCCGTTCGCATCTGTGCGAGTCTCTCATCAGGCAGAGCCGTGACCTAAACAGTTTGTGACAGCTTTCTGGGAGAGTGGAGCTGGACACGAGGCATGCCTCACAGACCTGAGCGCACCAAAGGTTCTCTCACGTCTTTCACAGACAAATATAAAAATATTCCACAATGAATATACAGATACACACACATATTTTAGACTGAAAAACACACATGGCATACTTGCTGCCCCAGATCCATCCGTTTATCATACCTCACAAACATGCACACAACTAAATGTAGTCATTTTAAGACCTCATTTTGCAGAACTTTGTCAAAAAAATGTGTTGAGTTAATGTGCTGTGTGGTGTTGACACTTTTATTTTTGGTTACTGTTCAGATCCTTGTCGCTAAATATGAATATTTACCCCTTAGTATGATGCAGTACAGTGCCATTACAACAATACTAATCATTCATTTAAATCAAAACTGCATTATTATATGATAAATTATTGATGGAATAATTTTAGAAACAGCTCTCTGTTGGCTCTCATTAGTGCAATGTAACTAATTGTGTGGCTGGTCAGTGTACATTTAGATATAGTGATATCTACACGCACGCAATACAATCACTGTCGAGTCTAAATCCAATTCAAACTTATGACTAGTCATAGAAAATGATTATTTTATGGTGCTCAGATTTGTTGTACATGTATAAAATGTGTATGATGTGTCTTCTTCACCTCATTGCTTTGTGAGCGATATTGATCAAAAGAAAAAAAGAAAACAAAAATACTTCCTTACCATTAGGATCCAAAAGTGAGTTAGTAGCACCCCAGTGGTGGTACAGCGCAGACAGTTCATGGGGGCTGTAGTTTTTGAGGAAGCTGAGGATGTTGTTTGGCATTTCTAGGATTTCTGCTGTTTGCTCCTGCTTCACATTCCCAAGAGCCTCTGAGGTTAGGGATGACGATGAAGAAGTCTGCAGAATGCCACCACATGCTTGCATCGCTCCGTAGTGCCCCGCTGTGGAGCTGTGGATGACGCTATTAGGCCTCGTAGCATTAGTCTGTAGCTGGCCATGGGAGTTGGTGAGTGGTTGATGAGAGGAGCCTCTAGCGCGGTTGTACTCTGCTTGGGTACTGTACTTGCTAGAAAGCATGAAGCCAAGTCCCTCCCGAGGCATCATGTAACATTCTGCCCTTTTGGAAGCTGTAGCAGAGTTGAGGCTTTGTGCTGGGGAACGGGAGAGGGTGCTGGTACTCTTCTCCTTAGAGGTGGAGGATGACAGCGAGCTCCTCCAGGAAATATCAACTTTGGGTCTGGAGCGGGGGGGCTGATTCTGAGAGACTCTCGCAGCATGAGATCCTGAGGTGGAAGTGGAGGGTCTCGACAATAAAGATGAAGAGTGAGAGGACGATGATGAGGTTGTACCTGCACGACAGCCTGTTTTGTTCTTCTTTAGTACTTCGTTGGACTGGGTTGGGGGCCGTGTGCGTTGGGCACGTGCAAGTTTTGGCAGCGGAGGACAGTCCTTACCCTCCAAGACTGGTGGGGGGCCAGTACGTCTCCTGGAGGCCAAGTCTCTCGGCCCCTTGGTGTTTTTTTTCAGAGCCCATTTAGGCACCAGATTGGAGCTGCTACTTGTCATGCGGTGAGCCACAGTCTGGTGCATCCACAGAACCTCAGGATAGAGGGTACAATGGGAGCAGAAGGAACATTTGTGGTTTGGGAGGATTTTCCTGTCTAGGGTGATGGGGGCTTGGCCCCTGTGACCCTCAACCCTCACACATAAGTCCACAGGGGTCAAAACAGGCTCAAGGGGAGAAGAGCAACTTGAAGGATGAGAAGGAGGGGATGGAATATTTTCTTTCTTCAACTTGGGGTATCCATTGGGTGTGACTCTAAGAATGGGACTGGTTCTGTCTTCGGAGGCAGCCGGATGCTGGACACGGACATGAGCCAGGTAGGTATGTGACTCAGTGGCAACAAAGTCACACAGGCTGCAGATATAAGGCTTCTCATCTGTAAACGAGCAATGTAAAACACAAAAGGTCAAATATTGAACAAATTACTCATCACCACAATAACTGAAAAAAATTATGCTCATGAAACACATTTTGATTCTATAACTATGAATCGAAATATTGTTTTGAAACTACTACTGTATTAAATTTAAAAGATTCAGGTGTTCTACACTGAGCAAATAAGACTACTGTACAGGAATATAGTTTTGTGTGCAGTTTTAAGATTTCTCCACTTGAGGGCGGTGACGCCCCACCTTTGAGAGAAAAAAACGCCATCGTCATTGAAATTAACACTCAGTACAGAAGTTTTATCTAGCGTGTTACAATAAAAAAAATAACAATAACAATAAAAACAAAACAAAAAAAACAGAAAAAAAGTCTGATGAAATGCATTAATTTATCTCTCAGCTACAGACACACACAGGGTCACATTACAGATCCTCTCTGTACCATTTTCTTCTACCTTTTTTTTGTACACTAGTAACTTGTCATCTGTTTTTCGTTTGACTTCTTGTTGGCAACAATGACCAACATACACAGCTCACACGCTGCCATGATAAAACAGCTGAATAGGAAGCTTAGCAGTCTACTGATAACATGGATATGAATGGTTTTTCAGGCCACTGTTGTTTTTTTGTTTGTTTGTTTTTTTCCATACAATTTTAAATCTCTTAAGTCTTGAAAATCTAATTACAAGCACATGTGAATAGGCCGTACAGTATGTACAACATATCAATAATGTAACATATACAGAACACACTATAAACTCACTAGGAATAACCATGCAATGACAACAAAACATTCTATATTGACTTGATTTGCCATTACTGTCAGTGATAGTAAACAACACCCTGAATAGAGGGGTGTTTTCTTTTTCAACCCCCCTTATAGCTAAATAAGGTTACTAAATGATTTGTCCATCTCTCATGCTGTAATGTATTTCTACACCATCGCACACTACATTTGTATGTTACATACAAATTGTGTTGTTGGTTTTTTTTTTTTTTTTTTTTTTTTATCTTGGGTCCACATTTGATGATTGCAAAACACACTTTCCACATTCTTTACACATTGTTGATTTTGCACACAAGAATACAATTTCAATCTTCATCTTCTCAGAGTGAATACTCTGAAGTATACATACACCAAAACCACTGCTAGGGTTGTTAAAGTAACACATGATGTTAACTGGGTGTTGCAAAAGTAATAAAATTAGAGGTCATGATAGTAAAACAATGCATAAAGATAGGTAACGAGATAAACACCAACCCAATAAAAAATCTACTCACACACAGGGGGATGAGGGGGGGGTTTCCTGAGACAGGAAGACCTGAAATAGCTCACAGCTCAATCATGCCTGAAGAAATGTTTCTGCTATTTTTGATCACTACTGTGAGCAGGGAAAACTAGGAACAACTACTGCTAATGCTCTCTTTACAGTTTTGAGCATTTACAGCAAATGCATCTAGCCATTAACACTGACGTTTTGAAAAGCTGAGTAAGACAGCCCACTCATTTGCTGCATACACAGAAAGCTTTACTTTGCCAAATTTCATCCACATAATTACGATGGTCTGCCCTTGCAAGGACAGATTAACCTTTTTGTTTAGCTTTACAGTATTGTTTATACACTTTATTGGTTACTGATGTGACAAAAATGTCCTTTCCCTAACTGCCATGCCAATAAAAGGCAGTGAGATTTAATAAAGGTGTTGTATTTCATTGATATGTGCACTGTGAAACTGTAAAGATAATTTCTAGGAACAGTGATTTTTACAGTGCAGTATGTAACAAAAACACATGCAACACAAGTACTTTTAAGTTTTGATATTCAGCCACATGGTGGCATCTGTTACCACTCCACAAACACTGAAGAGCTGAGGAGAAAACTACCCTAAATCCTATTTCATGACCAGATATTTACTACCCGTTGGTGGAGTCATGAGACTATAGTGGGTGGTTTGAAATGAGCAATGAATGAAACTTCAGTTTATTACATGCTTATGATGCTATGCCAGCAAATTAAGTCAGCACATCAAAAAGAGAAGAGTGGTTGTTACCACTGTCATACACACAGGCACCATAATCCTATGTGGACAAAAGTATTATGCTTGAGCACACAAAGCCATTTTAGATAATCACATGCTTCCAATTTTGCAGCACGGTTGACGACAGGTTAGCACATCTGCCTCACAGTTCTGAGGACTCGGGTTCAAATACGGCCTCGCCTGTGTGGAGTTTGCATGTTCTCCCTGTGCCTTGCGTGGGTTACTCCGGTTTCCTCCCACATCCCAAAAACATGCATGGTAGGTTAACTTAAAACTCTAAATTGCCCGTAGGTGTGACTGTGACTGTGAATGGTTGCCTATCTATATGTGCCCTGCGATTGGCTGGTGACCAGTTTAGGGTGTGCCCTGCCTCTCGCCCAGAGTCAACTGGGATAGGCTCGAGCACGCCCGGGATTCTAGTGAGGATAAAGGGTATGGAAAATGGATGGATTGATATGTTTCCAATTTAATGCGGATAGTTTGGGAAAAGCCCTTTTCTGTTTTGAATTTGGTGTAGAACAACGCACCGGTGTGAAGCCTTGGCTATGAAGTAAAAGAGAGACTGAGGTCCAGGCGCACTTGTCAATCTTCACTGACCTCTGACTTCACAAATGTTATTCTGGATGAATGGACAACAATTCCCCCAGTAGCTGGTATCTTCCATTAGATTTCCTGTAAGTGTATCACTTCTTGTGCCCATATAGTGTATTTATTAGTGAACAAACGTCATTACACCGTCAGAAAAATGAAACACATTGGTAGATTTATGGTTGTCGTCCCCCCTAAAGATACCAACCTACACTAACTAATCCAACCATCCATTGATCAAGGCACATTATTGGACTCCAAGATAACATTACCATTTGCAGAGACAAAAAGACATGCCCCACACCGTGAAAGTGTCAAGCATTTTTCTTTGGTGAGTAGTGACTAACCTGGAAACTCTCCTGAGTTAGCAGTGCCCATCTCAGATGCCTGGTCTCTGAAAGTGGAGGCTGGCGGAGAATCTCCATACCCCGGGGTAAAAGGTCGGTTTGGGGAGCCTGATTCTGGGTCACTGGTGGAGCTCCACTGGTCTTTACTTCTGCTTTTTTCCTTGTCGCCCACTGATGTCCTGCCCCCATCCTTTCTATGCACTCGCTGGTGGACAATCATCTGGTGACGACTGCGGAACACCTTGCCACATTCAAAGCACTCAATGAATTTAGAGGGACCTTGCGACTGGGATGGTCGTCTCCGTTCCTGGCGAGATGACGGTCGGTACTCTGAATCGCTGAGGCTTTCCGGTGTCTGGTCTCCAGATGAGGCTTGGTTTCCCAAACCAGAGCTGTTGCGGCGACCTGTGCTGCGTTTTTCTTGAGATTGAAGGGCAAAACTGCTATTCTCTTTCTCATAAACTACAGCGGCTGTAGCACCTTCTTCCTCTCCAATACTTCCTGCATCACTGGAAGGCTTGTTGTTCTCTACTGGTTCTACAACTTTTCCTTTTGTAGCTAAATGCCATGCTTGGTAGCTGCAAACTGGATCAAGCTCTGTGATTCTTTGACCCTGTATCTTATCACTTTCATTCTCCTTGACTTTTGTTCCAACAGGCTGAAGGCCTAAATAGTCAAGCAAACGTTTCTTTGTGGCTGGTGAGTCCTCATCATCACTGAGTTGTGATTGGTTCTGAGACTTCTTTCCATAACTAAGACTGTGGACTTTATCATGAGCTCTCAGGCTCTCTTTGCAATGAAACAGGTTCCCACATTTCGAGCACATTTGGTAGACAGACGCAAAATAGCCAACAATTTCAGGATCCTGTGCTACATCATTGATAGTGGCAGGATGCTCAGTAGAATCAGATTTTGCACGAGAGCGTGATCTGGTGTTGTGTGTTTTCATGTGGGATTTAAGGAACCAAGCTTCACGGAAGCGTCTTCCACATATGCGACAGCAATGGTCCAGGATTCCTGCATGTTTCTTCATGTGTGACTTTAGGAACCAGGCTTGTGTGAACACCTGGCCACAGGTTTCACAGGGAAAGGTCCCATCACACTGGGATTCAACTGGTTCAGCCACGACTTCTTCCTTAACACATGTCTGCTCGCCTGTGTCCACAGTGATGTGGACCTTCTCAATGTGGCTCAGGAGCTGGTCTTCCCTCTGGGCCTCATAGCCACAAAGACGGCAGCAGTAAGGCTGCTGGTCACTTATAGGTTTCTCTCTTTTCAAGCTCCTTACAGGCACTTTCCTGCGACTATTGTCTGCATTATCGCCACTGATCATGCGATTACAAGCTGAGCTGCTCTTGGTTGGACTTGTGCCTCCATCAAGACCCTCTGAAACACTCATCTCTTCTTCCTCTGCGCCCCCTTCTTCGTCCTCATTGGAGTGGTGGCTAGAGAGCGTGCCCAGTTTGTGGCTGCGTATGTGAACTTTGAGGTTGCCCTTCTGAGAGGCCCTGTGGTCACAGTAGGGGCATTTATAAGGGCGTGCACCAGTATGGCGTCTCATATGCTGTGACAAAGAGCTCAGGAAAGGGAAGCTGCGGCCGCAAACATTGCAGTCGTAAGACCCTGATATTTTGTCATCCTCACCCTCAATATCATGTTTAGAATTGGCCTTGATGGGAGTCAACCTTTCCCTCTGATTTCTCACCTGGGTATCCATCACCCCCACACTAGGATTCGTCATGGGATTTGATCTACCCTGTTTACCTGGCCTCTTTCAGGCAAAAAAGCTCAATCTACTGCTATCTGTCGTTGCACATCTAGAGATGTCAAGTTGGCCTTTGTTAGTTAATTAAAATGCTATCTGCCTGCAGTCATTCAGAGATGAAGCTGCTGTCACAGCAACTCATTTAACACTGTCTGGTTACAGGAAACAATGCCATCTAGCCATCTTCATCTATCACTCTCAGTAATTTTGGTCAATATGAATTATTCTGTTCTACCAGTACCCTAACATAAAGAAAACAGTGTATGCCTTACAGTGTAAACATTATGAGATAGAGATCTAAAAAAGTTGTATCTGATGTTTAATTATCTCTGAATAAAGAGGGACTTTAATTCTTCATCTCTTGAGGTATCATTTCAAAAAGTCTCGATATCATGATTATTAAACCACACTTCCTTTCTTCATTCATTTCACTGGCATCTGTCCTCCATCTTCATATTTTACACATATCAGCAGTCATCTACAAAATCCACCTAAGAATGAAGACAAAGAAAGTGGAATATTGAGGTAGATAGAAAGTGGTGCATGGGGAGGAGATGGGAAAGAGACAAAAAGAAAATGTTAGCAAAATTGTTTGCACTGACATATTCACTATTAGTGTACATTTGATCATTCATTTTCTATTACACTTCTTATTCTAGCTGACTTTGGGTGAGAGGTGGGGTACACCCTGGACCGGTTATTTGTGAGTGAGTCAATTGCATATTTTTTGTATCCGGGCGGAACCCAGAGTACCCAGAGAAAACATTTGTGTACACAGCTCAACAAAAACTAGATAAGAGGCTATGACTGCAACAGTAACACTTAATATAAAACTGGAACAGGTAATATGAGAATGTTCTAAGATTATTTCTAATGAGTGAATTAGTCCTTTCAGTAAGATAGACATTAAAAATGAGGAAGATTGGTCACGCTATCCTAAAACGGAAAAAAAAAATGTAGACTCATCGAACACTTCATTAGGTACACTTACACATCATGAGCTAAAAACTGAGCTGATTATTCATTCACTCATTTCCTACTGCGTATCCCTTTCAGCCTAAGCAAGCTGACTTTAGGCAAGAGGCAGCGTACACACTGGACTGGTTGCCAGTCAATTACAGAAAAACAACCATTCATACCCATACAACTGTACGGTACCTCACCAACTATTAGAGGCTTCAATTAACCTATGTATGTACATGTATGTACCGAAAGAACAAGATCCCGGATACAAGCGGTTTACTCCGCAGGGTGTCCGGGGTCAAGATAGGGTGAGAAGCTCGGTCATCCGGGAGGGGCTCAGAGTAGAGGAGCCAGATGAGGTGGCTCGGGCATCTGATTCAGATGCCACCCGGACGCCTCCCTGGTGAGGTCCCACCGGGAGGAGACCCCGGGGACGACCGAGGACACGCTGGAGAGACTATGTCTCACGGCTGGCCTGGGAAAGCCTCGGGATCCCCTCGGAAGAGCTGGATGAAGTGGCTGGGGAGAGGGAAGTCTGGACTTCCCTGCTGAGGCTGATGCCCCCGCGACTCGACCTCGGATAAGCGGAGGAGAATGGATGGATGGAAGGATAAATGTATGTTTTTTGGAATGTGTGAGGAAGACGGATTTTCTGGAGAAAACCCATGTAGAAAATGGGAATGTGGAGATTGAAATCCAGAACAACTGTGAGGAAGACGTGCTGACCACATACACACATGGTTAATGCTCAAACTTTGATACAGGTCTTGTACCTGATCTCAGTAATTGTACATTTATACTATATGGCTACTGCTTGTAGATTAAGTGTGGCTGTGTCCATCGCCTTTAACTGTATTTATGCACAACATCCATCTGCATGATTGTGCAGTGATTTGTGCAGGGTTTGGGGGCTCTGAAGCCACACCAGCTGAGTTGACACTTTACACAATCGCGGTGGGGGAAGAGCGGGGAGGATGTTCCGTGTTCACATCAGCAAGATCAGCAGCGCTGCCATATTCCCTCCCCATAATGGCCTCACAAGCCCGCCTTCACTCACATGACAAGGTTCTTAAGTACACAAAAGGAAGTGGCTCTTCAGACAATTTACCTTCTTTTCTCACTGGAGCTGAATGCTGTCGCAGTCAGGGTCAAAATGAAAGGGAAGGAAAGAGGGATACTGTGATACTGTGGACAAATTTAATCTCACATACTGTTTATTTACTTTAGCCACAGGCAATGAGATTTATTTTCATTACTTGCTTAGTTATTGTTTAGAATATTTTGTTTTTTGAATAACAAGACTTCTGCTTTACCCTATAGGTTTACCATATTTACAACAAGATTAACCCCAAATTAGCTCAATAAACTCTCTTGCTATAGAACAAGATAGACTTTCACCAACTATATTATACCATCACTGTTAAAATTCTGAAACTTTTGAAAGATGAAAATTAAGAGAGGATTCTAGAAACTCAAATGGTGGACTATATGAAATTACACTGATGCTATTGTTAAAGATCATAGTGGAGCGATTGCCAGGCTCTAATTATAAAAGGATAATTAATCACCATTACAAGAGGACTTACGCACACGAACCATCATACGTCCTTTTATCTTGCACTGAAAATTAATACCCTGTACCAGAACCACTTATTTATGTAGGCTATTTATACAATTGAAATCAGTGAAGCTTTAATGAAGACAAAATCAGAAGTGGGTTAAAAACTTTAAAATACCTGTGTACTGTACTGTAGATAACACCAAAAACTGAGACTCCCACTCAGTGTTCACATAGCTTATTGCCATTTCAAATATTATATAAAAGCAGCAGTAACTACGTCATACTGCATTCCAGTTGTATAGATAGAGGGACTTTAAAAATTTTTATTTGTTTATTTTTACATCATTTGGGCTTCCAGCTCATAAAACCTATGAAATCAGGAATTCAAAAAATTAGAATACTGTGATGAACTCAGCCCAGGCCATAAATGTTTGAAACTGATCATCAACTAACACACTAATCATCAACTAAACTCAAAGCACCTGCACAGGTTTCCCCAGGTGTCATTAAATTGCTTCAGTTTGGTTAAAATGTCTGTTGGGTTCAATATGGGGAAGACTGCAGACTTGACAACTGGCCAGAAGACCGTCATTGATACCCTCCATAGGATGGGTAAGCCAAAGAAGTTCATAGCTAAGGAGGCTGGCTGTTCACAGAGTGTTGTGTCCAAGCATATCAATGGAAAGTCAAGTGGAAGGACAAAATGTGGCAGAGATGCACCAGCAAAAGGGATGACTGTGGGCTTCAGCAGATTATCAAACAGAGAAGATTCAAGAATCTAGCAGAGATCAAGAAAGAGTGGAATGAGGCGGGAGTCACAGCTTCAAAAACCACCACATTCAGATGCATCCGGGAGATAGGCTACAACTGTCGTGTTCCTCGGGTCAAGCCACTTCTGACCCTGAGCCAACGTAGGAAGCGTCTCAACTGGGCCAAAGAGGAGAAGGACGGGACCGTTGGCCAGTGGTCCAAGGTCCTCTTTTCCGATGAAAGTAAAGTGTGCCTTTCATTCGAGAATCAAGGTCCAAGGGTTTTGAGGAAGACGGGTGAAGAACAGAACCCAAGCTGCTTGAGCTCCAGTGTGAAATATCCATAATCAGTCATGATTTGGGGTGCAATGTCCAGTGCAGGTGTTGGTAAACTGCTTTCTTAAATCCAAGGTCACCGCAACAGTCTACCAGAATGTTTTAGAGGACTTCATGATTCCTTCTGCTGAGGATCTGTATGGAGATGCAGATTTCATCTTCCAACAGGACCTGGCCCCTGCCCATACCGCCAGAAGCACCAAAACCTGGTTTGATGCCCGTACCATCACAGTGCTTGACTGGATTCTAAACCCCATTGAGAATCGATGGGGTATTATCAAGAGGAAAATGCGGGGCACCAGACCCAAAAACAAAGAACTGACAGCAAACATCAATGAAATCTAGGCTTTCGTAACTGCCAGGCAATGCCACAGGCTGATTGTCTCAATGCCACGGCGCATCGAGGCAGTGATTAAAGCAAAGGGATTCCCAACCAAGTATTGAAGATTAACATACCGTTTTGAAAGTACCGTATTTTGATTGATTTAATCTAACCCTTATTTCTTTCTTCTTTTTTTTCTACAAGATTGAGAAAGAAGTGGATGGTGAGTTCCTCACAAATTAAAATTTTTGGAATTCCTGATTTCGTGGGTTTTATGAGCTGGAAGCCCAAATTATGTAAAAATAAACAAATAAATACTTGAAATTGTTTAAATTGTGGGCCCTGCATCTATAATCTATGAAAACTTAACATTTTGAATGGAATTATGGAAATAAATAAACTTCTCCATGATATTCTTATTTTTTGGAAAGGGTCTGTATATATATATATTTATATGCAATAAGTACTGGATATATATATGCAGATATGCAATATATACGAGTCAAAAATCTCGTAAGTTATTTCATTGTCTTCTTTCTTTAACGGATGGATACTAGCAATTTCGGCTGTGCTGTGTGTAATATAATCTATCAAAGTCATGAAAATATCATCATCAAGCCAACAGAGGATGTACTTCCTGCGGCTTCTGAGAAAGCATGGCCTGCCACCGGAGCTGCTGAGACAGTTCTACACAGCGGTCATCGAATCAGTCCTGTGTTCTTCCATCACAGTCTGGTTTGGTGCTGCTACAAAAAAGGACAAACTCCGACTGCAACGGACAATCAAAACTGCTGAAAGGATTGTCGGTACCCCCCTACCCACCCTTGAGGACTTGCACGCTGCCAGAAATAAGACAAGGGCGTGCAAAATCCTCTCGGACCCTCCCCACCCCGGTCACCAGCTCTTCAAGCTCCTTCCCTCAGGTAGGCGCTACCGATCAATGCAAACTAGAACTAGTAGACATTCCAACAGCTTCTTCCCTCTTGCAATCAACTTCTTAAACAGCTAACTTACAATTCCATTACAACAAGCTGGCAATTTTTTGACTTGAGTTCGTTGTCACATTTCTGTGGGGCCAATTATGTATTACTCGTGCACTCACTGTAGTTGTCTCGCCGTGCTGCACTATTTGCATATAGTGGCCACTCATGCCAGAGTAGCATCTGCTCCATTTGCACACTGATTGAGGAGTATCTGTAACATTTGCACAACCATTGTCCCAGATTATCGCACTACTCGTCACTTTAAACCGCATACACTCCTTGAAGTCTCAGTGCCCTTTGCACAATGGTCATTGCACCGGACTATTGCGATATTAGCCATTCGAACTGAGGACTCTGCATCTTTTTGCACAATTGTTGTTTGTTGTTGTTTTTTGTCAATGTCTTTATGTCTCCAAAGTGTTCTGTAAATTGACTGTCTGTTGTACTAGAGCGGCTCCAACTACCGGAGACAAATTCCTTGTGTGTTTTGGACATACTTGGCAAATAAAGATGATTCTGATTCTGATTCTGATTCTGACAAGAACCTTCAACATGGCCCCAAAGGTTTAAAGTTAATTTTATGCATTCACAATGCAACGCTTCCTTGACTGATGATTTGTGTTCTTCTCGTGAGGGACAGCCGTCATCTCTGATGCGCTGATGTTCCATACAAACCAAGAGACATCTAATTTAAAGTTGAGGACAAATACACACAGTGGAGAATCAATAGTGAACCTTCTGTCTGAATGCTGACAAACACACACCCGCACACAAGCAGTGCAAATGTGGAATTAAGGCGCAAAACAGAGGGGGCTTTTAAATTTGCCCACACATCTTTTGGAAGCCGATGTGCACACTGTGGGGTTTTAACTGTGTTCCATACAGGCAGCATTGAAAGTTTAACTGTTTGTACAGAGGGTTGCTCTCGCTCACACACACACACACACACACACACACACTGATTTGCAGTGGAGAACATACAGTGAATGCTTTGCAAAGAAAAAAAATCTTGTTAGCCTCTACACAATTGCTCATGAATTGGAGACACTAGCTGCTCAGAGTGGGACAAAGAAAGTGGTGCTCTCCCTAAAATGCAGTGACACACTAACACACATGCACAGTGTGTATTCTCAGACCAATCAATAATCCATTATGAACAAACTGCCGAAGCCCCCCCCCCCCCCCACCCCCGCTCCCTCGTTGCGCTAAACTACTAGACAAGGGGGTCTGCTGTAGCTCTGTAGTGAAGAGCGAGAGGGGTAAAGCTCAGCTGGATGTATACACGCACACACACACACACACACACATTCTCAAACAGACCTACAGTCCATCCAAAATGTACACAGAGAAAATGGACGGTTTCCAGGGCAGCTGTGGAATGAAAAAAAACAAGTTCGTAGAGAAAAAAAAATGTTGATTCAATTAGAGAACGGTTTTGAAAAGATGAAAAGTTCATGTCTGCAACTGAAAGTGAAATCTACAAATATTATACTGCAAATGTAATAATACATAGATGAAACAAATATTCTGTCTGTATTACATCACTTGTCTGGGTTGTCATAGGAAGTAATATTGCCTAAATTATGCACATTTGTCATTAGGTCAACATGGTATGGTGTTTTTCCACATTCTGTACAGACATAATGCAACATGTAATCAAATGTAATTAGCTATATTACTTTGAGAAAGTAATTGAAATAGTTACACTACAATTACATTTTCAACACGGTAACATGTATTCGTCACCAACTACATTTCAAAAGTAATCTTCCAAACATTTCATGTTATCCAGATTGTGGCTCTAACTCTAGATTACTTCTGATTTACCACAATTTAGTCAGTTTCTGTCACCGGACTGTCACAGCAGGTCATGCTCATAAGCAGTAAGAGCAGTGGGGGATTTTGTGGCATTGTTGGCCTCCCCTATTCCCATACTATCCTCGGTTCTATCAGTAACCCCCCCCACCCTCCAAGCATTAAACCAAACCAGGACAATGGGGGGGGCGCTCTGTTTGTCCCTTCTCAACGCCCACCCCACCCAATTTGCGTGAGAAGGGCCATTAGATAAAGAGTCCACTGGGTCTGTGTGTATGTTTGTGCAGGAAGTGGCAGGTGTTTAGGTCAATACTGTTATTTTATATTTTGGTGACCGCTCCATGCTAGTGGGATTACTTGACATACCACAAGGGAAAAGGATGGGTTCTCAGTCTCAGGTCATTTAGTTAATGATACAGATGTGATCCAACTTTCTATAGGCTAATTGTTCTTCGTGGTTAGTGATAATCACCTGCAGGTTACACACCAGTATCAAAATTAGAGAGCTAGATTGGGTAATCATTATCTATTCTTATACAATTTAATGTAATCTAGTGATCAAAATACAGTACAACTATGCTAAAGGCCATGTTTCGCTCTCAATAGCACTGCATACTGTGTTGTTGTTTGATAGGGTACATGTGCATATGCGTGTCTCTGTGTTGGGTGTGCATGCTCCCCCCCATCAAACTGTTTTTCTCACACTAGTCGTTAACCCCTGGGTGCTCCAGTCTGTAGACGCCCCCCCATGTCCCCCTGCAGCAGAGCAGCATTCTTTCTCTCTCTCTCTCTCTCTCTCTCTCTCTCTCTTTCATGCACACAGGCACGCAATGTGTACACTTTGCTTCCTCATTTCTAAAACTGGATCCATACTTGAGCATGTAAGAAAATAGCAGAAGTGCAATATAAGGGAATAGCTATACTATAGACTGTTATCTGATGAGCTTCTAACTGCTAAATATAAATTGACACCTGATTTAAACTCTTGTCTAAAACTGAACACAAATCACGCATCCATCCTTAATGCTGCATATGTCAAAACTAGGAAGTTACAAATGCAATTTACAAGTTCGGACATCAGGCAAACACAGTCAAACAGTAACAAAAAAACATGGCTGATGGCCACAATGAGCTAGTATTTGCTTTGTCTGAAAAAAATCGTATTTCACTGTTTTACAGTGATTGAGTCCAGTCCACCTCACTTTAATTTTGTGCCTGAAACACGACAAAACCAGAGGCGTCATGGTGTCTGTGCCATATTCAGGGACGATATACTCACCCACAAATTGTCTTTTTTTTTCATCCTTTGTGTATGTGTCATTCAAAATGGAGTTTAAACTATCCTCCACAGAAACAAACACAAATGGCAGAATTGTTTTATTGATGATTTTACTGAATTACTTGCAGTTCTTTGCAGTAATTTCGACTGTTTAGTCATTACAGGGGACTTGAATGTGCATGTGGGTGTACCCAATCATAGGCACACTGAAAGAGCTCACTTCTGGTCTTGAATTGTTGGGTCTAACTCAGCATGTGACTGGGCCCACCCACAGCAGAGGGCACACTGTAGATGCGCTCATTACTAAGAGTGTTAGTATTTCAGATGTGAATGTCAGTGATGTTGCTTTATCTGATCACGTTTGTGTTACTTTGACCTGTCTGTTACACCAAAACCAACAGTTGGGTCTGCAGTTGTTCAAGGATTACGAGACTTTGACAGACAAGGAAGTTTTTTTTGTGAAATCATCACAAACTGCAGTAACAACTCCCATGTCGTATTTCCCACAGTAAACACATTAACAAACCCTCCAGTTTTACTGCCCTTGGAATTAACCTCTGCATCTAAGTGCAATGACTTTTCAATATAACCCAATGACAAATTTCAAGGCATTAAAAATGCAAGTTTCCATTACACAAATAACTACTATGCAGCCAGGTAGACACCTAGAGCTGCCACATTTCCCACCTGTCACTGACAAAACAGTCCAAGAGATCATCTCCAGTCTGGGTCCATCGACGTACTGCGTTGATGAGTTACCAATACCCACTCGATATGAAAATTTTGTGCTAGCAGTTTGTTACCGCCACTGTTCCTCTGGTCACACTATGTCACTTCAGTCTGCTGTCATTAAGCCCCTTCTAAAGAAGAGCAGTCTTGATACCACAGTACTAAACAACTACTGGCCCATATGAAAACTGCCATTTTAACAGAAAGTCCTACAAAAAGTTGTATACCAACAACTTACTGACTTTCTCCTGTCTAATAATTCTTTTGATACTTTTCAGTCAGGATTTAATCACCACCACAGCACCGAAACAGATATGATCAAGATGAGAAATTATATCTGCCGGAACACAGATGCTGGCAAAGTCTCAGTTTTAATTCTGCTCGACCTGAGTGCTGCCTTTGACACAGTCGACCCAGGTGATGTTTTTACAGAGGTAAGAACACTGGGTGGGAATCTGTGGTACTGCTCTAAACTGGTACAATTCCTATCACGAGGACAGGATGTACGTTGTTGAAATTTGTAACTGTCTCAAACCAAATGGCTATCACCACTGTTGTTGTTGCCCAATCTTGGAATCCCTATTGTTCAATCTTTATGTTTCTATTTTGCCAGCTAATATGAAGCTATAAAGTGTCCTACCACAAGTACGCAGACTACAGTACAGTACATGTTATAGCCATATGACCCTTCTCAGTCTCAGAGAACCTCAGGGACTGGTCTCCTGACAGTGCCGAGTGTCAGGACTAAACATGGATAGGATGCAGTTCAGTTTTATGCTGCTAAAATCTGGAACAGTCTCCCATAAAATTTGAGACGAGCCTCAAATCTGACAATGTTTATTTAGATCCAGGCTGAAAACAGTTGTATTTAGCTGTGCATATAACAACTGAAAACATTTTATCTCCTCGCTTTCAATTTAATTCATTAATGATTATTTGTATGTTTTATGGAATTATTTTATTTGCTGTCATTTAAAGCACTTTGAATTGCCTTGTGTATGAATTGTGCTCTGCAGATAAACTTGCCTTGCCTAACCTTACAGTCTTGACATCAAACCTGATCTTTGCTGGCAGCCTTTAACTTTTTGTCCACATTTCATTGAAAACTTTATAGAGAGGATATATATGATATGCCAAATCAGTCCCTATGCAGAAGAAGTACATGGCTGTATCTAGTAGGGATTAAGGCAGACCTTCCCAAAGAGGGAGCAGGTGGGAGGGTGGGAGGGCACAGAGCTATTGCATAGGGGTGTGTGACAGGGCTGGAAAAATGACATGAATTAATCTTCAGTAATTGTGTCAACTTCCAAAGCAAAGGCAAAAATATACAATGTACTAGGAAGTTTCTAACAGAGCCTTTGCACGTGAACCAATTCAATTAGGGATGCACGATAACTATCGGACTGATAACTATTAGACTTTACACCGATTTTATCGGCCTGATCGGTATCAGCCGATAATTAGCATTTTATGCTGATCGGCTGATCGGCTTTAATGTCATAATTCGCCGATCCGATCAATGGCTCCGCAAAAGACATTTACTCCGCGTCGCCATCGTCCACAGTATATTTGAATCCAAAAGCTAGTTTATTTTTAGCCTTTTGACGTAGTACTGTAAACATCTGATGGCCAATAAAATTATAAAAAAAATAAGACAACCCGTCTGTGACAGACAACACGTAATGCCCAGATCAGACGACAAGACAAATTTGATCTTTCACGATCGCACTGTCAGACTACTGCAATAAAATCTTGTAATCTTGATACCACCACATCCGTTTTTTTTACAATCATTGGGCTTTATCTTGTCAACACAAATGCGACTGGATACACTCGTTACCGTGGCGACGACAACAAGAGTGGATCGCGCCGACTGTATTATAAGGACAAAATAGGGAAAACGTGTGTTGGTGGTCACTTGTGCTCAGGACAGGAGAGGACGTTCGTTTAAGGCTTGCTTGAGGTATGGTCACGTACTTTTAATACGATACGGCTCGCAAGCAGGCAACAAAAACGTTATATAGCCTAGCAAGCTAGTGCTAGCACTAACGGTTGTACATTAACATGCCGCAGTTCTGTCGAAACATGCTCTAAAGTTTCGGTGTGGGTAAAGTAATTTAATTACAATAAAGTAATTTAATTACAGTAAGTTAGCGCCCATGATTTCTGTCATGCTGTAATGCTGGTTTGACCTGACTGATTAGAATACATGACCTGACTAGAGCAGTGATTTCCAACCTATATGGAGCCAAGGCACATATTTTACAATTGAAAAATCTCACGCCACACCAACAAACAAAAATGTCACAAAAAGTGAGCTCAAGCCGATAGAGGAGCAAGCAGGGGCAGTTTGGCCGCATGCGGAAGCACGGTTGTCGCAGAGGGCTAAAAGCTAATGTAACAGCAGCTAACCCCTGCAAATGCCCCTCCACCGTTCGCTCACTGGACAATAAATTAGATAATCTATAAATGGAATTAACATCAAAACACACAACGGCCCTCCTTCGTTCGGCGAGGAAAGTGTGAGTTCTTATCCACTAATGACGCATCTGGTGGCTTGCTCAAACACCAACATGCCTCCCCTGGCTGGCGCTCTTTGCCCAACCACAAATTCAAAAATGTCTTTAAAAACATTAACATGAATGATCGTCTGTTCTTATATTGTTCAAAATAAAAAAAGATTTGAGCCTGTGCATTATTCAAATTTGAGGAAAAAAAACAATTTCATTGTGTTATCAATACTATAGTATTGATTCCACAATAACAAAGTACATTTATACATTGCATCACATCTCAATCTAATTGTATTTGTGTATAGAGACCATAAAAATATATTATTTTATTCTTATATTACATTACATGTTATACTGTATACAGGCGGCACAGTGTTTACTGGTTAGCAAATCTGCCTCACAGTTTTGAGGACCCGGGTTCAAATCCGGCCTCGCTTGTGTGGAGTTTGCATGTTCTCCCCGTGCCTGCGTGGGTTTACTCCGGGCACTCCGGTTTCCTCCCACATTCCAAAAACATGCATTAATTGGAGACTCTAAATTACCCGCAGGCATGACTGTGAGTGCGAATGGTTGTTTGTTTGTATGTGCCCTGCGATTGGCTGGCAACCAGTTCATCCCAAAAACATGCGTGGTAGGTTAATTGACAACTCTAAATTGCCCGTAGGTGTGAATGTGAGTGCGACTGGTTGTTTGTTTATATGTGCAACCAGTTCAGGGTGTACCCCGCCTCCTGCCCGATGATAGCTGGGATAGGCTGCAGCACGCCCGCGACCCTAGTGAGGAGAAGCGGCTCAGAAAATGGATGGATGGATACAATTAAAATTAAAATTGTTTTATACTAATATATCATCATTTATTATCATATATCATGTGTAGATAACATCCATCCAGCCATCCATTTTCCATACCACTTATCCTCACTAGGGTCGCGAACGTGCTGGAGCCTATCCCAGATATCTTTGGGCAAAAGGCGGGGTACACCCTGAACTGGTCGCCAGCCAATTGCAGACACATATAAACAAACAACCATTCGCACTCACCTTCACAGCTACGGGCAATTTAGAGTCTTCAATAAACCTACCACGCATGTTTTTGGGTATGTAGGAGGAAACCGGAGTGCCCGGAGAAAACCCACACAGGCACGGGGAGACCATGCAAACTCCACACAGGCGGGGCAGGGGATTGAACCCCGGTCCTCAGAACTGTGAGGCAGACGCTCTAACCAGTCGTCCACCGTGCCACCTTTTAATTATATTTCATATGAATAAAAATGCATTCTGTATACAATACAATTATTTAAAATATACTTAAGTAGGGAGTCCACGCGCTAGGTTTCCATTAGTTTGAGGGACCTTGGCCTGGAAACCTTTAAGAAAAACTTATATCCGTTATCAGTATTGGTATCTGCTTGGAGAAAAAGCAGGTTATTGGTATCGGTAGAAGAAAAAAAAATGTTTGTGCCTCCCTAATTTCCATTATATTTATACTGAATAAATAGTGTAAATACGGAAAAAAATATTTTAACTGTCGTACAAACAGAGAAACTTAGCTTTCATTGGGTGCATTCTCATTTTCTCCACGTTAAATTCAGTTTACAGAAAACATGTTCTTGCTCATAATAAACAATGATGTTACCGTACTTCACAATCTCCCTTTTAATTCGGTTTTAAAGCTTGAATCTCACATGCATGTACATTTACACAAACTCTTTCACTATACTGAGTAGTGTGCGACCAATGCTAGGTTTTTTCTTTTAGTTTTTTCATGTATTAGTAAAAGATGGGTGGAAGCAATGTTGTATTTTGAAGAGCTTTCTGATCTGTGACAGAGCTCTGTTGGTTCTTCCCTGCTGTATCTTCGTTTTTTTCAGCTTGTCCCGTTAGGGGTCACCACAGCGTGTCATCCTTTTCCATGTAAGCCTATCTCCTGCATCCTCCTCTCTAACACTAACTGCCATCATGTCTTCCCTCACAACATCCACCAACCTTCTCTTTGGTCTTCCTCTAGCTCTCTTGACTGGCAGCTCCATCCTCATTATCCTTCCACCAAAATACAGACACTCTCTCCTCTGGACGTGTCCGAACCATCGAAGTCTGATCACTAACTTTGTCTCCAAAACATCGAACCTTGGCCGTCCCTCTGATGAGCTCATTTCTAATTTTATCCAACCTGGTCACTCCGAGAGCGAACCTCAACATCTTAATTTCCGCCACCTCAAGCTCCGCTTCCTGTTGTTTCTTCAGTGCCACTGTCTCTAATCCGTAAATCATGGCTGGCATCATTCTTCCCTGCTGTATGATAGCTTTAAAAAACAAGTACTGTAGTCTTATGTGACCTTTCTTTTTTACCTGAATAATGCACGCTAAAATCAGGCGAGCGCTAACGAGCTAGCGAGCTAAGGACCTCGCTCGACAACGGTGGGATCGTTTAATACGTCAGCGGCTTGCTCAGAGTTGTTGTGTGTGCGTCCCCCACATAAAAGAGACACAGGAAAGTTAGATGTTTATGAACCATAACCACAGCGGCACACATTATTCAGCCAGTAGCTGACTCCAGACAATTTGAGCACACAACGTACAAGCGAACATATTTAATTGACAGGTGAAGGGCTGTCTGTCTCCAGTGCCTTTAGCAGACACACCCACACAGCCCTGCAACTTGTGGGTGGGCCTTATTTTCTTGATTTCAGAGACTTACTTTACATACAGTACATGGTGATTTTTTTCTTTTTTATGCATTCAAATTTGGCAGGCTTTTTAAAAACACTATTCTCTGTGGTATGTCAAATTTACAAGGCATTTTTTTGCCACTTTAGTGGCTCTTTAAGTGTGACTGTGGTTAACTCAATACACGGGAAGGCCAGATTTGACAGGGAATGCCCATAATTTAGGATTGCTCCACCCACGTCAGTATCTGGCATGAAGGTGCAAATGTGACAAGACTTAAGACTTCTTGATATTCGCGCGGGCGACGACAGCGCTGACATCACTACGGCTATCCCACACGCAGTTTGCCATTATACTTTAGCGCAATCCACGTGCACTGTTTTGAAAATGTGCAACAGTTCTCCTCCAAGTCGGGGGTGTCGCTACGGCTGGTATTGGCTAGGACATCACAGGGTGGCGTTTACTCTGCATTTTTTGGCCAATTCCGGGAGCCATTTTTACTTTCCTTTCCGGAACAAGGAACAAAGCAACAACAATGGCGACCGTGGAACAGTGTCTGCTAGAACAAATGGACCTAGATGACCAGATGATAAGTTTAATTATGCTGCAAAATCGATCAAGAAGGCAGCGGCAAATGTGATATGTAGAACCAAGGTAAACGCTGAGTACGTCATCACAGCATGTGACTAAAACGGACCAATCACGAGAGATGATCTCTGCGGCATTCTACGCGCAGCAACAATTTGTGCCGTGTGCACATCAAGTGACGCACAGGTGCCGCACGGCCCAATGCGTCGGTCACGTGATGCAATGCAGGCGTTGTCGGCCGCGGGAGTATAAAGAGGCTTTTAAATTTTAGGGATAATCTAAGCTGCCTGAAAAGTACAAAACAGCATGCCTTTTCCCTCTTGCACGTATAGGGGCATATGGCCCTAAGTGAAACAATATTCACACTAATCTTGGTTATTTCCTTATAAGGACATACAATGAAGAATAACAATTAATGTTATGTACATGAGCACATACAGTACAAAACATTCAGAACTGTACCATTATAATTACAACTAACGCAATCATTGATGTCTTAATGTTTTCTATTCACCTAAGTGCTTTCTTCCAAACCGTAAGCATTTGCTGAAAAAAATACCATGGTTAAATGAATAGGTCAGAAAAATACAAAAATGTTTCTGCAAATTAAAAGATAAAATATCTGTGAAAATGGATAGAGTACGCCAGGTACCAATGCTCGATTTTAATCTAAATTGAAATTCCTCTGTCTTTTCACTCAATGTCAGCATGTCCGCTCCTCTCAGAACTCTCGTTACCATCTCCCTCCTGTTCTCTACTATTCCCTGCTGTCCTCCATCCATCTGCAGCCCCAAACAACCTCTGCAAGACCTAAATCAGTCTCTGTGAAGTGTAATTAAACTGGTGACCTCAACACTACCCACCACTCTTTCACACACTCACACTGATGTAACCGTTTTATTTTGCTCGTCATTGCGCCAAGAAGGCCCAGCCATAAGCGAGGACTCTCACATGCACAAGCACACACACACCTGTCCTTCACAATATCTGGAAACGATTTTGATGCGCTAAATCTTTAAGTGGGATAGTGTGCACTACGATAGTCCTTTTTTCAAGATGATCAAATGGAGAGAAGCTATTATAGCCCTTCGTAGTGAACAAACTACTAATCTTTGTTGGTGAAATAGTGTGTGATTGGTTGCACAAACAAATAGAGGACAATGTCTTAAAGCACACTACGCAGCTACAGTACCATTTTAAACTATATCACAGATTTATAGTTTTCTTTATATTACCATAAATAAAAAACAATACTTCAAAATGTGGCTTAGAGTTCAATTGATGAGCATAAATGTATCTTGTAGGGGAAAAACAAACAAAAAACTGTGGAATAGGTTATGTGTTTAGAGGGCACAACAGCTACTGTAACTACAAGGGCATGAGCTGTAATATGAATAAAAATAATGCAGTTAAATTCTTATCATTTATAAACAAATAGCAATTTGTGACATTCACCAGGTAATAGCTGCCCGGTGATCTAATGGAGTATTTGGGTATTAAGTGTCCGTCGTCTATTATGTCTACACCAAATGAAAATGTTGACGCTTGAATTTAATTCTTCAGCCTTCACATTTACTTGAGATCATATTGTTCTCGGTTGCTATGTAGCTTGATTTTAAACCTGTTTTTATCTCCAGGGCCACAGCTAAGTCAGTTGTCAGTGGTAGATACAGTATGATAACATAAAAGGGCAACAGACCTGGTTTGGACTCTTCCTTGCCGCCAGCACAAACTCATGCACACAAAACTACAGTAAGCTGACAAGGATAGCGTTGCACAAAAATCTCCTACAGAGAATGTGTGTGGGCTCAAACAAAAAAACAACATTGCTTGGTGTCTCACACATTGATGGAAAGTACAATCATGCCAAAAAGTGTGATACTAATGCACAATACATATATCCTTATTGGATTACCATAATGAAAAAAAGAAGAAAAAGAGAAACACTGGCTCAAATGACAAGGTCATAATGAAATCCTAGGGTCGCGGCTGAGCTGGAGCCTATCCCAGGTGACTTTGGGCGAGAGGTAGGGTATATCCTCGACTGGTGGCTAACTATGCACACTCACATTCTCACCTAAAGACAATTTAGCACAGGAATCACCAACAGGCACCAGGTAGCCTCCAAGGATCACATGAGTAGCACGTGGGCCTGTTCTAAAAATAGCTCACTAGTGATGGGATGTTGTGATTTCCATTTGAAAATTTTAACACTTACAGAAATGTAGAGAAAGAAAGGGTTGCATAGTGACTTTAAATCTTCTACCATGTTAAATCATTATTGATAATTATTGTGAAAAACCATCAACGTGGTCAGTATCTTCCCATCCATCCATCATCCATCTATTTTCTACCGCTTCTTCCCATATAGTAGATGAATATAATTAATTATTAAATATAACATTACAGAAATTATAGGAATTTTGTTATTTCAGAAGTGTGTCTCAAACTGGTAGCCCCATTAATCTGCACTGAAGACATAGCTCTCAGTTTCAAAAAGGTTGGTGACCCCTTCTTTAATCTTCAAATCGTATTCATAATGACAAAAAAAATCAAAGTATAAATGTGTTGAGCTTTAAAAATGTGAACAAGACCATCCACTACTTGTTGTGACCATAAAATCGAAAACAAATAATAATCTTTGCAATATTATAAGGCAAGTCACAGTAAAACTAATAGAGATTTTTAAATTTAAGAAGTATCACAATGTTTATAGATTGGAGGTCATTAATATTACACAGAATGGATTACACTGAACATGCATCCCCATTCCATCCATCCATCCATCCATTCATCCATTATCTGAGCCGCTTATCCTCACAAGGGTCGCGCGAGGGAGTTCTGGAGCCTATCCCAGCTATCATCGGGCAGGAGGCGGGGTACACCCTGAACTGGTTGCCAGCCAATCGCACATATAAACAAACAGCCATTCACACCTACGGGCAATTTAGAGTCTTCAATTAACCTATCATGCATGTTTTTGGGATGTGGGAGGAAACCGGAGTGCCCGGAGAAAACCCACATATTCCTTCATGACAAAAAGATCAGGTATGGCCTGCAAATGAATAAATTATATTTATATATGCATTAAAGAGTGTATAAGGTGGTAGAAATTGTGCTTAAACATCTGCCCTGGATTTATTTGCCAATGATAGGAAAGAGATAGTCTCCAGGAATTGGGCTTGTTTATGATAATAACAAACTGTGATCACATTGTAAGGACGAAGAGTTTTTGTACAAAACACAATGAAACTTCAACTACATGACACATTTGTTTCATATGCCACCTGACAGACAAAGACAGATTATGATCACAATGACTAGCTTTAAAATAAAAAAACAAGTCGAGCAGCCCATCTGGGTGAATCTTATTTTAGTGACTCTTATTGATGAAATCATGCCAGCTTGTTAACCTGCCGGGTTTGGAAAGAAATATACACTAATGGTGGGGGAAACAGGGCATGTGAATGGAGGAAGAGAGGTGGATGTCAAGGAGAGTAGAAAATGCAGAACAAGTGATAAGAGGAAAGGCAGCAGAGGGACGATAAGTGCTAAGTAGTGATGTAAAGTCACAGCAAGAGATAGAGTGGTAGAGTAAGACCTGAGGGAGAGCGATCAAGGGGGGCAGATAATAACGAGGACGGAGAGGCTGTTGTATGCTGAAAATGTCCATCCTAAAAATAAGTGTAACACAATTAACATTGCAACAATTGACCATTTTGAAATTTAGGAAATGTACTGTATTTAATGATTGAAATTGATGAATAGTGATCCCAGTAATATGTTGCTTAGTATGAGGTGTTACGGTAATATGACCACTTTTTTGCGCAACGAGTAATCTCCAGCAAATAATCAGATTAAAATTACTTATTCAAGCCACTGTACATTACTATTATGGCTATGATGAGTCTCACAAGGCAAACCGAGGGACTTTTAGCTTGCAAAAGAAGCTTTAATGAGCAACAGCAACTAACACAGTTAGCAAGCCACCAGGTAGTTTGCAATTTAGCAAACATGATGGAGAGACCATCATCTTTCATTACACGTTGGTTTGGACAAAATGTTAGTAAATCTGGGTTCAAATCATCATGTCATCAATCCGTAGTTATGCTAGGTATCGCAGCGTACACGGGGGGAGTCCGCTATCTGTTTTCCGGGTTTGGTCATGTGTCGTTCACAATCCAAGCAGGAGAGCAGTTGTGATGTTAATCACCATCACAGGGACAAATTGCCAAACATGGCGGCCCCCTTGAAATGAAATTAATCTGATTCATTCTTATTAATCACCATCACAGGGACAAATTGCCAAACATGGCGGCCCCCTTGAAATGAAATTAATCTGATTCATTCTTATTCCACAAAGGCAATATCAAACAGAACGCCACATTTAGACTAGTGGTGGCACAACCAATGTATTCTTGTAAAAACATTTGGGGTTTTGTTTCCGTTTAATCCCATGAGATCTGACTTTGAATGTGAAATGGTTGTTACATCACCAAGAAGCAAATGAATGAGGACATCTTCACCAATCACACCACTTTCCATATTTAATATGGTGACGACGTTTACGTACAATTCCGAGCCAAGGTGGGATCTATTTATGTTAGATGTCTATGAGTACCAGGATGCAAGATGGTTTAAAGTCAGTGGAAATGGGTATTTTGGCTATTTAGACCTCCATAGAGTGATTCTCTTAACATTGACTATAAAAGTGTCAATTTCATTTCAGAAAACACCTTGGTTTTGTCATACGTGTCCAGAAAAGGACCCTCTGATAGCTACTTCTGTTTGACCCAGTTTTGTATCCGCTTTGTCCATATTTGGCTAAGACTGCCCCCTTTCATCTGATTGGTTGCCTCCGTGTAGAAACCCCAATTGTGAGAGCACACGTGTTTGTTCTGTTGACAGCACTGGCTCGGGAGCGGAGAGGGAAGGCGGAGATCTTCGCTAGTGACATAGATAAGCTCAAGAATGACTGAATTCAGGCCTCTCTGCAGAAAAACGTCTGTAACTCAGGAATGCGTGGATGATTGAGGACTTGCAACAACTAATCAATAGGACAAGATGAGAGAGGACATGCAATCCATGCCATTCAATTTAAAATGGTAAATTTAGGTGAGTACCTGAGAAGAGGTCAAATGCTGCATTAGTCATGTTTATGTAGCTTTCCCTGGTGAGATTACACACTTCCAACGGGAGTTACCTACTGTACAAACAGCCAAGCAGCAAAATAGTCATTAACTCAGTCAAGCAGCCAGTCATCCACCATAAGATGACAGGCCATTTTACACAAGAAATAAGTGCTGCAGAATTATACACACCGTCATTCTCTCCACATCGCAGCAGTGGACAGCCTTACACACATACACACAGACTCAAAGACTGTGGGATATAGTTACTAAAAATGGGGACTACACACCTCGAGAGAAATCCTACAATCATCAGTTTCTGAACATCCAACTTTTAGCTCAGAATGCATTTCGGTCTGATTGTTTTGCTGCACTAAATAAATAAATTCTTACAATATATTCAATCTTCCATCCATCCATTTTCTGAGCCGCTTCTCCTCACTAGGGTCTGGAGCCTATCCCAGCTGTCATCGGGCAGGAGGCGGGGTACACCCTGAACTGGTTGCCAGCCAATCACAGGGCACATACAAACAAACATTTGCACTCACATTCACACCTACGGGCAATTTAGAGTCCCCAATTAACGCATGTTTTTGGGATGTGGGAGGAAACCGGAGTGCCCGGAGAAAACCCACGCAGGCACGGGGAGAACATGCAAACTCCACACAGGCGGGACCGGGGATTGAACCCCGCTCCTCAGAAATGTGAGGCTGACGCACTAACCAGTCGGCCACCGTGGCGCCATATTCAATCTTATTTTAAAAAATAAAAAATAATAAAATAAAATATTATAGCGGTTGTGTAACTACCTACTAATGTCATAATTTAGATGCTGTTCCACAAATACAACATGTACTACTATAAAAGTAGTGTTTTGCATAGTGCAAGCAGCTATTTGACAACAATGACATTGTATGATATAAATTTCCTTGTAAAGATTTGTGTTTAACGTCAGCTATGCCGGCAGCTCGGTAGAGATTGGTTAGCACATCTGCCTCACAGCCCTGAGGGCCCGCGTTCAAATCCGGCCTCAACTGAGTTTGCATGTTCTCCCCGTGCCTGCGTGGGTTTTCTCCGGGTACTCCGGTTTCCTCCCACATCACAAAAACATGCAAGGTAGGTTAATTAAACACTCTAAATTGCCCGTAGGTGTGAATGTGAGTGTGAATGGTTGTTTGTTTATATGTGGCCTGCGATTGGCTGGCAACCAGTTCAGAGTGTACCCTGCCACTCGCCCAGAGTCAGCTGGGATAGGCTCCAGCACGCCTCCGACCCTAGCGAGGAGAAGCGGTACTGAAAATGGATGGTTGGATGGATCAACTATTCCAAATAGATAATAAGAAAGAAAAAAAATGTGTCTCAAATATAAAGTATTCTCTGCGACAGGCTAAAACAGTGGTCACAAATATCCACACATACACTAACACAGCACACTAATCTCCACCTAAGATCTATCTGGGACAATGATGCCTGTGGAGGCAATTGCCCAGGTATTTAGTCCCACTGCTTGTCGGACTTTGGTCTCCGTTCCAACATTGAAATGAATATGTAACATTAGGATGTGTGCAGTATCCACTGACTATCTTTGCACAGTCGTTGCATGAATATCGAAGACAAACAAGACCGACAGAACAATTACCCACCCAGAGCACCTATTTGGATGGGGACCCTTTTCTGTGAAGTCAAATTCCACTGTTTTTCTATCGGTAAATGCTTTAAAATATAGGATCACATGCAGAGGTGGGTAGAGTAGTCACATATTGTACTCAAGTATGAGTACTGTTACTTTGGAATAATCTGACTCAAGTAAAAGTAAAAAGTAGTCCTCTCAATAATTACTTGAGTAAGAGTAAGAAAGTACTCAGTGAAAAAAAATTACTCAAGTACCGAGTAACTATTGAGTAATTTCTGATTTATTTTTTAAAAAAACAGCATATAGCAAATATATATAACGAAAGTACCAGAGCAAATAAAATAAAAATAACAATGAAATCTGAATGTGCAAATTCAGATCTTGCTGAACAATATCACTTAATCTAAAACATAATAAATGGAATCTTAATAAAATCTAATTAACAAATTAAGGCAAATTCAGCTCCAAGAAATGGTCTTATACTATATTGTTTCCACTTGTTCAACAGCACAATACTGTAGGCTCAACAGGCAGATTAAGAAAAACAGGAATAAGGTTGCAGTGGACATAAAAAGTACACACACCCCTATTCAAATACTAAGTTTCTGTGTTGTAAAATAATTTTGACCAAGATAAATCATTTTGGAACTTTTTCCGCCATTAATTTGACTTAGAATTTGTGCAACTCAACTGATTTATTTGTATATCTTTTTGAGAGGGGAGGTGAAAATAAACAAGTGTAATAAATTTGAATGTGATTGACTTGTACTTAACATTTAACTTGCTGCCTTCTTGGCCAGGTCACCATTGCAAAAGAGGATGTTCTGTTTTAACTGGTCTTTCACCTGGTTAAATAAAGCTTAAATAAAATAAATAAAAAATAAATCTGCACAAGGATGCACTCACTCATATAACTGGAATGTGGCTGCGTTCAGAAGTAACAGATCACATTCAAACTCATGCTCAATGGGAGTCCACACACACCTACCACCATATAAATTTTTAAGTGAAAAATAAAACAACACATGCATCGGAAACATTATTTGCTTTATCCACTAAAATGACTGAATGAAGAAGCTGTTTGCTGACCAGACGCGTGTGCGTGTGTGTGTGTGTGTGTGTGTGTGTGCGCGCGTGTGTACTCTAACAGAGTAAAAGTTCTGTTTGTTCTTAACATAAATATTCAAGTAACAGTAAAATGTATGCTTCATTAAATATACACTGACAGGTACAATTCATGCAAAATTTTACTTGAGTAAGTGTAACGGAGTAAATGTAGCGCGTTCCTACCAACCTCTCCTCACATGTATGAGACTAATTGTATGAGATTAGGACATTATAAATGGGTTAGTGACTCATATCTCATTTACACGACTTGTTTTTGGGGAAGATTACCTTTTACGGCCGTTTTTAGGATGACTAATTGGCTGGTTTTGTTGGGTTTGTCAAGTATAATCTGATGGGATTACCAAACATGATCTTTCAGTAGAATTCAGCAGCCAGGGATTAGATGATCAGAACCAGTTGGAAAAGCAACTGATTTTCGTCACAGGTTTTAGTTTTGAAGATACAGTAGTTAGATGTCATCTGCGATCCAATTTTGGGTACTACCTGCATCCTAAAAAATACTTCATTTAGTTTACGGATTGGGTAACCAAATCATCTCCCAATGTGATGACTTCAGATCAATAGAATTAGAAGATGATTCTTAAATGGCACACTTACATGACAGTTCTCATAGATCCTATTTTGTAATGCCACTTCCTCACTATTGAGTTACTGATACTTTTACATTAGTCCAGTATGAGGAGATAGACTAGCACTTTCCAGATATACTTTTATATGATGAAAATTAGCACAATTTAAAACTTCATTTTGCAGTCAGTGACATTGGGAACTGTATAAAGAAACACAGTCCAAGTAGTCTTAATGAAAGTCATTTGCTGTGGTTATTTTATTTTCTTCTATTTTAGCTAACTTGTAAGGATGCTTGTGAAAGTGCATATGAATCTGCATCTTTAACAAAATGCATTCCTCAAATTCCGACAGTTGCTTTATAGCAGTCATAACATTAAGCACACAATAAGAGATTCAACACAATTGGTATATCAATTTTGCCTTTACAAAGACAATACCGAAAAGCAAAGTTTTGATTAAAACAGATGTATTAAATCAACAATGTATACTATTAATGCAACAATACATTGTACATTTAAGAAGAAGAAGAAGAAGAACAAGAACAAGAGCAAGAAGAAGATTATTTTCCTTTTTTTGGAAACCACTTTTTAAAAAAAAAATAATAATAATAATAATAATAACAAAAAGACATTGCTACAACTTTACCAAGACAACAAAACTCAGCCTTAGATTAGGGCTGAATGTAAGGTCTTTTTGTTTGAGAAGGAAGAAAAATAATAAAAGTTATCATTTATGGATATGTGCTTATATTAAAAAATAGTCAGGGAAAAAGATAATAAAATATTGACATAAAAACGTGGTGGTCATTACCAGTGGGCCTTGCCTAGGGCTTTCTCTCCCCAGCGATCATCCTCACATCTGGATACAATGTGGGAACAGTGCTTTGAGGCCAAGGGGATAGCTGAAGGGAGGGTGTAAGTGTGCTGGGGAATTCTTTAGAAAAGATTTAAGAGCCAGTGGAAAAGGTGGTGGTGCTGATGGTGGATGTGGGGTTGTGTGTTGCAGTGGAGAAGAGGAGGGGGGTCTACTAAAAGGCTCCCTGTCTTTGGTCTCTTCTTTCCTGTGTAGTTGACTGCAAGGCCCCCAAGCTACAGACAGAAAGGCAACTGGGAACTGGGGTGAGTAGCAAACAGCAGCCTCCAAACAATCTGGAAGCGAAAATACAGGTTTCGAACAATTATCTTGTGGTACCATAGGAGATAACATCAGATATAATAGGCAGCTGACAATGTACTTGTTTGACCACTATAAAGAGGTGGTTTGAGAACTACCGAGGACAGCATTTTGTTTATTTTATTAGCACACAGGAAAACTTGCATCTTATCAGTTAACCGTGGTAAAAATTCTGACAGTTTACAGATTACATTTTTTATTTTACATTTTTAGATTTACATTTGTTTTTTGGAATTCTCTCATCCGGTGTGGAACGCAACAGCAAAGAGAGAACGAAGAAGATGCGGACTGTAAAAGAAGAGCAGAAACACATACAATTTTTGGATTTACAGGGTGAGTAGCCAAAAATTGTACACCAAGGGCTGTCAGTTACATCGCGCTGTTCTTACATATTAAAGGTCCCATATTTTACCAAACCATCTTTTTCTAGTATTTGGGATGTAATATTGGCTCTATGGTGCCTCCGTAAATATGTGAAATATGACTTAAAATCTTCCCTGCATTCCTGAATTCAAAACGTTTGTCTGTCAAGAGGCCTAAATTCAAATAGTGAAGATCTCCGTCTACCTCTCCGCTCCCGAGCCAGCGCTATCAACAGAACAAACACGTGTGCTCTGACAAGTGGGTCTTCTATACAGAGGCAACAAATCAGAGGAAAAGGGGCAGTCTTAGCCAAATATGGACAAAGCGGATACAAAACTGTGTCAAACAGAAGAAGCTGTCAGAGTGACCTTTTCTGGAGACTTATATGATAAAACCAAGGTGTTTTTTTTTTTTAAATGAAATTAACACTTTTATACTAAGTGCATGTTAGAAAGTCAGTCTATGGAGGTCTAAATAGCCACAATATGGGACCTTTAAAGTCTATCCTTCCCTCCATTTTCTGTACCGCTTATCCTCACTAGGGTCGCGGGCATGCTAAAGCCTATCCCAGCTGACTCTGGACAAGAGTCAGGGTACACCCTGAACTGGTCACCAGCCAATCGCAGGGCACATATAAACAAACAACCATTCGCACTCACACGGGCAATTTAGAGTCGCCAATTAACCAACCTTGCATGTTTTTGGGATGTGGGAGGAAACCGGAGTACCCGGAGAAAACCAAAGCAGGCACGGGGAGAACATACAAACTCGACACAGGGTCCTCAGAACTGTGAGGCAGATGTGCTAACCAGTCTACCACGTGCCGCCAAAAATTATATCAATTTGCTCATATTTTTTGTTTACTTGTTGCAATGTTGTCGGTACATATATATATTTTTAGCAATATTGTGTTATTGTTAACTATGTTATTTTTTTTCATAAGAAAAGTTAAATGCTGTACACATAAAATTATTATTTGTTTCTAAATATGTTAAATATGTTTGAAGTGCTTCTGTGACCCAAGTGGGATAAGCGTTACGGAAATTAATGAATGATAAGTGCTGACAACATTTGTTAGCGGGCCCGCTAGCGAGCAGGCTCCTGGACCAGTGGTGGGACCGTCCAATTTGCCACCACCTTGCTCCGTGCAGCATGCGTGGGTCCACAAAAAAGAAACACTTTCGAGAAAGTTAACTGTTTATAATGTTCGCTAGCCGCCTCGCTAGCCCACTAGCTCACAAGCTAAAGAGTGAACTGGCAATGGGCTTGTACAAAATGTCACCACCTCGTTGTTGTGTCACTGTGTGGGTCTACATAACAGAGACACTTCAAGGAAAGTTAACTGTTTACTGAACACAGTGGCACACATTATTTAGTCTGTGGCTCAGACTACAGACATTGTGTGAGCCACAAGGCACGCATTTGAGTGACAGGTGAAGGTCAAGCTGGGCGTGTTTTCTGCGCATTCAGCGAACACGCCCACAGCGTCCAAGAGCTGGGAGGAGGGCTCTATTTTTCACAATTTTGCAGCCTCATTTTACACAAGAGACAATTTTTGTATTCATTAAAATTTGGCAGATTTATGAACAAAATTCTTCTCTGTGCTGTGTCTTTCTGTTTTTCTTCAGTTTACAGGGGTTTTAATGAAACACGAGGAACACCTGGCAACACCAGGACACAAGTGGTAGGGGAGCTGATTGGAGTAGACCAATGACATGACACGGGTGAAACCAATGAGACATGAGCGAACATGTCATTTCGAGTCACAAGATAACAATTCAGAGATTAGAATGCCACTAGAACTGAAAAGCCATCTTGAGTATGAATAATCTTGGGCATAGTGCATATCGTCTTATTTGTAAAATTACACCGTTAAATTATCTAATTATCATCAATAGTCATTTTTTTGTATTCCCATACAATGGAATGGTTTGATAGGGTCCACATACATGGCCCTCTCCCTTATACAGTTGCACTCATGCATGCACACATTCACAAAAAGCATCATCCCAAGGTTAGACTGACATCAGCGTCTAACGATTAGTTCTTCTGTGGACTGAATGATTAGCTGCAGTAGCCTGGAGACATTTCCAGCTTGTTTCCCTAAGTTAGTCAGACAGGCAACATCACTGGCGTTGAAGCTGCATAGCAACCAGCCTCTTAGTTGCCCAAATAAGAATGTTGACTGAAGAATTATGGGAAGAGACAATGTGGCGTGTGTAAAGGTATTATTTGTTTATCCAATGGTTTTTTTCTCATATTTCAGTAGAATGAGTTGTAAAAGTAGAGTTGTAGTAGTATGCGAGCATGAATGCATACATGTTTATAAATCCGTAACGGCAAGATATTCTTTAAATATTATGTATTATAATATCTAGTTTGGAAAACCTCTGGAGAAGCTCTTCAACACATGAAGCAGGAATTGACTTGTGACTTCAAATAATATTGTTGGTTTTGCATTTTCAGTGAGTTCTTTTAGTCAGATGGTAGCTGGGAGAGGAGCATTATGCATATTGTACACATTGTAGTCATCTTGTGATTTCAAGTCTTTAGAATAATATTAATTAACAAGTCTCAAAATCACATCATCATTCTCACCAATTTTATAAATTAATAAAAGAATAATAACTCAAACAGTTTCCCAGTGATCTTTAGTTTTGCAAATATCTATATCCAAGGATGATGCCATAACTGTCTCGAAGACTTTAGAGGTAACTGGGATGTATCATAATTACAGCTTCAACATTTTTCAATAGTGTTACAGTTACAGTATTATTTCCTCCACTGCTGGCAGACATTCTGTCATAACTTTCTGTATTTGCAAAATTTATAGAAAACATCGAGGCATAAAAGCAGTGCAAAACTGTGCCTAAAACCGCTGTGAAAAGCGCTTTTGTTTTGTCTATGTGGCAATAACAAACCTCACTTTTATTTCTCTCAAATAATATACTATTGATATAAGAAAACACTATGGGGAACTCTCATTTGTACTGTCTATCATTAGACACATTTATTGATTATTTAAAAAATGTGAAGTGTGTTTATCAACTGCAACAAAGCAGCAGATGCTAAAAAGAGGGAGCCTCTCTGTTTAAGAATCTGTTACCCCAACCCCCACTCACTCTTAATGCCCTCTGGGCTGCTGTGAGTTTGGATTAAGTTTAGGTGCCATGTCGCCTCCCTAAGAAGACCCACTGTCAGTCCTTCTAAATACATGGACTCATATGCCCCCACTTTCTGAATAACAGGACCTGCTCGTAAAATGATGCATGATGTAATGATATAGCAAAATATGATTTGTCATTTATCTGTATTTCACAGGTGCTAAAGATACAATAAGTGTATAACTTAAATGTTCATTCAGCGGCCCCTAATTTTTAATGTAATAAATATAATAAAGAAAGAATGCAATTGCTAAAAGCTTTTATTGTCAAACATTGTGTTAGCATGTTCTAATACAAATAAACTAGTGACAATTATTTTGTAATCAGAAGAGTATCTGAAATAATATGTATTGATTTTGGTTTCATTTTCGTCGAGCAAACAGATACAGGGTTTAAATAATAGAATTCTAATGATATTCAGTTAAAAAGTGTATGTGTGCATGTGCAAAGCAGTGTCTACTACAGTGACATCTGGACTGGATGAAGAGTGCTGTTCCTTCCCCTAGCCGCTCTCCCCTTCTATCTCTCTCTTTCAATCCCTGATCACAATCACGTGGTTTTCCCCAGATAATCTTATTTCGCTTCTTTAATCCTGCATCAATCACTGCAACAATGCTATGAGCTGGTCAGAAATACAAGCATAAATCTATTAACTATAATCACTGTGTCAACTAAAACTGATTAGCACAGTTAAATAATTCCTACACTCAATTGGGTGTTCTGTGATCAAAATTGCTATTTTAATGGATCATTAATGATGTGTATGGCAGGGAATCAACATTGTTAGTGAGGGATAATGCTGATTGAATGCACTAAAAGGTATTTAAAGTGAGAACATTCTCCTTTTAAAATGTCATTTTATACAGTCCAATGAGAGTATTACTCTTCAGGCTGAAAAAGAGCTCTAAATCTGCTTGCATCACAACACAGGTTCATCCCTTGTGGCCGTCCCGACTTAAAACAAACAGCATACTGATAAATGGGGTTGATACTTAGCCATTGTGATCAGATTATTTTAGCTTCTCAGTAAGGGTGACCTCCTGTTTGATAAGGCCCTCTGCCATTGCAAGACAAATGCTGTACTGCATTACTTTAACTGTAGCCATAGTCATAGGAGTGGAAATAGTGTGCTAGGCAGGCAGGTTATTCCAGTGGGGTTATTTGTAGAATTGAGAAGTGTTCAAACAGCAAATATGTCAAATTCACACCCACACTGAGGTGCAGATGACTGTGGAAAACATCAGCATAAATAAGCATTGCTTGTGTTAAACATAATGATGTCATCAGTGGGTTTAATCAGACATAAAAGTATCACCACGAAGTAAGATAATAGCAAATGGCTGATATGTCTAATAATTACATTGCACTGGATGCAAATAAACTTGGATAATGCAGTTAGCTACAGTAATAGGCCAGATTCACTGCTTACATTCTCAGTAAATGGTGCTCTGTGCAATGAAAATGCTAAAAACATGTATATGCTATTTTTGGATCTCAACCATTTTTCGATAACACATTTACCAAAAGCAGATTTTCAGAATGTGCTCCTATTTCCGAATTGATGCTGTGATACATTGCTTTGTTTGAGTTAGTAATGGGAATGTGTCTGAAGCTGATAGGATATTGTAGTCTTTTAAACATTTCCCCCTTAGAAGACATTACAACGCCAAACTACAATTAAGATCTCACAAACCCATGGTTTACAACCTTAGTTCTTGTTATTTTCAATGCTTGTTCTGTTCACATGACCCATATCAAATTATTTTATTGGCAAGTGAATGTAACCCATGTTGTAATTAAAGATACTTCTAAAAAAGCAACATTATTATTTATTTGTTATTTTTGTGTCTGAATGGTGAACGCAATTATTCTCTCGCTTATAGCTGTTTTTGCTTTCCATCAACCCCCTTGGGAAGTCTCCTGTTTTAACTTCTAAATGCGATACTAATTTCCCCAGATCATCAAAGAAGCTATGATGAAAGTATGAAATATCCACTTGGCTCCTCCCTCATGCATGCAGTATGACTAAAATGAGCAAAATCATTGTTTGTTCACAGTTCATCTTAGCGGATTCCTTGCACTACTGTTTAAAATAATTCCAGTGCAAACGTTCAACTTTTGGCCACACTGACTAAACAATAGTGGTATTATCAACAGTTGAGACCAACACAACACATTCCTCTCGCCCCTTGCTGCCAGCAAGGGCGAAGACTAAAATGTGCCTGTGCCTGAATCCCCACAGCAGCACCTCCCCTGCCACCCAACAACTCCGAACTCTCTTCAATATTAAGCCTCTGATTACTACATCAATTTCTTAGACTCTAATTTAGATAGCGATGTGGCTTTACACTGCACTACCTGACTTGCTTGGCACTGACTTGATTGATCCTTATGGGAGGGGAGGATGCAGATGTGACCCAAATAAAGGGATTAACTACCCACCTGCTGCTAGTTTCCAAAAATGCACCAACTACGAATAACGTAGCAAATAGCACTAATGTATACATACAGTATATTACAAGTTGTAAGGTGGTAGCTGCATAAAATTTTCATTCCATGGCATGAAGCAGTGTTTCCCACAGAGGCTCGTTTATAATTTAATCCTGGATCTGTTTCTAGGCTAACACAGTGAGTTTTGCCCTTTAAGAGTGGAAACCCCCACCATGCAGCAGAGGATCAATTCCATCACTGCAAAATAGACAGCAGACCTTGTACACGATCAAAATTGAGTCGAGAGAGTCACCTACAACCCCAATTCCAATGAAGTTGGGACGTTGTGTTAAAAATAATTAAAAACAGAATACAATAATTAGCAAATCATGTTCAACCTATATTTAATTGAATACATTACAAAGACAAGATATTTAATGTTCAAACTGATAAACTTTATTGTTTTTAGCAAATAATCAATAACTTACAATTTTATGGCTGCAACACGTTCCAAAAAAGCTGGGACAGGTGGCAAAAAAGTCTGAGAAAGTTGAGGAATGCGCATCAAACACCTGTTTGGAACATCCCACAGATGAACAGGCTAATTGGGAACAGGTGGGTGCCATGATTGGGTATAAAAGGAGGTTCCCTTAATTGCTGAGTCATTCACAAGCAAAGATGGGGCGAGGTTCACCTCTTTGTGAACAAGTACGTGAGAAAATAGTCGAACAGTTTAAGAACAATGTTCCTCAACGTACAATTGCAAGGAATTTAGAGATTTCATCATCTATGGTCCATATTATCATCAAAATGTTCAGAGAATCTGGAGAAATCACTGCATGTTAGCGGCCAGGCCGAAATCCAACATTGAATGCCCGTGACCTTCGATCCCTGAGGCGGCAGTGCATCAAAAACCGACATCAATGTGTAAAGGATATCACCACATGGGCTCGGGAACCTTCAGAAAACCAATGTCAGTAAATACAGTTTGGGGCTACATCCCTAAGTGCAACTTGAAACTCTACTATGCAAAGCAAAAGCCATTTATCAACAACATCCAGAAACGTCATTTAGCCAGTAGTTGACTACAGCAAACATACAGTATTTGATTGAAGGTGAAGGGCTCATTTCCAGTGCCTTCAACGGACACGCCCCCACCATCCTGCAGTTTGAGGTCAGGCCTAATTTTTCATGATTTCAGAGCCTTATTTTACATGATTGACATGCATTTTACATGACATGGTGATTTTTTTTTTATTCATTGGTGATTTTTTTTTTATTCATTCAAATTTGGAAGACTTTAAAAACACTTCTCTGGTGTGTATCAAATGTAGACTTCTTTCGTGGGTTATTGACTATATATACCTCTGTGCCAAATGTTTAATCTTTGTTCAAGTGCAATTTTTGTGAACAGAGCCTGTGTCTGTTTTATTTATATATATTTTTTAATTCATCTAAGATATTTTATTATTTGTTCTACATTTCAATGCCACTGTTCAATATTCTTTAGAATTAAGTTAATTGTACTTAAAAAGGATCTACTTCAATTATTATGCTCTAATATAATTACATCAGTGGTATTAAAACAAAAACATCAACAACACTATCGTTTATCATGACAGTTTGGGGGAAAATATATCCTAAAAGATTTGCTATCATGAGAGGTAGGCCTTCATGATAATTACGATATCAACTAATCATTCGATAAATAAAAAGGACAGTTTTTTCCGGACTGGATAAATGACTCGACAAATTCTCATTTTAGTGGTGACCAGCGCGTAGCTCATGCAGTGAGCCGACGTCACGCGAGTTGGACGGCTCCACTGCGAAGTGGCCTGCTACTTTAGCGGCTAGGCTAGTACGTATTAGCTGCTACCGGACTCGTGGACCGCCGTTGGACCGGTTGTTAGCTCCGTCCAATACTAATAAACTAAAACCAATAAATGCCGTGCCCCCTCAAACCAAATCCACGTAATCACGCATGCTTCCTCAAGTCTCCTCCGCTCCGTGCTTTGTGTTGACTATCTGAACTACTGAGACTGTAGATTTGGCCACAAAGTCATCTATTGATTAAGGAAATATTTACATCTTTATCATATAAGTGCCTTCTATATTGTATGTGTTTGTATAATGTTATTCTTTGAGGAGTCTAATTTACGTTATTCGCACAGATGTGACATTCATAGTGAACCTGCTGCGCTCCCGTTTGGAGATCGTCAAGTTTGAAGAGTCCGCCGCTGGAAATGGTGCAATTTTGAATTTCAAAGTGAGAGCAACAAAAGTGATGTGTTTGCTGCTTGAATGTTGCAGACTTAACATTGTTTTGATAGAATAGAATGCCTTTTATTGTCACTATAGAAAAAGGTTTGCTTTGAGTCTACTTATTGATCAAATGTTATGTGCCCTTGCCTATATGTACTTTTGTTCTCTTAGAAAACCAGCTCCACCAAACTAAACATATGCATGAAGAGACAACTGTATTCAAGGAAAAAAACTGACATAAAGGAAAAAAAAGTCAGAAATGTTTAATTTGCAAGAATTTTCATGAGTGTCCCACAAACGGTTATTTGATCTAATTTGGGTACCTTAAGCATTTTTTAGTTCCATATTCATGTATAATTGCTACTCGAGCGATCCGGTTCACATGATTTGTGCATGAGTGGTGTCGTCACAGTGGCTGGAGGAGTCACAATGGAGGAGCTAAGCCTGAGATGCAGTTGGTGGAAGATAGTGTGTTTAAACTGTACAGGATTATAAATTTCTTTGTGTGCTTTAATGACAAGCGAGTAGTACACACATGTATAACTGCCCTGTTTATAGTAAGTACCTGTGTGTTATAAGCGTGTTTTACACAAAGTTAAGTAGTGAAAGATGCTGTACAGGAATTGCCAACTTAGCGGCCAAATAAATAATGATAATATATAAAATAAAAATATGCAGTCACATGTTGCCCCCCTAATGTTTCTGTCTGCCCCCTCAAGTATGTATTCCTAGAACCGGCCCTGCTCCACAGCCTTGTTCCTTGTGCTGCGTGTAGATCCACACAACAGAGACAGTTAAAGGGAAAGTTAACTGTTTATTATGTTCGCTAAGGATGTACTTTGATTATTATACTCAAATCTTTATATCAAAGTCAACAATACTGTCATTTATCATAATAGTTTTTGGTAAGATATATCGTCTTAAAAAAATTGTTACGGTGACAGGCCTACCGGTAGAGGGACGTAATGAAATTGAGATGCAGGTGATAGGAAAACTTGTAGTGTGTCTTTCTCTGACATCCCCCCCCTACCCCACCCCCGCTTTGATGCCAGCAGACACCAGCGGCACTCATTAGCTAAGAAACAGATCTTCAACTACTGTACACCGCTAAAGTAAACTAAATAAATAAAAATACCATTTAAATAAATCAAAACAATTTTACTCATGTACTTCCAATACTTAGGTACATTTAATATCATTAAATTACTTTTGATATTTGGGGGCACGGTGAACGATGGTTAGCACATCTGCCTCACAGTTCTGAGGACCGGGGTTCAAATCCCGGCCCCGCCTTTGTGGAGTTTGCATGTTCTCCCCATGCATGCGTGGGTTTTCTCCCACATCCCAAAAACATGCGTGGTAGGTTGATTGAAGACTCTAAATTGCCCGTAAGTGTGAATGTGAGTGCGAATGGTTGTGTCTATGTGCCCTGCAATTGGCTGGTGACTAGTTCAGGGTGTACCCTGCCGCTCGCTCGAAGATAGCTGGGATAGGCTCCAGCATGCCCGTGACCCTAGTGAGGAGAAGCGGTACAGAAAATGGATGGATGGACTTTTGATATTTATCCATCCATCCATTTTCTTAGCCGCTTCTCCTCACTAGGGTCGCGGGCGTGCTGGAGCCTATCCCGGCTGTCATCGGGCAGGAGGCGGGGTACACCCTGAACTGGTTGCCAGCCAATCGCAGGGCACATAGGAACAAACAACCATTCGCACTCACAGTCATGCCTACGGGCAATTTAGAGTCTCCAATTCATGCATGTTTTTGGGATGTGGGAGGAAACCGGAGTGCCCGGAGAAAACCCACGCAGGCACGGGGAGAACATGCAAACTCCACACAGGCGGGGCCGGGGATTGAACCCCGCTCCACAAAACTGTGAGGCTGACGCTCTAACCAGTCGCCCACCGTGCCGCCTTTTGATATTTAAGTACAGCAAATGTCAGACAGACAGTTATATTCTTCAAGGTGACTAACTTCGACCAAAGTTATTTTCTGTTAAGATACTTGTACTTTTAAGAGAGTATCGCATTCAGGTACTTTATACAAGAGTGCATTCAAGTCAATGAAATGGGGAAGGGGGGTTGCATGAGATGGGTGTGTGTGTGTGTGTGAGATTTGATTAGGAGTAAAACATATGGAATAGTTACTGAACACTTACAAATTTTGGCAGAAAATTTCACACTATTATTACCATAGAAATCTATATTGATGTTTTGATAGAGTCTACAGACTCATAGGTAAATGACTATGTTCATGCTGACAAAGGCACAAGGTAGTAATGAGTAATGAAAACAACAGTTAGTGCTGCCATTCAGCAAGGGGGCTGCTGCTGTGGAATGTGAGGCTCCATTCATTCACATGGGTTAAACATGCATTTCTACCATCACAAAGCCCTGCCTTGTCCTCATTGTTTCTTGACACATCAGTAAAACGCTTTCTTGCACTAAAAAAAGATATTAACTGGATATGAAATTCTATCCACAAAATACAGGGACAAAAATGTGTTTATGTACGTGTGTGGGTGAGTGGGGGTGGGAGTATGGGGGGTGACTTTACTTTTGGAAAAGATATAGTCATGGCAGTTGAAAGTTCATGATAAGCACAGAGGATGTGAAGCATACAAGCTACTTACAAAAGACAAACAGCTCCACTGACAAAACCGGAATATGTGTATATGGCACAATAGTGGAAGATAGCAACAAGAGTCATTCAGGTCAACATCTTTAAACCTGAAATTGGATTCTTTAAAAAGTTAATAGCCACAGTCGCATTGATATTTAGTCATTAGACAACTTGTAACCACAAAAAAAACTAGTAAAACTTGGTTGATGTTCCTGTTTTTACTTTCTACAGTCTCTGTCGACACAATGCTGAACAAGCAATAGAGACACCTATGAAAACACTCTCACGCTACATGAAAACACTGTACAGTATATTTCTGTTTTTTGTTTTTCTTTTTTACTGAATCAGGTGTAAGGATTTAAAAGATCCCAATCGAGTCTTTATTCATATTTTCCATAAAACCTGTCTGACTAAAGAATCGATGACTGTCAGTGACTCACTCACTTTGGCTATGATAAATCATGAATTACTTTTGTGTGGTGTTGCTGGCTGTTGTGTGATTACACAGTGAGAGCAGCTGGCTGTCGATGGGAGAAAAAAAAATCAAATAGTGTCTGAGATCTACATGCAATCCCGTCTGCAAAACTGGTCTCCGTCTCTCTCCCGTCTTTCTCTTTCCAGTGAAGGAAATACATACTTCTCACAGCAAGTGCAGGTGAAGGAGATCACAAACAAACCTAGGCTACTTGAATTGTAGCAGAGCCCATTGTTATTAAATAGGCCAACTTCAAACGTAAAATACGTGACAAATAGTTTTGGGTTTTGACTGCGTGTCGGTGTGCGCGCGCATGTGTGCGTGCGTGTGTCATCAAGGCTATATTCAGCAAAACTTCCAGCAACATTAAAATTGGACACGCCTAGATTCTTGATCATTCTTCTTAGATAAACTGTAAAACAACATCCAGTGAGACAGCTTTGCGTGCATGCACGCGCACGAGCACCGACGTGCACACTCTCTCTCTCTCTCTCTCTCGCTCTCTCTCTCTCAAACACAAAAAAACTATGTTTTACATAACAATTATGATAGGTCTGCCTCCCGAGGGAGGATGACTACGTAGAGTAATCTTGAATCCTTAAATAAGAATTTTGAAGCGCTTTGCATTTATTTTTCACTTGACCTATTGTCATCTGTCTGCTACCTTCAGTTCGTATTGCTAAATTGCTCCCCCCCCCCCCCAAAAAAAAAGAACTTATTTTGCCAGACATAACATACATTGTCGCATAATTACATTATGGATTGTTTGCTCTTCTTTTGCGAGGTTCCAGTGTCCTATGAGTTCAGCAATTGCTCAAAATGACCCTTTATCTCTGTTGTAGCAGATGCACTTTTTGTTTTGTCACTCTTATGGGAAACGAGTAGTTCAAAGGAAGCACGCGCTCTTGGCGAAACAGCGGGCGACTCTAACGGCAGCAGCGCAGCAAACACACCAGGAAAAGAACAAATGCATATCTGCAGTCACTTCCTTACCAGTTGAAACACCGTTGAAGCTCCAACACACGCACACACAAAAAGACCGGTGCGCCACTCCAAAAAGCAAATGTCAAGATCGAGTCCATATCCAGCCGAGGCAAACATGGATAACAGAATTATGTGTCTTCCCTTGAAGCCATTGACGGCCAACTTTGCAGAAATCGAGTACAACGATTATTATCTGTTGTGGATTCCAGTCTCTTATGTTGTGGAAGAGTACAGGTTCCTCTCTCACTCCACTCTCCGTGTGTATGTGTCTCTCGTCTCTGTCGTTTCACCGGCGATGCCTTCACTGACACTGCGGAAAGCTCAATTTCATAAGTGAACAGTAGAAGTCAGTGAGTGGCAGCAGAAGCGTGGAAGATTACGGTTGTAGCCGTCCCATATTAATTACACACTGAGCAATTGGACCATTGATTAGAATCTCTTCTCGCTGCCCCCAGTAACACGTAGCGGGAGACTAAATTATACCTATCAGTGCATATCCATCCATCTATGTAAGTATACAACTATCTATATTTTTAGCCTTGAGAAGAAACATTTGCCCTGTATGATCTGTTGTCATACCGCGAGACTTGGTTAATGTCGCAGCTTTGAGTGTGTCCATGAATGTATCACAAGTTGAAAGGAGCCCTGCGCGAGACTCGACATTGTTCGACAATTGAAAGCAACAACAGAAAGTTTGTCCCCAAGTATATAGTCGTGGGTAATTCTCTCATCAGGAGACAGTCCCCATCCAACGCATGCACAATCAGCTATGCACATACACGGTATATAGGTCATGTTTTATATATATATATATATATATATATAATTAAAGTCTTTGGATGCCATAATGCACACCACGTTTGGAGGTGAAATGGCACTGTACATCACCCTAAAAACACCATACCAACAGTGAAGTTCGGATGGGGAAACATGATGGTGTGGGGCTGATTTTTAGCACATGGTACTGGTAAACTTCACATTATTGAAGGAAGGATGAATGGGTAAATTTACCAAGACATTCTTGACAAAAATCTGCTGCCATCTACGAGGAAAATAAAAATCAAATGAGGGTGGACATTTCAGCAGGATAATTATCCAAAACATACTGCCAAGGAAACTCTCCATTGGTTTCAAAGGGAAAAAAATAAAGCTGCTAGAATGGCCCAGCCAATCACCTGACTTGAATCCAAATGAAAATCTATGGAAAGAACTGAAACTAAAGGTCCAAAAAAGAAGCCCACAGAACCTTCAAGATTTGAAGACTGTTTGTATGCGACTAGTTTCTCCATACAGGACGCATCTTGAAACTGTCATTGGAAACAAAGGCTTTTGTACAAAGTCTTAAATAAATACCAGTTGGTGGGTTCAATACTTTTTCCCTGCACCATTTCACATATTTACACATAACTTAATTTCTGAGCTAATTTGTTCTACTTTCTTTGTATGTATGGATTAATCGGGTCGTTTCCAACATCTGGTGAAATTTTCAGGTCAATAGCATCTTTGAAAATATATGTAGTGAGAAAAATGGTGACGTGTTAAATACTTAGCTAGATAGATTACATGACCTATATGTGCCCTCTCCACAACCCACAACCCAGCAGGCAACAACGACATCCTGTAGGTTCCTCTTCAATAAGGGAAAAAGTTGCATCGGCAAACAGACATTCTATTGACCCCTCCTCCCTTTACTCCTCCTCAGCACACGTTTCCGCCTCCATGAACAAACACACAGACATACAGACAACGTACACAGACATGTACACAGACACACGGGACATGCGCGCACATGTAGATGATGTTGCACGAAGACAGGATTGCTAAAGCCAACAAAAGCTTTCAATATTACTAACAATAGTTCATGTACGTACCTGCTTAATTGTATTAATGCAAACTCTTCCCAGTTCTCACTCACCCTCCCCTACCTTCACTCTGCCCGAGTAAACGATCTATTCTTTCATTCCAGCTCTAGAGGCTGACAAACTGACCTGTACCACTTTTTACCCTATGTGACCCTCCGAGCAACAAAAAGTTGAAACTCAATAGAGATGTGCTAAATTTTCAGCTTGTTACAATGGAATTGTAAAATGGTTGATGGCAAGAGGGTAGGAGCTGTTGGAATGGCTGCTAGTTTTGGTTTGCATTTTTCTGGTGGTGACCAGGATGTGGAGGGTCCAAGAGGATTTTGCATCATCTTTTGCATCATCGTGCCTAAGTCCTCAAGAGTGGGTAAGGAGTACTGAAGATTTTTTTCGGCAGTACTGACTGTCCATTGCAGTAAGAGTTTGTCCTTTATTGTGGCAGCACCAACCCAGACTGTGATGGATGAACACAGGACTGATTCAATGACTGCTGTGTAGAACTGCTTCAACAGCTCCTGTGGCAGGCCGTGCTTTCTCATCACCAAATGGTCACACGAGTGACCTCACTCAGTTTTTGGAGGTACGAGCCGTCTATCGGTAGAGGTTTTACTTTGACTTTTGAGCCCAAACTTGAGATACAAGTGCTGCATGGCAGCAGATGGCTCCACTCACTTCACAATAAGCAGAGTTCGGCTGATATAAATATTCTTCAAAAAAGAGGATTCAAGCTGCTGATTGCCACTCCCACTTGGAGTTACCTGTCAAACTAACCATAAATGAAAGACAATTATAAGTTGTGTTTGAAACAGCCACATATCCTCTATCAAGCATACAACACAGCCATACCAGCTGACAATTAACATAACACACACACATGCGTGCACACACACACACACGCACACACACACACAATAACACCAGCTAAGAGTGTTTAAAACAATTTTAAGATGTGGACAAGAGGTCCATTACGCTGGAGAACAAATGTTGTTACTGTGTGTTGGTACACAATACCGTACGTACTGTTGAGGGCAAGGTCTGAGTCTCTAGTTACACTGTATACCACAATTATAACAATACAGAAAATGTCACAATTTATTTTTCTACACCCTTCAGTTAAAAAAAACTGACCAGAGCTGCTTAAATTTACTAATTTTGGAAAAAACACTGCTCACTTCTGTTATAAGTAGTTTCTAAAGCCAGCTGTAGAAAAAGAAACTTAGCATCTGACAGCGAGTCTAACTACAGTAAGCCTTCCTCTTGTTGCCGGTCTTATACACTATGCCTTGGGATTCACCTTGGAAATATATGTCTTCTAAGAAAACCTCCCTAAAATAACCAAAGTGAGGCGATTAATTAGGACATGTTTGCCTCAAGCTTCTTGAGAACCAGGAAGAAAGCGGTTAAACTGACTCTCTTAGAGGAGTGGAATTTCTGGAGAAACAAGGAAGATGACTGTGATAAAGTATGATGTGGAAACACGGACTCATCTGATTGAAAAAAAAGAACATTTACATTCCCAGGCATTCAAATGAGTATTGTGAGAGTGAGAAAAGACCATGTACATTCCCAGGCATTCAAATGAGTATTGTGAGAGTGAGAGAGAGAGGAAGAGCGAGAGAGAGAGAGAGAGAGAGAGAGAGAGAGAGAGGATGAGGGAGAGAAGCATGTTTCTGACTGCTGATACCAGTGACTTAGGAGACACGTCTTATTAGTGACTGGCCTTTATATTATAATGGCAGGCAGAATGCTTTATAGCACTTCACCAGGGCACACACTGTAAAATAAAACACATTGATAATAATAACAAGTGTAGACAGGCCAGATATACGTTGTAGATAAATACCTGTATGTTGTAATATAATCCTAGTAATGCAATAGCATGCTGTGTAAATGAGACTTTGGAACACATGTACAAATAAGAGCTTTCCAGATCATCATCCCCTAAACTCATAATTTACAAATTATGATCTGCTAACACAAATAATACACACCCACAATCACTTTTATGAAATTTTCTTGCATACACACATTCTCAAATATTTTTTGACTTCCATAGCTATAAAAGATTCACTGTCCAATAGTTAATGACTCACAGGAGGAAACAACCATACTCCCCTGAATATGACAACGCAATACCAGTTCTTTCTCTCACCTTGCAGCGTGAGTCACTATTCAGATACTGTACTTCCTAAGTTCTGTTATAAGTGAGCAGTCTTTCTAGAACAAGCCTCTCTCCCTCTGTCTCTCTCTCTCTCTCTCTCTACCTGCTTTCTAGTCTGTATAAATGTCATGCACAACATACACCAAGGTGTCCGCGCTCTGCTTCCTTTGGAATCAATCAGTGAAGAAGCTTATATGTCGTTAGCACATGCCCTTTTCTCTGCTGGGCGCTCATAGCATTTTAGAAAACATACCCCCAGTGAACCGTCACCTTTAAAAATGGAAGGATTTGAAAATGCTCCCCAAGCACTTGTCACTGCACTAGTAGAGCAAATACAAGATGTATCCATGCAGCTGCACCTGATAGCACACCCAGCTGCTCGTGCATGCAATACAGACATACTATGTCCACCTCAGGGCAAACCTGTGGTATCATGTGTGCTGCTCTAGCCAAGTGCTGCATTAACAAAGAGATACTGGCACACATTTGCATTACCTCAAAGCATCACAATAATTACTCAGAGTAGAGCACAGCCCTTTATGCTGCAGTTGATCCAGGGATGTCAAGGTCACATCATAAATTTTTTTTGTTTTGACAATTTGAAAATTTGTCCGAGTCTTTCCAAATGATTCCACCAAGGTCATCTTTTTTTTAACGAAGAAGCTGTGTTCAGTTATGACATACACCGCTGTTACAGTGACTGACACCTTTAGCCCCCTTGTGTTCAATTAGCTTGTAGTGCATTACAAAAATTGCAGGCTAATTGTCAGCTGGCTAAGGAGTGCAAGACAAGCCCTCATGTTGATACCTCAGGGAGTGGATGAGAATGTGGAAACTGTGTGTGTGTGGAGGGGGTGGGGGGGACTTTGCTGCAAACCAAACCCATGAGAGCATGTACAGTATGTATGCTGCGTATAGCGCATGGGACAGCACACATCTTGGCATACTGCATTCAATATTTATAGGCTATCATATTACTTTTGAGCATGGCAAATCATAACACCTCCCTTTGGACTCTGTTGCTGTGTATCCAGTGTGGTTGATCTGGACAGAATTAATTTGAAATAGACGAACTGAGACATTTGCATGAGTATAAATTCAGTAAAACTGGAGACTACAGTTTACTGTGCATATTTCTTTTGTTTTTATTGTACTTTTTTTCAATAAATTCCAGAATGTGTCTTGAAACTGCTGCTCTCTCCACTCTCTCGCTCTTACTCTATCATGTTGATTTTTTTTCTCAGAGCTTTAGGAGTTCATCCATTTCCTGGTTCTCTCTCCCCTCATCTTTTTGAAATGCTCACATCCCTTTTATTTTTAGCCTCTTCCCATCTCCAGTCTTTGTCCACCTTTCCTTTCCCATCTTATCAAATTCCATAGGGTGGGGAGGAGAAGTGAGGGTGTATCCACCCACATGAGTGATCATCATTCTTTTCATGCTATTTTAGCAATGCCAGGCTCTCAGATGGGCCGCAGCCTTCACCTGCAAAAACATCCAATCTTGCAGAAAAGTTGTTGTGGCACTGAGTCTTCATCAAGTCAAATGCAAACGTGATGACAATACATCACTGGATATGCAAACATAATTACACCACACTGGTAATAGCTAATTCACCAGCAGTAGGGAGGACAAAGGTACATTGTTTAATTCTGGTGTTATACCAGGTTGTATATAGTGTGTGAAGCAGGGCGGGGTTGATGAAAAGTGTTCTCGGCATAAAAGGAAGGTGAATGATTGAAATGCCCCAGGTTGTGCTCTGTTGTTAATATAGTTATATGGCATAATCGTGCAATAATAACATCATAATCCCATCTGGAATGGGAAACAGGGGCTGTGTTCTACAGTGACTGAGGCCATTTCCTGTTGTGTGTGTGTGTGTGTGCGCGCGCACATGTATTTGTGCATGTGTGTGTGTCTCTGTGTCTGTGCATTTTAAACAGCAGTGACTGCAGGAGGCAGATACAGGATCATACTGCAGCGCTGACATTGTATTCAGTCCTCCTCTTCCTCCTTCACCCTCCCCTACTCTCAGTCTGCATCTCAGCAGAATTATCACCACAAACACACACACATGCACATGCGCGCATACGTGCGCAGACACAACACACACACCTACACACCTACTGCACACACACTCTAACCAGAGATGCAGGAATAAGTGTGACTATATGCAGGCAGAATCACATTCAATACACAGGATGTGGAAAAAGCACACATAGCTATTCAAGGACTGATGACCCTCTTTCATGTAAAAACAACACAACACATACACATACTTTCAGGCTTATTTAAAGGCTGCTGTGCATGTTTATAAGAGAAAATGTGTTTGGGAAAGGAGGCAACAGCAACCATTCAGAGCGTAGACATAATATCACAAGTGTGATTTCATCATTAAATCATGTCTATGGGTGAGCTAAACCTTTTCAGCTCGAATAAGAATGTCCTATGTATTAAAAGAAAAACAGGAAATTAGTTGTAGTTTTACCTTGCCATGCATGGTTTATTTTACAAAGTGACAACAACACTCTCACATACAGCTGTCACAAGGCAAGTAAAATATCCACCCAGGGTGAGGCCTGGTATATCAAACAGGCTCTGTGTGTCCTCACATTTCAAAAAGAGTGTGTGTATAGGATGGAGGGCAGAAAGAGGCACCATCAGCTATAATAAATATTGTATAAACTCACTGGCCACAACATAAGGTCTAACGGAGAGGCATTGGAGACCTTTAATTTTTTTTTTAAATGAACAAACTTTACACAACGAACATTCATTAGAATTTCATCAGAATTTACTTAACTGCAATCCTTACTTATGTAAAATCCTATTCACGTGTTCTTTCCATTAGTGTCTTCTGTGAAGCAACAGCATGCAATGATTCCTTGCGTTGAAAGCTGCCATATTAAAGGAGTGTATTTTCCGTCATGATGGTGTCATAATTAACACAGTGCCCCGGACGTGTTGCCTGTCTGACATTGTGTCTGACATTGAATATACTGATAGACGACTGCTCAGAGGCATGTGATGAGTATGCTGGGGAAGCTGGTCTAGACTCCAGGCCACGCACCATATGATATTGATTATCTTTTGTTTGACTATCGTTGCAGCTCCTTGCCCTGAAGGACTTAATTCGCATTATTGTCTGGAATGAAGCTCTATTACTCCAATTTGCCAAACTCTCCAAGTAGTACAATGAAGTAACTGTAAAAAAAAATTCTCACTGGGTTTGATCATATCATATAGCGCAAATGTTTGACTAGCAAAGACATGCTTTGGTTAATTTTATACAACTGTTTAAAAGTAAGTGTGGTGTACTGAAACTGAGAGGAGAATGTTCCAACCTTGACATTTGAACTTTTCAAGTAATTCTGAATGAATTAAACGAATGCCATGGCTAAAATGGCACTGATGCTTTATTGTCGGGTTAGAGTAGACCTAAGGTGCCTTCAAGTCAGAAAACAAATATTGCTGGTTTTCAGCAGCAGCAAAGCAGCAAAGAAATGCATTTGATATCTGCAGTGCTAAGGTTACGGCCACCAGGGCCGGTTCTAGGAATACATACTTGAGCGGGCGGGCAGAAACTTTAAGGTGGCATCATGTGACAGCATATTTTTGTTTTATGTTATTAATTATTAGGCTCCTCACTTAGCGATTGCTACATGGCATCGTTCACTACTTAACGTTGTGTAAAACACTTTAATAACACAGGTACTGGTTAAAGTTAACAGGGCACTTACACATTGCACTTGTGTGTGGATACTTATTTGTCATTAAAGCAGACAGCCAAACAAATTTATAATCCTGTAAAGTGTAAACACACTATCTTCCACCAACTGCATCGCAAGCTTCGCTCCTCCAGCCACTGTGACGTTAACACCCATACACCAATCACGTGAAACCTAACCTAACCCGAACAACAATTCTAAACAAACATGGAACTAAAAAACGCTAAAGGTACCTAAATTTAATAGATTAACCCTTTATAGGCCACACATGAAAATACAAATGTGTGGCTTTCTCCTTTACTTCAGTGTTTTTTTTTCCTTTTATGCAATTCCTGTCTCTTCATGCATATATATGTTAAGTTGTGTGGGTGTAGTTTTCTAAGAGAAGGACAAAATGTACAAATAGGTAAGCGCACATAACATTAAATCAATCAATCAACATCAATCAGTACAGTCTACAAAGCAAATCTTTGTACAGTGACAATTTTAGGCATTCTATTTGATTCTATCAAAACTATGTTAATCCCACAATATTTGAGCAGCAAACACAGTACTTCCGCTTTTTATTCTTATTTTGAAACTCATAATTGCATCACTTCTGGTAGCGGACTAATTTAACGATCGCCAAACTGCAGCAGGATCAGTATGAATGTACGTCACATGTGCATAAATCACGTAAATTTGACTCCCCTCAAACACTAACATCATACAAATGCATACAATAAAAGTTTAAGGCACTTAAATTATAAAGATTAACATATTTCCTTAAACAACAAATGACTGTGGCCAAATCTACAGTCTCACTGCAGACAGTACTGTAGATCAGGCAGCCGATATACATACAGCACGAAAAGGAGACTTGAGGAATCATGCGAGATTGCACAGGTTTGATTTGAGGGGGCACGGCGTTTGTTTCAGGGAGCCGTCTCCCCTCTTGCCCCAGCGTATAGCTGGCCCCACTAAATTTGTTACTTTAGCCTGCTTTAGTAGCTACACTGTATACTATAACTAGAATGCAAGAGCGTAGACCCATATCTATTTTGTCTCTTTGTCCATCTTTTCTTTATTTAGCAAGTTGACGGGCAGCGTCATTACGATTCCAGGGTAAGTTGGATGACCCTGAAAGAAATTACACCTTATTCAATTGTACGGGGTGGTCAGTTCTATTGATGAAATTGGGATTGAAGCAATCAAAATGTACAGAATTATTTTATTCTCCCTTTATACAGTCCCTTACCAAATTCAATGGGTTCTTCCTTAGGCCTCTACAAAACTTTGTGAAAATCGGTTTTGTATTTTTTGCAAGTACTACCATAAGTAGCACAGTAGGCCCAAATGTTCTTCTAAAAATGCGGGACAGGATTTATTCCTAAAAGGTATCCATCCATCCATCCATTTTCTGAGCCGCTTCTCCTCACTAGGGTCTGGAGCCTATCCCAGCTGTCATCGGGCAGGAGGCGGGGTACACCCTGAACTGGTTGCCAGCCAATCGCAGGGCACATACAAACAAACAACCATTTGCATTCACAGTCACACCTACGGGCAATTTAGAGTCTCCAATTAATGCATGTTTTTGGGATGTGGGAGGAAACCGGAGTGCCCGGAGAAAACCCGTGCAGGCACGGGGAGAACATGCAAACTCCACACAGGCGGGGCCCGGGATTGAACCCGGGTCGTCAGAACTGTGAGGCTGACGCTCTAACCAGTCGGTCACCGTGCCGCCTCCTAAAAGGTATATTTCATATTATTGTAAACTCCTGTAACATTTTGCACAGTGAACATTAACTTCTTCTTTTCCTTTTGGCTTATCCCATTAGGGGTCGGAACATCATTTCATTATTCTTCCTCCATCTTCTGCAGTATCCCTTGTATCACCAACTGGCCTCATGTCTTTCCTCATTACATCAGTCAACCTTCTCTTCGGTCTCCCTTCGAGCTTTCTTGCCTGCCAGCTCCATCCTCATCATCCTTCTCCCAATACTGTATATTCACTATCGCTCCTCTGGATGTGTCCAAATCATCTAAGTCTGCTTGATCTAACTTTGTCTCCAAAACATTTAACTTTGTCTGTCTCTCTGATGAGCTCATTTCTAATCCTATCCAACCTGGTCACTCCTAAGGAAAACTTAATTCCCGCAACCTCCAACTTTGCTTTCTGTTATCACTTTAGTGCCACTGTCCCTAAGCCGTACATCGTGGCTGGCCGCACTTATGTCTTATCAACTTTCCAATTAATTCTAGGAGAGACTCTTCTATCACATAACACACCTGACACTTTCTGCCACCTGTTCCAACCTGCTTGGCTCATTTTTTTAACCTCCATACCACACTCACTATTGCTCTGGATTGTTGATCCTGAGTATTTATAGTCCTCCACCTTTGCTATCCCTTCTCCCTGTTGCTTCACTCTTCTCTCTTGACCCCTCGCATTTATGCACATGATATTCTCTTACTTCGGCTAATCTTCATTCCTCTCCCTTCCAGCGCATGTCGCCACCTTTCTAAATGTTCCTCCACCTATTCCCTGTTTTCACTGCAGATCACAATGTCATCTGTGAACATCATGGTCCATGGGGATTCCAGTCTAATCTCATCTGTCAGTTTACCCATTACCATTACAAAGAAGAAGGGGCTCAGAGCTGATCCCTGATGCAGTCCCACCACCACTTTAACTCCTCTGTAACACATACAGCACACTTCACCACTGTTAACTGCTATAATACATGTACTATACTATTCTAACCTACTTCTCTACCATTCCAGATTTCCTCATTCAGTACCCCAGTTCCTCTGTGGGTACACTGTCATAGGCTTTCTCTAGCTCTACAAAGACATAATGCAGTTCATTCTGACATTCTCTGTATTTCTCCATCAACACCCTTAAAGCAAATAATACTGTATATCTGTGGTACTCTTCCTAGGCATTAAACAATACTGTTGCTCACAAATACTCCAGTCTTGAGTCTAGCCTCCACTACTCTTTCCCATAACCAGAGATGGGTAGAGTAGCCACATATTGGACTCAAGTAAGAGTACTGTTACTTTAGAATTATGACGCAAGTAAAAGTAAAAAGTAGTCCTCCAAATAATTACTTGAGTAAGAGTAAGAAAGTACTACTACTACTAAGTAGTACTACTCAAGTACTGAGTAACTAGTGAGTGACTTCTGATTTGTTATTTAAATCAGAGGAAGAATGTCAAATGAAATAAAAATAACAAAATTAAATATGAATGTGTAAATTTAGATATTGCTGAACAATATCACATAATCTAAAACATAAATACAATCTTTTCTTAAATAAAATATTTATAAAACAACAAATTAAGGCAAATTCAGATCCAATAAATGGTCTGATACTATATTGCTTCCACTTATTAAACAGCACAATACTATAGGCTCACCAGGCAGATTACAAAAACAGAAACAAGGCTGCAGTGGATATAAAAAGCGAGAGAGAGAGAGAGAGAGAGAAAGAGAGAGAACTGAACATGCAGTTACTTGTACAGTTACTAATGTTGCCATATGTGCAGCCAAAACATCAAACTCATCTGCAACTTACCACAAGATATTTTCTCAAGTTCGAAGTGGGATGAAATATCTGCGACAAAACTACACTGCATGTTAAAGGTGTTGTTTTTCATAGTCTGTAATGTAAACACGAGTCGCGTGCGGCTGTCACGACTTACTTTGACTGGCCGTAAAGACCAATAAAAGACTGTGTGCAGACATGTCACTTTCTTGTGTCGTTTGATTGGTGAGCATGAGTCAAACATCACTCTGGTAATCACAATGGATTGCTGCAACGGTGCCCTAGGCAAAAGTCGAAAACAAAAGTATAAAAATAGATGCAGCATGTAGATTATTGTGACGGAGTAAAAGTACCATTTCTTCATAACATAAATAGTTGAGTAAAAGTAAAAAGTATGCTTCATTTAAAATACTCTGATAAGTACAATTTATCCAAAATGTTACTTGAGTATATGTAAGGGAGTAAATGTAATGCATTACTATCCACCTCTACCCGTAACTTCATTGTGTGGCTCATCAACTTGATTCCTCTATAATTCGCACAACTCTGCAAATTGCCTGTGTTCTTAAAATGGGCACAAGCACACTTTTCCTCCATTCCTCAGGTATCTACTCACCCTCTAGAATTGTATTGAACAATCTGGTTAAAAATTCAAAAGCCACCTCTCCTAGATGCTTCCATACCTCCACAGGTAGTATGTCATCAGGACCAACTCCCTTCCCATTTTTCATCCTCAATAATAATAATAATCATAATAATTCCTCCCTCACTAATCATTGCTACTTCCGGGTCCGACACAATTGCATCCTCTACATTCTGTCTCATTTTACTCATTCACCAACTCCTCAAAGTATTCTTTCCATGCATCCAGCACACTACTGACCCCAGTCAACACATTTCCATCTCTATCCTTAATCCCCCTAATCTGCTGCACATCCTTCAAATCGCTATCTCTCTGTCTGTCTAACCCATATAGATCTTTCTCTTCTTCTTTACTGTCCAACCTGGCATACATGTCATCATATGCCTCTTATTTAGTCTTTGCCACCTCTACCTCCGCCTTACATGGCATCTCATTGTATGCTTGTGCTTTATTTTTGTGGATAGCCTATGTCCGGCGTGGCGCATGACGTAACTGCGTGTAAGCGTGTTAGACCGGGGGTTGCTAATTTCGCAGAAGGCGGCGTATTTAAGAAAATTTTGTTTTGCGGCGCAGTGGTCGTGAACCCAGCAGACTTCAATCCTGTCCAAGCTCCTTTCATTCCCCTATGTGGCACGCTAGTCGTAGCACACTGACAGTCTTTGACATCTCGGAAGAAGAAACTGATTTGCTCAAGTCTGAGAGAAGCGTTCAATGCGTTCATACGTAACTGCAAGCAGACCTCCACACGTCGCTGATGTAAAGTTGACCTGTAGGGAGATCACGGATCTGCGCTGTGAAGTGGGCACTTAGAGACCGCCCTTCAGCGCCGATCATTCATGTGGCCCATGCCGGCCAGTCTGATAATTAAAAAAATATAATAATGATGATGATTATTATAATAAATCATTCAATTAATTGCTTTACAATGATTCAGAGGGTTTGATGCCTGCTGTTCACATAGGCCTATTTATAAATGGAATCCGTCTGACGTATCCACCACACATGTCCACAGAGCTTGTGTATCTCTCTGCCTATGTGGCCCGATCAAATTCAACAAAATCGCGTTAGACCAGCGGTCTACCTTACGCCAAAAGTTAGACGTGGTCTGAGCAGGCATAACTTTAGACTGACTTTCAACCACCAAAGTGTCAAATGTGCCAGGCAAATGTCAAAGGACACACCCTTGTTGCGCCGGTACAACCAGCTTGGCCCAAACTGGTCTGCCAAACTGGCAAACACGCAAATAGAGCCTTGAGCTTGCACGGAAATCAAGATACGGCAATTTTTGCACTCCGGCGCAGTTGCGCAGTCTACAAAAATAGAGCCCTTTGTCTCCTCTCCTCAGTCCTTTCAGTGTCCAACTTCTTCTGAGCTAACCTTTTTCCTTGTAAGCTTTCCTGCACTGCAAGGTTCCACCACTAACTCTCCTGCTCCCCTTTCCTACCAGAAGACACACCAAGTACTCTCCTGCCTGTCTCTCTGATCACCTTGGCTGTAGTGGTCCAGTCTTCTGGAACATTCTCTTGCCTACCAAGAGCCTGTCTCACCTCTTGTTGAAAAACTGCACAACACTCTTTGTTTCTCAGCTTCCACCACATAGTTCTTTGCTCTGTCTTTGTCTTCTTCATCTTCCTCACAACCACCAGAATATTTTTACACACTGCTATACCACTACCTTAGAGTCACTAATGTATTTCAGATTACATTGTCTGCACAAGATGTGTAGATCTACTTGTGTGCTTGTTCCTCCGCTAATGCAAGTCGCCCTATGTTCCTGTTTGTTCTGAAAGAAAGTGTTCGCTACAGCCATTTCCATTCTTTTGGTAAAGTCCACCACGATCTATTGCTCTAAAGGTCTTTTTCACATTGCCGTTGACAAACACATTCATTGTGTATGTGCAATGCGTGCGCAAGGACGGAACACCGTGTCGTGGGCGTTTGCTGCGACACGCCCTCGAGTTGAAAAATATTCAACTCAAGAGGAGCGTAGCCACAGATATGAAGCAAAGACAAGATATGTCAGTCATTCAAGTTAAATAATTGTTAGTAAAGACATTCTCAATGATGTGCAAATGTACTTAAAAACTGAATAAAACTGATTTTCACTTAACAAATGTACTGTAGTGGATTTTAAAAAGTTTAAGCCTCTGTAACCTTTAACAAAGTTTGAACATTTAATACATTAATTCTTTTGTGTATCATTAGAGGGATCCCGCGTACCACAAGCAGGTATTACACTTTGAGAATAAAAGTTACTTTTGACTTTTCCCAGTCAGTCACTGCTCTAAATTGTCCAACATGTCCATCCATCCATTCTCTACACGCCTTATCTTATTCAGGGTCGCAGGGCACTGGAGCCTATCCCAGCTTTCTTCGGGCGAAAGGCAGAGTACACCCTGAACTGGTCGCCAGTTAGTCGGAGGGCACATACAGAGAGTGACAACCATTCAGACTCACATTCACACCGTCGCTGAGTGGGAACTGAACCCACGCTGCCTGCACTGAAGTCTGGCGAATGTACCACTACACCATCAGTGTCCTAACATGTGTGAATTTAATTTTAAATGTTCAAATGATTGCTTCAATTTTATTTTCAAAATTTTCTCAAACTCAACAGTGGCAAAACTGAGATTGTCCGCATTGGCTCCAAATCCATCCTTGTCAGCAAGTTTCACTCTCACCATTGACAACACCTCTCACAACAATAACATTATCCGGTCTGCATACTTCCTTCTCCGCAAAATCAACCGCCTCCGCCCATCACTCAGTGCCGCCATACTGGTCCACACGTTGGTTACACCCCGCTTTGATTATTGCAGTTTCCTCATCTTTGGTCTTCCCCTTAAGCTTATCCATAAATTCCAGCTGGTCCAGAACTCCGGCCCCATCATCACAAGAACACCATCCACCAATCATATCTCACATGTTCTACAACAGCTCCACTGGCTTCCAATCAAACACTGCATTCACTATGTACAGTAATTCTTTAGACATTCAAGGTCATTCATAACCTCGCTCCTTACAGTATCTCTCTGACCTCCTCCACATAAACAATCCTACTCGAACGCTCAGGTCTGCCTCCTTCAACAACCTCATCAGCCGTCCAGCCCATCTGTCCTCCATGGGGTCCAGAGCCTTCAGCCGCTCTGGTCTACGGCTTTGGAACTCCCTCCCTCCTAACATCAGGAACTTTGGTAAATGAGGGAGAACAGTAAAAATGGGAATCAGGAATTCATTTGAAAACCCTCCTTTTTAGACAGGCCTATTCACTCTGAATGTTGTTCCCGCTGTTATTCTCCTGCTACTGCCTAATTCGTAATTCTTTATATTCGTTTACTGTATATGTGACCCTCCAGCATAAACTGAGTCGCAAAGCTGTGTTTTTAGCTATGTACATTTTCTGAAAAGGCACTAAATATGCTTTCCAATGATGTATAGATTGTGGTAATCGGGTAACATTTGATGTAGATATGTCTGTTTAAAGATCGGAAGCAATGTTTCAGCGTTAACCGAGCAACAAGGATGTTTTGTTTACACTACGAGGGACTATATCTTGTTGGTTCATACATATAATGACGTACATTTGAATCAAATCCTGCTACAGAGAACCCCAACCTTTCTATTGATACCAGACATGATGTGGTTTTCCTTGTTTTGCCCACGGCAGCATCCGGCACTGTCATTGATATTTTGTCGTTGTCTGACTTTTCTCACTTTTCTCCCAGATTTCTCTGGACTCTCTCAATAAAAGCATTTTTTTTAGGCATTAAGGGAAGACATTCACATAAATTCCAACAGGGAAGTGATTTTTACTTATTTTTCTGGTGTTTGAATCACATCTGAAAAATTATCCTTTTCACAGTCAATGCTTAATGGGCTCGAGTTCAAAACATGGGCATGCGACTTCCGATCGGTTTCGTGCTGTAGGGTCACATATTTGATTATATATTAAAGGTAGAGTGCATTTTTCGACTGCTAGCAAGATTTGAATGTAGTCTCACTTCACTGCCTCCACCCTTGTGTCTCTGACTAAAGCCACACCCCTCACTAATGTGAACGTTACATATCCTTATCCTTGTTTTGTCTCAGGATCTGTTCAATTCCTTCTTTTTAACTTTTTGTAGTTTATGTGTGTGTACCGCAAATTATTGACAAACTATTAATTCACTTGTCTCTACAATCTCTAATAGGCTGTTCATGTCGCGGCGGGATAAGTTTTAAAGGAATAATTAAATTAAATTGGGGCCAGAGAGGGATGATTTTTCAAAAGCTCATTTTAATAATATTCTACTGTCAGGTAATACACAGTACATGACAAAAAGTGTTTTTTTTTAAACTGCAAATTTCACTTTTAAGACCTTCACCTTTAATTGTTGTGTACAGTGCCCTTGAATGGGTTGAAAGATGTCTTATCAACAAAATGTATTTATTATTATTAGTAGTAGTAGTTTTAGTGGTAGTTGTCGTAATAGTAGTAGTATTATTTCACAATGAAACATAACACAACTCGTACTCCGCATGTGTCAATCTCCTTAATTATAACCAAGACGTGTCTGTGTGTGTGTTCACACTACTGTGTGTTTGACTTTCCTACTCATGGCATAGACAGCTGTTGTTTGTAATGTCCCAAGCGCTCAAATACACTTTGGAATTAGTCTGTCTGTCCTAACTGTTAAGAGGTAGGGGGGAACAGCCCTACCAGCAAAATCAGACTCTACCCACCCCCAACTGTTTTTTGTTTTTTTAACACACACATTGGGCATTAACAATAGCCCCAACAGAGAAGGCATGTTCAGAACAGCTGACGTTAAACTGGCACTTTTGAAAATAGACTTAACTAACCAGTGTGTTTGTGTGGAGGTTCATGATGATTAGTCAAAGTCTTCAAACATATCACAGCGTATCTGTTGCCTCAAGAAAAAAACTGTCAGAAACTCCCATCAAACAGGGAGTGGATAGCATGGGAACTGCAGCAACAATAAACCACAAATAATACCATTTAGATTTGATTTTCTGTGCTATTATGAGGAAATTGAATTTGTAATTTAAATTTAAAAACAGTCTTTAAGTGAAGTAATAATGGATTGCAAGGCTACATACAGTATTTCCCACATAGAGAGGGGGATGGGTGTTTTTGAACTGTCCCTCCTCCTTCCTCTGTCTTCTTTCCCTATCTTTACTCCCATCAGTGGCTGCCTGGATAACAGAAGCCAGTACCAATCACTGAATGAAAGTCCAAACAGATTGGTTGAAAGTGGCAAGAAGGTAACAAACATGCTTTTGACACTGGCTTCAAATGTATAACTTTACATTATTTGGATACCGTTTCGTATTTATTTATATGTGCGGGTCCTGTTTCTGGTGGTGAATTGTAGTTTGTGTGAGAAGGTGAATAGGTGAATGGATTTTTTACATTTTAAATTAGAAACTCACAGAATTTAAATATAAGATTTGTTTTTTATAATAGGGCCTTGTTCTCGCTAATGTTTTTGTTTATTTATTTAAAATCTGTTTTATGATCTGTTACTGCGCCAATCAATTCATTTACAAGAATGAAGCAAATTCACCATGGGCCATACGTGCCTTTCGCCCTCTCACCCGTCAATGTCATACTGCAAGAGGCTGTGGTGCATTTCCTGATTTAATACCAATGATGATGCACAGCACTATTTCTAATCCCATCTATATGGTGTGGTTGCGTAGGGACATAGTCACTCAACTCCCCCTTCTTTCTCCCAGCTTCCTCACAAAGCATCCATTCCTCTCATTTGTAAATCACTTAAAACCATGACAAATGTGCATTGGAAGCTTCAGAGAGTCCCCATTGAAAGTATTTGCAAATCTCTCATTCACACCCTTCTCTAAGACACAACTGCATTGTGCTAACTGGACATAGTGTACATCTTGGTGAAGATTCACTTTTACTTAAATTCCTAGCACCCCAATCTATAGAGCCAGAGACAAGGGTCGCTCTTTGTTTTCTCGATTGCTTTCATAAAGAATGGTGTTATTCGTTTCAGTTGCGGGAATCGTTGCATTGTGATATGGCTGATCACATTCAGTGTTTCTGTTTGCTAGTAAGAAAGGAGTTCTGTGGTTGCGAAGTGATTTCAGAGCAGTGAAGCAGTTAGACTGAAATCAATAACAAAGGACTCTTGTCTACAACACTAATCACATAGTGACATTTCTGCCACAGACTGGGAGTTACTGTGTATTTCAACCATGTGATAGGCCATCAGGCATGGTTGTACACCATTTATTTGTTTGGATCTCGGTGAGAAAGAAGATATCAGAATGTTTTACACAAATAATTTAGTGGGAAACACATTTCAGCATGTTAACAGAAATGCAAGAAAAGAAAGACAAAGTATATTTAGAGCATTATTTTTTTAAGGTATGGCTCATGACCCCTACAGGGTGTCAGTCATGAACAATTCTAAATGTGTTGCGTTCCATGTCAAATTACAATACTTCATGATGTGATGTAAATCACATGTTTACCACCACAAATTGTATGGTTAAAGTGCAACACATTTTCACGCACAAATTAACTGTTACTGACAGTTTGTTCTCAGTCTTTGTTCACAATTCTCTGTGACATCAAGTGGAAATCGATGTTTGGCCAAATGTCTGCCTCTGCTAGGCTACCTGGCAACGATGCTCCTTACAACTCATTTAGGGTTCAACAAGGAAGAGGGCTTTTTTTTCTACTTGCCAATTGCTAACTGGCAAAAGCAAATTACTGACAGATTCTTTTGAAATGCTTACCTTCAAATATACTGTAAATTCTTGTTCATTTAAGCTTCTTTTGCTCTCGCTCAATTATCTTCTTCTTTGGAGGCTTAACTGAGAGCAGAGCGATCAGTCGCTCTTCTCCCCTCCTCTGGAACTCACTATCATCTGACCTGCAACACATACAGGTAAGCCTACTCCGGTTCCCTCTTCAAAGCAAAACTCAAAACAAATCTGTTTAGAATGTCATACTCCCAGCCACCCCTTGTTTTTTTTATCTGAAATGGCATAACACCACTAAGGTGAATTGATGTAATTTTTTGTTTCCAATCAAAGATTAGTGGAGAAATAAATATGGGGGATAATGCAATTTAGCTTGGAAGCAAACTGGCACCCTGCGATTGGCTGGCGACCAGTTCAGGGTGTACCCCGCCTCTCGCCTGAAGTGAGCTGGGATAGGCTCCAGCACACCCGCAACCCTAGTGAGGATAAGCGGTACGGAAGATGCATGAATGAATGAAAGCAAAATGGCACCATCCAATACTAATTATAGAAAATCCCTACCCCTCATATTGTCCATATAACAAAATCTCTGAATGAAAGTATGAGTACATTCCTGCAGTAGAGGAGGAGGTAAAATAACATCTACAAAATGTTATTTTGAGTAGGGGGGACCAAACAAGTGCTATGCATACATTCGTTCTCTAAAAGAAAATGATTGTGCAGGTATAGCAGAGGACATTGTGTCAAAGACGGGAGGGATTGTGATGGAGGACACTGATTATTATGAAACGTTCCTCTGATGACACTATGATTCTTAGAATATCAACAATATTAGAAAACAAAATATCCTGCTTATCCATTTTATACCACTTATCCCATACAGGATTACCCCTAGGGGTTGTTCAGGCTAGTCTAGTTGACTTTAATACTCCACAATGACGTTTAAAGCATGATGTCCACTCCTCACTTGTCACGTTTTTGGCTTGAGGAGGAGACAGAGTTGTTTGCTGCAATAGATTAGTGCACTGAATAAAATTAGTCACCTTAATTGATTTGAACTGCCTTCTATTTCTGAATAAGCAGCTTTGGTAAATTCGGGAGAACAGTAAAAAGGGGATTAAAAAACAGGTTTGAGCAGGATTTAGAATTTTTGGGGTGCTCAAATCAAAGTAATTTTGTTTTTTAAATAATAGTACTGTACAGAAAACTTGTCAATTATGTCATCAGTGACGAGTCGACGTCGACTCGACTGTCATCCCATTAGTGTCGACCTAGAAAAATCAGAAGTCATGGGACTCCCTGCTGAGCTGTAGAATATCCCAGCTGACTACAGTTGGGAGAAGTACGTACGGTTAGGTCCTTAATAAGAATTTCAAACAATTAAAACTGCTCTTAAATGTAAGGTTACTATGGGAGATTGCATGATCATTTGCATTAACAAAGAAGCAGCTAAAACATATAGTAAACTTGTGTCCATGGTGGTTTAGCTTTCAGGGGTCAAACTGATCAAGAAGGTAAACAGTGTGAGGAAATATAAACCTTATGCAAACATCCATCCATCCATTTTCTGTACCGCTTTATCCTCACTAGGGTGGTGGGCATGGTGGAGCCCGCATCTTAGAATTCGAGGTTTGCATTAAAAATTGAAGAAAGAAATCTGGTACATAATGGGGCTTTCCCACCGCAGGAACCTTTGCAGGAACTTCCCTAGCTACCCTGGTAGCTTGAGTTCCCCCCGTGTCCCCACCGATAAAAACTACCAGGGTATGGAAGGTTCCCCCTTATTTCATTCCTCCTGGCGGGTAGGGTCTTCCGAGTGCTACTAGGAGCCTTTGAGGGGCCGGGGTGTGCTGACGAACGTTAATTCGTTGACAGACCTCTGTGGGCGTTTACGTTATCATTCATAGAGCTGCCATTACTGAATGTGGCCTTCCGCAAGGCTAGAAAAAAAGGGCATTAAAATACATTGAAAAGCAAAACTTCCAAACACCGATCTTTACGTTTTCTCTTTGAGACGCACTTGGTGGACAAGGATCAGGCTAGACAAACTCTGTGCTTGCAGAGGTCACGTCAGCGAAGAGCTGGAGCGGCGGACTCAGCGAGAGCTGCTGCCGCCCCTAACCCACCTGAGCGGTGCCTCAGCCTGAAGCCTGGAGATGACTACTGATTTATTTTTCTCAAATTTGTAGTGGACTGTGTAAGGCTTTAGGCTCATTTCCCTATTGCAATTTCCAGCTGATAAATCACATCTATAGTCATCTGCAAGCTTCTGTTTCACAATCTATTTAGGTATGTCATCTCAATAAAACCTGTATATAATAAAACTCCTTACCTCAAAGACTGTCTGCAGCCAGGTTGGCATTGCAAATGTGAATCAGTTCTCAATGGCCTCACTTGGATAAAGGGTTAGGTTTTAAAGTGATCAAAAATATTTGAAATTTAGATTAAGATAAAAAAATAAGACATTAACTTGAAAGCTTGAAATACCAATTTTTTTAGATCCAGTAGGTGTCAGTATTGAGCAACATCAGCCTCATTTGCTTAAGTTAATCTGACCTAATAACTAAACACAAACCACATGGGCCACAGGAAACTTTTTCTACCAGGAACTACTGCTACCAGAAACTCAACATTCCTTGGCTGGTTGGAAAAGCCCCGTTAGTTAATTTTACTTACTAAAGTGCATCTGGTACATTGTTGTTCCATGTTCATCTATTCTTAGAGACAATAGTTCTTCATTTAATTTTCTGACTAAGTATAATTCTATACAATTTATCTTGGGTGTCATCTTGTGTAAATTATTCTATAGTTGGTTATATAGTCCCCATTATCTGCACTGTTAATGACCACTTTGTCAAGTGCCTGCATGCTTAGTCTCCAAAAGCAAACCTGCATGCAAAGGCATAACTGTTTTTAATACACAGACAACACCATAATGACTGTAAATGAATAGCTATAAAGGAGGTAATGGATGTCAAACACATACAACCACTTTTTGTTACACACAGTAGTGTAATGAAACTTGGTGTTGGTTTAGAGGCAACTAAATTTAGCTGAAACCTTTATGTACAGGCACAGAAATTTACATTCATCATAATATTGGAAACAAATCAGGGCACTCAGCAGAAAACAAAACCTGAATTTAAGACTGTTCTATATCAAATCTGTTTCCTTTGCAACATCTCCCTGATCTCACTGGTAACTAGTGATGTATCGTTCACAAATGACCTGCCGGCTCTTTGAGGTGAACCATGGAAGCTGGCTCCTGATTAGGAGCTGATTTGTTGGGGTTTTTTTGTCTTTTTTTCTGTTAAAGCTACATGATTGATCAAGATGTGTGGCAGTGTCATGTGTGGCCACATTAAGCAGAAGGGGAAAATGGCGCGGTTACAGACACACAGCACAGTGAGCACACAAACTGGAGACACGGAGGTGAAAAAATGGGAATCAAAAAACAAGGTCCATTTTGAAGTTAATAGATAGTTCGAGGGGGCGGCACGGTGGGCGACTGGTTAGAGCGTCTGCCTCACAGTTCTGAGGACCTGGGTTCAATCCCCGGCCCCGCCTGTGTGGAGTTTGCATATTCTCCCTGTTCTCCGGGCACTCCGGTTTCCTCCAACATCCCAAAAACATGCATGGTAGGTTAATTGAAGACTCTAAATTGCTCATAGGTGTGAATGTGAGTGCTGTTGGTTGTTTCTTTGTATGTGCCCTGCGATTGGCTGGCAACCAGTTCATGGTGTAGCCCGCATACTGTCCGAAGATAGCTGGGATAGGCTCCAGCACTCCCGCAACCCCTGTGAGGATAAGCGGCTCAGAAAATGAATGGATGGATGGATGGATAGTTCGAGGCCAGAGTGAAAACAAAATTACAATTTCATATCCGGAATGCTCCACAAACAACCTGAATTAGGCATGTGTGTTCATACATTACTAGAGTTAAAGAAGAAAAAAACTGTTGTTCATCCTTAACATCCATGTGGCTACTGCAATAATTCAATAATACATAAAAATATTACGCATTTTGATGGTTCTTTGTTTGTAATTTACAGTCTATTTTGCAGCCCTCTATGTGAATTAATATAGTAATGTGTATTCAATATAATGTATTGTTTTGAATTAGTAATTCACTTGAGCCATCATTTGGCAATAAATTAATTGAAGAGACAAAAAAAAAATTGAGGAGCCTCTTGGGAGCCGAAATGGCTGGCTCTTTTTAGAGAGCCAAATCTAAAAAAAAAAAAAAACGGCTCTTGAAAAAGAGCCGAAATTCCCATTACACATGCAGCTATGAAGGCAAGCACGGGGAGAACATGAAAACTCCACACAAGGATTTGTACCCAGAGCTCCTAACTGTGAGGCAGCTGTGCCCATTCCCTATTGACTGCATCTTGCAAAATGGCACTGTGAGAGGTTATTTAATACTTGAAGAAGGGTGATAACGAGGTTATTCACCTGACATTTTAAACGGATACAGCTATCACATCTTAATGACTCGCCCATAAATATGCAGCTATGAAAAATGAAAGAGGTGTACTTTGTCAGAACATTAATTATTTATCACTGCACAAGATATCAACACCCTTCTTAAGAGTCTGGTCACCCCCCCCCTGCCAAAGTATGGAGACAAGCTCTCATTTTCTCCCTCACTATATCTTTACATTGAACTAATTGCACAGAAAAAAAATTTCAGCCTTCATTATCATCTCCCTCAATATCACAACTGAGCTTTTGAATCCCTGAGCAAACACCATATAGACCACATCTGCACAACCGCCGCTTCTGCAGTCCCAAAGACACTTGTTTCTTTGTTTGAGACTCTGGCCTCATCCCCATTGTCATGTTAATTACCTGTTTGCTCTGTTTTTGAGTCACTACCCACCAGCCATCAAAGCCTCTCCCAGGTTTTCATCTCAAGCTGCCCATTTCTACCTGTAATTAGGTTTAGGTGTAGAAGAAAATAGATTTTGTTAGCACCATGCGGTGGGGAAAAAGGCATTAGGAAGTCTCTGTGGCAGTTCTGGGACTAGCTTTTAACAGTGTATAATTGATCGGAGCTGTCATGGGGACATGGCTTCATGTGGTAGGCGGATGATTACTGTATCCTTATGTGTCATACTTGTTGCAGAAGTGGTCAGGATTTTACAGCATACAGGTATGTACTATACATGCATATGCCATTGCCTACAATTGTACAAATATAACGCAATAAACTGTTATCTTTCCTGTAGCTGTGTCTTTAAAAGTGAGTGGGTGGGGTATCTGGTGTGCATTTGTATGTGCATTCAGGCAGTCACAGATGAATATGCAGTATGTTGCATTGAGGGTAGACGTTTTGTGCAAGTTAGTGTGTATGTATGTTTGTATTCGTGGTGGTTGAGGAGAGGAGAGACTGGGCTGTGGTCACAACAATTCAACAGCAAGATGTGAAAATGATCAGAAGATCAGGTTATGAATGTTGTGTGATAAAAAGTAGAGTGAACATAAATAATTGTTTATATCAAGCCTTACATAGCATTTTCAACATCCTCAGTAGTGACCTATTATTGTAGAGATTACATTATATCGAAGTACAGACTTCAGTAGAACTATAATTACATGAGAATTATATCGTTCATTAGATGAGTCATTTCATTGTTTTAAGTGTACACTATCCTTCACGTGTGAAATGTACACCTTTTTGACAGTAAAGTAGCAATACAGTAAGGATGCTTATGCTGCTCTGTTGAGCTTCAGTAGTATAAAATGAAAAGAGCCCTGATACCTCTGGTGTTTGGATGGGCTTTCTCTTTACTGAAGATAGACAGCCCTACATTATTAATCATAAAACACTCCTGCATTGCTATTTCATCTTTTAAGCCCAGCTAGCTGGGAATTGGGCTTTATGTTAGAGCGGCTCACCTTTAGTATGCATTAATGTGTGCCTTGGCTGTAAAGTTTTGTTTGTGTAATGCTTTTTATCTCTTCTCCCCCTAGTAACACCCAGTGGGAGGCTAAATGGTACCTATTGTTTATCCATTTATCCAGCCATCCACACACCAACCTACCTACCAACTCACCTGAATATGATCAATTCCATTTTGGTTTGTGTATTTTCTTGATTAATCTAATCTTGATTTTATGTAATTGATGTTCTGTTAGCTATGTCTTTTAGTTATCCTTAGTGTTTATACAACTCAGCAGCGTTGAAAATGTTGCCATGCAAGACTTTACCTCAATGCTCCTCTCCTGTGGGGACGGTCACAAGGGGAGCCCCCCGTGGTGACCGTGGCTGTCACATGCTGTTTTCGTGATGCCAAAGAATGATTGGTTTCGTGGCGCTGGAGTGTGGACTCTGACAACACAGTGGGAAATCATTCAACACCTGGGAGAAGAAACATTGGCAGAATGTGAAATCTTCGTGAGCAAGGTCACTCAAAAGGTCATGATGTCACCTGTCTCTTTGTCATTGAGTATTCACAGACTGGCCTTGTGCTGATTAAATGGAGAATTTTATGGCTGAATTTCCTATCTGGCTCTCAGGAATATCACACAAACCTAGCCAAACATAGCAAGAAACTAAAGGGGTTACATTGAAGAATTTTTAAAATCCATCATGCCCATGTACTTCAGCAGCAAATATGTAAAACATTTTCTCGTCTGACTTGACTGTGTAGCCACATCTGTGGATAAAAAATAAAATAAAAAATGTCATCACTGCATTGTTTGACGGCTTTGTAAACATCGCTAGCAAGGATGGGTCTCTCTGACACACCGCAATGTTTTCCACTACATTAATTTAGTATGTTGTCTGACAAAACTATTAGGTAGTCTTCCTGATAATCCCTCTTGTGGTGACAGTTTCACAGATTAATTACCCTCATCTGAATGTGTCAAGAGGGAAGAGACTATAACACAGGTTAAAAGGGAAAAACAATAATAAAGAAAATAGAGGCAGTGGAAAGGGTGACATAGACAACCACCTTATTCCACCAAATGACAATGATGTTACTCTCTTGTTTTCAGAGGTTGAAAGGCTTTTGTGTAGCACTGAGGGGACAGGTAGTAATGCATGTTTTTAAATTGTTACGTACACCAACTTGTTCACCAGAAGCCAAGCCACAAACCTTCCCTTGTTGGCTACAAAAAAAGGAAAGAGTCTAAATTTGAACCAATGGAATGTTTTATTTATTTATTTATTTTAATTGAAATGTTATACTGAATTTTACGGTGGCCTGGAAGTGCAAAACAATATAACAAATTGTCAAACCGGCGGCACGGTGGACGACTGGTTAGAGCGTCAGCCTCACAGTTCTGAGGTGCGGGGTTCAATCCCCGTCCCCGCCTGTGTGGAGTTTGCATGTTTACCCGTGCCTGCGTGGGTTTTCTCCGGGCACTCCGGTTTCCTCCCACATCCCAAAAACATGCATTAATTGGAGACTCTAAATTGCCCGTAGGCATGACTGTGAGTGCGAATGGTTGTTTGTTTCGATGTGCCCTGCGATTGGCTGGCAACCAGTTCAGGGTGTACCCCGCCTCCTGCCCGATGACAGCTGGGATAGGCTCCAGCACGCCCGCGACCCTAGTGAGGAGAAGCGGCTCAGAAAATGGATGGCTGGATGAAATTGTCAAAACACTTTTACATTTCAGAAAATTAACAAAAGTCAAAACACTTATATATTTCAGAAAACAATTAACAAAAGTCACACGGTGGCCGACTGGTTAGAGCGTCAGCCTCACAGTTCTGAGGACCCGGGTTCAATCCCCGGCCCCGCCTGTGTGGAGTTTGCATGTTCTCCCCGTTCCTGCGCCTCCTGCCCGATGACAGCTGGGATAGGCTCCAGCACGCCCACGACCCTAGTGAGGAGAAGTGGCTCAGAAAATGGATGGATGGATGGAAATTCACAAAAGTCAAAACACTTTTACATTTCAGAAAACAAATTAACAAAAGCCGAATAACTTTTACATTTCAGAAAAGTACAAAAACCAAAACACTTTTACATTTCAGAAAACAAATTAACAAAAACCAAAACACTTTTACAATTCAGAAAACACAAAGTGTTTTGGCTTTTGTTAAATTGTTTTCTACTTCCAGGGCACTGTAGAATTTTCTGTAAAATGGAATACATGGATGTCAGTTGATTAATATCTCATCAAATCCAAATTTGTATATTATTTTCCCAACCAAACTGAAAACTGAAAGGGATTAATAAAGCAGACAAATGTGGTCATTTGGGGGGGGGGGGGGGGGGGGGGGGGGGGGGGGGGGGGGTGGTTAAATGTCATGGCGATTGAATAACTGTCAAGCTTTTATAGTTTTTTGGGGTTTATAATTACTCTGATTATACAGACAGTATATATTTTTGTGTGTGTATCATTTTAAATGAATGGAGAGTCATGTTACAGGTCACTGAAATGTCAATAAAAAAAATAAACATTCTTGCTATGCTATGAATACCAAATATGAATAAACAGCCATGTGTGAGGCGACTTTGTGTGCATGGAGATATCGCGAGACTATGTTATATATCCTCCACTCAATTAGCAATTGTTAAACAAGACCCTTTTAGTGTATGCCAATTTACATTTTGACTCACAATCGACTATGGATTACTCAATGGCTCTCTCTGCTGGCCAACCTCAAATTTTGTGTGGATGTGAAAGATAAACTGTTTATCTGAACCCCCACCCTCCATAACACCTGAATAATGTCCCTGATTTGTTTTTAGTTACATCGTATTAAAGTATTTTATAGTAGCCTATTTGTGTGTATTGTACACACCTCAGTGGTAGTGAGTGGTAGATGATGTTTGATGTATGGTATGGTAACATTTATTGTCAGTCCTCAATATATGTGGAACATACAGAGAACTTTATTTATACGTCCCTTTGAAAAAGTTTTTACGAAATGCTTGGACAGAAAAAGAAAACATTTATAAAATAAAATATATTAACATTATAATAATAATAATAATAACACTCACAAGCATAAAAACACAAACAAACTAAAACAAAACAAAAAAACAAAGACAATCTGGAAAGTTTTTTGTTTGTTTGTTTGTTTGTTTGTTTTTAGGAAGTGATCTAAAAGATGTCACCAATTTTGATTGTCATCAATGATAATGCGGTAAAGCGCAAAGGGCACAAAAAAAAAGGGAGGTTCGGTGTAGTAACAACTCTTGTGTCCGTCCTGTTTGCCACAGTTAATAGGTTAGCAATCCCTCTTGCTCCATTGCCTTTCTCATTTGTTTCCAGATCTAAGTGGAAGTTTGCAATATTCGTTAATGACAAGTTTAGGGCATTAAACCTTCAATAAACACCACAAAACATAATACCGCAGACTTACAGACACCTGAACTGACACATTTCACATCTGACACTAATAAAACAGTCCAAGAGACCATCACTGGTCTGAGTTCAGTAGTTGCCTTGTCGACCTTGCCCACTAGATTTCTAAAAATCTGTGCTGAGCAGTTTGCTACTACCTCAGTTTACTCATTTAGTTCGCAGTTCACTACAGTCTGGATCATTTCCAAGGGCTTTGAAAAGTGCTGTCATTACGGTAGATCACTCCTTAAGAGAAGTGTTCTTAATGCCACCGTACTGAACAGCTATCGACCCATATTAAAACTACCGTTTTTAGGTAACCCCTTGAGAAAGTTGATTATAAACAGCTCTCTGGCTTTCCTCTACTGAATGACTGCTTTGATGATTTCCAGTTAGGTTTCAGCACTGAGACTGCTCTTATTTTATCATGGTGACGAATGATACCTGTCTGAATACTGAAGTGGATCGTCTCAAGCTTTGTCCTTCTAGATCTGAGTGCTGCGCAGTGGCGAGGCCAGCCCTATATTGTCGCCTTAGCCCACCCTAGGAATTTGTTCTCAAATTAATTTGAAAAAAATAATAAAAATAAATAAATAAATCATTTTTTTTCTTTTTTAGGAAAAAAAAAGCAAATTCTGAAGTGATAGCACACGCTTTGGCATTGACAGTAAACCTTGTGAAAATCGGTAGAGAAATGAACAAGTTATGACTTAATTTCAATGTCCAAGCATTGCCTTTGAAGGGAACATCGAGCTTCCCAACATGACCGCCACGTAGGCACATCGGTTAGCTGGGTTGCTCCTGTATAGTCTTCATATCTATAGAACCGCTACACACATTTCCAGCTGTGTTAACGCTACCGAGCAGGTTATGCTCGATTCACAACCCTGACACAATCTATGAAATGACACTTGACCACACGGCAATGCTTCAATGGCTCCTATTGAATTGCTCTAATGTTATGTGTCCGCACTTACTCGGCAGGGTCTTGTAATGGTGCGTACCAAGTAGCTATTAGCTAATATGATAATTTGGCACTTGGAGCTATTGCTAGCTAATTGAGTAGCAAAGACCTTTTGCCCAGTGTATCTGATACAATATAAAATGTCTCCATTAAGTATCTTATGCCAAGAAAGGGCGTGTTCATGTGTGTGTGTTTTTAAAAAAAATGAGTTTGTTTTTTTTATGTTGCAAAAAAACTTGACATGTCCTGCAAAGTCTTACCAAGAATCTCTATCGCTATCTCTATGTATAGTTTACATTGAAAATCAAAGTGTTATGGTAACTGTGTAAACACAAAACAGGATAAAATACAACATGATCATTGTTTGAGTGAAAATGACCCGAGATATATTTATATATCTCAAATGTGTCATTACAGCTCACTTCAATTTCAACATTGCTTCTTCCAAACAGTCTCGTTTCCTTCCATCGCTTCAAGAGTTTCAGAACTGCATTGTTTAGCTCACACTGCCATCTATTGACTCAGACATGAAACAGCATAGTAACAAAAAGGTCACAGACTGGACCGGCCAAAATAAAAATCATGGGTATGTATATACTACATTTCTAACAGTGTTGTCTATTACTCAAACCAAAAGACGAACTTATAAACAACTTATTGCTTCTTTAATAGAGCTAGACACTAGCCAAAATTTTCTAAATATTCCTTTCCTCTGAGATGAAATGCTCATGCTGTATTCATACTGTTACAAAAAGTCTGTGCTTTTCTGACAATAAACCAGACTTTTATAATGCATTGAATAAATAAATAAATTGATATATTATTATTATTATTTAGGCTCCAGCACGCCCGCGACCCTAGTGAGGAGAAGCGGCTCAGAAAATGGATGGATGGATGGATTATTATTATTATTATTATTATTATTATTATTATTATTATTATTGGTGAGGCTTGCCCTATTTTGGGTCATCCACCAAATGGTCTTTTTCAAGGTCTGAAAAGTTGGATAAAATTTCAGGAGGGTTCCTTTTCAAAATTAGGTCATGGGCTCAGCCCACCCAAAGTATTCAAACTAGATTTGCCCCTGTTGGAGGACTGGGTAAGGATCCCGGATCCTGCTTTAAAATGGTTCATGTCCGATCTTAAGGACAGGAAGTACTGCACTTGTTCAAATCGGAAACTGTTGGTCAGACCAAATGGCAGTGACTTGTGTGGTAGCAAAGGGGTCCATCCTGGGATCTCTCTTGCTCAGTTTTTACATACTAACCCTCGGCCAGTTAATACACAGTAATAACATGTCCTACCATAAGTAAGTGTGCTCAAGCATTCCATCCCGCTGAGAGCAGGTGAATTTTTTAATACAGTCCATTTTCTGACTGACATATATTGAGGACTGACAATAAAATTCAAACTATTTTGTCAATGGGGGGGTGGCCAATTCCAGTGTTGCCCTCCCCGAACGACCACTGCAAGATGGGCCGGTTTTGGCCTGTGGGCCATACGTTTGACACCCCTGCTCGAAAGCATAAAAATCAGGTGAAAAAAATACATCTTGGGAAATCATTAACAACCACATTAAATCAATAATGTCATCAGCATTTTATCATCTCAAAATCACTGTCTAAACCAGCAATAAAGAGACACTTATCCATCTCTTCCAGGTTAGATTACAATAACGGTCTAAAAATGAGTTGAAAGAAAGCTGGTGTCCATCCAGAAAGCTGCTGCTCGAGTCCTGACTAGAACCCGCAAGTATGACCATATCAGTCCTGTGCTTAGGTCTCTGCACTGGATTCCTGCTGCTCAGAGAATACTATACTTTAAAACAGCTTCACTTGTGTGTAAGTCTCTCCATGGCCTAGCACCAAAGTACATCTCTGATATGTCGTCCTGTTACAGTATAGCAATTTTGACAATGGTGGGTGCTGTTACTTTTTTGCTCCCTTAATTACTCACAGTGGACCTAGCAACGCCTTGCATGACCGCTCATTGGTGTATGGAGCCATGCGTGAATGGGTGAATGTGAGCCTCTGTAAATCGCTTTGGGCACCGAGATGGCGTAGATAAACATACAACGAAGAGCAAGTATGAATGGATGTTTGATGTTTTCATGTTTTTCTTCAGTATTATTTTTGTTACAGTGGCCTCTTGGAAAAGTTATTTCGACCCTCCGTATGTTCCAGGACTGGCAAAATGCTACCATACCATAAAGTGCTTTAAACGTGCACGCATTGTACCAGTTGCTCAATGATGTCTCTGTTTGCGACGTCAGCGAAGATGAAAGGGCAAAGGAACATTTCAGCTTGAACATTGGCTCAAGGTAGTTGTGTCTAATGACTAAAGCTCACATACATGTTCAATTGGTCCCATATGAACCATCCCGAACCATGAGAACCTCAAGGACAGGTCTACCGCTGATGCCCAGAGTCAGAACTAAAAAAGGTGAAGCTGCCTTTCAGGTCCATGCATTTACACTCTGGAACAGTCTTCCTGAGTGAGACAGGCCTCGACTCTGACAATGTTTTAAGTCCAGGCTGAAAACAGTTGTTCAGCTGTGCATGCATTATGCATATTACAACTGAAAGTGTTCTATCCGCACTCTTGTCTTTTACTTTATTTTGATGAATTACTATTGATGTTTTAATCGTTTTAATTGTGATTTTGTGATTTTAACTTGTCTTTCTTCATTTCTTTTGGAAAGTACTACGATTTTCCTCTTTATGAATTGTGCTATACAAATAAACCCACCTTGTCTTGTCTTGATCGATCCTGTAGATGGGAGCTCGACTGATAGACCCATGCTGCTTTACAAGTCATCAGTAAAACCTCCAAAAAAAACCCAACAAAAATCTAAAATCACACGGAAGCAAAAGTAATGGTGTTAAAACTGGAGTGATGTGATGTCGTCTGTTTGACTCAGTGAGAACCGCCTTTATTTGCTGCATTCTGTGCATGAATATTGATTAAAATATCTAAAACCTTGACCAATGTTGACTTTATTAATTTTTCATCATGATTATCTTTTTGATACAGCTTTTTATGCATCTAGTCCTGGCTCGGGCAAATACAATATGTTGATATTTGATTCAAATAATCTTTGCTTTTTACAGTCTTGTGTCTAATTTCTTTGATGAATTGTTTTATTTTAACATGCCCCTTTGTTCACTGTAATCCTTGCTTTTTTAAGTCTTTCACGCCTTGTGTTTAATGTCTTTGCGTGATTTTTTTCCAGATCCCTTTGTTCACTGTACTGCACACCAAAGTTTGGTAATTGGTTGTTTCACCCTGCAATGTGATTAAAGCGATGTGTAAAATATCATTCAGATACATTCATTTAAATGTTCGTCTCTTTCATTTACACGCTTGTTGTATTTGTATAGTTTGCGTTTAGAAGTGAAGCACACCTGTGGAAGCATTACAAGAGGTCAAACAGTAGATGTCTCCCTCGTCATGCAGCTGTGCGTTTTCATTGCCACTCCGCACTACAGATGACAGAGACGCCATTTTGAAAAACAAATTGTTCATAGCACACCCGCTCAGAGAACTGGAACTATGCCGCGGGGCCGGCCTCGCAAACCGAGACTTAAACCCAACGACGAAACAGGTAATAAGTCCCAAAATGCAGCGAATAAAAAATATAGATTGTAGTCTATCCAAAAAAGCCGGTGTTTTTTTGAATAAACACTTCTAGGTCGTATGTAATAACACTTAAATGTAGTGCATATAGTCCCCGGATATAGTATTGCGGGTGGGCTTTGCTTTGTGCGGCGAAGGAGTGATTGAGGCGGAATGATATTAATAGTATTTCGGTGGCTCTTCTGACTGACTTCCAGTCTAAATCGATGCTCGGAAAGAGAGCAACTGCGTTACCGACGGTCGATTTCTTCCTGCGTATTTTGTACCATTGTCGTGTTTGTCCGCAATTTCCCATTAGCATGTTTTTGCTAACTCGCTCGTCGTTTTGCTACTACTAGCTTAAACGCTAACTCGTCCAATTGTGGCTGTCGTTTGGATGTTTTCAAACAGTCCGACGAACCCCGTCCAGCTGCTGACGGTTAGTTTATGTGTGGGAGAAGTTACACTAACCACGCATAGAAAACATACTCTTGTCTTGTCTGTATTCGGGCTATCACATCATAACAACATCATTGTTGTAGTCCTGCACTGGCGAAATAAATGAACTGTTGGCAAAACGTGTCAGTCGTCAACATTTATGACGTAATTTCAGTGTTTGTGAACCGGAGCCGCATGTTGTCGCGTCGAAATGCAGACGGTTATGAGAAAACATTTAAGAAAATTGCACAACGGAAACGTTTATGTCACAAAGGCAACACTTGGCAAACCGTTCTGAACAGCACCGTTTGATATGATTGACTATTACGTTCATTCACAGTGAAGGTGGTACTATAATTATCTACACATATTTTATGGCCATATGAATATGATAAAACAATGAGGGTGGGCGTTCTCTGGAGTGAACATTCCAACACTTAAAATGAATGCATTCTCCCCCTCATTAATGACACTTATAAAACGAACAACAAAATCACCAAGTCCGATGAAGTTAGGACTTGTAAATAAAAACAGCACAGTGATTTCCAAATCCTTCTCTACCTATATTCAATTGAATACATTACAAAGATAAGATATTTCATCTTCAAACTGATAAACTTCCGTACCGCTTAGCCCTACTAGGGTCGCAGGCATGTCCCAGCTATCTTTGGGCGAGAGGTGAGGTACACCCTGAACTGGTTGCCAGCCAATTGCAAGGCACATATAAACAACAATTCTCACTCACCTTCATACCTACGGGCAATAATAGGGTCTTCAATCAATCTACCATGCATGTATTGGGATGTGGGAGGAAACTGGTTTACCTGGAGAAAACCCACGCAGAAGAACATGTAAACTCCACACAAGCGAGGCCAGATTTGAACCCAGGTCCTCAGAACTGTGAGGCAGATGTGCTGAGCAGTTGTTCCACTGTGCTGCCTGGGAAATATTCACTCATTTATAATTTGTTGCCTGCAACACGTTCCAAGAAAGCTTGGACAGGGCCTTGTTTACCACTGTGTCACATCATCCATCCATCCATCAGTCCGTCCGTCCGTCCAGTTTCCGTACTGCTTATATGGGCACTAACACAACCATATACTATCAGAGATGCTTCGCTGATAACAATGCAGATGGTCCTTTTCCTCTTTGACCCAGAGGACACAATGTCCATGATTTTCCAAAACAATTTGAATTGTGGACTCGTCAGACCACAGCACACTATTCCACTTTGACAAGCTCACGCCCAAAGAAGCCTGCAGTCTTTCTGGGTGTTATTGATGTGTGGCTTTGAGTTTGCATGGTAGAGTTTTAACTTGGATTTGTAAATGTAGTGAACTGTGCAACTGACAATAGTTTTCTAAAGTGTTCCTGAGCCCATCTGGCAATATCCTCTACATAATGATGCTGTTTTTTCATGCAGTGCCACCTGAGGGATCGACCGTCCAGGGCATTCAATGTTGATTTTCGGCATTCAATGTTGAATTGAGCCTTCCGGGGATTCTCCTTTTATACCCAGTCATGACACTGGCCTCGTCCCAATTTATCTGTTCACCTGTGGAATGTTCCAAATAGGTGTTTTTTAAGCATTCACCCAACTCACCCAGTCTTTTGTTGCCCGTGTGCCAGCTTTTTTGGAACATGTTGCAGGCATCAAATTCAAACAAAGAGAATATCCCCCCAACACCAAATAAATAAAATAAAAACGAATTATCTTAAATATCTTGTCTCTGTAGTGTATTCAATTGAATATAGGATAAAAAGGATTTGCAAATAATTCTATTCTGTTTTTATTTAAATTTTACACAATGGCCAAATTGGTGGAACGGTGACTGACTGGTTAGAGCATCTGCCTCACAGTTCTGTGGACCTGGGTTCAATCCCCGGCCCCGCCTGTGTGGAGTTTGCATGTTCTCCCCGTGCCTGCGTGGGTTTCCTCCCACATCCCAAAAACATGCATGGTAGGTTAATTGAAGTCTCTAAATTGCCTCTAGGTGTGAATGTGAGTACGAATGATTGTTTGTTTATGTGTGCCCGGCGATTGGCTGGCAACCAGTTCAGGGTGAACCCCGCCTCCTGCCCCTGTTGCTTTCTGCAGTCAGAAATTGTACATCTTCCAATGAAAACACCCCAGCAGAGTATTTCAGAACTGATGAAGTGTTTGAATGAGCTTCACATTGTTCTCTGTACCCTTAGAAAAGGATCTGCAAATGAATACCACAGTAGATATTGTCGATGTACAATATGCTCTCAACATTCACTCTCATGCCATTAGCAAAGCTTTTGTTAATTGTTAATAAATTGTTGCCAGGAGAACCTGCTTCATTTAATTTTCAATCAATCAATCAATCAATCAATCAATCAATATTATTTTATATAGCACTTTTCATAAATGCAATGCAACCCAAAGTGCTTTACATGAATTAAAATCCCCCCAACCACTTGTCCACAGGGACACAGACACTCACTCATATAGAAGTGAAAAGAACTTGTAATGACATAAAACATACACGCTTAATATTCTCATCTATCGAGTGAGTCTAAAATTATTTTGCATGCATTGCATCGCACAAGTTCTGATGCAGACAAGATTAATGTCAGAGTGATGGGCAACTTGATGGTGTTATACCTATGAACCTAGTTTGGTGCCTAAAATAGAGTTTTGAATACACCACAGTACTATTTAAAAAAAAAAAACACCCTGTGCTTTTCTTTCATGTAAAAGCTCACTGAACTGAGATAACAGTGGTCTGTTTTGTTCTTCATTTTCGATGCAGATGCCAATGAAAATAAGGTGGCTGGTTTCAGTGATGGCGAATTCAAAGAGAAGAAGTGCACAATATGTTCACAGATATTTACCACGGAGAGCCAGCTGCAGAAGCATCTTCGTGAGCATGAGATTAATGACAAGGTAGGAAGAAAGACCTGACATACACCACTGAGAGGATTGCGAAATATCTGTTAGTAGAGGAAAGCAGCAAATTTACCAAGATTCTATGTATTGTAGTTTTAGTTCAGATCAGTAAAATGGTGGACAATAAAAGTTGCACTTTTTAGTTGATTGTAGCTATGTACCCGGTAATATCATTCTGGATTAAAATGCTCATATTACATGCTTTGTGGCAATGTACGAGGTCATCCAGCAACATAACACAAGTGGTCTGCTATACTAGGTATTTAAGTAATTGTATTTGGTGATGATCATACATTTATTGTGACTGGTTCAACTGTTAATATTACTGCTGCTCAGTGGCGTGTGATGCATTTTGGACCTGGGCCTTCACTGAGACCCCTATCTCACTGGACTGGAGACTAGTTGGCGACCTGATTGCGACTCGAGTCTCTGCTGGTTGCGAAGATGTCTCTGTGACATCTCCTGGAGACTGGTCAGAATCAGAATCATCTTTATTTGCCAAGTATGTCCAAAAAACACACAAGGAATTTGTCTCTGGTAGTTGGAGCTGCTCTAGTACGACAACAGACAGTCAATTGACAGAGAACACTTTTGAGACATAAAGACATTGACAAAAACAGTCACTGAGCAATAAAGGGTTCCTAGTTATCAGGTAATCCATCCATCCACACACACATATATATATGTGTGTGTGTAAATATATGTGTGTGTATATATAGATATGTATATATATGTGTGTGTATATATACAGTGATCCCTCGTTTTTCGCAGTTAACGGGGACCAGAACCTACCGCGAAAGGTGAAAAACCGTGAAGTGTATATATATATATATATATATATATATATATACACACACACAAACAGACACACACACACATACATATATATATATATATATATATATATATGTGTGTGTGTATATATATATATATATATATATATATATATATATGTGTGTGTGTGTGTGTGTGTATATGTATATATGTCAACTGTCTCAGTGAAGCTCATCTGCATCCCCTTCATCCCCATCAGGGTCGTTGTAAGTGACTTCACTGGGCTAATGCCCGCATTTCAATGGCGTCTGGCACTTTGGAGAGGTGTTCACTTCACGGATGAATCCGGATTTTCACGGTACAGGATTGATGACAGACTTCCTGTATGGCGTACAGGATTGATGACAGACTTCCTGTATGGCGTCGTGTGGATGAATGGTTTGCTGAAGTCAACGTAGTGGATTGAGTGGCCATGATGGCGCTGGGGTTATTGTATGGGCAGACATATGTTGTGCACAACAAACACAGGTGCATTTTATTGCTTTTTGAATGTACAAGGATAAACTGACAAAAGTGTTTACTAACAAAGATTTAGACATAGCCTGTTTGTGAACTAGATTTGAGAGAAATGGGCTTTTTGTGTACGATAGAATGTTGAAAAAGTCATAGAGCAAAAAAATAGAAGCAAAAACAAAAAAGTGTTGGTTTTATATTTTTATTCAGTCTTTCTTGTTGCTTTGCACTATCCAACTGTACTTGCCTTTTTTAACTGATACTTGATAAAGGTGGTACTGAGATTTCATTGCATTCCATGCATCTGAATTGATCTAGTCATGAATTTGAAGTGACTTTCACATCTGGCATTATGTGTCTTTGTATGACTACATGTTGTTTAAGTATGAATGCAAACTCACAAAATAATTCTGGTGTTACTGTGTTTATATATAGTATATGGTACCTCACCTGAAAGCACTTAAAGATGCAACAGCGAGGGACAGAGAAATCCAAAGGGGTGCGCTGCAGGGCCCTAATGGCTGAAATACATTGCTTAACGTTTTGGCTCCTTTTTTTCCCCACAGCCTCATCGATGTGACCAGTGTCCACAGACGTTTAATGTGGAGTTCAATCTCAAACTCCACAAGTCCACACACACAACGTCTGACTTCACCTGTCCTGTATGCAATAAAAAGTTCTCCCGCATCGCCAGTCTCAAATCCCATACTATGCTACACGAAAGGGAAGAGGTGAGCCTGGTGACACATCAAATTGGTGAATTTAATCTCAATTAAAAAGTTTTCTCTCTTTTGCAGAATCTGATCTGTGCAGAATGTGGGGATGAGTTTGTTCTTCAGAGTCAGCTGTCTCTTCATTTGGAGGACCACCGCAAGGAGTTGTCCGGCATCAAGGTCTACACTTGCAAGACGTGCGGGAAGGAGCTCAAGACATCTGCACACCTCAAGGACCACATGAAGTGTCACATCAAAATGAGGTTAGGAATCTTCAATGAAAAAAAATAAATAAATACTGTGAAAAGTCAAATGAGATGAGCCTTCTTCCAAAATAATAGCAGTGATCAAACTGTCAACTCAAATATTGTTTATGAAAGTAAAACATTATTTTACAGTGGTTAAGTTCTTGAAAAAAAACTTTACTTAGGCTCTCAAACTTTGAGCACATTTTTCATTATCCTTCCCTACAGGCCGTTATCATCTAGCTCCAGAAACTACAAGAAAAATATTGATCGCAGTGGGTTCACCAACAGCTGCCATCACTGTGGAAAGGCGTTCAAAAAGCCCAGCCAGCTTGTCAGACACATACGCATACACACAGGTTAGTGTGACTTTCAGAAAACAACGCCATGATTTTGTTTGTGCTGTACACACTAAATAGCACAAAAAAGTGATGCTATTCTGCCCTTGGAACATGAAATATTTTCATGCACCTTTCAGAAATCGCATGCATCTCAGTGAAATACATATAAGATGTTGACACTTCCTAAAACTGGTTTATAACAGTGGGATTTAGCAGCTACCAGCAAGAATGGTCCTTGGCACATACGGGTCTTTAATTTTGAACCCAAAACTGTTTGTGTTGATCTTATCACCATTGGTCCACATCTGCTTATGCAAGATGATTGCGTGCAGCACAGGTTCTTTACAGGTACTGATGACTGGAGACTAATGATACTGTATACCTTTTGACTCCAAAACAACCCTTGGAGAATTAACATAATTAAATGTGGGAATGTTTGCAGCAGGATACTTTCTATTATTTTATGAGCTTGTATTGATAAGAAAAGGGAACAAGCACACACACACACACTCAGTGGATTTGCTGTGGAGCCATACGTTCACACAAACTCTTGATGATGTACCAAATATAAGGTTTACAGTTTTAGGAATTAAGTTTTGGGCTGTAAGGATCTTAGTTGTGTCAGTGTTTATTACTTATGAAAAATGCATAATCTTTTTCTTCCTGGTACATCCTAATGGATCTGACCTAATTTTTACCCAGGTGAAAGGCCCTTTAAGTGCACACATTGCAGCAAGGCTTTTAACCAGAAGGTGGTGCTGCAAACTCACATGGTGAGACATACTGGGGAGAAACCTCATCTCTGCATCTTTTGCCCGGCTTCCTTCTCCCAAAAGGGGAACCTGCACTCTCATGTTCAAAGGGTTCATTCAGAGGTAAAAGAGCAGGATAAGTACTTTGACACATTTTTGTATGTTAAAGTTATTGGTGAACGTTTAACATTTGCTTTCTCAGTCTTCACCCCATTTCAATTGGTGCATTCCATCCATCCATCCATCCATCCATTATCCTTTGCTCATATGGGTTCAGAACCTGATTAGTCAACTTGAAAGCACATATACATACATATACATATATACATATACATATATACATATACATATATACATATACATATATACATATACATATATACATATACATATATACATATACATATATACATATACATATATACATATACATATATACATATACAATCATAAATAATTGCCCAGTGGGATACAATGTGATCATTTATAGTTTTAAGCAATATCCAACCACATTTGAGATGGCTAAAATCAAAGGTCAGAATAAGAATGGATTTTGTGTCACATATGGAAGGAAAGGAAAAGGTTTGATGTTGACAAACATGACACAAGATATCACAAGTAGATGGAGTAAAGTCTACCTCACACCAACAATCTCTAATTTTCTACTTGGTAAAAAAAAAAAAAAAAAAAAAACCTTAAAAATCATTATGGTGTCTTTGTACCTGTGATAAAGTAGACTGTTGTTGGTTCATTTGCAGCTTAAAATCTCCTTTCTGTGTCAGAACACAGAACAGAACAATGGCCATTAGTTGAACAGCCATGTTTCCTGTACAATGTTGACTTATCCTTCACTCAGTTACCACATGCGCATGTTCTGACATGTGTAAGCATTCTCCATCCTCACCACCCAAACTCCTTGACATTGAAAGTAAATACAGTACATTGTTTATTTGATAATTTAGTGGTAAAAATCTTAGGAATATAAAGGGTGAATTTTTTTTTCAGACTGCATATATCGTGTTTTTATAAACTAGCAACTTGACAAGTGGCCACCATTTGTAATTTTCTAAAAGAAAAAAAAAAAAAACATGAAATGAGCACTTCAAATGCCTCTAAAATCCTCCATAACAAATCAATTCATGGGAAAACAATTGATTGCTGAAGTAAATGACCTATTCTACTGCACACATTGCTCTTCTTATCAATAATGTTCCATTTGCACTAGTTAAGTCGTGTGTTTAGGGTAAATGACGCCGTTAGAAATGTTACGGTAATTTTGACACATCTGCTTGGAATTTCAGCCTGTATGAGCGATCAATGGATATTTTTAACTGAAACTTGTCAGCCAATCAGAGAAGGGGTTCCCTGACTAGAAGACGAAATAAGATGGTTGAAGAGATTTGTTGAGAATAATAAATTTTTACTCTAACTCGAAGGCATATTTTGACCGGATTTTCTATTGATAATATCACACAAAAACGTTTCCCAACAAGGCCATTTTTTCTGACACAAAAAAAACTACATTTTTCCAGAATCCATAATTAAATTTTCAAAATTCTTTCTGCATTGCCAAGGGCCCACAAGACTTAGCATTTTGACAGACTATTTTTTTTTCAACTCTTGTCACGTTGCTATATAAACCAACCAGCCACAATATGTGACTACTTGCACAATCTAATCATATCTATTATAAGAGGTGCATCAAATATTCTGCCACTACAAAGGTAATATCATGGTCAGTTTTTATTGACAGTCACAGATGTGTGACCTTCACAATTTCTACCATTATTTATCACACAGAACTGTACAGCACAAACAACTTAAAACTTTGCCAAACAAATATAAGTGTTCATCCAAAGAATTCCAGACCAGATCGATTGTGGTGCAACAACGTCCGCCACCGCCGCCGTTAACCTCCAGGGCTCCGGTGGAGATTCAGCTACTGTGGGTTGAAGACGAAGGAGAGGTGGAAAGCGGGTTCTTCAGCAGAAAGAGAAGAGGAAATCACAGAGCCTGTAACTGAATGTGGGGACTTTGAATGTTGGGACTATTGACAAGAAAAGCTCGGAAGTTCGTTGAGATGATGATGAGGAGAAAGGTTGGTATACCGTGTGTCCAGGAGGCCAGGTGGAAAGGCAGTAAGGCTAGAAGTTTAGGGGTAGGGTTCACATTATTTTACTATGGTGTAAATGGGACGAGAAATGTAGTAGGGGTGATTTTAAAGTAAGAGCCAGCTAAGAACCTCTCGGAGGTAAAAAGAGTATCAGATCGAGCGATGAGGCTGAAACTTGAAATTGATGGTGTTTTGTATAATGTAATCAGTGGCTATGCCCCACAGGTATGATGTGACATAGAGGTGAAAGAGAAATTCTGGAAGGAGTTGGACGAAGTAGTTCTGAGCATCCCAGACAGAGAGAGGGTTGTGATTGGTGCAGATTTGAATGGACATGTTGGTGAAGGAAACAGGGGTGATGAAGAAGTGATGGGTAAATCCGGTATCCAGGTAAGGAACCTCGAGGGACAGATGGTGGTAGACTTTGCAAAAACGATGTAAATTGCTGTAGTGAAAACTTTCTTCCAGAAGAGGCAGGAACATAGGGTGACCTGCAAGAACGGAGTTAGAAGCACACAGGTGGATTACATCTTGTGCAGATTATGTAATCTGAAGGAGGTTACAGACTGTACGGTAGTGGTAGGGGAGAGTGTGGCTAGACAGCATAGGATGGTGGTGTGTAAAATGACTCTGGTGGTGGGGAGGAAGATTAAGAAGACAGAGGCAGAGCAGAGAACCATGTGGTGGAAGCTGAGACAAGACGAGTGTTAAGCAGCTTTTTGGGAAGAGGTGAGACAGGCTCTCGGTAGACAAGAGGAGGTCTACCAGACAACTGGAGCACTGCAGCCAAGGTGATCAGAGAGGCAGGCAGGTGAGTACTTGGTGTATCTTCTGGTAGGAAAATGGAGGAGGAGACTTGGTGGTGGAACCTCAAAATACAGGAAAACATAAAAAGAAAGAGGTTAGCTAAGAAAAAGTGGGACACTGAGAGGACTGAGGAGAGGAGAAAGGAATACATGGAGATGTGACATAGGGCGAAGGTAGAGGTGGCAAAGGCCAAACAAGAGACATATATTTATGCCAGGATGGACACAAAAGAAGGAGAAAAACATCTATACAGGTTGGCCAGACAGAGGGCTAGAGATGGGAAGGATGTGCAGCAGATTAGGGTGATTAAGGATAGAGATGGAAATGTGTTGACTGGTGCCAGCAGCGTGCTGGATAGATGGAACTAATACTTTGAGGAGTTGATGACTGAGGGAAATGAGAGAGAAGGAAGAGTAGAAGAGGACTGGACTAGGAAGTAACAATGAGTCGTAAGGGGGACGTTAGAAAAAGAGGATGAAAAATGGAAAGACAGTTGGTCCTGATGACCTACCTGTGGAGGAATGGAAGCATCTAGGAGAAGTGGCTGTGCAGGAGATAGGATGACACGCTGTGGGGATCCCTAACAGGACATGCTGAAAGGGAAAAAAGAAGAAGAAGACGCTCACAACAAGGCTCAAGGCGGTGTCTATGCATACATTTCAATACATTTTACAGCCCTGATGTGCAGACGCTGTGCGCTAAGGTTCACGTTCCAGTACAAGTGATAAAATGTTGACGCGTACATTTTATTTTTTATTTTTTGCAGGTGGATAATTTAAGTTTGGATTTGTAGTTCATGAATATGAGGAGGACTTATTTAAACATGTAGTATTGTATTTGAAAGTAAGCATCAACCCAGCGTCTGCAAATATTTTTGTTGCATGTAGAAAGAAAAAAAAGGGGGGGGGGAAACGAATTTAGTTTTTGATGTCAAACGGGTTGAAATCTCTCTCTCTTTGAGTATTTAAAGTTGCCGACCCCTGACCTAGGGGGTACATGTTCAACTAGAATGCCGTTATGTCATGTATGTTCTGGTGTGATTCTTTTATAGGCAAAAGGTGTGCCATTGTTCCCCTGTATGGACTGCAGCTGCGTATTTAAGAAGTTGGGCAGTTTGAATGCACACATCGGCAAGATGCACATCTCTGTCATTGATGTGCCTTCCAGCACTTCGGTAATAAAGCATAGCATGTAGAAAAAAACATTTTAAGCCTACTGGTTAAGTATCGTGGCATGGGTTAAAGTACTTGCTGTGGTGTAAATAGTTTCTGTGCAAGTTTCTTAACTTGTGTATTACTGTACAATTTTCCCCTGACCATTTCTTGTTGCTGCACCTCTTTGATTTCTCATTTTGACCTTACTCAAATAATACATTACGTATTGAGGCCAGCAAAAGCGTTGTACAAAATCAATAAAATATCTTTATCCAGCCATCTTGTACCAGACATAAACAGGATATTACTGCAAAGCATTATGTATACGTGCAGATATATGTATATGTATACATATACTGTATATACATTCCCTAATGTGTTATGCCTGCCACACACTGAAGATTTCAACTGAGCAAAGTCATTCAATACATGACCTTTGCTCAGCATATAGTTCGCTGTGTGTGCCTCATTTTCAGTGAGTTCTTAGCCTCACGAACCCTTGTGATGAATAAGTGAAAAACTCAATTCATACGCGTTAATTGAGCCTTGTGCCAAGGGCATAAATGCTGGTGGCTTATCAAAATACATCCTCCGTTCACAGATGGCAGCCCACAGCGAAGCTGTCAGCGACTACATTTTAGAGGACAAATTGATTGATATGTGGCCAGATTGTACATTCTTTTATGACAGTTGTCCAGCCCTTCTCTGTATCCATGGCCTCATCCATATTCTGCTGCATACTTTAGAACGCCAACGGAGGTGATACCTCTTCAATATAATGAGGAGTAACATCATTTCATCAGTGTCTTTAGTTTTATTCATGAAATCGAACGTGGCAATGTCTAGCCACATGCTTTTGTTGAATGCTAATAGTTGCTACATTAAATAATATATATCAGTAATGTTGCTGTCCACTGAAAAGCCTATTACTCCAAATCGTGTTATATTGTCTGTGCAAAACAACAATTAGTTTTTATCTTAAGTGGCTTTTATCAAGTTGTTTTGAGTGCCTCTACTTTCTGATAGTATTGGTACATGGTACAAATGAAATAATAATTTGCTGATTTCTCCAGTTCAGCAGTGGGATATTTTCCTTTTACTGATTGATCTTATTTGTCAAAAGCGTTCTGCGACCATAATGTCTTCCATTTCTGCAACAGTGACAACAGTGTCAAAATAAAATGAAATTATGCTTTTGAAAATGTAATGATGCTAAGTATTGATTGCTGCTGTCAAAGAGGTATTGATTTAAATGTTTATTATTGTGCATGTGGCTTGCATTGGTGTAGCCTTGGACTGAATTTTATTGTGAGGCATTTTTCCGTCTCATGTAGCTAAATAGGGAACCAAAATATAAAGACCTCTCAATTTGTTGCAGTGCAGTTCTGTACCACTAGTGTACACTACAACCACGATGTTAATTCCATTGACAGTTATGTTGACTTGTTGCGTTCCATATCATTGTGCATGAGATCTTTAAAAATGTGCCTTGCCCTGATTACTTGTCCTTTGTCATGTCTCTCATCCCCTATATATTCATCCCCCTGTTTAGGAGACAGACGCAGCAGGTCCTGCAGGGTCAGACGGTGGAGAGGCAGTCACAGATGTCATCCAGCAGCTACTAGAACTCTCTGAGCAAGTCAATGGGGAGACAGCCCAGCCCCAACCCCCAGAGCCAGCTGTTGCCATGGAAAGCGCCATTAACCAAGACATCCTACAGGTGTGTCAAGAACATTCTCCCCCAATGCGTCATACTGGTGTCTAATTACAAAAATGCACACTCCAAACTAAGCCACACTCATTAGAGCTATAAAGTTAAAACTATGTTCCAATGTTGATTTTTCAGCTTATTAAGTTTCTGTTTTTATAGCAAGCTCTCGAGAACAGCGGGCTGAGTGTAGCCCCAACTCAGAATGTTGATGCCAATGCCAGAGAGCCTCAGAACCAGACATCTGATGGCACTAGTGCAGAAATGAAAAAAACACCGCTTCTAGACAAACCTGTCAGAGAAAGAAAAAGAAGCATTTTCAAGAAACCTATACAAATGCCAGGTATGGAAGCATAACTGATTGATTATGGATAAAGCTATTCAACTGAAAATAATACCTCCTTCAACTGAAAGAATACCTCTTTGTTCTAAGTCCGAATCAAATAGCTGACGGAAATGCCGGCTCCATTGTCCACTTCTATTCCTAGGCTCCATCAGGGAGGAAAATGGCATCCGCTGGCATGGATGCCCTTACTGCTCCAAGGAATTTAAGAAGCCCAGCGACCTTGTCCGTCACATCCGCATCCATACCCATGAGAAACCTTTCAAGTGCAAACAGTGCTTTCGGGCCTTTGCTGTCAAGAGTACCCTAACAGCCCATATGAAAACTCACACAGGCATCAAGGCATTTGAGTGTCAGTGCTGCCTTAAGTGCTTCTCTACTTCTGGGAGCATGAAGGTACACATGCGACTGCATACGGGTGAGTATCTCTACTTTATCGAATGATTATCTTTTACATTAGAGGAAACACTAAGATGTGGCCGACATACTTTATGATAAGCCTATGTTTGTTAAATGTTGGACTTCCACTTTTGCTTATGACATTTGCGCAAAATGTAACTTTTTGGAATAATTTTTATTTGACCACTATTACTAGAATAATTTTTGATACAATAAATTTAAATTGTTTATGATAGCTGAGCCTGTGCCATGACTTCATGTACAGGCTGTAAATATTATGCTCTCAGCTAAGTGACCCTGCCTTTACTGTACCATTTCGCTGAATTACACATAAAACAACCCATTTATAGCCCTGGACTATAAATTGCAATGAAGATCATTACGTTTCTGTAATTTTTATTTTTTTATTCAAGGTCTATTTATCCAGGTAAGGCAACTGATAACAGACTATTTTACAATGAAGACCTGGCTGCAGACAACCGAGTAAAAAAGGCAAACTAAAAGCAAGTACAAATAAATAAATACGCTACCTCCGTACAATTTGATAAATACAAATAAATAATATACAACATTTATACAATGGGATGGAGACAAAACTGCACACAAAACATATAACATATGCACAAAATAAAATAATAATAATACAATTGTAAATAACCAGACAACATAATCTTCTCCTATCAAAATACACCTTCGCTTCCTTCACATTCGTACTTTATTCCTTCCTGTTGCAGGTTGTGTGAAGCCATAGGCGGGGGGACCTGGGGAGACCTGGGGGACACCTGCCTCCCCCCCCCCCCACACACACACATTTTACCTATAGTTCCTCTTTTTTACCCTAAGTGCCCCTACGCGTGCAGCTAAACGTTCCCTCGCAGCAGCAATTACTTTCCTCATAGCGGCACCCTACCCCCTGTAGATGATTTTTTTTTTTTTCAGACAGAAAATGTTTGATCAGCACTTCTACCTCCCCATTCTTTCCTCACGAAGGAATGTGAATGGTTAATAAACCAGTATGTGGAAGCTTTTTATTCAAAATTATGGTTTTAATGCTAAAGCATTATATATATATATATATATTATTGCTATCCACGCATTTTGTATTTTGTAAATATGTTTAAAAATATAAAACTGAAACGTAATCGAGTGCATTATTATTTCTTGAGTACGATGTCAATTTATAGGTATTCAGTTGCATTCCTGAACAGAAAAAAAATTGCTTTAGTTTTTCAATATTGCTTAATTGATTTATGTCTTCTCAAGAGAAAGCTAGTGAACTGGCTCAAATTTTGGTATAATAAGGTGCATTCAGTTTGAAATTCCTCATTCTTGTTGTTGCATTTATCTTACCCAACATTATAAAAAATAGACACAAAAGGAATGAAGACGCTGGTTTCTTTTTCTCATGAGGAGGGCATATGGGAGATTGTTCAGATTACAGCCTCTCAATACGCTCTAAACAATCTCTCCCGTCGCTCCTGTATTTATTTGAAATAGGGAGGTTTCTAAGTTTACAAGACATAACGTACTTGATATCAATATTGGTGAAATTAGGGTTTTGTATTTACCAAAAACGTCCATCCAGCTGTCCCACAAGGAGTGTTGATTGAGGGTCCGTAGACCATCGATGGCTCTGGTCAAGCTGCCATCTGAAGCAGTATTGTTTGTTCTCCAAACATACCGCAAACACCTCCCTCTCTTGCGAGGAGCATGTCGACAGCTATGCGGTTTTGGAACGTCCTTGAGCTGCTCGTGCACAGCTTCCAACCCACTCTGAGTCCAATTTCCTAATCTCTGTACATTGAAGTGGATATAGTTTATCCCATCAACATTTTTATTAATCGTACACCAACAGCATATGAACTATTCAAATCCTCCTTCAACTTGGTCAGCTAATTTGTATTGATTAGGAACCCCACGAGGAACACCTATGGCGTCGATGTATGTTTTATGTTGGATAATTTTGCCTCTGCCAGGATAAATCTCTTTTTTGTCTATGTTCTAGATTGGACAAAAACATTGGTGCCCTTTCCATTAAATCTTGAACAGGCATAGGGTATACTGACACATGCAATATCAAAGTGATAATAGCGCACAATCCAGATATATCTTTAGGTAATCTATCAAACAGTCTATCATCTCCGCACCACCACCAGATGTCGCTCCGTGATACTGGCACAAAATTTGGTCCGACCTTTAAGGTTACTTTACACTGTGTGTCGTTCAGTGGTCCTAATTTTTTTCCTTTACTAATCATGTTTATACAAGTGAAATTATTTGGTGCTACTAAAGTAGAAAACATTGGTTTCTGTTTATCTGCTTTTGTTACGGGATATATAGGATCCCATGATTTACACCTCTCAGTTGGTACAGTAGCGTTCATTAATGGAATAATACAATCTTGTGATAATTGTGCCGGAACTATGCGCAACAAAGGCCTGGGACCCATGCAAACAACACAATCTTTTATCGCTACATTTGCTGCTTGTTCCATCAATAGTAACCAATTGTTATTTTGTCCTGAAACTCCTGTAACAACAAGGAACCAATCATCAGTAGTTATGTTGTTAACTATTAAAATTTGTCCAACTTTCTTTGAAGTTTTCAATGGCATTTCTGGTTTAACACGGTTCCTATAACACAATGCTACTTGGAAGTGGGGATCTTTTCCGCCAGAATAGGCCCACAAGCTCACCATCAAACACACTGGGTGACTTGATTTGTATTTCAATATTAAACTATGGGCCGTTTTGCTTATGTTAAACTTCTTTCTATGTTCTTTTGCTATTTTTTGTGACCAACTGGACCAATCATAACCTGTTTCACCAATGAGGTGTTCCCATCCAAAGCCTATAGTTGCATACCAGTCATATCCAAATCCCCAATTCTGCCCATTCTCTTGAGCATCATTGGTGAGAGCCGCATATGGAATTATGATTAAAGCAGTTTGATTTTGGGGGCACAAAATATTAAACCATTTTGCCGCGTTTGGAGGCCATGCCCACAGTTCTGGCCATCAGCTGTACTCCTTTTGATACGAGTTAATGATTCAAAAATTTGTTATTATTGGGTTCGTCATATTGGTCCAGTTGGTAGGTGATTTTCTATCTAAAAAATTGGTTTTATCATTTAGGGTGGGACGTCCCATGTACCACATAAACAAAACCAACACCATAGTAGCCAAAGTTGCTACGTAACAACTTATCGAATCTCATAACCAACGTGGGTGTGCCTTTCTGCTGAGTTCTCACTAAAAGGGTTGGTGTCTTTTTTCTTCACTGACCAGCAAGCGTTTTCAGAATCTACACATCTGCTCCCGCTCCGTTATCAGACTTTTGCTCACCTTCCCTATTTGAGTACTCAGCTGAAATGACTCTTTTACAGTGTGTTAAATGAACCCATGTGATTCTTTCTGCTATTTTTTAGGGCTGTAAAGTGTCAATCTATCTGTGCCACCATCCCTCCGGTTGAGACATGTGACACAGCATGGCTCAATATAGCAGCCCATTTGAATATATATATATTTTTTCTCTGTGCTAATGTAAATTTCATTTTGTAGTTTTGCACTTTGTTTTTCCCAATAATTGCGTTCTTGTTGTGGAATACTCATATTGGCTATCAGTATAGATTGTACCATCTTTATTTATCATTAGTTTGCATGCCTCGGTTAATGCTACTAATTCAGCAGCTTGTTCAGCCAATTCCTGACAATCATGCTGCGTGCCTTCATCAAGTAAGGGTATTAGTGTGGCTGGATTTAAGGTTGTGCATCGCTCAACAGTCAAATGTGGTTGTGACAGCAAGATGGCCATGCAAGATAAATGTCTTGCAGGTGATAAAAACGGCATATTCGTTTGCAATAGGAGAGCAGACACTGTATGTGGGACCTTAAGAGTTAATGGATGAAATAACACAATTGTGGAACTGCTCTCTACTGCCGTCAAGGCTGACACAATGTGGTAATGCACACGTCACGCTGTCCAATTCAGTAAAAAAATAAGCTATTGGTCTTAGCTTATCACCGTATTGTTGTGTAAGTACGGAGGTCATGTAATAGCTTTTACAATCTACCATTTGAATGAATGTTTTATCATTAAATATGGAAGGCCTAGCGCAGCACTGGACACCAAATGTTATTTAATGTCACAGAAGGCCTTTTCTGCCTCTGTATACCATTAAAGAGGTGATGTCATTTTAAGGTTGTCTTCATACATTAATTTTGACAATGGTGCAACAATTTCTGCATAGTTTGGAATCCATGCTCTACAATAATTTGTCAGACCTAAAAATGATTTATATGTTTCTGTGGTTTAGGATTTTTTAAGACTATAGCTTTCCTGTCTTCTAATATAGTCCTTCCTCCTATACTTAAATTATGGCCTAGATATTTGACTTGTCTTTTACACCATTGCAATTTATTTTTGTTAAATTTATGTCCCTCTTCTGCTAGATGATGCAGTAAGGCCAATGAATCTTTGCATGTCTCTCCATCTGGAGATGCCAGAAGTTGTCATAACTTGTGAATAAATGGTTGGACTTTCACAGTAACCTTGCGGTAATCTAGTAAATGTATATTTTTTTTCCTCAAATGTGAATGCAAACCAAAATTGACTGTTATTTTCTATTGGTACAGAAAAGAATGCATTACTTATGTCCACTACTGTAAACACAGTAGCGTCTGGTCTTAATGAATTTAACAATGTGTGTGGATCTGGTACGCATGCTGCTCTCTGTATTACTGCAGTATTTACTGCCTGTAAGTCTCCAACCCACTGAAGGTGGGGCCTTTTTTACAGGGAAAAATGGGTGTGTTACATGGTGATTCTGGACACTCCACTATAACTCCTGCCTTAATTAGTGCTTCAATTACCGGTTTGATTCCTTCATGTGCATCTGGTTTTAATGGATATTGACGAATCCCTGGTCTATATTCTGTATTGGGTCTAATTTGTACTGGTAAAGCCCCTTTAATAAGGCCTACATCAAATGATCCTGTGGACCATAATTTTTTGGGAACTTTTTTTAAAATATTTCTTCATCAATTTCAGTGAGGATCATTTGGTCTAATCAAACAGGATGCATGTGTTTCCCTTCATCACCCTGTATTGTCCAAAACATCGCCTTCCTAATTAGACCAGTTGACGCACTGTATAATTAACCTACCATGTATGAGTTATATGCAGCTCATCAGCTTTTTTATTATCTTCTACTTCTGTGATAAGCTGCAAGGCTGCAACAGGGCTTTTCCAATGTTTAACGGTGGTTTCTCTGGGATATCGATTGTGTAATAGAATTTAATTTCTCTGCTTTCCAGTGTCACATTGAGGTCCTCTCTTTTTAATTCATGTTTTCGTTTCACGACAATATTTCCATTTAATGATGGAATGAGTACAAGTCCTAGTTGGAATAAGCCATCTCTTCCCAACAAATTCACAGGGCACTCCGGGACTTCGAAAATGAGCATTCTACAAGTTCTCCCCTGTGGGTCTCTAATCCACACAGGCTCAAGTTCCATGGCAAAAGTAATTTGCCCATTTGCAGATCTAACTATTGCCTTATGTCCCGATAGTTTGGAACCTGGAATCTTTTCCCGACATGCAGTCCTACATGCTCCTGTATCGCAAAGAAATTTAATTTCTTTCCCATTTACTGACAAGGTTATTTCAGGTTTTTCAGTGTCCAAACTCAGAATGTCCTGTAAATTGAAATCCACTTCCTCATTCTCTGTAATGATTACGCAAGAGGATTTGTTGAGTTGGGAATCAGGCTGGCTTAGTCATGCGGTAGTTTGTCCGAATTCGCTTTTATTTTATAGAATTTGATTCCTGCAACGCGGCTATTTTTTGTGTATTTAACCAACCATTAAAGCCGTGTTCAGTTATCCCTGTCTCTAAATATTAAATTTTATCAGGATCCTGTTTTTTTTTTCTTTTTTAATTTAATTTAATGAACTTCCAACCTTTACACTGCAGTGTATCCCTGTTTTTTATTTTACTACTTCCTTTCACCATTTGAAAGAATTTGGTTCAGTGTAATACTACCTAGGGTAGTCTAGAACACTGTTTCTTTTCAGTAGGACGGTGATTCAAATTTACTTTCTGTGGTAATTCTCACTTCAACTCTTTCGAGTGGAGAATTCTTGCCTTTGCATCCACAAAAGTCCACCGTTTACTTTCCCACTGTTTTGGTATGGAATGAAAAACCTAGTGGTTTCCCATTTTCTATTTACACTCTCATTCAAACAGTTTTCATTCACACTGGCTCGTCAGAGGACTCCGCCGTCCTATAGGGAATTTAACTATGTCTGTGAACAGCTTGTTAGAGGACTCCGCCGTCCTATACGGAATTTAACTACGACGCCACGAAACTTTCCTAGTTTCTTTATTTTACCCGCCATTGACTAGTATTCACAGGGTTTATTAAACACAGAATTTAAGTACGTACAGGACTCCGCCGTCCTCGCGGAATTTGTCGGACTCCGCCGTCCTTTTTCCTAAAAAAATGTAAAATTTAACTCACCAAAATCGTCTTCAATCCTGTGGATTGTCGTCAACCTTCAGATCCCAGTTGAGGAGAACGAAGACCAGTCCCGTAAAGGGTCTTACTTGCCGTGGCCACGGTCTCTTAAATGGAAGTCGGCTCCACAAGTGGAATCCTCGGGTGTGTTGACATCCGGCTCGAAGGACCAATTTAATGTTGGATTTATCTTACCCAACATTATAAAAAATAGACACAAAAGGAATGAAGACGCTGGTTTCTTTTTCTCATGAGGAGGGCGTATGGGAGATTGTTCAGATTACAGCCTCTCAATACGCGCTAAACAATCTCTCCCGTCGCTCCTGTATTTATTTGAAATAGGGAGGTTTCTAAGTTTACAAGACATAACGTACTAAGCTACAAGACACAACACACTAAGGGTAGGGTTTCAAGGTGAAAACATGGGACCAACACCTGCCACGTCCCGGCCACGTCCTTCTCTCTGATGATTCCTGCTGAGTCATCTTCTTGAAGGCGAGACATGTTCCTTTCTCAAAATGGTCCATAATACTAATGCAAGCTAAGCAAATAAATGATAACTTCTACAATATATTTAACACTTGTTCAAAATGATAAAGCGTCGAGAGCATTTCAAGAGGACAATGAGAGCAAGTGCGCATGAAAGCCCTTTCAAGCACTGAAAACTTTTCATAAGTTCCTTTTTAAATACAGTAGATATTTCGCAGTCAGCACCATTTTCAATTGTCAATGGTTTCAAAATGTACTTTTTCTTTTTAGGTGTTCGTCCTTTCTCCTGCCCTCACTGCGATAAGATCTTTCGTACATCAGGACACAGGAAAACACACATTGCCTCTCACTTCAAAAGCTTACAGCAGAAGAGGCATAGGTTTCCACGAAAAACAAACAAAGCCAAAGCATCTAAGAGTAATTTACCACTACCTGACATCCCACTGCAGGAGCCAATTCTCATTACGGACTTTGGTAAGAGCATGTGTCGACAATTTTGAACATAGACTCTTTACATGAGTAGAATGCATTGCTCATCCTGTTTATTCATTTGCGTAGCATGTCCTTGTATGAATTGGTATCTCATCGCACATTGAAAACCATGTGTTGGTTGCTCAACAGGCCTCATCCCATCTCAGAACCCTCGCCTGGCATTCCAACAGTACCTGGAGGTGGTGGGCAGCGATCGTCCATACAAGTGCCAGTTCTGCAATAAGGCCTATAAGAAATCAAGTCATTTGAAACAGCATGTTAGGTGAGACTAGTCTTCTAATACTGGTCATTGCTTTGCTCATTTAAAGTAACCGTGTCATTGTTTTTTTTTACAATTTGCTTAACCAAGATCTCATACAGGAGAAAGGCCATACAAGTGTGTGCAGTGTGGTCGGGGTTTTGCCTCCTCAGGGGTTCTCAAGGCGCACATACGGACCCACTCAGGACTGAAGGCATACAAGTGTGTCATGTGTGATACAACGTTCACCACCAGTGGTAGCCTACGCCGTCACATGACGACCCATAGCGACCTACGACCTTACATGTGCCCCTACTGCCAGAAGACCTTCAAGTCATCTCCAAACTGCCGGAAACACATGAAGACACACAGGTTTGAGTTTTTTTTCCTGTCTATTCTTTGTGTAGAATAATGCTAGCATCAAGATGATTTGATTGTTTATTTTAAGACATTGTAATATGATGCACCATACTTTTTTCTTAGCAATTGTTATAGTCTAATAAAAATTATTTGTAAGTTGTTCTAAATATACCTTTTTTTTCATCATAATCTCCGCCAAACCAGATATGAACTGGCTCAGCAAATGCAGCCTCATTCAGCTGAAGACCCCCTAGAAGCTGGAGCAGTGCCCCATGATATGCAGGTGGAGATTGAGGGAAACTCCCTTCAGCACCCACCCGGACGTTCAAGTGAGCAAGAAAACATGCTGGAACTTGGCCAAGCAGAAGGTGTAAATGGAGGCCAGCCGGTGACATTAGAAGCACAGTTGAGAGACCAACCACTGGTGCAAGAAGAAGGTAACAAGAATGGTCACACATAATCCCCAAGAGTATCTGTAGTTTCTATCATCATTGAATTACTGCCAGATGTGTATAGTACCGTACCGTTCGGTACGTTCTGCACAGTTCAAATAGGTCCTTATTAACCGCAGTTTTTCGGTTTTGCACTCAGGCTACGTGGTAAATAGAAACAAAACAGGGCTTTGATGCGGTTCCTGGCTACCCCCAAAATATCGGAGTGATCGATTTATTGTCTGTATTTCAGTAATATGTTTGTTTACCTCTTCCACTAAACAAGGCACAAAACCCGACTTGAAATAAGGGATACAGGGATTTTGTGTACAAAACCATGGAGACAACAAGCCGACCTGCGGTCCTTCTTGGTGTCCCTAATCAAGTGGCCATCCTTTATGGATACGAATGGCTCCCTGCTTGAAGTCACCACGAAAGGAGGAAAAAAATAACAAAAGAATGTTACTAGCATACATGCAAATCAGTCGCCTTTCGGCGAAATTCGCCCTTTTGAACTCAAAATATGTCATTTACGTAAATCGTACAGATCCGATTAGTTTTTCCTGCGGGGGGGGTTCGCCGACACTGTCACTAACGTTACACACATCCACCATCCACACACAGATGTAATTGTGAATATTACTCCGTGGTGGACTAATAGGTTCCTGAGGTTCCGCCTGTACGCTCAAAGTCACGGAAGTTGACGAGACCAGAAAGAAAATTTCGCTGCTTCTGCTGTTAATAAGTCACGGTACTCCATTACAATGATCTAAATGTCGCTCGCTACTTTTATTAATCAATTATTGCTTATCAACTACTTCGTGCGGGAGACTCCGACTTCCACTTCCGCATTGGGGGCTGTCAATCCAAGCGCTAGTGACGTTTAAGTCTAGTTCACCAATCAAACGACACAAGAAAGTCACATGACCTCACACCTTCCATTGGGCTTCCTGGACATAGGTTTACACACTAGATAAGCCCACCCCGCTGATCGTCGTGCGTATGTGGAGACCATGTTGGGAAGGTCGTCGTTACCATACCTACCATACCTTGTTTACATTTAGAGAAACAAAAACAACAGCTTTCATGTATTGTGGTATTTGTCTGGCAGTGTCTGCCCAAATGTGGATATTTCAGCTCATTTATAACGTGAGAAAACACTGTTCAATAAATTGCAGATGTTTTTTTTTTTTTTTAGTTTTGACTGTGCATACACACACACAGCAACATCAGAATTTGTACATTCAGATTTTATTTTGTAATTTAAAAAAATATATATTTATTGATGTTCATGCTGTGGTAAAAACATCAGAAGTTACTCACTGTTTACTCAGTACTTGAGTAATAATTTCACTGTTTACTTTTTACTCTTGCTCAAGTAATTTTTTGAAGGACTACCAGTTAGTTACCTTTACTTGAGTCACATCATTGTCAAGTAACAGTACTCTTACTTGAGGACAATGTTTGGCTATTCTACCCACCTTTGGAGCGGTCATCCTCTATTGATACTCTTACTTTTAAGCAACATTTTTGTTCATCAGATCAGCCAGTGTGGTATTTGTTGCGCTAGTCTTTTGTATTTTCGCGTTGAGGTTCTGCGTGTCGTGGCCCTGGTTGTGGTCCCAAGTGGAACCACGAAGCGCACGTAACATCGGCGACAAGAGTTGATCCGCTAGTACATTTTGTATGAATTAGGAAACGCGGCTACAATTATCTAATTAGTTTACTGATGTTAATGTCATGCCCTGCGATTGGCTGGCGACCAGTTCAGGGTGTACCCCGCCTCTCGCCCGAAGATAGCTGGAATAGGCTCCAGCACGCCTGCGACCCGAGTGAGGATAAGCGGTACAGAAAATGGATGCATTGATTTTAATGTTAAATGTATTAAGCAACGGAGCCCTGTTAAGGATTATGTCACAACACAGAATGAACTAACTTCAAATTCAGAAATGGCCAATAAAAACAGAAAAATATTGTACTTCATATTTTCCGGGAGGATGCATTTGGGAATAGCCTTTGAAGTTAGTAATAGTGAAAAATGAAGTGAAACGGACAATGATTTTAGTCATTTTTTTTCCAGAATGAGAGTGCTTAAAAAGGAGGATGCAATTCATGTTAAAGCAGGCATCAGGTGCAGGTGGAGATGGTCCTGGCTCAAGTTGGAGGCCAGAAAAAAAAAGCAAAGAAATGAGGCAAATTTAATTTTAACCTTAAATTTGTACATCAACATGTACTTGAGCGGTGTAAATAGGTTTTTCTGCATGAAGATTTATTTATTTATTGGCCTTATTGTACTATTTAGAGTCTTCCAGATTGCTTAATGTATGTTAAAATAATGTTTTTAAAAAAAATCTCTGTGGGGGCTCAGGGGATCCCCCCCAGACCTCACCTGAAAGTTAAATTTTTTTTTTTTTACCTTTTTCATGCCTTTGGCCACTAGTACTATTGAAGACTACATTTTTAGCCCCTATGTGTCTCTTTTCTGTGTTTACAGACTCCTATGTGACTACCCCACATGCTTTGCCTCAGAATATCACCCAGTTTGAGACGTCAACACTCCCTCAGGCCACATTTGACCAGCAAGCTTTAACACAAGGTGCGTTCAGACAGATTTTTGTCTGTAAGAATTAAAATATACTGGTTTTGTTTTATTAGACCAAACATCAGCAATCGCTATTAATGCCTAATTGTAGCTACCATTACAGTGCTGTCTAGTATGAAATAAATTTGTCGTGCATTGTTTGTTAGATCTTTTTAAATGCTCGTCTAGCGCTTTCTGTTGCACCACTTCACCATGACAGTCTTGATTCAGTTAACAAAGAGCATAATTATTTCCATCTGTCTTTCTCTCAGTTCTGTCAGTTTTTCGTGAGCTCTTGGAGATTCGGTTGCTGCTTTACACTATTGACTAGGCAAGTTCCATGTAGAAGCGGCAGTTGTCACTTCACTGAAGGAGCCATCAGATCTTGAGAGGCTATTACTTTTCAGTTACAAACATCTGAAGTACTCTATCTAATGACATTTGAATACCTCTAGTACTGCATCACTGTCAGCATGCCGATTTTGATTTTACTTTTTTTTTTTGCATACATTACTTTTTAACTTGTAAATTACATGAGGTCTGAAATGCTGTCAAGAACCTTTTGCTGCCATAATTATTTTTAACATTCAAAATATTTTATTCTATGTGGGCTGCTCCAGGCTTTACCATGACAGAATCAAGTTACAATCAAAGCCAGTTTTCCACTGTCCAGCAGCTACAGGATTCCAGTACCCTGGAATCTCAGGCCCTGTCATCCAGCTTTCACTCTCCCAGTTTGCTTCATGTTCCCAATGCTGAAGTGGTGAGTCCTGGCCTCAAACATGTTCCCTCAGCCCTGGTCTCCATCAAACTCTGTGACTTATAGTGGTTCATGTATTGCATTTTAAATGAACTAAGACATGTGGCTCATACAGAAGAGTCCTGAAACAAAATGAAGTCACTGATTACTGTGAAAGTTTGCTTGATTAATAGCTCCCTTTGGGGATGACAATGATGAATCACTACATAAATTAAAAGTTTGATAAAAAAAAAATACTTATAATAGGATAGAATAGGGAGCTTTATTATTAAGTCTTGTGGAATTGTTTAAGGAAGGGGTGTCAAATTCATAATTCAGGGGCCACATAAAGGGTCACTAGGGTCGCGGGCGTGCTGGAGCCTATCCCAGCTATCATCGGGCAGGAGGCAGGGTACACCCTGAACTGGTTGCCAGCCAATCGCAGGGCACATACAAACAAACAATCATTCACACTCACAGTCACACCTACGGGCAATTTAGAGTCTCCAATTAATGCATGTTTTTGGGATGTGTGAGGAAACAGAAGTGCCTGGAGAAAACCTACGCAGGCACGGGGAGCGCATGCCAACTCCACACAGGCGGGGCCGGGTATTGAACCCCAGTCCTCAGAACTGTGAGGCTGACGCTCTAACCAGTTGTCCACCGTGCCGCCTCTTTATATGTAATAATTAAAAAATAATAATATTTTTACAAAACAACCTAATTTCTTATATAGAATATTTAGCTTCAGTTTGTCATCTACAATTTGAAAGTTAATAATCACAGTGATTGTATTTTAAGATTGTATTTTAAGGCGTGAAACTTTAAGTCACAGTATTTTGAGCTGAAAAATATAATATTGCACTTTAAAATTTTATCAACGTATGAAAACCTAGGATTTACCATGCCATTTTTTACAGGAGTATAATAATTCTCAAAATTATCGTCAGTCCCCACCACCACAATGTCTTTTTTTTCACTTTCAAATTCATCCAAAACCGGCACGCAGGCCATATGTATGACACCCCTGGTTTTCAAGCCTGATAATCCAATAGAAGGATGTCATCTCAAAAACTGTTATTTTATATAGGAAGTTTAAAAAAGGCATATTTTTGCAGTTGCTACACATTTGTATTTAAGTTCTCAAGCTGTTTTCAACACAAGATTTCCAAATAATTTTGTTTAAAAACAAAACAAAACAAATATTTTTTATTTTTTTTAAAAAACATAAAGGACCCATGTGAAGACTGACTAGTCGGACTGATTAGAATTGATTTGAAAATAATATGAAATTGACCAAATTTGGACATAGGAGGTTTGCCCCCAACCGCAACAATGTGCAGCATGATCTATTGATTATTAATTGATAATCAATTAAGTATCTTGCTTATGTGTGTCTGAATGCAGTTGATTCAAACTGGTGTTGTCCTTTTCAATGTAGACAAATGGGCTTCTGCAGCAGAACAGTCAGGGAGACCTACAACTGGACAGTGAGCCACATGACTACCAGGAGGACAGTGAAGGCAACAGCAAGAGAGCATACAGGTTTAATTCAGACCCAGACTCATATGGGATTTTTGGGGTTTAAGCCAAAACCGATATTGGTGGGGGGCTAAAGAAGCTCATTTCTGTTATATGGGCAGATAACTGTTATCCCCAATATTGTGAGGCAATGTAGCTGCTTTGAAAACATGCAGTGCATAACTGGATTAATGACTGCTGGCTGTGGTTTTGGTGCTTTTGCAGTTTTGTGCTGTTTTAGCCTATGCATCATCAATCTTTATCATCTTTATTGTCATGAACATGCATGCATGCATGCACCCTTCTACCTATGTATAATGCATTTTTACAATGCATGTTTTTGCTTCTACCCATATGATCAAAACATGAAGTATTATCTGTATTTTGTTAGGTTTTTTTTCAAAGAATTATTCTGAAGTTAAGCACTTAATCCTTTTTTTAATTTACTTGCTCTTATTTTGAAATTCACAGCCCTACTTTTATTTAGTAAATTAGAAAACACACAGTTGTGCTCATGTTTGATTACCCAGGCAGAATTTGTAAGATGGGTACAATTCTTTAAAGAAAACATGAAGGACCAGGTGAAACACATTTAATTTTATTTTAATGGTATTCAAATTATAGGGTCAAGCATTTCACAAAAGCATTTTTATTAAACAAAACATAACCATAAATAAATTAAGGATGGCTGTTGTTCAGTCATCAGTCATATTAAAATAAATAAATAAATGAAATAAAATATTTCGCAAATTCCGGCAGGGTACATAAACTTATGAGCACAACTGTACATATATGCACTCATACGTACCCCTGTCATATTTGAATGAAAGTGTAGGCTACAACTTTTTTATAACCACTAGGTGGCGGTGGCTTTTTGGAATGAAAGTGTACAGGTTTTTCATAAACACTAGATGGCGGCATACATTTATAAAATGTGAAAATAAGCCCCTATACTTATGTATAATGCGCACTATTGACTTTTGACAATTCTTTGGGGGGGGGGAACTGCGCATTATACACGGGAAATTACGGTACTTATTTTCCACCAAAATTTGTTAATAATTTCTTTAAAAATCAGACTGTGATTTTCTGGATTATTTTTTCTTCTTATTTTGTCTCTCATAGTGAAGTATACCTTTTATGAAAATTAGAGGCCTCTCTCATATTTTTAAGTGAGAGAACTAAATGCTGACTAAATACTTTTTTTTTGCCCCGCTGTATACTGTATGTAAAACATTAGCCTCTGAAACGTATTTACACAGCTAATCAGCTTTATGGGTCTTTTTCTTTTAAATACCCTTTGGGGGATGGTTCCACATCTCCACAGTTTCCACACATTTTGAAGTGTTTTATTTGTTCATTCATCAATTGAACAACATTCAACATTCCTAATTGCATAACACTCACTGCAATACTACAGTTTGCTTTAATACTATTTTACTCTATTTCTTTTAAATACTGTACTACAAGGTATTTGGAGATGTTTGGTTTTGTGAAAGTTATCTAGCGGATGGGTCTTTATGGAGATATAGGAAATTTTACTCAGGAAGTGCTTCTAATACATTTTTCAACTCTTTAGGTGCAGTTGGTGTAATAAAGGCTTCAAAAAGTCAAGTCATCTAAAACAACATTTGCGCTCCCACACTGGCGAGAAGCCATTCAGATGTCACCTCTGTGGAAGAGCTTTCGTATCAGCTGGGGTGCTGAAATCCCATCTGAACACACATACAGGTAAGTGTCTAAAGTGTGTTGAGAAATGTGAAACTGTCCCCAAATTACTGTAATTTTAGATATCTAAGTTATTTAAATTGAAACATTTAAACACATTTATTTCCCTTTTAGTCCAAATTGCACCATGTCCTTCACAGTAATAAAAGGTTAAGGTTTTTTTTCCTTACCTTTTAAATCCTGGCATTTATTTTCAAGAGTTTCCAGTACTGTTAGACCATTAAGTTCAATTTGTTTTTAAGAACTTAGGTTTTCAGTGCATTCCTGGAGGGAAATCTTGTCCTTTTAAAATGTATTACACTATATCATAAGTCAAACCTTTTAGTGTCAAATGAAATATAAACAAATTTTCATTTCAACACATCCTTCTCATGCCCTTCATCCCCAATGATAGGAGTGAAGCCCTTCAAGTGTAACGTTTGTGACGCCTCCTTCACAACCAATGGCAGTCTGAACCGCCACATGATTATCCACGTCAAGTCATTCAAATGCTCAATGTGTGACGAGAGCTTCAGGACAAGCCTGCTGTGTAAAAAGCACATGAAAAAAGAGCATGCTTTAGAAGATCAAAGTAAGTAATCTCAGTTCACAACATGGTCACTCAAAGTTAGAATAAAAAAGAGAAACTATGATCCATTAAGTATATACTACATAGTAGTTGATTTAATTGTGGAGCACGAGTAGTGTAGTAGTACCTGTACATGCTGCTGCCTTTCATGCGGAGCGCATGGGTTCAACTTCCGACCAAGTTCCCCAGTACCCATGCAATTCTGCTCATAAACTCCGATAAAATAAAATGGCTGTGTTGTGTCAGCTCGGGCATCCGGCGTAAAAACTGTGCAGAAGAAATCATGCCAATGACTTGCTGTGGTGACCGCTGATAGCACATTTTGAAAGTCGCAACACATTGATTGAATCGAATTATTGTTTTGATTCTTTTTAAATATTCATGTTGAGATTTTGGTTAACTTACTTAGCTATATAAGAGAGGCAAACTATTTGTGCACCACTGCAAATTATTACCACAATAATAAATGTAATGTTAATGTATTCCTTTCTGAAATGTCAATCAGAACTGAGCACATCTGAATTTGATATTATGTATAATTTTGTTATACAGTTCTGATTTTAGATTGTGTCAGTATAACTAATGTTGTGGCCCAGTGTATGTGTATACATTGCAACCTCTGGTTACGATCAGCCCTATTTACTAACAATTCGGGTTACGCAAAATATTTTCATAGAAAAATCATCTCTGTTCACTTACTATTTTCTACATGTGAAACGTTTTGCCGTGGACGGCGGAAGGATCTGTGTTGTGCTTCTTCTCGTGCTATTTAACAATTATTAGCTCTGTGCATATCTCATTAAGTGTACTCAATATTTATTTATTTTTTTTGCTCTCAATTAAACCTTAGAATGGCTCCTAAGAATAGTGGCAAGCATTCAGAGGAAGATGAAACTCAGGAGGAGGTGTCTTCTGCTATGTTACAAGAAATGTGCACGAAATGGAGTGATGTGCAGACATTGATCGAAAAGCTCCACCCAAATAAAACTGTGGCCAACAGAGCAATTGATCTTTTGAATGAGAACGTGATCAGAATCAGAATCAGAATCATCTTTATTTGCCAAGTAGGTCCAAAACACACAAGGAATTTGTCTCCGGTAGTTGGAGCCGCTCTAGTACAACAGATTAATCTTTTGTTGTTTGAAGATGCGTCTCACATCCTGTTCATGAATGGTTAACACAGAAGTCAGAGGTGTGATTGTGGTCGCGGGTGCGGCCGGGTGGGTGTGTGGTGTGAAAGTGTCCTTTTCAAATCTGCAGAAGAAGGTATTCAAGTCGTTGGCTAGTGTGCTATTGTTCTCAGCTTGGGGGGATCGTCGCTTGTAATTAGTCAGCGACTGATTTAGAGTCGTTTGCGCTAAACTGTTTTTCCAACTTTGCTGCATAGTTTCTTTTTGCAATGTTAATTTCTTTAGTCAGCTGGTTTCTAGCTCGATTATACAGGGCCCTGTCCCCGCTCTGATATGCGTCCTCCTTAGCTTGGCGAAGCTGCTTAAGTTTAGCAGTGAACCACGGCTTGTTGTTGTTGAATGTGCGAAAAGATTTTGTTGGTACACAAACCTCTTCACAGAAACTGATATAGGATGTGACAGTGTCCGTCCGTATATTAATTCAGGCTGTCAGCTGAATTTAATGATGTCCGACTTCCTGAAAAAAATTCTGGAAAAAAAAAGACAAGTTTCTCTGGATCGGTTTCTTATATCAAAATCAACCACTGATGATTTAGAAAACAGACAGACAAAAGAAAAAAAACAACTGAATAAGATTTATTATTATGGAAGGAGACTTTTTCGTCTGTGGAGGAGCTGTAGTCCTTCTCCCTTTTCTCCCCTCCTTAGTTAAAGAGAAAGAAACAGATATGTTTTCTTTAGTGTGTTATATATTTCATAATAGAGTTATAGGGTCACCTGTTTTTATGTTGTAGTGTATTTATTTTTAACCACACACCAATTAAAATTAGAAGAAATATAACTTCGAACAGATTAATTGTATTTCAATGAGAAATGAACGTTTCGTGTTACAAACGAGGTCAGGCAACCAATTAAGTTTGTAACCTGAGGTTCCACTGTATTTGTTTATGCTGGAACTTTGTCTCCTATTGCCTCAGTTATTGGTTTGGAAGATCAAGATGTGGAGGAGGATGAAGACGAAGAAGATGACGGGGATCAAAAAACATCGAAGAGACGGGGAATGGAAATCATCACTTTCACAGAGGAGCAGGCAGCAGAACTGGCAAAGGATCCTGGTGAGGAGGCATCCGTGTCAGAGCGAATCCTTTCCCAGTCTGCAGCTGAGAGGGATCGGATCAGTGAGATCAAAGACAAAGCGGTGGTGCTGGAGACAGAACCCAAGTTTCCGAACTGCTGCACTTTCTGCCCCAAGAGCTTCAAGAAGCCCAGTGATCTTGTCAGGTAATGAGAGCCCCATTTTAATACCATGATACTAATACGAATATCAACATGTGACACTGTCGCCCACAACACAACTGCAATGTAATGAACAAAACATGTATAAAATCACATAATTTGAATGTGCCAGAAGTGTGAAAATGACTTAAGTCAGTAAATAATACAAGGTTGTACTTTCTAATTACAAATAATTTAAGGCTTGTGACTACGCCATCAAGCTCTTTTTGTTTTATTATGTATTCACAGGCTTAGCGTCTTTTGTTGTTGTTCTTGTTTTGTTTTTTTTGTTTTTTTTATTGTTAGTTTCCAAATGCTTACCGCTATTGATTTATATTTACATTCCACTTCACAACTGTAGGGAAAACCAAGAAGCACAACTCTCAAACTTTTACCCATATTGTCTAGGCACATTCGAATCCACACTGGAGAAAGACCGTACAAGTGTGATGAATGTGGGAAGAGTTTTACTGTGAAATCGACTCTGGATTGTCATGTGAAGACACACACAGGTTAGTCGTTATGCTCTTTACTTCTTTATGAAGTTGAGTAAATTCTTTGTCAGTAATTTTAGATTGAAGTCAAGGTGTAGGTTAACTACATGGCTACATACATATTGTTAGCCTAAAATACTTGCCCAAGTAATTTTTGACTTACTGTCATAATATCAATAAAAACTACCAAAGTGCTTGCTAAAAAAATACTTTTCTCAATCCTCCAGGTCATGGTAATCTGAAAAATTGAATCAAGGCTTTCTACTTTGTTTTTGTTGTTTCCAAAAAACGTACAAATAATAATAATAACTTTCACATTCACTTCCTACATGTCTTCTAATTTTTGCAGGTCAGAAACTGGTCAACTGCCACATGTGCAACACTTCCTTCTCTACAAAGGGTAGCTTAAAGGTGCACATGCGGCTCCACACTGGCTCCAAGCCTTTCAAATGCCCGTTTTGTGACCTTCGCTTCCGAACTTCTGGGCATCGCAAAACCCACATCCAATGCCACTTGCGGGCTAATGGCGAGAGCCGCAAGTCCAAACGGTCTTCCTCGTCTTCTGCTCAGACCCGTCAAAGTCAAGACACAGGGCATGATGGGGCCTCAGGACACGGCCAGCATACGACAGTATCAGAGGCACTTCAGACTGTGGGGCTGCTCCAAACCCCCAACTCTGACAACATCTACCTCCCAGCAAACCAAGTGCTGACTGGGCAGTTTGACCAGAATCTGTTACAGTCGGGCCTGGTGGGACAGGCAATTCTGCCTACCTCAATGTCAGGTATGGTCTGCTTTCATACCACATGAAGTTTAACCACTTGTTCAAATGTAGTATTGCAGTCATGAATTGAGCATTTGATTTTGACACTCATGCATCGTTTTAAGAGACACATTTTACTGTTTATTGGTTAACGTCAGTTCAACGTGAGCTAAGTTTTATTTAAAGTATCAAAATAATAATTGAAAAAGTTGAGTCAAATATTGTAACAAAACTTCTATAAGCTGTTGGCAAGCTTCTTTCACGGGTAAGAAGTTAGAGCTGGATATCTGTTGAGTGATCCTTTTTAAAAGAATGTGAGATAGAGAGAAGTACATTGTAAGTTAGTTACATCCTTCAAGTGACAACAACTTGGGCATTTCAAGATGATGTTAAATGAAGTCTTGTTTGTGGAAGTGACATGTAAGTATCATCAGTTCTAGACTCTGGACCATCATCTGACACTATCTTTACTGAATAGCTGCAGGCCATATCTCTGATGAGTCTGCTACGGACATGAAGGAAGGTTCTTTTACGCCACAAATTCACCTTCAGTATAGTGTCCTTCTCCAGAAACCAGCTTTAGATTGTTGTGATGATTGTTTTTTTTATGGGTCCACTATCCTCGAAAGTGCCCGGATTGTCTGCGTAAGTATGTTTAAGAGACTAATAAAACCAAAGTAATCTATCTTTTTACACCTCTGTGAGCAGCTGACCATTGTAATGGAAATTTGAAAGAACAAAAACAAATCTTCACATGGAGAAGAGATTATACAGCCATATTTTGACTGAAATGTAATTGTAGTGTTGCAATGCTTGCTCTGTCATCAGAAGGTAACACCTGCCAGTATTTTTTCAGGTTCCTTATTTAGCATCAATTGCAGTTTGAAATTGCACACTCCTGCTTAAAGGTCAGAGGACAAAGATTGAAATGTTTTTCTTCATAACTCTAGAACCACTTTACAAACCACGTGCCATTTCGAAGTGATTATATAGCAGATATACAGCTGTTAAATCGATAAATATGATGCAGAACGCGTCTTCTGCTTTTTGCATCCAGCGCCTTCCGGTCTTTGTCTCTTTCCACCGCTGTGACGTCACACGAGCCAAACAGCCTGTTCATTCGGCGTTGTGTACTATTATTCCATGCTGTTGTTCCTGTCCTTGTATATATGTTGTCGTATGATTTAACAATGTCACAATGGTTTATTTTGTGGCATTTGGTTGTACAAATGGTTCAGGCAGTGGCAGGCGTTTTTTTGGGGTTTCCAAGTGAAAAAGGAATATGTGACCAGTGGATAGGGAAAGTAAATCAACGGGAAGAAACGTGGTCAGCTATGGGTGCATAGCAAGCATTCCAAACTCTGTGCCGATCACTTCGAACCGGCGTGCTTTGAGAAAGACTTAGCAGAAAGAATTGGATACAGTGGTAGAGGCTGAAACCAACTGCGGTACCAACTATTTTTCCTACGCCTATCGGGACTTCAAGAGAACTAAATCTTGCAGCCGACACGGTGCCGCGGCGTAGACAAGAGGAGATTTCCTTGTATACACCTACAACGCTATCATGGTTACTATGCACTGGGAAGTAGGAAAAAAGACCCACGCAGTACTTTTCAGTACTGTCGTCTGTACTTTTGCCTTTTTGACAAGCCAACAGACACAGCAAAGACTTTCTGTGCGGCGTGTTATGACACGACTCGAGCGAGGGGCACACAATATATAGGAATACTGCATACTATGTAAAAGCTTGTCCTGTGTCACTGAAACATATATGAATATATAATACGTATAGTCGTGCTAAAAAATATTGGCACCCTTGGGGTATAAAAAGACATGCTTTTGACATACCGTCACATTGACCCAGTGGCCACTCTCTTTTTCTGTTGTACAGCTGCTACTTGGCTGCTCGTCGTCGTCACTGTCAGGTTCCGACCAGCTGATCGGCTCAAACGTACGCTTTGACGATGCCAAGTTCAGTTGGGTGCTCCTGTACGTCGAAATCCTCCTCATCCTCATATTCTAACACGTTGCTCGCCATTGCGTATAGTGTGTAGTGCGTTGTTTGTCAATTGCAACGTCACTTCTGGTAGCCCTTGTGGTGGATAGAGTAACCACACCCCGGTGTCTTGAGCTTCGGGTATGTTCAGGGAGGGCTCAATATACGTCATAAAAACCTCACAATTATAAACACTTGCTGGAAGTTATGTGCATGCATTACATAACATAAACAATGCAAATGTGAATTTTAACTGACCCCATAACATCTTTGTCATCTGACCTTCCTTTAATAGTTGCTGTAGGATGGCTTTCTGGTGATTGCTTTCGTCTCCATGCATTCCACATTATACTTTAATTGTGAGTGCACATCTCATCATAAGAAAAGATCACCTCCTATTTTAGCATCCAGGGAGAGGATTTGATACATTTTCAGATATTCTTTGTTGTCGTCCTATCTTTTGGCCATTGGAGATCATGACACCCTTAACTCAGAGATTATTTTTTCCAACAGGAACCATTAAGGGGCTGTAGCTCTACAACCGGGCAATACTTTTAATACTTGGTGCTTTGTCATTTATAAAATATGAACTATTTACTCCTAGTGCTATTCTCCACTGGTATCATGCAAGGATTTTGTTCATCGACATCATTGCTATTACGTATATACGCACACATTGGGTGTGTGATATAACTGTTACTCAATAGTAACATAGTCTGTTCAGTTGAAACAAAAATAAGATTCTTAATGTAAAAGGTAAGTGTTTGTGTGTGTACATGTGTGTGTGTGTCCGCGTGCATGTTTGTGTGTTCGTGGTGGCAGATGTGAATGTGTCCCTATCAGATGGGCTGACCACACTTGAAGGGATTCACCTCCAGTTGACTCCTGCCAACTTGGTGTGCCCGAATGTCCAGATCTCTGGCATCGACACGAGCAACTTAAACAACATAACACTTCAGGTGACGCACGTCTCCTTCTAAACCTTGTTTTAGTGTAGTTTGTTTGCTGTGGCTTTGGTCACAACTCCATATTAGTCACACATGAAACCTGAGTGCTACGTTATAGATTTAGTTCATAGAATGATCCAAATATTGAGACAAGTATGAATCACTGTGGACTAAGTTTCCTGTTTGTATTGGGATATAAGAAACTATAGCCATGAAAACCACAGGCCACAACATTAGCTACATCTTCACAATCTCCACAATAACACATTGTTTTGTTTGATACTGTCAGAGAGGTGTTACCGTAATACCTCGTATGTAATACGCTCTCAAGGATAATGCACACCCCTAAAGTTGACGCCAGAAATTGAGAAGTCTTCTACCGATGAACAACCCCAATTCCAATGAAGTTCGGACGTTGTGTTAAACATAAATAAAAACAGAATTTGCAAATCATGTTCAACCTATATTTAATTGAATACACTACAAAGACAAGATATTTAATGTTCAAACTGACAAACGTTATTGTTTTCAGCAAATAATCATTAACATTAATTTTATGGCTGCAACATGTTCCAAAAAAAGCTGGGACAAGGTCATGTTTACCACTGTGTTAAATCACTATTTCTTTTAATAACATTCAATAAACGTTTGGGAACTGAGGCCACTAATTGTTGAAGCTTTGTAGGTGGAATTCTTTCCCATTCTTGCTTGATGTATAGCTTCAGCTGTTCAACTGTCCGGGGTCTCCATTGTCGTATTTTACCCTTCATAATGCGCCACACATTTTCAATGGGAGACAGGTCCGTACTGCAGGCAGGCCAGTCTAGTACCCGCACTCTTTTACTACAAAGCCATGCTGTTGTAACACTAACCCAGCCCCATACACTTACGGATGTAGCTCCGAACTGTATTTACTGACATTGGTTTTCTGAAGGTTGCCGAACCCATGTGGTGATATCCTTTACACACTGATGTCGGTTTGGAGTTACGTTTTGACATTGCGGCTTTAAGGTAGCGGCTTACCCTTCCCACATGAACATTGACAGATGAGCCGACTGATGTACGAAAACTGCATAGGTGATCTGTTCGGATGATGCAGAGGGGATAATCACACAGTCTATTAGCATTCACTTTATTAACTATTTAGGGGATTAGGGGACAAACTGACATAAAGCATTTTAACAGCTATTTACAGTGGGTACGGAAAGTATTCAGACCCCCTTACATTTTTCACTCTTTGTTATATTACAGCCATTTGCTAAAATCATTTAAGTTCAGAGTCACTGATGGTGTAGTGGTACACTCGCCTGACTTTGGTGCGGGCAGCGTGGGTTCAGTTCCCACTCAGTGACGGTGTGAATGTGAGTGCGAATGGTTGTCCGTGTCTATATGTGCCCTGCGACTGACTGGCGACCAGTTCAGGGTGTAGTCCGCCTTTCGCCCGAAGTCAGCTGGGATAGGCTCCAGCGTCCCGCGACCCTAACCAGGATAAGCGGTGTTGAAGTGGATGGATGGATGGATTTAAGTTCATTTATTTTCATTTTCCTCATTAATATACACATAGCACCCCATATTGACAGAAAAAAATTTAATTGTTGAAATCTTTGCAGATTTATCACAAAAAAACCCTGAAATATCACACAGCCATACGTATTCAGACCCTTTGCTCGGTATTTAGTAGAAGCACCCTTTTGAGCTAATACAGCCCTGACTCTATGGGAATGATGCACACCTGGATTTGGGGATCCTCTGCCATTCCTCCTTGCAAATCGTCTCCAGTTCTGTCAGGTTGGATGGTGAACGTTGGTGGACAGCCATTTTCAGATGACTCCAAAGATGCTCAATTGGGTCTCAGTCAAGGCTCTGGCAGGGCCATTCAAGAAGAGTCACGGCGTTATTCTGAAGCCACTCCTTTGTTATTTTTGCGCTTAGGGTCATTGTCTTGGTGGAAGGTGAACCTTTGGCCCAGTCTGAGGTCCTGAGCACTCTGGAGAAGGTTTTCATCCAGGATAACCTTGTAGTTGGCCGCATTCCTCTTTCCTTCGATTGCAACCAGTCTCCCTGTCCCTGCAGCTGAAAATCACCCCCACAGAATGATGCTGCCACCACCATGCTTCACTGTTGGGACTGTATTGGACAGGTGATGAGCAGTGCCTGGTTTTCTCCACACATACCGCTTAGAATTAAGGCCAAAAAGTTCTATCTTGGTCTCATCAGACCAGAGAATATTATTTCTCACCATCTTGGAGTCCTTCAGGTGTTTTTTAGCAAACTCCATGCAAGCTTTCATGTGTCTTACACTGAGGAGAGGCTTCCGTCGGCCCACTTTGCCATAAAGCCCCGACTGGTGGAGGGCTACAGTGATGGTTGACTTTCAAGAACTTTCTTCCATCTCCAGACTGCATCTCTGGAGCTCAACCACAATGATCTTTGGGTTCTTCTTTACCACTCACCAAGGCTCTTCTGCCCCAATTGCTCAGTTTGGCCGGACGGCCAGCTCTAGGAAGGGTTCTGATCGTCCCAAACATCTTCCATTTAAGGATTATGGAGGCCACTTTGCTCTTAGGAACCTTAAGTTCAGCAGATTCTTTTTTGTAACCTTGGCCAGATCTGTAACTTAACACAATTCTGTCTCTGAGCTCTTCAGGCAGTTCCTTTGACCTCATGTTTCTCATTTGCTCTGACATGCACTGTGAGGTGTAAGGTCTTACATAGACAGGCTTTCCTAAAGTCCAATCAGTCTGCAAAAATTTCAACAATTCAGTTTTTTTCCCCCTGTCAATATGGGGTGCTGTGTGTACATTGAGGAAAAAAATAACTTAAATGATTTTAGTGAATGGCTGCAATATAACAAATAGTGAAAAATTTAACGGGGGTCTGAATACTTTCCGTACATACTGTACAGTGACACTAGGCATCCTGGGAAATATTCTGATAGCAAGCTGGATGACTTCACCACGTAGCCATCTGAGTTTTTCACAGCATGCCTAGCGTTGTTGTAAATGTCAAAATGCTGTTTTATGTCAGTTAGTCTCCTAATCTCCTAAATAGTTAATAAAGTGAATGGTAATAGACCTTATGTGTGTATATCCTCCCTCTGCATTTTGTTGGAGCGTGTTAACAAATTTTTTTTGGGGGGGGGGGTTTTTTTTTGTTTTGTTTTTTAGAACTAGAAGTGAATGTATCATCCCGACAGATGACCGATCTAGTTTTCATTTCATCGTGCAAGTCGGCTCACATGTCAGTGCTCCCGTGCAAGGGGTAAGCACCCACCTTAAAACTGCAGTATCAAAACTGAACCCTAGATTGAACCATCCATCCATCCATTTACCGCCGCTTATCTTCACTACAGTCGCTGGTGTCCTGGAGCCCATTGTACCTGACTCTGGGCGAGAAGCAGGGTACACCCTGAACTGGTCACCAGCCAATCACAGGGCACATAGAAACAAACAACCATTCGCACTCACATTCACACCTCTTGGCAATTTAGAGTTTTCAATGAACTGACCATGCATGAACATGCAAACTCCACAGAGGCGAGGACGGATTTGAAAACTGGTCCTCAGAACTGTGAGGTAGATGTGCTTACCAGTCGCCCACCTTACCGCCCTAGAGTGAACCATAGCTACAATATTAAACACATTATTCAGGAGTGAATAAATTTCTGCATATGATTTCTTCAAGGAAACATTGGATTACAAAGTGGCAGAACCTTAATACGAATACATTATGTCATTATAAAGGTATATATTTATTAGTATATCTCATTGTAATACAGAGGAATATTTAAACTTTTCTTATACCTACAGTATGTATAATGCACACTATTAAAAATTTATGATTCTTTTTTTTTTGGGGGGGGGGGGGGGGGGGGATTGCGCATTATCCATCCATCCATTTTCTGAGCCGCTTCTCCTCACTAGGGTCGCGGGCGTGCTGGAGCCTATCCCAGCTGTCATCGGGCAGGAGGCGGGGTACACCCTAAACTGGTTGCCAGCCAATCGCAGGGCACATACAAACAAACAACCATTCGCACTCACAGTCACACCTACGGGCAATTTAGTCTCCAATTAATGCATGTTTTTGGGATGTGGGAGGAAACCGGAGTGCCCGGAGAAAACCCACGCAGGCACGGGGAGAACATGCAAGCTCCACACAGGCGGGGCCGGGGATTGAACCCGGGTCCTCAGAACTGTGAGGCTGACGCTCTAACCAGTCGGCCACCGTGCCGCGATTGCGCATTATACATGAGAAATTACAGTAATTAAAAAATGTTATAAGTTGTAATGTGAAACTACTGCACTGCAACAATCAAAGACATATTTCTGCAGTTCTACAGTGCTGAAAACAACAACAGTAATACATTATTGAGTGAATACCTCTTAGTTGTTAAAAAAAATATCTTTTTTTTTATCTTTTAAGCCAAACATTTGGATGTAGGAATTGTATCAGATCTCATTACATAAGATATTTAGTTGTGGCTGGTGAGTGTAAATCTTCAATTATATAAACCTAACTATTGGTGTTAGGCCATGCTTGTACTGTACCTGCATGTGCTCATGCGTACCCTGTTAAAATGTAATTGCAATAATAATAATAGATGTTAAACAAATTATAAGTCTTCTACTAGCTAGATTTAATTCCCAATCATTCACGTGACACCATGTGTTCTTGTGCAGATAGACCATGCCCTTCTCCAACAGACGCTACAGCAGGGGGGCCTTCTCTCACACCCTCTGAGCGTTGACACTGGTCTTGTCCTCCACTCTAGCAGTCAGCTCATGTCTTCTAGTGACCCATCTGTGTCAGCCAATCTTGTCCTCCAGCCCCTGAGCAGCCTGGGCCTGCAACCCTCCACCATCACCCCTGCCCAGGTCACAATGCCTGGCCTCTCTGAGCAGGACACTGCAGGTATGTTCCTTCGTTGTGAACATTAACAATATTTCTTGAGCTGAATAATGAGTGGTGAGCTTTCCCATCACTCTACATCCAGGCTCTCAGGACCTGAGCCATGTCATGGGCAGCACTGGGTTGGTGAGTGGAGGCACAGTCAGTCAGGAGATTACGCTCACTATCAACAATTCCAGCCTCACACATGCTCTAGCGCAAGTACAAGCAACAGCTTCTGGTTCCAACACCGCATCAGGAAACCCTCAAGAGATCACGCTCACCATATCAGGTATTGCACTGCAACATGTCCTTTGTACATTCCAATCTTGTTTTCTCTTTATTCAGACAATAAAATAGAGAGGAAGAAACATTCTGTCCAATTTTAGTCCCATTTTTCTTGATTTCTTAATTCAGGGAGAACTTTCTTACAGTTAAAACTAAAAGGAAATAGCAACAATCCCTTTTTAAAATACCAAGAAGAAGAAATAGCAACAATGCCTTTGTAAAAATGCTAAGAAGAATAAATTAGGATATATTTTAATAATACGTGGCTGGAATAAGTATTTAACACGTCACCATTTGTCTCATTAAATATACTTCCAGAGGTGCTATTGACCTGAACATTTCACCAGATGTTGGGAACAACCCAAGTAATCCATACATACAAATAATGTAGAACAAATAAGCTCAGAAATTAAGTTTTGTGTAAAAATGTGAAGTGGCACAGGGAAAAACTATTGAACACATGAAGAAAAGAATGTCCAAAAAGGCGTGGAAACACAAGATCTATCAAGAATCAAACAGCAACCCAGCCCCTTGTCAGTGCAAACGAGTATCAGCTGGTTCAATCCTAATTGATGGCCTACAAAAAGGTCTCTTCGCCAAGGTGTGAGTTAAGACACATCTCATGATGGGTAAGAGCAGAGAGCTGTCTCAAGATCAGCAAAAACTAATATTTGCAATACAGCTTCTGATCGTTCCAGTGAGCATGGTTGGGGCCATAATACGTAAGTTGAAATCCAATCATACCACCATAGATTTTGCCTTGATCAGGTGCTCCTTGCAAAATTTCGGACAGAGGAGTGCAAAGAATAATCAGAAGAGTTGTCCAAGAGCCAAGGACCTCCTGTGGAGAGCTTCAAAAAGACCTGGAATTAGTAGGTACTGTTGTCACAAGGAAAATAGTGAGTAATGCACTCCGCCATCATGACCTGTATGCACGCTCATCACGCAAGACTCCAGTGCTGAAAAAAAGCATCTCTTAGCTCGTTTAAAGTTTGCTGAACAACATTTGGACAAGCCAGTTAAATACTGGGAGAATATTGGATGAGAGCAAAATTGCACTGTTTGGATGCCATAATGCACAAATACATGCAAATACAACCTTTGCGAAATTCGCCGTTTGAATCGTACAGATCCGATGAGTTTTTCCCTGCCGCGGGGGTCGTCGTCGCTGTCTTCATCATAGCCTGGTTAATACTCCATGAATGCTGGCAGCTCGATCCTTTCCACACATCCACCATCCACATACATGTCATTTCTGAATATTATTCTGCACCGGCTGGCACGCTGGACGACTGGTTAGCACAGGTGCCTCACAGTTCTGGGGACCGGGGTTCAAGTCACCTGTGTGGAGTTTGTATGTTCCCCCCCTGCCAGGGTGGGTTTTCTCCGGGCACTCCGGTTGCCTCCCACATCCCAAAAACATGCGTGGTAGGTAGATTGAAGACTTTAAATTGACCGTAGGTGTGAATGTGAGTGCGAATGGTTGTTTGTTTCTATGTGCCCTGCGATTGGCTGGCGACCAGTTCAGGGTGTACCCCGCCTCCCGCCCGAAGATAGCAGCCCGTGACCCTAGTGAGGATAAGCAGTAAAGAAAATGGATGGATATTCTCCAGTGGACTAATCAGAATCAGAATCATCTTTATTTGCTAAGTATGTCCAAAAACACACAAGGAATTTGTCTCCGGTAGTTGGAGCCGTTCTAGTACGACAACAGACAGTCAATTTACAGAACACTTTGGAGACAGAAAGACATTGACCAAAAAAACAGTCACTGAGCAGTAAAGGGTTGCTATGCGAAAGCGCATCTGGCTGAGGTTCCGCCTGTGCGCTCAGGACCTGCTTTGGAGTCACAGGAGTTGATGACACCAGATGTTAAGAAGTAACGGTACTTTTACTCCGTTTCAATTATCTAAATGTCGCACGCTACTTTTATTTATCAATTATTGCTTATCAACAATTTCTTGCGCGAGACTTCGACTTCCACATTGGGCGCTGTTTGCACCAATCCAGTTTAAGCGCTAGTAACGTTTAAGTCTAGTTCACCAATCACATGACCCAAGATAGTCACATGACCTCACACAACGTCTTCTATTGGGCTTCTCAGGCATAGGTATTAACACTAGATAAGCCAGCCTGGCTGATTGTCGTGCCTACGTGGCGGCCAAGTTTGGAACGTCGTCGTTACCATGAAGGACATGGCGCGCTACTCATGGTTTACATTTAGACAAACAAAAACAACAGCTTTCATTTATTGTAGTATTTGTCTGGCACTATCTACACCAAACGTGGACATTTCAGCCCACTTATTACTTGAGAAAACACCTTGCAGTATAAAACATTTTATTTTTATTTTATTGATGTTCATGCTGTGGTTAAAAAAATCAGAAGTTACTCACTATTTACTCAGTACTTGTGTAATTATTTCACTATGTACTTTTTACTGATTCTCAAGTAAACAGTACTGGTAAACTTCACATTATTGAAGTAAGGATGAATGGGCAAATGTACCGAGACATTCTTGACAAAAATCTGCTGCCATCTACGAGGATGATGAAAATGAAACTAGGGTCGGCATTTCAGCAGGATAATGATCCAAAACATACTGCCAAGGAAACTGTTAATTGGTTTCAAAGAAAAAAAAATAAGATGGTAGAATCGCCCAGCCAATCACCTGACTTGAATCCCATCGAAAATCTATGGAAAGAACTGAAACTAACTAACCATAAAAGAAGCTCACGGAACCTTCAAGATTTGCAGACTGCTTGTGTGGCGGAATGGGCCAAAATCACACCAGAGCAACGCATGAGACTAGTTTCTCCATACAGGAGGTGTCTTGAAGCTCTCATTGCAAACAACGGCTTTTGTACAAAGCATTAAATAAATACCAGTTGGCGTGTCCAATACTTTTTCCCTGTGTCATTTCACATTATTACACATAACTTAATTTCTGATCTTATTTGTTCTGCTTTCTTTGTATGTATGGTTTACTTGGGTTGTTCCCAACATCTGGTGAAATTTTTATGTCAATAGCACTTTTGGAAATATATTTAGTGAGGACAATGCTGACTCGTTAAATGCTTATTTCAGCCTCTGTATATTTGGAGGGACGTATCACATTTTCACAAAGCTAAATTATGCTCATGTTAGGATACACACAGCATCTACAGCGGAAAAAGAAAGTTTGTAATAATTACTTTGCGCATTGGGTTTGCATTGCAGTTCGTTTTTTACCAGAGCAAAAAAGCAAACTTGTTCAAAATGTGCATCCAAAATGATGCTTGTTCAAACCAAACTGACTGCTTGTATTGTTGGATTACTGCTCTGTACACTATTCCTTACATTCCATTCTATTCTGTACACAACAATTCCAAAATCAGTTCCAATCTGTAACAATTAACCTATAATTCCACATTTCTTACATATATTTGCAGGTCAAGATCTACTCCCCCAGCACAGCAACAATGCAGAGATGAACAGCAGTCTCAGACTGGCATCACCACTTATAGGCCAACCCACTAACGCCACCCTGACTATCACCAATGACCACCTTCTACCTCAGAACCCCACCAACACTGCAATGGCTGGTAGGACTTTGCCTGTAATGAATATACTTTTGTTTTTAATTTAAATTCATATCAACGAAACAGAATTTGCTGTCTCAAAGCTTGATCAAAATTATAATCTAACCTTGCTGTTCTCGTTACTTTTCTCCTCTTAGCAAAAGTGAAAACAATCCCATTGCTGCCTCAGATATACAAAGGCCCTCAGTTTACAATATTTCCATCACTCAGTATGCACTCATTTTTGTGTTATCTGGTGCTTGTAAAAAGTAGTCAGGCTCCACTTTGATATATTAAATGCACAAGTTTACCAGTTGTCAAAATGAAATAAGTGGCTTGTATAGTTTTACTTGCTGCTATAAAATATCTCTGGTTAAATGAATTAATATTTATTTTATGACTAGAAATTATTGTAAAATACATGCATCCATTACAATGTCATTACGTTCCTTTTTTTTGGAAGTAAACCTTGCTGACTGCATCTCTCACATGATGATTTCAGCAGATAGGTTTGTTTCATTACAAAATTGTAATAATAATAAAAAAAAATTAAAAAACAGTACCAGTCAGCATAAAACGTTTTATACCTGTACACTTTGGCCAGAACATGAGAATGAAAATCTTAAAATACACAACAATCTCTTTTACAGTCACCAGTCTTCCTTCAAGCACCTCACTGTCACACACCACTTCATCTCAAAGCCTAGTATTGTCACCTGGAGGTGTGGCCAATGATGGTAGCGTTACACTAACCCTAGCAGACGCCCAGGGTATGCTGGATGGTGTTACTGTAAATCTCAATACACAGGTAAAACATGTTTACATTAAAATTTTGTTGGTTATTATTGTGCTGTTGTAACCACCTTTTGTCTACCAGGCTTCAAATTCTTCCATCCATCCATTTTCTGTAACGCTTATCCTTACTAGGGTCGCGTGCATGCTGGAGCCTATCCCATCTGATGCTAGGCGAGAGGCGGGGTACACCCTGAACTGGTTGGCAGGGCACATACTGTATTCACAAACAGCCATTCACACTCACATTCACACCTCCGGGCAATTTAGAGTCTTCCGTTAACCTACCATGCATGTTTTTGGGATGTGGGAGGAAACCGAAGTACACGGGGCAGAGCATGCCAACTCCACCCAGGGGAGGCCGGATTTCAACCCTGGTCCTCAAAACTCTGAGGCAGATGTGCTAACCAGTCGTCCACCCTGCCGCTTGCTTCAAATTCTTGACCGTTTAATTAGCCAAGTCATTGTATCTTATTGTACCTCATCCTTAGGGTCAGACATGCCCTGCAGTGCTGAGTGACTCCAATCTACAACCAGGGCAACCAGCAATTGCAGGCCAGCCGATCATACTGGTCAGCCATCATTCCCAATCTGTGATGGGAACATCTGACAATGGATATAACGTAAGTTCATTAGTTAACCAGGGGAGACGAAACAAATGTGGAAGATGGATTAATTTATTCGTCCAACTTTTTTGTCAATGTTGAAGGGAAAAGCAAGTTCATTGAACTAATATCATCCACTATAATGTTTAAGTGCATGAGAACTTACATACACTGTACATTGTGGCTGTCTACGATTATGCATTTTTTTAATAATGCAAAAATATTGGACAGAAAGCATTTGACATTTATGTTTTGTGTTTGTGTTCTAGCCAAGAAATGATAGCCACAAGAGCAGGAAGGGTCACCCCACGGAGGCTGATAATCGGCACAAATGTTTCTACTGTAATCTCGTTTGCCCAAATGCCAACTCACTACGCCATCACTGTAGACAAGCTCATAGTAAAGACCGATGCCACGTCTGTAGTATCTGCAACAAAGCTTTTAAGAGAGCAATGCACCTTAAGGTAAGCGCGTTTTGCAGAGCACGAGCTCTTACTTGACACCCACCATTAATATAATCTGGTATTATCACTTATTTGTGCCTGACATGTAATATAGGCAAAATCTTTACCATCTTTACCACACTAACAAACATGTTAAAAGTAATATAATACCTCTCTGATAGTCAAACAAAACTGAAGGCCAAAAGTTTTCACACAGATATTATAGAATATACACAGTTTGTATTGTATCTCATTTGATTGTGGGGCATTACATAAATCAGACCTAATATACAGTATATACTACATATGCTGTGATTTACTGTGGATACATTGTTTGTGTAATAGGAGCATGAACGAGTTCACCAGCCAGGCCCATCGCTTAGCTCCCTCAAACCCAGAGTCTTCAGCTGCTCCTCGTGCGGGAAGGCCTTCCCGAAGCGCAGTCAGCTGGAGAGACACAACCGCACACACACAGGTGATATGAGGAGATGTGTTCTTTTTTACACATTGAGCAGAGTCCTGCCTCATCCCTCTGTGGAATCAAGTAGCTAACATGATTAGCTCTATAAAGCATAGAGACACAGTTCTGTCAGCCCATTATCATTTGAATAGACTCACAAGAGTATATTTGGACCGCATCATACTAAATCTCCAAACCCCTTATGGCCTCTTTTCCACAGAGATTGTGCAACATTGCCGCAGTAGTGCAGCCATCAAGCCGCTGTTCTTGTCGTCAAATTCCTACCACAGCCTGTGACGTTTTCTAGAAAGTTGGCATCAAGTAGGTGCCAACAACATTAGCATTTGGAATTCGCTGCTGTCCTATTTGCACATACTGTGCTCAACATAAATGAGTATCAGAATCAGAATCCTCTTTATTTGCCAACTATGTCAAAAACACAAAAGGAATTTGTCTCCAGTCCCCGGTAGTTGGAGCTGCTCTAGTATGACAATAGATAGCCATTTTGACTTTACTTTTGAGACATAAAAAAATAATGAAAATTAGAAAAATGATTTTGGAATCAGTGGCTCACAGGAGTATTTTGTGTTATTTATTATTGGTATTTATTTATGGTATTATATGGTTCTTTTCCATCTCTTTGTTGTCAATATAGGGCAGCTTTGGCACATCTCTGACGTAAGTTTGTGAGTGTGTGCAGTTTTGGCAAAATGAAGGATGGTGAAGGCTTTGAATCTCGTTCAACAGATTCGGGAAAGGATGTCACTATTCTCAGGTCATTCGCAGTCTAGTAAAATTGTAGAGTATCTTTCAATAGGCCGTTCTGAAGCTCCACATGCGTTTATGGAAAACTTATTAGGTCTCCTAGTGAAGTACTAGATGTTAACTAGTATTTTATAACAAATACTACAATCCATAAAGCCATTTGAGCATTCATTAGATATCCTCTTTGTCATCACTAGTAAGACAATTCAGCGGACTAGTACATGGACCTTAAGCTGGATATCCTCATCGAATATATGCTCAAACCACTATCCATATGCAGCATCAGTTTTGGAAATTGGGGGTTGACTTTGGTTTTTGTAGAAGCACTGACGTTTTCAGCAGAACATGTGGAACGATCAGAGAACTGGTACTCGACAGTGTTTTGTCTTGTTGCCCTACAGGCGAGCGTCCCTTCAAGTGTCTTCAATGCGACAAAGCCTTCAACCAGAAGAGTTCTTTGCAAGTGCACATGGTCAAACACACAGGAAAGAAACCCTTCAAGTGTGAGATATGTAGCATCCGATTCACTCAGAAGAGCAACATGAGACACCACATGAAGCGAGCCCACGGCTACGGTGAGCATGTGGACACAGTCACCTACAAGCTCTTAAAAGCATTTCATGATATTGAACGGTGTGGAAGTGTGCTTGACACAGTCAGCATACAAAACGTCCTCCTTGAACTGAGCGGTTGCATTTTACTTCTTCCACACAGCCTTGGTTTAGAGCTGCCCTCACTTTTATCATGATAAACTTAACGCAGAATTGGTTGGCGACAGAAAATTCCATAATAAAACTAATTGAGTTCATTCACTACAGTGTGGGTTGGAGTCTTACTGTACTTTGTTGTACAGATACTTCTACGAATGTGTTAATATGTTAATGTTGTTAATAAGTCCCCAAGATCACAATCAAGCAAACAAAATCTCAATTGCAGTTGACTTTACCACTCTCTATTTACATCTTTTTTTATGTCTGGTCATCTTCTGCAGAGGTTGAAAAAAAAATAACAAGCCTATATTGACAAATCAATGACTAAAAAGTGCAAATACCTGTGCCTGTTGTCAAATGTAGGGAGTAAAAATAAAATGTCATCAGAAAAATACTCAGGTAAGACATCAAATATCTGAAAAATATACTGAAGTACAGTAACCAAGCATTTGTACTTCACTACTTCCCGCCATTATTCTTCTGTGATCTGGCTTGTTGGCTTATGAATATCGGAATACTTCACAAGTGCAACAGGATCCAAATGTTTTCTGCTATGTTTCTACAAAGAGACAAAAAAAATCTATTCTTGTTCATTTAAAGTGTCACCTGTCTCTGTGTTTTTCTGACAAAATACGGTTCACGGACCATAACAGACTCCTCCTGGTCGCAACATCAACAACAAACCACCTGTAGCCTCGCATCTACAATATGTGCTCTGACCTGAGAAGAGACACACCCCTGAGTTAACGCTCCCCAATGTGACAGCAAACAAAATTTTGATTAGTTTTGTCTACCATTTTATGCCATGAAAAACCACAAAACCATCTGGCCAAGCATTCTGTTTCACAGAGGGAAACATTTGTAATGTCATTCATTCATTCATTCATTTATTTAAAAATAGCAGGAGCAAGATGTACTCTCATTTTATAGCAGTCGAATACATTTTGTAAAACACAGTTTGTTTTGCATATGGCATTCTTTTCCATGTGTTCTCAATTACTCAAAGTAAAAATATAAAGCCTCAGGTGTGTTTTTTTTTCTGTATTAGAGTCACACCTTTTATTTATTTTTGCCTTTTTTCATCTTCACAGGTCAAATTCAGGATATGACTCTGCGCCAAGAAGACCCAACCACTCAAGTCACTGTAACCTCGGAGCTAGACCTGGAAGTGGTCCCTGAGTCATCTGGAGATTGGCATAATGTTTTCCCATGAGTCATCCCAGATCACACAAATCCAAAACAGGTTATATTGTATACAATGCGTGTGATCAGAGAAAAAGAAAACAGGTTATATATTGCACATTGTTGAGTTTGAAAAAAAAAAACTGCTAATTTTTACCAAACATCATCTTGCCTTCAAAATGATTACATTGGGGGGGAAAGATATTGCCCTTCTATCTATAGATGCTATTTTCTGTCACTGCTTTTCTCACTGTGAGGCTTTGAACAATCTCATTTTGACACAACCAGTCAGAGAAAATGTAGAATCAATCAATAAAAAAAAATGTACAATGATATGTCCTTATAGTTTCACGATACCATATTAGAATTAAGTAATAGTTCATGTTTTTAAGTGTTGTAGGGTTAAAATGTTGACTTTACTAGTATTTCAATGGGTCCCCTATGAAGGGTTCATTTATGAATTTCTCAAATTCTCTTGAGAGGTTTGTTTAGGTAAGTATGGGCATTAAAGAGAGCTGGGAAAGTAGACTGGTTTTTCGAATGCGAAAAAGGAAAGTGTAGCCTAAAAAAAGCCTCGCAGAGAATGAGAGACTTTATTAACGGTCTGCTCACTGGGACGAATGCACCCAACGGTACTGCTGCCGTGGCTTCCAAAGCAGCTTAACAAGAGCAAATTTTTTCTCCCCAACTGTTGATTTTATTACTTGGTCTTATACGGACATTTATAGTAATAAATGTTTATAGTGTATATTTTTTGGTTTGTTTTTCTGCTCCTTTTGTAAATAGTGAATTAGTTTTGTTTATAGTTGATCTTCTGCAGAATGGTTGTATTTTGAGCCTACTGAGCTTACTGTAAAGCAGACATCAGTTGTTTTCTATTGTCCTTAAGAAAAGATGATTAAAGTAATTTTTATATTATCTGAAACCCTTTCGTGTTTTTACATTACTTTAAAATTTTCTATACATTTATTTACCTTCAACAGATGAATATTACAAAATGCTACTTGAGTAAATGTAGTGGAGTAAATGTAGCGTGTTCCTACTCACCTCTGTGTACAGGAAATGTTGTACGTGACTCATACATACAGTATATGTAGACGTTGAACACTGTCAAGTACCTCAACCAAGTAAAACTAAAATTGAGTAATACTACAAACTCACAATTTGATGACACTTGACAGACAAATAACAAAGAGGGGACAGGACAATTTGTTGTGTTGCTTCTCTGGTCACGTCAGTGTTAGTCAGTAGCCATTAAATTGCTTTCAGCTACGTTTCATTAATATCAGCTTGGTGTAAAAAAAAAAAATGTCGTTTTCAATTATTTTGCTCTTATTGGGCTGAGTAGCTAGGATTTTTTTCATGTCAGACTAAGTTCCCCTTCTGATTCTCTGGTTAAGAACCCCCCCCCCCCCCCCCCACACACACACACGTACCTTGTGTGGCATCAAAAAACACAACCAAGGACAAACAAAAAGTGCATTAGGAAAGTATTCACAGCTCTTCACCTCTTCTAGATTTTATGTTACGCCTCATTTCAAAATGAAACACATTCATATTTTCCCTCAAAATTCTACACACACCACCATAATGACAACAATTTTATTTTATTTTTTACTTTACTTCCCAAAGCGCAGTCAGCTGTATTGTTGCACAGCCATTTTCAGATTCCTCCAGAGATGTGTAATCCGGTTCAAGTCTGGCCTTTGGCTGGGCCTTTCAGGACATTCACAGAGTTGTCTTGAAGTCACTTGTTTCATATTTAGGTGGAATCTAGGAGTCGTTGTCCTGCTGAAAGATGAACCGCCACCTCAGTCTGAGATCAAAAGCACTCTGGAGCAGGTTTTCATCCAGGATGTCTCTGCACATTAATTTTTCCCTGACTCTTCTCCCAGTTCCATCCTTACAGCATGACGCTGCAACCTCCATGCATCACCATTGCGATGGTATTGGCCAGGTGAGGAGTAGTGCACGGATTCCTCCAAACATGACATCTGAAATTAAGCTACCAGAAGAGGTAGGTCCTGGTTGGGGAGATAAGACTTATCGTTGTTTGGACGAGAGGGTGGACTTGATTGGATGCTTTGAGCAGGAAGTTATTCCGCATCTGGTGCGGTTTTTGAAATGCACGTTGCCAGTGATTCAAACATAGCTGCTGCTCTCAAATAATGTTTTGACTTGGGACATATGTATGGGATCAGACTTGGGCAAGAAAGAATTTCACAAAACATTTTAAATCGCATCCTTTTGGCCCAATTCTTATTCCATATGGGAGACGAGTGCTGCGTTTCTTCTACATCCGCACAGCCTCACTTGCTCCAGTTACACACATATGAGGTGATACTAGATAGATATGCTCGGGACTAATCACGACATTCAAATAAGTGTGCACATGCTGACAATGCATTTAAAAGTGGTTAGGCTGGACAGATGGCGCCGTCTAGTTAAGTCGTTCCTCTCGTCCAATCAGTGATGAGTCTTATCCCCCACCAGTACCTATCTTTTCCAGTAGCTTAATTTTGTTTAGTTTTTTTTCATTTGTGGTTTTGTTTAGTTACTTGTTGTTGTGATGAGTTAGTTGCCATCATGTTTTTTGATTTACTGCTCTGTTTAGTTCTTTGTTGTTGTGATTAATTATTTGCTGTCGTGTTTTTTTATTTACTGTTGTGTTTAGTTATTTGCTGTTGTGTTTTGCAGTTAAGGGCCACTGTAAATTTCGTTTGACTTTTGAGGCAAATATTGGCTCACCTCCAAATTGTGAAACCTTTTTGGGGTTTGACTTTGGAAGTTCCAATGTACTGATATTGGAAAGCACAATTGAAGCAAGATTAGCACTGCTTCCTCACAGCAAAAGGTAATGTAATACTCAAAGTTGAGGTTGGTATCGGGTCGTCTCCATCAGACTCAGGATTTAGTCTCAAGACCAGTCACTCTACTCACTCTTGTTTTATGTAGTCTTAACTATTTTTATATACAGTAACTGCCCAGCCAGCATTGTAAAGGCATATCTTTTTTTTTTTTTTTTTGCTGTAGGCATGGTGATCTGAATATAAACACATATCTTATGAAATCTGGTGGTAACGGAGCTATGTTTAGTCAACACAGCACAGTGGAATAGTCCTTAGTTCTAAATTCTGAGGTTCTTGTTTTGAATCACAGCTGTGGAGTGTGGCGTTCTTTCAGTGCTTGAATATTGCAACCAATCCAGGGTTTACCCTGCCTTTCCCCCAAAGTCAGCTGGGATGGGCTCAAGCTCGTATGAGGACAGGCCATTTAGAAAGCGAATGGATGTATGAATCTGTTGTCACCATGGTTACCCGTTCTTTTCCCCCTATTATTATTATATTGATTGTATTAGCTTTTAACCACAATCTGAAGTGAAAATATCTTAATGTGAAACATTTTTGACCAAATAGCACATTGTAGGCTAGTTGCCAAACAATATGCTTATGTACAGTATATGAATAATGTAATGCAGCCAGATAAACATTAATCAGACTAATACAAGTGCAGGTTGCTGTTGGATCTACTACTGATGTATAAAGTTTTCTCAAAGCAGTGATGTCCTAATACAGTATGACCAAGGTGGTGGGTGGGTTGTTGCTGAATGTTTTATTAGGTGAAAAAAGAGGTCTGCTGCTTTTTTTGAGGGAATATGAATGTAGAAAATAAATGGTTAATTTTTTTTTTTAATTCCCTCCAGTGCTCCCTCCATCTTCACTGTGTATTTCTATGCTCTTTTCACCAAAACATCAGAATACACCTGAATTGTGGCCTATCAGAGCGCTTGGTCTGAATTACATGCTCGAAATGAGTCATGTTTGTTTTATGTAGTAGGAAAATACACACAAATCATTTTGCTTTCCTTCATGTTCACATAAAGCATCACACACTATGGAAGGGATCGGGCTTTTTTATTTTTGTTTTCAGGTAAGTGGCCATTCAATTTATTAAACAGGAGGGTCTTTACATTCAATCTAAAGGATGCATTGGAAGTGGATTCAGACACACACATTGTAGATTGATGCCATATTTTACACACATGCGTGCACACACCTGCAGTTTAATTCATCTGGAATAAGGATGGTCTGCATTTCTGTGACCAATTGTTTTATTTCTGACATAGTTGGACAGAAGCACCAGAGAATGTTTCACTACCACTTAGTTAGTCAGAGAGCACCTTTTTTGAAATTGTGTTTGTTTGTCTGAGTAATCAAGAAAAACGAAACAGCAGTTGGTTTAAGGAGGCAAGAAGAGAGGCTGAAGACGAGAGGCTGGCCATATTTTTAGAGTCAGTAACTGAACGTTTAAAGACCAGCGATGCACACGGAGAAAATTGCAATGTGCTGTTAGCGCTACGTTGTTAGAAATGACGAGTACGTGTTGCTTCAGTGCTCATTGCAGAACATATTTAAAATGGTTGAGTATGTCTATCTATAACCAAAATCATTCAAATGACAAACATGTACATCACATTTATGACATCACACTTAAATCAGACACAGGGAGGTGGAGTGGGAAAAAAAACAAACAATAGAACCAAAATGGCTCTAGTCTACAGTAATGTAAGTGGGGTTAATTGTACCACAAAATCAACACAAATTCCTGTTAATGGGCACAGGGAGCGTGTAAGGACATGACAAAGACATAGCGACAAGACAATAAAGACAGAAGCAGCCTGAGCCTAGGACAACAACAACAGGCAAGTTCAGAACTTGAACTGGGCCTGTACTCCCACAGTCCAGGTCTGCTTAGCCACATTTGAGTTTTTTAGGGAGGACAGACACTCAAGCACATATATGGCCATGGCAGGGGTCAGGGGGTCATTTGGGATGCAGGAGAGCAGGAAAAGACGCGGGCAGGCAACAGATTGTGTGGCGATCTGCCAGCCAGTGAAGGGTAAGACAACAGGACAGACGAATCAAGAGATTTATACAATATTATGTGTTATCAGATTCAAAGGTGAGTTTAAAGGATCACAAAGTTTCATTTTCTTCCTCTCCTTGCCCGCGTTACTCATTCTTGTCCTTGACTTCTTCTAAGGGGATGTTGGAACTTCAGCGTCTGGCTGGAGAAGAGCTGCGGCTTCCCTGTGCAACAGACAAGACATGAGTGATAAAAGTATATTTAAAAATATATGTTAAAACCCAATCCACAAACTAATAGTTTTCCCATTCCAAAAATGGGCAATATGCTCGAACAGCACGTGCACAGAGATCTTGCGATGTTTGCTTCAAAAAGTCTTCTGGAGCTATAATATAAACCTAAAAGGAAGTCTGGCATCTTTTATTTACTTTCAAATTTTGGCCATTTTTTGTCCTTTTATAGAGTTCATATTTTAAAGAACTCCTCCAACAGATTTGACTGCCAAACTTGGCACATACTGCACGTCAAATGTTCCTTGAAAAAGTATTCCTACACCTTCAATTTGTTCACATTTTGTGACCTTCAAATCGCCAACTTGAATTTATTGTATTTATTTTATCTCATCCACCCCCGGGGTGATAAATTCGCCCGGAGTTCCTCAAGGCTCTGGATGTTGTGGGGCTCTCCTGGTTGACACGCCTCTGCAACATCGCGTGGACATCGGGGACAGTGCCTCTGGATTGGCAGACTGTGGTGGTGGTCCCCCTTTTTAAGAAGTGTTCCAACTACAAAAGGATCACACTCCTCAGCCTCCCTGGTAAGGTCTACTCAGAGGTGCTGGAGAGGAGGGTTCGTTGTGAAGTCGAATCTCAGATTCAGGAGGAGCAGTGTGGTTTTCGTCCTGGCCGTGGAACAGTGGACCGGCTCTACACCCTCGGCAGGGTCCTCGAGGGTGCATGGGAGTTCGCCCAACAAGTCTACATGTGTTTTGTGGACTTGGAGAAGGCGTTCGACCGTGTCCCTCGGGGAGTCCTGTAGGGGGTGCATCGGGAGTATGGGGTACCGAACCCCCTGATACGGGCTGTTCGGTCCCTGTACGACCAGAGTCAGAGTTTGGTACGCATTGCCGGCAGTCAGTCGGACTAATTTCCAGTGAGGGTTGGACTCCGCCAAGGCTGCCCTTTGTCACCGATTCTGTTCATAACTTTTATGGATATTTATGATCTCCAACTCTCACTGGAGCGGTTCACAGATGTGTGTGAAGCGGCTGGGATGAGAATCAGCACCTCTAAATCTGAGACCATGGTCCTTAGTCGGAAAAGGGTGGCATGCCCTCTCCAGGTCGGGGATGAGATCCTTCCCCAAGTGAAGTAGTTCAAATATCTTGGAGTCTTGTTCACGAGTGAGGGAAGAATGGAACGGGAGATCGACAGGCGGATCGGTGCAGCGTCTGCAGTGATGCGGACTTTGTATCGGTCTGTTGTGGTAAAGAAGGAGCTAAGCCGAAAGGCGAAGCTCTCAATTTACCGGTCGATCTACATTCCTACCCTCACCTATGGTAACGAGCTGTGGGTCGTGACCGAAAGAACAAGATCCTGGATACAAGCGGCCGAAATGAGTTTCCTCCGCAGGGTGTCCGGGCTCTCCCTTAGAGATAGGGTGGGGCTCAGAGCAGAGCCGCTGCTCCTCCGCATTGAGAGGAGCCAGATGAGGTGGCTCAGGCATTTGTTTAGGATGCCTCCTGGACACCTCCCCGGTGAGTTGTTCCGGGCACGCCCCACGGGGAGGAGACCCCGGGGACAACCCAGGATACGCTGGAGAGACTAAGTCTCTCGGCTTGCCTGGGAACGCCTCGGGATCCCCTCGGAAGAGCTAGAGGAAGTGGCTGGGGAGAGGGAAGTCTGGGCTTCCCTGCTGAGGCTGCTGCCCCCGCGACCCGACCTCGGATAAGCGGAAGACAATGGATGGATGGATGGATGTGATAGACTAACACAAAGTAGCACATAATTGTGGAGTGGAAATGATATACGGATTTGAAAATATTAAGCTAATATAAACCTGGAAAGTGTGGTGTGCCTTTGTATTCAGCCCCCTGTACTCTGACACCCTTTACTATTCACCGCAATCAATCGCCTTCACAAGTCACCAAATTAGTACATTGTGTCATTCGTGTGTGATCTACTCTGTGTAAATACACATGTTCTGTGAAGGCCTCTATGTTTTGTTAGTTTATTGCTGTGTGTAAGTGCAATACAGTACTCTAAAATGCAATTTTTCTTGTTGCATTGTTGTTACCGCTTTTGGGGGGCCTCGAATTTATGAATGGCATTTCCATTCATTTACAATGGATGCCTAATGTGCCAGTACCCCAACGTTGCCAAGGATGCAAGGGCCCACTCATAGCTGCTCGCACCTCTTATTATTATTCGAATCAAACATGTTTCATTTAATGTATCAACCAACAAAAACACATTTTATCTCTCGTCCTCAACATTGAACTTCTTCTTGTGAGAAATAAGCGTGGTAGTAATCAGATGGGTTTGAAGTTACAGCAGCTTCTTCTTCTTCCACTGCAGTAACATAAATAAATACATTTAACATGAGATGGATAGTGTGGTATAGAAGATGGATTAATGGATGTAAAAATTAATAGTCAGTTTTTCAGAAGCAAATTTGATAATGAGATCATGGGATAAGTTTTAAGAAGAAGTAAAACCAAGTCAAAATGTGATAAAGTTGGTTATTATGAAGACTTGTTTTTATAAGGGATTTTTATTCATTTTGGAAAATGTACATCTACTAGTTCTAATATTGGTTAATACATATTGCTTGATTTGATTATGAATGCCTTAAAATAACAAGGCTTAAGAGGTGGCTGCTGTAACTCATTACTCTTCGTTGGAATATAAATAGAAAGGAAAAATAACTGGTTAGAGCGTCTGCCTCACAGTTCTGAGGACCGGGTTCAATCCCCGGCCCCGCCTGTGTTGAGTTTGCATGTTCTCCCCTTGAATTAACACTTAGTATGACATTAGGGTCTCCCAGACACTCTTTTTGTATGCATTTGATTTCAGTCATTTATTAAAAATACATAACATCTATCTATTTTCTATACCACTTGTACTCATTATGGTCGCTGGTGGGCTGCAGCCTACCTCAGCTGGCTTTGAACGAGAGGCGGGGTACACCCTGGACTGGGCACCACCAAGTTGCAGGAAAAAGGACCAACTATATTCATATTCACACCTTTGAGCAATTTGGAGTGTCAAATGTACCAAACAAGTATGTCTTTGGAATGCAGAAGGAACCCAGAGTACTCAGCGAAAACCCGGGGATGCAAGCACGGGGAGAACATGCAAACTCCGCACATTAATACGCTACAATAATTCTTCCTTTGCAAACATTACATAATGTTCTGATTTAAATGACCTCATCAGAGAAGTAGGTTACTGTATGGATTCATCAATGTTTAAGGATGTCTATAATTGTGGTTATAATTCGACCCTTATGTAGCTGAACATTACCAAAATATGCCAAAGTTCTGTATAATGCAAGAATTACACCAGTACAAACTACAACCTCAATAACAAATATACTGTCTGACAGTGTAAAAACTGTTTAAAAAAAGAACAAAAACAATATTTGAGAAGACCTCAATGACTACACAGCTCTTTCATTGGCTCACATTAGATTGATGAAGGGTACAATGACTAGCCTGTAGCTAGACCATTCAATCAAATAGGAATATGTTTCTGGGACCACTTTCCCATGCCTGATATGTTGTAGTGGTTGATCTGTGATTCACAAAGAGAAGTCTGAAAAGTAGCTTTATAAAGCAAAAACCTCTGATACATAGTTACATCACGCTTTGTACACAATGTTTTAACACGTTTGTGCTTGTTGTGATGGGTTTAACCACATGAACCAAATGAGAAAAATGCTTCTCAAAAAGAATTTGACGATACAAAATAATCATATTAAATTACTGCCCATAGTTGGGGATCCTGCCATGAGAAGTGGATCTGGCATCTCCAGCGGGATTAAATAAACACTTGCACTAAAGCTCAAAGTACGTGATATATTGTGCATGTTGATCAATTGTGGGTTTTAAAGCTGCGGTGGATTTATTGAGATTAGGATGTTTTCTGAGCTTTTCGACCTTGAATACAACCAAGTTAGTTACTCACGCTTCTGTTGTTATCGTCACTGAGGTAGAAACAAAAGATAAAAACACAATTTTGGACTCTGAGAAAGAGAATATGCAGTAGATGTTTCTTGAAACTAATTTAGAAACTTATTTTCCTTACCATTTTGAAGATCCTAGTCAGGGTGCCTTTGCCGTCCCCTCCACTGGACCTCTTGGCTTTAGCAGACTGAGACTTCTGGTCACCCTGGGACAAGGATACAAGGATTCGGTTGAAGAACTTTTGTTAGCTTTTGTACAAATGAATTTCAGCACTGGAATATACTGTCAAATTCAGAACAAGACAGAAGGTGTAAAAACAAGATTGATGGGGAATCAGACAAGTTTGTTTCTGCCACTAAAGAATGGAAGGAAGAAACTTAAAAGATGAAATTGATGAACATCGTAAGGTGTTAAACAGTTAGACATTCATAGACATCCATACATTCTCTATACTGCTTGTCCTCATTAGGTATAGACTTAGCTGGCTTTGGGCGAGAGGTAAGTTACACCAATTGCCAGGGAACATGCAGTGTAGACATACAACCATTCTCACTCACTTTCACTGCTAAGGACAGTTTAGAGTTTTCAATTACCATGCATGTTTTTTAAATGTGAGAGGAAGCCGCGCTACCTGGAGAAAACCCCCATTAACATAGGGAAGACGTGCAAACTTGAGATTTGAATCCCGGACCTCCGAACTGTGAGGCAGACATGCTAAGCACCAGTGCGCCGCGCTGCCACAGCAACAACTAAAACTTACAGCTCATATTTACTCACAGTTTTTCACTACTTCTGACAGGAATTTTTTAAAAGCTACAATCCGTGGCATTTTGATTCGATTTTGTGGAATGACTGTTCAAATGTTTGGTGTATTTTCTTTGGATAATGGATACGCTGACCTCCAGCCGACACCGAAAGCATGACAGAAAAAGAAAGAAAAACGATACTAATCAGCTCACAAGGAGTCTGTTCTCTGTTTTCACGACAGCCTTTTGTGTTCATTTCCTGACACCACATATGACGGAGGTACAATTGATTTTGGCAACATTTTAATATAGAACGTTTGCAAATCAAAACATGTTAAACACACATCATCAACGCAAGTCTTCTTCCCATTGAACATTTTCAACTAAATTTGCAAAATGCACATTCTCATTAACACTAAGAATGTGAATGCTGAGAATCAAGTGTGATGTTAAAATTCCATAACTTTGGGACTGCAATGGGACGCAGTGATGTATTTTTTAGGGTTATACAGTCATTAAAACTTTTTTTTTTTTTTTTAATATTAGTTTTCAATTTATCCGAGTGCTAGCCTTTCTCGGCATTTGCATGCAACCTCTAAGATTCTAGATTCCCAACAAGTGTGCTGTGTGTGGCATGAGTGATCATCCAATTTCACTTAATTGGTCGAAAAATGACGATTTATTTTCAACAAATAATGTATCTCTGGTAATGTCTATACCAGCGACACACATTTAACCTGATTGATGGACAGGCACGCCACATTCGAGTGTGTACACTGTACGAGCAAGGGAAAAAGTATTCTTTTCGTGACCTGTCGCTCTGATGTCTGATAATAGGCCAAAACCGCACGCGGCCTCTAATGGCCGAATTATATGTGGGTGTTGCTGTCATATCCTGTGATAGATTATCAGCATTAGGGCCCTCCGATAATTTGTTCAATGGGCATTTCAGCTCACTATTAGCTTCTCTCATTATCAACATGGAATACGAGAGAATTGCAATTTCTCCTAGGCGTAACTAACATTTAGTTGCAGTCCTTCTGTCCGACATCCATCCTAATGAATATTCTCTTTCCCAGCTACGTATGATTGACGTCTAGCACACACAAACACACTCGCGCGCACACATGCATTAGTTAAGTGGGTGCAGATGTTCAAGATATTTCTTGAAAAAAATGGACAGGTAGTCAATGAGGCAGAATGGCTGAAGTGGTCGATGTACTGTAGACTAAAGGGAAACAGATTTACTGCATCAGGCATAAAGGCTTGATAGGATGACCTTGCCTGAGCCACGGATTAAATGAGCCATGATACCACTGTGTTTTTTGGCGTTGTCAAAGCACCTACCAGACCTATCTTGGCTGCTAGTCCTCTCCACTGGACATACCCAGAGACAAGAGACAGGAAGTAAAAGGGACAAGGAACTGTTAGAAATGCCAGTCTGTCTGAGGGGAGGGAAGAAGTCATAGGGTCATGCGGGCTGGCAAGGGTGGATAAGAAAAGACAACGGGAGAAGAGATAGAGGGAGAGGAGAGCAAAGCGAAGGCTAACTTTAAAACAGAGAAAAGAGTGGAAAGTTTGTTTTCACTGGTACTCTAACTAACTAACGAGCTAACAAACTAGCCAGTTGGTTATCGCTAACACACAAACACATATTTGATTAAAAAAAAAAAAAAAAAGCAGTACAAATATATTGTTTTAAATGAATTACTCAATTCTTGTTTTCAAGAATACTGGACTTCTCTTAAAGATAAACTAAAAGTTATAATCATCATCATTGCTGTTCATTTTATCATCATTTTAATAGCTTAATATTTGATCTAGCTCTTGTTTTCTTTTGCATCACATTACTGTGCAGATGAACTTAAAAATGTGCCCTACAATAATAAATCAAAGATGCCTGTAGTTTTCCAATAAAAAGCAAAATTGTGCATTTGTCAATCGTTTGTATTTTTTTTTTCATGGGAAATAGACCACTATTTACCAAAACAGCTATGCAGTCATACCTTTTATACGTGTGTGTGTGTGTGTGTGTGTGTGTATATATATAAAATATTTAAGATTTAAGATTTAATTACTGCCTTTAAAAGTTATTTCTGTTATTTCTTAAATAATGTCCACATTTTCTACTTTCAAAATTGAGATTCAAACGTGACAATATCCTGCTAATGGTCCTCCCAATTTTATTCATTTAGTGTAAATGCATTCATCACTGTGTGCCATATGTCATATTATGAAGACTCACCCTTGACTTTGGGGGGGCGGGAGACACCTGAGAGGGATTAATGGAAGACAGTGAAGAGTTTGGACAGAGTTAATGAGAGGGCATACACAGTAGCAGAGTTGCAACGAGACAAACAGCTCCTCAAATTTAGTTCTTGTGAGGCCATCAGAGCTGTACTTCACTCACGATGGTACGGAAGAAGTGTACAACCGCATTCTCTGGGCCCCGCTTACGAGGGGACGTGGCAGACGCTTTCTGGGGGGCGGGAGAGAGGGCCCCACGGAAAGACCCCTGAGAAGAGACACAAAAATGGTGAACAATCTATGATAAACCCATGTGCTCAAATGTTTCCTAGTAGTCACAAAAGTCTCACTTACTACCTATTGCGATATACTCACAAGGTTTATTAGGTATAGGCAGTGTTGGGAAAGTTCATTTTCTACACAAACTAGTTACAAGTTTAGTTCACCATGACAAAAAGTTGTTCTTTTTGTCATGGTGAAGAAGGATGATGAGGATGGAGCTGCCAAGCAAGAGAGGAAGACCAAAGAGAAGATTGATAGATGAGGGAAGACATGAGGGCAGTTGGTGTTCGAGAGGAGGATGCAGGAGATAGGCTTACATGGAAAAGGGACAAACCCAAAGAGAAGGGTGAGCAGGCCACATATTAGTCGATTATCATGCTTTATAAAGGGTTTTGATGTGCGTTTTTAGTGCATCCACCCTGTTGTTGAAGCCCTGCCAGTGACCTTTTTATGAAGTGCTCTTACATAAACCCGTTATTTTCCCCAAATGTAGCTGTCTGCATGTTGCATGTGATTGGATTTTGGTGAGATCAAAGGAGGATATGGCGCAACCATGTGCTTTTTGTAGCATCTCAGACTTTGATGAATGTGTGCTTTTCCTTTGCATGTGCCCTCTCATGTAGGTTTCTTAAAAGTGTAGCTTATTATAGTATGCTGAAGATGTATTCAAATATCATGAAGAGACTATAGAGAATATAATTTCTGTACAAATTAAGTATGAATGCTAGAGCTGAATTTCATATGGGACTGCTACCATTTGCTCACCCACAACCTGCTACATGTGTGACATTTATTTTGTTGGGTGTTTGACTTCCCCTGTAGAACTATTTAAACAATGACAACAATAATAAACACAAACAAAATGACTCTACTTACTTGTCTAACATCTAGCATGCTAACAATCTTCAGGGACCCATAATGTTCATTTGGGACCATATATATCATTGAATAGGTTCTAAAAGTAGGGTGAGAAGCTCGGTCATCCGGGAAGAGGTCAGAGTAGAGCCGCTGCTCCTCCACATTGAGAGGAGCCAGATGAGGTGGCTGGGGCATCTGATTAAGATGCCTCCTGGACGCCTCTCTGGTGAGGTGTTCCGGGCACGTCCCACCCGGAGGAGACTCCGGGGACGTCCCAGGACACGCTGCACAGACTATGTCTTCCGGCTGGCCTCGGAACGCCTCGGGATACCCCCGGAAGAACTGAATGAAGTGGCTGGGGAGAGGGAAGTCTGGACGTCCCTGCTAAAAGCTACTGCCCCCACCACCCAACCAGAAAATGGATGGATGGATGGGTTCTAAAAATGCTAAATCAATACATACCATAGTAAGACAGCAACCTGAGTACAAAAAACACAAACACAAGCAATGTTTCCCCAAGCAAAGTTAGCAAAGACCCAATTTATCAAATGTCTCTGTATTAAGAGTGACTTTACCTCCCTGATCTGGTTTGTGCAAGTAGGACTTTGCTTTTCACCGAAGCACTACATGTCTACATGATTCCCTTGTGTTGCATGTGCCAAACTCAAAGCCTGGGGGTCAGATCTGGCCTGCCACAACATTTCTTTGTGGCCCAGTAAAGCAAATCAATTGTGTCTACTTCATTGCCTTTTTCTAAACGGATTTGTGCTCTTTATTGTGGCAGAAAATCCTTTCTATAAATTGGATAATAATATTTTTATTTGATTGCCACTATTTTCCATGACTTCTAATTTCAAACTCCATTTTGGTTAAAATTAATATAATAGCCGGGGCACTTGTTTGTTCATAAAAATATGATGAGATGATTATAAATTTAGAGTGGATATAAAAATATCTCAACACCAGGTGCCTGTTTTTTGTTATAGGATACCAAGATTAATTATTTCAAAACATTTTCAACCATTAATGTGACCTAAAACATGTACACCTCAATTGAAGAAAAAATGATCTTTTTGAGAGTGGAAGTAAAAAAAAATAAAAAATGAGATGGTTTAATGTGGATGCTTAAGTGTGCACAACCTGGGGATGTTGTTGTGTTCAGAATTAACCAATCACACTCGAACTCACTCACCCACCACCATTTAAAGTGCCTCCGATGAACTACAAATAAATTTGAGCTATCATCGTAGTCTTTTCCTGACATTTTTGTTGTCAAACTCATCCTCTGTGTGCACACTTTTGCAACCACATTATCTCAGTTGTTAATTTTTACTTCCCCTCACAAAAAAATATTTATTTTTTCAATGTGGTTGTACAGTTTATAGCTCACATTAATGGTGAAAATAGTTTTGAAATTATTCATCATGGACGTATTTTTATGTCACAAAAAACGGGTGTGTAGACATTTTGTTTTATAACCAATGTATACAATTTTCACTGTCATGACGACCCTCTGAGGGAAACCAACATAACTATGATGTGTCCCGTGGTGATAGTGAGATTGACACCCATGCCTTAATGCAAGGCTGGTTTGTCTCAGTAATTGGCTGAAAGAGGAGAAGACATTTTCTCTGTCCTGACAATGAGCTTATACAGGCGAACCATGGTTACGAACGGCTTTCACAAGCTTTATGCTTTCCCCTCACTACGCCTGTGCAAAGTGGGTCAACTCATGTTATGAAGGTGTGTCAAAGGTCGCGCGTCTATATGTACCTGTACCTCTTTACGGTTTCCGCAGAGATGAAAGCACACATAATCACATTGCTTTGTTGTTAGTGTTATTTCTACAACTAGCATTCCTATTCCCCAAACAGCAGAAATGCTTTCTTCTACTTGATTTGTTTTTGTAGTCTGCAATAGCGTGCAACCAACCCATAAAGGACTTATAGTAGGTGGAACAGCAACAACTTTCTGTTGTATTTCCTTTATATGTCTCGACATCAAACACAATTTATTTAAATTGAAAACATACTGTAGCTGAATCCATCACATATTATTATTCAGTTAAAATGTTATTAATTACAAAGCCTCATCTTATTTTTTTCTCGTAATTATTATTATTTTACCAATCAGTACAATTGCTGTTGATTATGTTCTAATGTTAATTGAACCAAATACGCCAAACCATCTTTGAGCGATAGCAGTGATACCACATTGCCAGCAACATGGCAAAATTAATTGATCTTGTTTTATTAAATTGTATTATTTTGTATATTAATTTCAACATTTAAAGCGATTTGATTATCAAACTACTTTGTATCTTTTTGGAATAAAGTAATTACTAGTTGAATATTTTTTGAGCGAGTGGCATCACAAATACAGTGTATTCTTAGAAATTTTATAATCTATATAGCATTCAGGTTAATGATCAAGTTGTGTATTGTAGCATAGAAGAGTCCAACGATCACAAGTTAGAGGTTAGAGGCCACCACGAGGTCGCACATATCACTTCATAATGCATGACACCAAATTCAGTACTGAAAGGTTATGAATAACAATTCACAGAACCCATTCGTGAGTGACACATTAGCTTTCCTATCTATTTTATTCTTTCACTGTAAAGCACACGATTTGAAGGATGACACATTTGAAAGAGACCCCAAATCATTCTTCCACTTGCCCGATTGCGATTTAATGCTTCAGTCAGATTATGATCATTATTATATATTTAAAAAAAAATCAACAGCAGGCAGTGATAACGGAAGTAAACAAAAACAATTAATACAAATATTGAACATTACATACCCCCCATTGATTTAAATGTGGGTAATATCCACACATGGCAGATTTACCATGGAAAATGCAGAGAATTGACGGCGCTCTGAGATTTCCTGGGGTCCCCAAAAGTCTCATAAAAACTGATCTTATCTTTGATTTAAAGCAATTATTATTGTTTCAATCTTATTTAAAATCTGAAACGCACAGCCGAATGCTATATCTATCATGATCGTTTTTGAATGCTCCCACTTCCCTTTATTGCACTGGACTATTCCATCTTCTTACTGCACGTGCCGACCTGATTCAGGAAGACGGTTAAACAAAGGACTAAAAAGGTCCGCAAAGAATGAGAACTAGGTTGTACTCATTTGTGGAGGTATAGCGTTAGACTGTTTGCCACCAGTTTTCCTGATTATTTTTTTTTGCCTCGGCTAGAACGCGGCCCAGTGTAACTGGGCATTGGGCACGAGTGGTCCCTCCACCACTATATAAAAACTTGCACCAATGTTGTGTCAGTGGTTAACCTGCGTAATTGCGAGTTACTCATGCCCATTGCACACCGAGCGACGCCGGCGAAAGCAACTGAAGTTGTCCATCGCAAGACAAATTACAGTCGGCAACTCTTTTCTGTAAATTAAGTGCTTAAACACTAGACATCAACCGAGGTGCTTCAACGGAAAAACAGCGACCCGATATCAGGTTTTGAGGCACCACATACAATATACTGTACTAAATCATTTTTAATTGAACCACCCTAAATGATGGCACGATTGTCATGGAAGAAGTGGATAGCCACAAAGGGGAAAGGCAACGGGCAAGAATAAAATAGAGATGTGGATATTTTTGAGAGGCTGTTTGCAATGGTCAGCAATGATCAACATGCACATTATACACTGTATGATGTTTTATTATTTTGAAGCCTCATGTTTTTATACTTGGCAATTTCTTTAATCAGTCAAACTCAGTCAAACAGACTTGGAATACAAAGTTTTTGTTTTTTTTCATATCGGTACGGAGAATGAAAGAAATTAATGAATGAATATCTGAAAACTGAAATAACAGACGCAACCTTCAACCATGTGGTATGATAAATGAGCTACTTTTGTTATGCTTATATTCATATAGATCATAACATACATAAGGATAATCTATAGACAGCGTTGGAAAAATACGTTTTCAAAGTGAAATTAAAATTAAATGCCTAGCTAATTGGAAGAATAGCCATCTCTTCGTCATCTTGGGCTACATAATTGTGAAAGCAATAGTTCTTGTTCTGACATGGGGAAAAAAAATCGTGCAGAAAATGCAAGCTACCTAAAAAATATGGCAACACAGTTGTTTGTTTGTCAGTTGTTAGAACATATGGAAAAAGTTGGGATGTTCTGAAATAAACAGAGGAAGCATGACATTAAAAACAAATGGGCAAGCAAAGCAAAACAATAAGCGCTAAAGGTGTTGTTAAAGATTTTTAATCAAGCAAAAATCCAAAAGCTGAAAACAGGAGCAGATTAGGAACAGTTCACTGGTCACATCAAAGAGTTCACAGCAAACAAATACAGCACAAGTATCCACTGTAAAGTTGACACTCAGAGGTCAAGGATGTGAACCTGAGGCGAGCGACTGATGTGAGGGAGGGAGAGTGTGCCCTTGCTCCCTCCTCCAGCCAAGACACGAGGGTTAGAATATAGTCTTATTTTGGTGTGAAAGTGAGCTCCTTTGCGAGAGCCTGATTAATATAACCACTGCTCAACATGACAAAGTCTTCCTTTTAGTTAAAACATAATATGATATTCAAACAGAAGAAAGGCTATCCCAATGTACATCCACCCTTAATTTTAAAGAAGAAGGTTTTAGCATTTAAATGCACATTTCCTGCAGCTAACAAGAGGTTTGTTTTTTTCACCATCTTGTAATGCACTTTATTGGCGCTATAAAACAATTGGAAGTTGTAACATCTTTGAAATAAAGATGGTTGGAAAACACCTCGCCAGTCATATAGCAGACAGGATGTAAGACTGATTTAACATCTTTGAGCAGTAATTATATCAAAAAAACAAATCCTTGATGTGAATGAAGTGTGTACAGCATAAAGTGCTGGTTCCTTTTGGCTTGAGGCAACAGAGGTGGGCCAACTGCATCTGAGTTACTTGAAATGTGAACACTAATTGAAGGCAAACCCTTGGTGAGTACATCAATTGCCAGAGTATTTGCTCACCTGCCTTGACTCAGATATGAATTTAAGTGACATCCCATTATCAACCCATAGGGTTTAATATGACATCGGTCCACCTTCTGCAGTTATAAGAGTTTAAAACTCTTCTGGGAAGGTTTTCCACAAGGTTTAAGAGTCTCTTTATGCGAATTTATGATGATTTTTCAAGAAGTGCATTTGTGAGGTTACACACTGATGTTGGACGAGAAGGCCTGGCTTTCAGTCTCTGCTCTAATTCATCCAAAATTGTTCTATAGCGTTGAGGTCAAGATTGTGCAGGCCAGTCAAATTAATCCCCAAACTCTCTCATCCAAGTCTTTATAAACCTTGATTTGTGCACTGATGCGCAGTCATGTTGGAACAGAAAAGGGGCAAAGTTGGAGATGTCCAAAATATTACCCCCTGAGCTCCAGTGAAAGGAAATCTGAATGCTCCAGCATACCAAGAGATTTTGGACAGTCAAACAGTTTGGGATTACCCCTTCCTGTGCCAACATGTCTGTGCACGGGGGCACAAAGCGAGGTCCATAAAGACATGGATGAGAGAATGTGGCATGGAACTTGACAGGCCTGGACAGAGGCCTGCGCTCAACCTAAAAAATATGGCCCTGGAAGAATGGGCAAACATTCCCATAAACTCACTCCTAAACCTTGTTGAAAGCCTTCCCACAAGAGTTGAACCTGTTACAGCTGCAAAGGGTAGACCAACATTATATTAAACCATATGGATTTAGAATGGGATATCAGTTAAAATCATGTGAGTCAAGGCAGATGAGCGAATAATTTTGCCAATATATTGAATTTAAATATAATTATTAGTATTTTTTTTTTTACTGTAAAACGGTCTTCAATTTACAATGTATGACTTTCATAATGAGAAAATTAAGCAAATACTGCTGCAAAAATATTACGCTCCCTAGCATGAAACTTCACACTTTGTTTCGTTAACATGTTCCCTGACAAGTGTTTCATTTTACCAAAGCAAAGGAATGTCTGATGAACAGAAATGAACAAAATATTCCTTAAATGTCTAATAATTGCTCTCCTGACAGTCTTCCAGAACGCTTAGCCATAGTGGACATTTCAGTAGGCGGAAGGAAGATCAAGCTATTATCTTTCCAAAGTCATCGTGTCTGAATAAAAAGAAGTGGCAAACAGTCCCATATCACACGAGGCCAACGTCTGCCTCCTCTTTTCCACAAAACTACAAGAGGCTTGCTTTGGATTTAGTTTCAGTGTATCATATCATCTGTGGTATGAGATCACTAAACTGTGATGTGACCAACCACTGCCTCCAGAGGGAATGGCGGTATGCACAGTCTGCAGAAAAAGTAGAACTATCACTTATGGACACTTCATAGCTAAGGAGACATTGGTCCGTTGTGTTTGGAACTAGAACCTAGTCGATGCCGCTAACTACTGCAGCAACAAAGATAGCCACTAAACTAAACATACATTTTCTTTTTACCCAATAAAGTGTATCATTAGAATTAATAACTGATGGCAAAATGTTGGGATCCTGACAACACAAGACTGCAGAAATCCATGCAAACTGAAATGCTGCATAACAATACAGTCAAGTCAGGTACAGACGTATTTGGACAATGAGTTTTATGATTATGCCTTTAGAGCGGGTCTTTTGTTTACGATGGTCTGGACCTACGACGTTTAGTGGTTAAGATCAGCACGCAATGAACCGAGTGTGCAACCCAACCACGGGAGTAAAGTGGTTGGGTTTTTTTTTTCACTGTACATCTAATATTTACAGTCAATTAACCTAACTTTTGGAATGTAGGAGTAATGCAGAGTACCTGCAGAAAATCCACATAATGTATCCATGAGGAGAACATACGAACTCTGAGCTGAGATTCAAAACCCCAAATGTCAGAAGTGTGGGGCAGACGTCATAACCAGTTGGGCAGAGTGCTGCCGTTACATTAATCACATCACCAAATTCCGCTTACAAAAATGGAGGTAATCGGCATAAATGGCTGTAATTCATAAACGGTAAATGCCATAGTTTTGTGAAACATCTTGAATATGAAATCTGAGCTGTTTTAGTTCCATTGTGGCAGTACAAAAAGACAAAACTATACAAACGCTCTCATTGTCCAAATAGTTTTGAACCTAACTGTTTTAAAGTAGTAGCTACAGTATATCATTGCTGTCCAGTAAAAAGCATGCTTCACCAATTTTTAATTTTTTTGTTATATCCTGAATATGAAGATAATATCAGCTGACTAAATTTGATGCGTTGATTTTGTTGGACTGCAACAATATGCTCTTCAATTATGTATGACTATTATTTCCCGCTTCAACTTGAAAGGTCACCAAGGATCAAAGATTAAATACACAATAATGCAGATTTATAATAATATTGGCAAAAAGTGAAATCTTTCACAACCATTTTGGGACATCCCACACCTGTAATACGTTGGCTCTTATCCAGTTCATAAAATGTTTAAATAAACAGAGGCATTGCAATTATATCACCTGTACAACATTAACTAAATTTAACCAAACAGAATAATACCACAGATTTTAGTACCATTCAAACAAAAACACTTGAACACAGAAAATATCTGTAAATGATTCAAAATCATAACCTTTGTATTAATAATACAGTAAAAGCATTTACAACCCCAGCCAAAAGTTATTTTCATGAAAATTCACAACCCAAAGACAACAACTGACTGTGAAACTGAACGGAAATACCCAAGTCTATAGGAAGATTTTCTTTGTACCAATTTATTTCAAGATTTGTTAAAGCGCTACAAGTGAAAAGTGGTTTTGCAAGAGAATTGTTTGAATGAACTGAGATACTCCCTGCCCCCTCACCTTGCTCTTCTTCTTCTTGTCCCCTCCAAAGAATTTTCCAATCTGATCCAGAACGCCGGGGTTCTTCTTCCTGCGGCCCAAACCGAAGGCGGCCTGTGCGGAGCTGCTTGCCGATGCCATGCTTGTGAGAGTTGTAATTTTTGGCGTAGTTGTCAAAAGTGTGGGTTCACGTCTCTCTTTGGAACGAGAGAGCAAATGGCAGAGGATGGACGTAAGATGAGAGGGGAGATGGAGGGAGCAAAGGCTAGCCTAGTCTAGGTCCTGTTCAGGGCTCTCCGACCCGCACTCTGAAGCCGCTCCGCTGTGCTCCTGGATAGTCTGCAGCTCGTCCGATTCAGAGGGTCGCTCTTTGAAGGTGTTGTCCTCTCGGCCCGGGGCATCTCGGGAGAAGAGGCGGGCCAGGTGGGGGCGCGGCGTGGCAGCGTCAGGGTCAGCTGTGCTGGCGGAGGTCCAGGCCGAGTGGGGGCCCTCAGCGCCTGTGGAGTCAGTCACCGCCGACTTCTCCGAGATGCAGCCATTGTTCTGGTTCGCATCTGTCTCACCCCTTCCTGCACAGAAACAACAGGGGTCACTTATGGGTTCGGGCCTGCATGGCACACAGCACACTGCAGTAACACAATGGGCTCTTTTGACCACACTGCGCCCTTCCTGCTGCTGGGTTGAGAGGTCCAAAACATCGGCATATGAACCAGAATGAACCTTGACTGATCTGGTTGGAGATTCGTTCTTTTTTTTCCTAAGCTTTTCTTTATTATATTTCCACACAGGTTCACATACAGTAGTATCCAAAATTAAATACACACAACAAAAAACATATCCTCAAATCTCAAAAATTGGAGCAAGAAGAAACCAATGACATTAAGGGCAGGATCTGGATGAAGATGTATAGGAATTCATTTTAAGCCACAATCTCTTCAGTCTATGAACCAGGAAATAGCAAATAAACAAATAAATGGATAAACAACCATGATGATTGTTTCACTTTTTTGGTCTTTGCACAGGTCTGAGTTCCAGTGAATGAAATTTTATTTATGGTTTTACCTACTGTATTTTCAGTATTTAAATACTTACAGCTCTAAGATAGAAACTGTTGGTATGCCTGCCGGGAATGTTCAGGTAGCGTCACCTTCTTTGCAGAGTCAAGATGTTGCAAGGTAATTAGATGAAGGCCCCTAATATGTTATCCCTAATTCTTTGTTTGTTGTTTTAGTTCAATAATCCATTAATTCATCCGTTTTCTACACAATTTATCCTATTCGGGGTTACAAGGCTAACTCAGCTGATTTCGGGTTGAAGGCGGGGTACACCTTTGGACTGATCACCAGGGTTTACGTGCAACAACCATTCACACTCACATCAATACAGGTAATTAATCTAACATATTGTATATATTTTTGGACTCTGGGAGGAGGTTGTAGACTCCACACAGAAAGACACTAGCCAAGATTTAAATTCACAACCCCTTTTCTCTGAGGGTCACTTAGGAACAATATCCTAGCTGGACAGACGCTAGCTCAGTCTCAGCATATTATTTGAATACCCTTGAGCAAGGCACTGAGCACCCCACTGCAAACTGCCCCGTGGCAGCATTACCACTTCGACAACTCCCATTTGGTTGTATCGTGTTGTGCATGTAGCCAATCTTAATTTATCCTCAAGGGTACAAATCTTTTTATTCTATAAAATTAAAGTACTGTAGAGCGCTGCTGGACATGAGGACATCCAGTGCATTCCTGCCAACAAACAATATACACACCCTACTGTGGAGGAATGGTGTCGCACTACACAACACAATATGCATGCTAATATTGACTGATACAGTGCTCCATTGTCAGATCTTCATAGTTATTACAAAGGGACAATGGGTCTTGTGTCACTAAAATAACTCCTATAAGTATGGATTTCAACATTGTGACACTTAACTAAACTTGGAACCTAAAAGCTACAGGGCTGCTGACACAAGCTGCTACATTTTAGCTCAATATTCATACTAGGATGACAGTATGTAAGTAGGATTTGTTAAATTCTTCATATTAATCTTCGAGCATGTCAAGTAGGTTATGAATGTAGCGTATACTCGTTTTTCCACATTCGCACACAAATTTAGTAGTAGCTGAGGCAAAAAGTTACATTTATTTTACATTGAATTGGACGATGCGCAAATCCTATGCATTACTGCAAAAAAATGACAATTCTGCCCAACACTCTCAATACAACAATGCAGCCCAGTCTGCTATGTAAAAATACAACCCCAATTCCAATGAAGTTGGGACGTTGTGTTAAACATAAATAAAAACAGAATACAATGATTTGCAAATCATGTTCAACCTATATTTAATTGAATAATCAATGATCAACTTTATTTTTTTTTTCGCAAATAATCATTAACTTAGGATTTTATTGCTGCTACACGTTCCAAAAAATCTGGGACAGGGTCATGTTTACCACTGTGGTCACCTTT